>NW_024609838.1:5983098-6583098 GCF_016920785.2 Ixodes scapularis | reverse complement strand
ATTTCCACACCAAAATTTAGCAGGAAAATTTTTGCTAAATTTCCTGCTAAAATTCTCACTAAATTTAGCAGGAAAATTTTCGCAAAACTTCCCTCTAAATGTACTGGGAAAATATTTTGCTAAATTGAGCAGTGAATTTTACGCTAAATTTAGTAGAAAATTTAGTGAAAATTTTCTGTTAAATGGGAGGCCAGGAGGAGGGGAGGGTACAGAGGGGGAGTAGAGGCAAACGCTCCCCTCCTCCTGGCCTAGCGGGAAAATTTTTGCTAAATTTCTTGCTATGTTACGGAAACTTAACCCGCTGAATTTAGCGGTTAAATTTCCACACCAAAATTTAGCAGGAAAATTTTTGCTAAATTTTCTGCTAAAATTCTCACTAAATTTCGCAGGAAAATTTTCGCAAAACTTCCCTCTAAATGTACTGGGAAAATAGTTTGCTAAATTGAGCAGTGAATTTTACGCTAAATTTAGTAGAAAATTTAGTGAAAATTTTCTGTTAAATGGGAGGCCAGGAGGAGGGGAGGGTACAGAGGGGGAGTAGAGGCATACGCTCCCCTCCTCCTGGCCTAGCGGGAAAATTTTTGCTAAATTTCTTGCTATGTTACGGAAACTTAACCCGCTGAATTTAGCGGTTAAATTTCCACACCAAAATTTAGCAGGAAAATTTTTGCTAAATTTCCTGCTAAAATTCTCACTAAATTTAGCAGGAAAATTTTCGCAAAACTTCCCTCTAAATGTACTGGGAAAATATTTTGCTAAATTGAGCAGTGAATTTTACGCTAAATTTAGTAGAAAATTTAGTGAAAATTTTCTGTTAAATGGGAGGCCAGGAGGAGGGGAGGGTACAGAGGGGGAGTAGAGGCATACGCTCCCCTCCTCCTGGCCTAGCGGGAAAATTTTTGCTAAATTTCTTGCTATGTTACGGAAACTTAACCCGCTGAATTTAGCGGTTAAATTTCCACACCAAAATTTAGCAGGAAAATTTTTGCTAAATTTTCTGCTAAAATTCTCACTAAATTTAGCAGGAAAATTTTCGCAAAACTTCCCTCTAAATTTACTGGGAAAATATTTTGCTAAATTGAGCAGTGAATTTTACGCTAAATTTAGTAGAAAATTTAGTGAAAATTTTCTGTTAAATGGGAGGCCAGGAGGAGGGGAGGGTACAGAGGGGGAGTAGAGGCATACGCTCCCCTCCTCCTGGCCTAGCGGGAAAATTTTTGCTAAATTTCTTGCTATGTTACGGAAACTTAACCCGCTGAATTTAGCGGTTAAATTTCCACACCAAAATTTAGCAGGAAAATTTTTGCTAAATTTCCTGCTAAAATTCTCACTAAATTTAGCAGGAAAATTTTCGCAAAACTTCCCTCTAAATTTACTGGGAAAATATTTTGCTAAATGTAGCAGGGAAATTTATGCTAAATTCTCCGCTCTAATTTCGCATTACAGAGAATTGTAAACGTCTTTCATTTTTTCTCTCACCTTACCAGCTAGTCTAATACCAAGTCCCGTTAAGCATTTTATAGACCGGTGACATTCACTTTGGCTCAGGAGAGCCACGGCGCCGCAGAAAGGCAAGTCATCTGTAGCACGAAGGCCTGCGGCACTGCGTCTAATGCACGATGCAATGACATTACATGAAAAAGAAACGGTGGTTTGAGCGGTGCTTGTGGGTGAGGAGTTGATATTTATTTATTCCAATTCCTTTAAAGACCCTTGTTTGTGGGCATTACATAAGGGGAGGTACAATATTTATTTTTTATTTATTTATTTATTGATACTGCCAGCCACTAATACGCAGCCAAGGCAGGAGATATACACAATAAAATGCACTTGAAAATAAAATACATAGGTGTGGCGGCGTTACAACTCGTAGAGGAATAAAGGGCCAACAGATGCCCTTGATAGGATTCTTCCCATTCAAAGAATGACTACACAAAAGGATCTTTTACAACTACACGTCACAAAAACACACGTAAACATAAAAACACAGTACAAACCTATAAAAAAAAGAAATATCTAAAGCATGACTAGTAGAAAAGCACAATCACAGACAATCAAACCAACTCATATGCATGTAATATCAAACAACATCCGATTGCTTTAACTTGGCTGTGAACGACAATACGCAATCTGTGCAGGCGATTTCTTGTGGGAGCAAGTTCCATTCATGAATCGTACGTGGAAAACAGGAATATTTGAAGCAGTCAGTTCTACACCTTATTTCAGTGAAAGATTTGCAGTGCTTGTTCCTTGTTGGCCTACTAGTATTGAAATGAAGGTAATTGCTGTAGTCCAAGTTGAAATTGTTATTTAATAGGTTGAAAATGAACTTCAGTCGGCTAATTTTTCTACGTTTTTGTAAAGAAGGGACACCGCTCTGAACATAAAGTTCTGAGATTGATGTGTTTCTACCATATGTGTTAAAAATAAATCGCAGCGCTTTTTTCTGAATTCTTTCCAACTTATTAATATTTGACTTTGTGTGTGGATCCCATACCACATCAGCGTATTCCATCAAAGACCTGACGAATGTCTTATACGCGATTAGTTTTGTATTGTTGGAACAGTCTTTTAGTTGCCGTTTTAAAGTCCATAATGTGCCCATTGCCTTGTGAGTAATGAAGTCAATATGTGAATTCCAATGCAGATCAGACGTTATTACTAGTCCCAGGTATTTGTATTGGGGTACTGTACTATATCAAGCGCATAGCGCAGTAATAACATCTGAAATGAATACATGAGGTGTTGGAGGGGAACGTGACCATCGCCGCGGGCAGAAGGCAATTACACAGATTAGCTTGGGTACATGCGGAGCACAGTGACTAGGGGGGTGAAACATTACAGCACGAGGCAAGTAGAGCGCCACAATAAGAAATAACAGACGTGAGAGCAAAGGGCGCTGCGAAAGGCTGTTGAATTCCCCTTGGTTACAATATGTAAAAGAAGGTCGTTCCAGTCTACTATAGTGTCGGGCAAAAAGGAGGAGTTAAAATAGATTGTGCTGCCTGAGATACGGGGAAACGTGTCATGGGTGATTTTGCTGCAAACAGAATCGCCTGGGGGGAAGGATGAGAGAGTCTCGAAGCGCAGGAAGGTAGCGGTAAATCTTGCGAAAGAGGCAAAGGCGCACTATCTTCCGGCGGACATTTAGTAAAGGAAGGTTCAGTTCGTTTTTGAGGGTGGATGCACTAAATGACCAATCCTATTTCTTTAGAATAAACCTAGCAGTGTGATTCTGGACTGCCTCGAGATGGTTTGATAAATACATTTGGTAAGGGATCCAAATGGCCGCAGCATATTCCAGTTTGGATAGAATGTATGTCTCATATGCCATTTTACGCAGGAACAGGGAGCCGATTTTAGGTTATGTATTCTGTAGCCAAGGCAACGAGTCGCCTCTGCAGAAATAAGCTCGATATGAGCATATAATACGAGGTCGTTTGTTAGGGCCACACTAAGGTATTTATAAGATGGGGCGTCCTGTAATAAGTTATTTACTAATTTGTACGAGAACTATGATACTTGTCATTTCTGTGAGAACTAGACTAACTTACACTCCGATATGTTTGATGTCATTAACCACCTAGTACACCATGCATGGACTTTTCCAGGTCACTTTGGAGTTGGAGATGGTCTTGCAACAAAACTATTTCATGGTATAACACGCAGTCGTCAGTGAAGAGGCGGATGTTTGAGGAAAATTTTTTTGGGAGGCAATCAATAAATATAAGGAAAAGTGGGGTACCAAGAACTGACTCTTCGGGAACTCCCAAGGTAACCTCTGCAAGGGTGGATGAGCAGCTGTCAACTGTAGTAGTAATTTGAGTACAAGAGGAAAGAAAATCAGGGATCCAGGAGAGCACGAGAGGGTTGACTTTGAGACATGAAAGTTCAGCAAGCGGGCGACAGCGGGGAACGCTATTGAAGGCCTTCGAAAAGATGACGTCACTTTTGTCTTTGGTGCGGCTGTTTCTGGGGCGGTCTCGAGGGGGTAGGCTACAGCTAATGGTTGGAGCAGTCTATGTTAGACGGCACTCCACCTTGCACATTGGCCGTGTGGACAGAAGTTTACTTGCGGGTAGCGCGACACCGATGCCGCAAAAGCAGCCACTGCAGAGCGTAGGCTGAATTTGAGTCGAGCACCCCATTGCACGATTGGGAAGCTGGGTTACCGACCGAATTGGATCGAACCGACGAGCCCACGGTCTGCCATATAACGAGAGATCTGCCTTCAGCTCTGACTGGTCAAGTCCTGTAACGCCTTAGCCACGTGCCCGAGTGTTATCGAAGGTAGAAAAGTTGTGCTGGAGATATCCCGCACTGCAACGGACACGCTCCTGGCGCAGGTGGCCCGAACTGTTCCGGCAGCAGAGCGGAGTCCACACGGCCTGGCGGGAGGAGTGCATGGAGCGGCTCTCCTGCGGGCGCAAGCTGCTCCAGTGGGTCTCCCAGATGTCCCGGGACTTTTACGCCCACGACGAGCTCTCCGAGGACGCCTTCGACGGGGTCGTTATGCTCAGCAGGCACCCCCGCGCCCTGCAGTTCTACGTCGATGAGCTCGCGGCCCTCTTGAATGACGACCAGCCGTGAGTTGATGTCTTTTGCGAATGTTTTGTTTATTTTGAGAACCCTTATTGGCGCGTCGAGGGCGGCTAATTGGGCCACCTTTTGCCCTTCGAGGAACGAAGTGTGCCCACCAGGGTGTTTGTTAAAGTGGCTGGAAGAAGGGAGCGGGCTGCAAAAGTGCAAAGACACTTTTGCTTTGTCGGGGACTCTTAAAGCAAGCTGTAGTTTTTATTTTTAACGCGGAGTATCGTAGGGGTGGTTTACGCAAGAAGCGCGTAACATTACAAAAAAGCTTCGGGGAAATCGTCGCACGGTCGCCAAATTCCGTGGACTCTCGTCCAGCAAAATTTAGTGGGATGCAAGTTTTGCTAAGTGTCGCAAAATGTAGTAGGTTCCGCTAAGGGATTATCGATCATTAATCAATCATCGAGAGAGGAACAACTCGTGACCTTGTGTCGCAGACTCTGCGCTTCCCAGCTTTGTATGTAGGATTCGTGCACATTCTTTCTTTCCTGGCAAATGTGCGATTTTGTATTTTCTGCAGCCTGCAGAAATGGGTCTCCTTTCAAAGAATTGGCATTGCACAGAAATCCAGGACCGAAGAGTGCACAGACTCTTTAGCGTTTTCAACGGCTGCTCAGTTGGCGTAGCTTATAGGTCGCTTTTGCGATACCAGGTGCAAGGAGCGTCCATCACTCGTTTCCGACCTTTGCTCAGCCTCTCCACCTGTTGTCTTCCTCTCGCGCAATGACGCACTCACGCAGGGAAATAAATTTGTGGGAGACATGTCCGCCATTAAATTGCGAGCTCTCCGCAGTTTAATGGTTCGAGCGTAGAGTTAAAGGGGCTATGAAACAAATTTTGTGTTGGGATAAATGAATTTAGATTGGGATCTTACTAATCACATATCGTTTAGTGGGCCAACAGAAAGAAGGTAGAAAGTCAAAAACCTCATTTTCGGTACGAAAATTTTAAAACAGTGGACTATCTCCTACCTCCTTCCTTTTAAAAGCTCTCTGCTTTTGACTGTGATACATGTGCGGTACCCAAAGCACGTCACCCGGCCCCAAAGCACGTCAAACGAGTACAGCATCATTATGTTCCCTTCACCCCTAAGCTATGGTGGGAACTACTACGCGCTTGCTGGACCTCTCGGCCGCCTCCCCTTCATTACCTGACCCCATTCTCTGTGCAATGGTATGCCCGAGGGAGTGTGATCACGTGGCAGAAGAGACAAGTGTGGCTGGCCCAATGAGCACGTAGCTCCCACGGCACTCTCAACTTAGGGGCAAAAGGCGTGGGGAGAGCAACTCTTGTCGGAATTTTGAGTGACGGGCTAATCTTCTCGGAGGAGAATGGCAATGTCTGGGTACACAAACGAGGGTCTAAGCAAGAAGGGAGTTCCTTCGATCCCTCTTCTTTGACTGTTTGATACGCTGCGCAATTTCTGACTTGAGGAGAAAAGCTAAGAATGAAAAAGTTTAAAATTATTATCATGGCCCCTTTAATATAATGATCTAGAGGGAAAGGTTATTTCGGCCGCTTCGGAACGACAGGGCACGGACGCAGTCGTTGGCGGTTTTGACAAACCCTAGTCGCCGAGGGCCGTTTGATGCTCGTAAAGAAGCTGAAAGAGATCATTTGCGAGGCCTGTGTGTAGTGTTTTCTTAACTTTATCTCGCATAAAAATAAAGTCGACGATTACTCGTGAACAACCTCGTCGCATCGAAAGAACCGTGCCGAACGCCTCGCCGGCTCTCTTTCTCAGCTTTTTTGGGGCCTAGGGAGCGGCGACGTTACGGCTAAGGCGAAACGTCCGGGCGCAGGGAGGAGCACCTGACGCTCAAGTACTACGCGAGGCGCGTGCAGTGCTTTGTGCGCCACGAGCACCTGAAGCGGCAGTGGGAGGCGTACCTGGGGGCGGAGGACGGAGAGCCTTCACTGGAGGAGGGGGCCCTGCTACTGTCCCAGTGGTGCCAGCCCCTGGGGCAGGTGGCCCGGGAAGCTGTAGGGGCCAGGCTGGATGACCTGGCGCACAGGGTGCGGGCTTTGGTGGCCTTACGGCACCCCGGACACCCCCTGGTCAGGGCAGACTGGACCACCCTGCCGCCGACCACCCGTGAGTCCCGTTCCATCGTTGCCGGACGTGCTGCAGCGCTTGAGCCGCGGTCACCGTGCTCGTACGCCGTACAAGAGACACTCGCTGCAGCAGACGGACGACAAAATTACCTACGGACACGCTCGGAGCGTTTTCCGAGCTCGTTTACATATCCTACCAACGCATCGTTTTTTTGCAACCAATGTTACCGTCGTACGAGGAAGGCCTCGGACAGGGTCCGTAGACCGTCTTTGGTACGACGTATTTGCAGCATGACCACGGCTTTAGGGCTCCCAGCTCTCTCAGAAATTTGGCTGTGTAGGTTTGTGTTTATATCTGATTCTGCTTACGAATTTTCTTTTTATGTGTGGCTTGTAGTCACCGTAACACATCCGGGGAGCGGCCACCCCACTTTCACTGAAACTTGGGTTAATCTAAACACGTGCGCTTGTTTGGTCAAATTGGGTAGTTAAATTAACATTCAAGTTGGATATGTCCCTAGTTTGGGGTCCGCTTCCACGGTATTTTATGGTCAGTGGCACATAGTAATTACCTCCTTTTAATGCGAAAGCATTAACTGGTCCCATGGAGCGGAGCCAGCGTTGTCCCTAACCGCGAAAAATGGAAGAGAAATTCCCTCCGCGCCATAACGGCTCTTAAAATGACTGCGACGTTGCCCGCACGCTGGATAGTTTTAAAAAACGCCACTCCACTGCGCACCGCCACAGCAGTGCACACCGGCCGCCACCCAGAGCCTGGCTGGACGGCATCCAACCGGCCTTTGCAGCTTGTAAGAGTATTCTACGTATAGACCGACACGCGGAGCGACTCTGTTTACCAACACGGCCGGAAGGCCGCGCATGCGCGGTAGCTATGTGGGCAAAAGCAGCCCGGCTCTCCGTGTTTTCGCCATTGCGTTTTATGGCGTGCGCTCGGTGTTGACGTTGTAGGGACGCTTGTATCTTTATTTGTGCATCGTATTTCCCCACAACATATGTTGTATTCTATGCCCGACTATTTGAGCTCGCTGCTCCAGCCTGAACGGCAGCGGTATCGAAACAAACTGGGCGTGGACGGCGTTGCCTACGAGGATCCGTACGCCGTAAACAAGGCCTGCAGGACTTCTGACGTAAAGTTGCTGCCACCGAAGTCGACGGCTCACGTCGTAGTTTATTTAGTTTTTTCGCAAAGCCAGTTCACGGCCGACACGGTGCAGGCGTACAAGTCTCTCGAGGCCTACGATTATTTAAAGTCGGTTTCCGCACTGCCGGCGGGATCAGCGGACTGTGGGTCTGCGAGTGTATTCATGAATTGATTAAATACACACAGCGTCTTCAAGTCAAGGTATGATATACTTCCTACCCTCATGACCACAAGGCATGACAAGCAGTAGCACTTTGTCCGTTCTGCAGTCTTGGCGGTAACATGTTACAAGTAACAGCGTTGCTTGTAACGTGTTACTTTTTTCAGTAATGTAGTAACCTACTCGTTATGTTTTCAACACAGTAACACGTAACATACTTAAGCTACTATTTCAAGTAACGTAGCTACGTTACTCGTTACTATACTTCCCAAGTCTTAAAAAAATTACACTTCAATGTTTTCCGTGTTTTAGGCGTCAAGCCATGTTTTTCTTTGCGTTTTTTCTCTTGAGCATTTAGGTGAAACCGTAAAAATAAATAAAGTAATTATGTTCAGTTTCTGCATGAACATAATGTTTCTTGATATATGAACTGTATCGTCAAAACCGTAAAATGTGTTAAATCATAGTTTAAAAAAGTAACGCAGTAGTAATGTGTGTTACTTTTTATCGGTAGCGGTAACGTTTGTTTTACTTTTAGGTAACGTAGCTCAGTAACGCGTACCTTTTATTTGAAAGTAACGAGTAACGTATTTCGTTACTTTTTTTCGGTAACGCCTACAACACTGCCGTTCTGTCACCGATCCCCTTCTGGTGGGTAGCACGGGCGTAGCGAGCTTCTGACGAGCGCTTGGCCGATGCTTTGTGCGCGAGCACCGTCGGAACAAAATCCGGGTGGTCTCGATTAGTCTCGATCAGACAACGGTTTCCCTGCACATGAGCAAGCCTCGGGACGGAGATTGAAATGGAAGCCTCACTTGCCTCCAAGAGAGTGTTTGCCGCACAAACAATCGTTCGCGCAAGGCGACCATTTTTTTTTCGATCCACGGATATTATCCACCTTCTATGCCTTTCAGAGTCTGCCGGGAACTTGTGGGAACTCTTTCCGCTGCTTTTCTTGTAAATTTCGATGCAATTAACAACCGAGCAGCTTCGCGGCATGCTGAAATGCTAGACGGCTATGCGAACTGTGCGCGCTTTTGCCCACACCAACCGGCTCCGGCGCGATCGCAGCGCCGCCGCAGCTCCGTGACGTCAAGCCCGCGTGTCGGTCTATACGAATGCTTTCGCATTCCTACATATAAGAAGTGTCCTCCTCTAATTTGTTTACCTGGTTTACCTGGGGAGCAAGAAGAGCAATTTTTTGCGGCAATATCTGCGCTCCAGTTACTTAATTTATTTATGGATCCCGAAGGGCCTGTCGGGCATTCCATTACATATTTATGTTGTTGGACAGAAATTTATCCGAATGGTCGCTGAATAACCGGAACCATTAAAAACAAGAAACCGTCTTTCTAGGTTTCCTCAGCTCATTGTTTAATTCGCAGGGATGAAACGGCTGCGCCATTTTGCACCAGACGCATTTGCCTGCACCATCCTGCGCCATTTTGCGAACACTGCGCCACAGCCGCAATACTTCGCGCCATTATGCACCAAATCGCACAACGTGCGCCAGAAAAGTTGTACTTTGTCTTGGTTTGGGTTTCTGTTGACTCGATTGGCAACAGTGCGTTTAGCTTGGTTTGCAATCCTTTGTTCTGTTTATTCTCCCTGTGTATCCCGAGCCGGAAGTGCACGAAAAAACTCGGGGGTCAGATTCCAGGTGCTACACCACCTGCGACAGGTTTGTTATTTTTCAACCATGAGCAGTTAGGCAAGTCAACCGAGGTGAGGTCGAGTCGTTAAGCGTCAGATTGCCTGAAGCCGTGCGGCCCGGGATCCAGACAACAGCCAGTTGAAAACAAATGATGAGAAAAAAATTCATTTTAGTACTTCATCGTTAGAAGTTTGAATTGCATTCCCACAAGATAAATCGTGATTTGATTGAACTGAAACGCAATCCGATCTGAAACCTTGCCGGCCAGCAGCTCTCACGCGAGCGGTAGATCTGCTCAGCATACTTTAACCTTGCTCCTACTTATTGCTTTGAATACGATAACTCCGTTAATCATAGTCTGCTGCTTCGATATTGAGTTGCACAATAAAATAAAGTCGAGATTTGTTGCCCTGTTCCTCCGCGCAACTGCACGTCCGTTGCTTACGCACGTCATATGGTTCACCCATATAATTATTCTGTCGAGCACGTGTGGGTTGTGCGACAAGCAGTGCTGGTTTGCATTTTTAGCACCTAAAAGCCACTCAGAAAATATCAAGGACACTCTTTTCAGAAACATATCATACTTGCTTTTGGTTCTCATTAAGGTTTCCAAAATTTCAACTTTTTGCCTCTATTACACTGTTATCTCATCTATCTAGGTTCCTAACCACTCATGTTCATCTGTGCTGCTAAGCACAATTGAAATTGCTCCCAGGCTCGTCTAAGACACAAGCTAAAGTGCAATGAACACTGATCTGAGTTCCTCCTAGCCTGCTCCAGAATGCGGTTTTAGCTGCTCCCAACCTGCTCCTAAACAGCTGTTTCAGCTGCTCCCCTGGCTGCTCCCAAGTACATTTCATGTGTTCCACCCCTGAATTTGATTGTTTGATTCCCCCGCCCTGTCCCAAAATATGTGCCAAACAGGCAGCTTTGGCTTAGGGATGGCATTAATCCCGGAGAAAAAAATATAAGTGCTTTGACATTGGTTGGAACTCAGTGACTTCCTCCTCTTCCAGTCTTCCCTTTTTATCCCCTAGCCGCGGGAGTCGATTAGGCGCGGTAGAGAAGGGAAACCTGGGTTTGGCCGAGTTCGACGGCTTACACGCACTTCAGGTGGTTTTGGGAACATTCACCGTGTGCAATTTGATGGTTTATTTGTTTTAAACGAAGCTTCGGTGTCTTCTTGAACAAAAGCCGGGTGTCTTTGTGGACACAACATGGTTGACGTTTAGACGCTAAAATAGGTGCTTTCAGTTTGAGCAGCCTGGAAGTACCCATTCGGTGCATGCACAGGCAACAGTATATGCTGGGATTTCAGGACTCTCCTCGTCCAAGTGGAACCCTGCCGAGTGCCGCACGGTGCTGACGTGCGTCAACCAGGTGCTGTTTCAGGAGTACGGGCTCACGGGTGACCGCAACCACTACCACACTCCGGAAAACTCCTTCATAGACAAGGTACCGACATCCACTTGCCCTTGTGCATGAGTGACTGCAAAGGCCGCGAGGGCCCCTGCAACACCTCAAAAAAGAACCCTTAGCTCTTTCTCGATACATTTGCGTAGTTGCGGATAGAGTACCGAACGTCGTCCCACAATGCGAACAGGTGCGGCAATTTAGAATGGGGAACAGTTAGCTTCAAAACTTTCACAACAGTCCACCGCATTTGAAAGAGCTGGACGAATCCACACGAAGCTCGGTGACAAGAACACGGTGGTGTCCAGAAAAGCAATAATTTCGCTTGTTCTGCGCTAGAGCGGATTAAAAAGAGCCAAAAGTGAAGCGCACATAAAGGCTGCTGCAGCCATGTAAAGACTCATTGCAAAGCGCATCTCGAGGCAACACCCCCTCACTTCGGAGAAGAAACTCCCTGTGACCTCTTAACAGGTGCTGGAGAAGAAGAGCGGCATTCCCTTGACCCTGTGCGTCGTGTACGAGGCCGTGGCCCGGCGGGTGGGGGTGCACTGCCTGCCGGTCAACTTCCCCACCCACTTCCTGCTCAAGTGGCTCGAGCACCCCCAGTAAGTGGAACCTCTTGTCCTCCCTCTCTCATCAGCTATGGCCGTTTGCACGGACGGAGAAAACTCCAGTCGTAGGGACGACGCCGGTTGAGGATCCCACAGTTTCCTACTCGTATGCATTTTACGAAGTCCCTCGGGGGTGAGAAATAACCATTTATGCTAAAATTTTGAGTCAATGCCCAAGTCAAAAGATCCAGGTGAAATGGTCTTAAAAAACTAGTTATTATATTGTATCGGGTTTTGAGGAAGCCTATGGAAGTCATGTTTACCGCATTTTATTGGATTTGCCTAACCAAACTTTTGAAAAGAGATTCTATCTTAAGGGCCGTTCCCACTCTTGCAACCCAGCACGACCGAGAGAGACGAGATCTGTTAAAACTTCTTAAAATTTCTTAGGACGAGGGAGCACACTGGCATAGTGGCGCCATCTATGCGGTGACCCTGGAACTGCATTTCATAAGAGCGAAGGTTTTGCGGGATTTCTGAGGTCAAATGTGCGTAATACCTATAAGAAAGGCGCGTTTATAACGTTGACAAAGGTTTTTCGAGCCAAGAAAGAAAGGATAATGCGCGAGAAAAATAGAAAATATGCCGGACCGCCAAGTTTACGCTGCTACCCAATAGATGGCTCCAATGTGCCCTCTGGTTGTAAGAAGTTTTAAGGAACCCAGTTTAAGAGGTCACAAGAGTGTGAACGGGCCTTTATGCTGTTGGAACGTGCCGCCGTGCATCTCTCCGAGATGCGTGAAACAACTCACGTCCTCTTGACCCGTCGTGGCACGTTTCTCTGTGGCACACGAGCGACGCTCCTCGGGTCTGCGGGTGCTGAAAGGAGGCCCCGACGTTGGCAGGTTGCCCGAGGAGCAGCAGTACACGTACATCGACGCGTACCACGGAGGCCGCTTCATGGCGCAAGGCGAGTGCCCCCAGCTGTGTCCCCACCTGCAGCTGGACAAGAGCACCTGCTACGAGACGCTCGGGGCACCCAAGGTGAGGGGGCAGCCCTCGAGGGCATTCGGAAACCGGTTTCCTCACGCGAATGGAGTGCTTTACCGAAGTGCACCTTCCCACCCGCGACACCCATTGCGGTGCTGCCCGCAGCTACGACAGACGAGGCGCGGGCTTTCCAGGTGTCATTGTTTGTTTAGTGTACCAAGAGGGCAATGCTACGGTTTGTGTACTTTGAGTAAATACCACTTAGAATTATTCCTCGACAGCCGCAACATATAAAACGCGAGTTTTCTTCTCTATGCAACGGCAGTCGGAAAAAGATATTGAGAAAAAGGAGCGGCGTTCACCCCCTCGACTCGCAGCCAGGACGTGTGGTCGCATCATCTAGAGCCGATTATATGCCGTCGACGTTTATTGTAGCCACGCGCTGGGGTTGGCAAAGCATACGGGAAACGCAATGAGTTCCACACATCGCTAAGGCTTGGTTGTCGCCGTTGTCAATTGGGCACGAAACAGATCCCCAGTGCGTGTCGTGGCACTGGTAGTCGCAAGACCAAATGGAATGCTCGCGCAGTGCTCGTTTTCACTGTATGGATCGCATTGAAATATTCTCACCGTGGGGATCACAAAGATCCGTGACAAAATTTCAAGAATCACGTTGTTGACAACGCCAACAGTCTGATTCCCACAACTTCGTCATCCAAGTTTTGCGAAGGAAGGACTGGAGAAAAAACATTGGCCTTTGTTTTTTAAATTAGGCGGCCACGAAGAAGCCCTTTGGTCAGTGGCGTTGCGCACGAGTATATGTGCGTCCCTGTAGTGCGTACCAGTAAGCTCGTGTAAAGCAAGTGCCTGTTCATCTTCTTGTCTGTTCTTTGCGCTGTTAACGTGAAACGTTTATAAGCTGGGTTTTCAGGTGAAGTGAAGCCTCAAAAAGCGTAATTTCCCTGCTAAATTTAGCGGCAAAAATTATGTAGTGGACGCCGGCCAATCTGATGGGGAAAGTCAATGAGTCAATGGGGTGGAGGGTTCTGGAGAGACTTGGAGGCACAACTCACTAAGAAATGCATGGAGGTTACTAGCGCTAAACCAAGAATGTTTCACGTAGTAGCATAATTGCGGGGCTATGATACATTTTTTATTGTTCACGTTGTTAGTGTCGGATCGGGCGGAGTAAATGGGGCTTGTTTTGTAAAGCAAGCGTTACCATTGGGCCTTGCAGCCACTAATTCTAGCGGTACAGCTTTCGGTGCACCACATCTTATCATGCGCAGTTTGGAGGTAGCAGACGCTTGACCTTCCGTGGCCCACTGCACGTAATTCCTATCCGTTTCGCTCTGGACGAGCATTGTACCTGCGTGCCGTCAGCTGCGCACTTTATAAAGACCTCGAGCCACCAGCCACACTGCGCTGGCTACAGTTCTCCTCTACAGCAGAGACAATAATCACTTGTGTTTAGACGGTGGGGGGCCCACTCATTTTTCTGTTCAAGGAACAGCAAAACTTTGTGTGAAATGGGTGCGTCCAGGACATTTCCTCGAATTGCAGGTGTGCATTCTAAATCACAATTTCTGATCCAGTATTTCTGCACAGTGTGAGAGCACCAAGAGGAATTGAGGAAGATGGAGAGTCACCTGTCCGCATTCCCTTGTTTCACTCAGTTTATTGTTGGCTATGCATACTTTGCAGGCCCGCCTTTTTGCTTTGTGGGCGCGACGCTACAGATGCCAGAGCATTCATCACTTTAAAAAAATAAGGTCTTGTATCTCTTCGTCGGCTAAAGAGGACTTCCGCTTCGAAGCCATGCTGTTTTCATGGAAATGCTGACAAGCGCTTTTTTTTTCTTGTTTGAATTGAGCATTTTTTTTTTCCAACAAACAGCAAAACAGACGAGCAAACAACCCAAGGTAAGTGGAGCTACAGGGGTGGTTCTGCCATCTGCCAGAGAGCGTGCTGAACGAGTGCCGAAACCAAAACACACTCACGGTTGGGCTTTATGGTTTGTAATAATGGATGTTATTACAAACCATTAGTAGGCAAGGGGTTAATTGTATCACAAAACAATTATGTCTGTTCAATTTCATTGGGAAACATATTTTCATTGCCTGGTGCACGGCCGAAAATCGCGGGAAATTTTTTGGGCGTATGCCACAGTTGGTGGCACAACACGAACTAAGGACACCACAATCTATCTAGCCATACATCAAACATCTGGTGTATACACTTCTCCTAAAAATACCCCAAGGAGGCACCGTTGCATCTTACGTCCCCACAAACTCAATCTTAACATTTATATTTGTCCATAAAATATTTCACCACCAATTCTCCAGGTGCTTAGCTAAAGGATGGGTTAGCGGGAAATTCGTTGGAGAGTCTTGGGATCTCCTATTAGGCAACCAATCACTTTGAGTATGTTTAAGGATGCGGCTGAAGGACCTCGCCAAATCTCCAGCTTTGTCCTTTCTGTAGCGCTTAGACGCCCCAAGAATCGCAGCATAAAAAAAGCTCGGAACCCCTGAGGAGGTTGCTTAAGGAGCGAGAGACGGTTTCTGTTGGTAAACAGGAAGAGGGTGTGCGTAAGTCGTGAGTGCCTGGTGGATGCGGTGGCAATGGCACGCAGGTGCTGGTGCGCATGTGCTGGAACCTGGTGGAGGCCTGGCGCCAGTTCGAGGGCAACCTGGGCATGCAGGGGCTGCGCTACGCCCTGGAGCTGCTGGAGCTCTTCGAGGGCCGGGGCCGGCACCCCAGCGACTTCCAGCGGGGGGACATCGAGCACCGTCTGCTGCTGGCACGCGTGTACCTTCACCTGGGCATCAACTATGAGCAGGTGGGGCCCCCGGAGTGGTCTCGGGATGCCTCCGGACGATATCTCCAAGATGCTTTTTGAGGCAAACGAAGGACGCCTAGGGGTGTTGAACAATCCCAGCCTTGATAAGCAAAAGTGTACTTACGGTCTTCATCTTCGGCGACTTTTGTGGCTCTGCGCAATGTAGGGCTTATTACACAGCCGGCGATCATACCAAAACTCGTCGTTCCACGCACGAGAGAGATGGAGTGGAGAGGGAGTGTTCGCTTGTCCAAGACAGTCCATCTCGGTGGGTAGCGAATGAAAACTCGGCTGCAAGTTGTTCGTTCGTTGTGTTGCGTCTGCTAGTCGTTAGTCGGCAGGGATGGCATTCCCTTTGAGGGCATTCTTTCTCTCCTTTTTCGAAGGCCAAGTCCTCCATTGTAAGGAACAGGAGGATTTTCGACATCCGTGGAACAGTCGAGGCAACCATTGCCGCGTCTAGCAGACAACGGCACGTTTGGGCACCCTCTACATCCTCTAATCCAGGGGTCTCCAAACATTTTGACTAAGGGGCCACATTGGGGGTCTCTAGCTGTCTCGAGGGCCAGAAAATAAATAAGTAAATATAAATGAGGAAAAACTGAGTAATCCATTATATAGATATAAGCATTTAAATGCAAAATTCAAAGTTGGAGAAAACATTAAAGAATAAGAATATAAGGTAGATGAATACATCTACTTTATTTATAAATCCAATATTCAGATAATTATGACACTATGCAATAATTGGGACCCAGAAAACTCACCAGGCATGAATCAAAGTGCATGGAACTTTGGCATGTTCCAACAGGGCAGAAGACTAATGATAGAACTGATGCTGACAATATGTGATAGATACAACGCACTAGATGAAGCACAATACTGTATGCAAGAACGCAAAGGGATTTTACCATACGCATGCAGTTACAAAGATAAAGAAAGGGGGGCTAAGAATGGTGATGCTGGTGATGACAATGTCCAATGAATGATATGACGATGATATGCACCTTACGATAAGCAGTTTTCTCTAGTTTTTTTCTGGTATCTTCGTTTATGGGGTTGGTCCCCGTGTTCCGACGTCATTTCTTTATGCGTGCGCTTATTTTTGCGCCACTAGCAGCGGGCTTGCTAGACGCAGGCGGTGGGCTGGGGTTTGGAGACTCCTGCTTTAATCAGAGCTTGGTGCATCTTGATACCCTCTGCATAAGGAGAGGACAAACTTGCTCGCTGTATAGCCAGTCTTTTTTCCTTTAATGGGGAAGCATCCGCACGTCTCTTGAATCAATTGTTGCAAAATAACATTGATGCAATTAGTGTTTGGTGTCGCACAAACTTGCAGTCTTTGATTCCCGCAAAAACCAAGGTTGTTTCTTTTTTGCGTATGGCTGTCATTGTTCATCCTTGGAGATTAGATGCAGGGTGTCTAGCAAATTATTATTTTGAAATTCCCCTGACCAACAGTGGAGGCGGTTAAATATATACGACCATTACAACAGAATGTTCTGAGCATTGAGCACTGTGGGGATCATTTTGCACGGGCTTAATCCAACTTGCATATTCACAAATATTTGGGTTCGTCCAGTCTGGATTAAACGAGCTATTTCTTGCCAATGACATCGTCAGTGAAGAGGCCACTTCTGGAAACAGAATGCTCAACCATGCACGTCAATAACCGAATGCAACTATGGCCACTATGGCAGCAACTATGGCAGAGTGGTTTGATGGGCACCCTCGTGAATGCACGGTGCACCATAACCCAACAATGACTTTCGGATACTTTTGGCTTAAGGCTGGGATCGGATTGGGGTCTATGGCTTTCCGATTTGTTACTATAAATCTAGTAGCTCTAATTGGATCTAGCCTAGTGTCGCGTCCAATTCAAGGCTTGGACTGTATTTTTCGGCTGTTCCCTTTCCATCGGGTAGCACACTCTGCACCGGGTGAGCAGAGCCCGTGCTCCACTCTAGGCAGAATTTATTGCCTATTATTCTGCCCCAACTTCTCAAGTCTTTGCTCAGGGCACTCAATGGCATTTGCGGCTCATTTTCCTTGACTGGGCTCGCTTTTAGAGCGCAGCTTTTAGGCGCCAGTTTCTGGCTTCAGCGGCGTCACCGTCGGCATAACTGCGAGGTCATGTGACCCCCCCTGAAGTCACGTGACCTCAGGGAGTCGCCTACCCCCTAGTACCCTTCCCTCCTCCTCCTCAAGAGCTGCGCTCTAATTTGGCGTTACAGGGAGTTGTTAACGGCTTTCATTTTTTGGCAGTATCCCTGAAAATTCCCCGATTTTTCCTGGTAATTAAAATTTCCCTGACAATTCCCGGTTTTCCTGGTCGCTAGGTACCCTGAGAAGGCTCCAACATTACAAGGTATTCCGTTGTATGCGACCTTACCGCATTGATTGATTCGTGGCCGGCTTTTAGTTCTCGTGTTTTGAAAACTGGGAACGATTTTTTCTGCTTGCTGGGCATAATTTCACGCACTACTCGTAATTTCCACAGCTACTCTCAGATTCTGCACTTGTTTCACTCGCTAGTTTTAGAGAGGTTGGAATTTTCTTCTACTGGATGGAATACCTTAGGTATTAGTCATATGCGTAGGTCAGAGTTTGTGCAAAAGAAACTTGGTAAGAGTCACGTACAATCGCCACATTAGACGGAGAGTTTTCTTATAATTGTGCGCATCGTTTAGCATTCCTTGGTCTTTCGAATTGACGTCTAGTTGGCAGTTTGGCGTTTGTTTACAAGCTGCTCAACTGCGTTAATGATCCTGCCATTAAGTAGAATCTCACGTCTCCCGACAACAAAATAGATCTACAATTTTTTTGACCTTTCAGACTTGGAATCTGGCCCTTCACCGAGACGCATGTAACTTATGTATCACAGCAGGGGTTCTCAAACTGGGTTCCGTGAGCTGGTCTCATGGGTTCCGCAAACACCCAGGACCGTGCCAAGCGCCTTCATCTCACTTTGTACTGACATCGCGATTTATATGGTGGGTGATATATGGGAAGCAACACAAGCAAAATTGCCTACGATTGTGCTTGTCTTGCTTCTCGGTCGGCAAATATGGGGGAGGGCGGTTCAGCTTGTGAGGCTTCCTGGGGTCCCGTGGGACCAAAAGGTTTGAGAACCCCTGTATCACAGGATAGACGATTCTCACGTGATCTCCTTTGCTGGCAATTCTGAGGAGTTTGGAGCGTATTACAAACAAAGCATTTCTTTTTTTGTGTGTGTGTGTGTGTCTTTTGGTTTATGTACGTGCTCCATTCCCAAGGCCCTGGGGCACCATAAACACGAATGCATGGATGACACCCAGATCCTGACGCTGCTCAAGGGCATAGAGGCGGCGCACCCGGCGTCGAGCGGCGTGGTGGCCTACATGTACCGCACGGCGCAGAGCCAGATGGTGGCCCAGCAACAGCGCAAGGAGGCTCGTGTCCAAAGGCACCCGCGCAAGCTCCGCTCCGGCCCCAGCTCCCACTCCAAGGTGGCCTTCGCAGTCGGCATGATCATGCGCCACAAGAAGTGAGTGCCCCTTTCTTGGCCCAGAGATTACGCTGCCAGGTTCTTGGAGCGATGGTTTTTTTTATCCCGCATGCAGAAACGCACATTTTGGCCTCTGTATTGCTGTAGCGTACTGTGTGAAAAATGCTTATTTATAAAATATGTATTATTTTAAGGTAAAAAGTTAATCGATGTCTGCATGTCTCCAACTTACAACATATCTCTTGTATTGTACTTTTCGAGATGCGGTGCTGCGCTTTGGCACCTCGACCTCGCACCCGGGGGTCAGTCTTTTGAGCGGCCTTACTCAGGCTTTGTTTTTGTTTATTCGGTACTGTAATTTTCTCATTTTCACACTCGTCAAGTTTCTTGGTAATGTCTGGGTCTCGGTGATTGCCACAAAGCGTGGGGTTCAACAACAAAGATCTGCCATTCTTTAACAACAAAGGAGCATACCAAAACAGAAGTTGCCAGAACAAGGAAAAAAAATTATGTGTCAACAAAAAGCGACATTACAAGATTAAAGGTTGCTTTGTCACTTGCTCATGCGTTCCGCTACACATTATATATACTTTGATCGATTCCTAGAAATTTGAGTTCATTATATATCCCGAGATAGTAATAAATGGTTCTACATAATTTCTTTCCAAAAGAGTGTAATATTTCTTGCACAATCTTCATTTGAAGCTCACCCCAAACCGAAACCTTACCTGCGGTTGGCAACGTTGCTCCTGCTTCGTCGCCTGCATGCTCTAACCATGTGGTACAAACTGTGACGTCACGTACCTGGCGGCGAAAGTGTCGTCTCCTATGATCGGCAGTCTGACACACCCAATGATGCCTGCACTATCGCAGCCACAGCTTGCGTTTTAGCCTAGAAATAAGCCTCCCAAGGGCTTGTTTTGAAAGCATTGGCAGAAAGGACAGTTCAGTAAACCACATAAATATGTTGCGACATTTTTAGAGAATTATGTCGCGCTCAACGTCGCAAAGTGGCTCTCTCAGCGGACATGCATTCTGTGAATCACAACGAGTGCGCAGCTAGTGCCACCCTTAGGCTTTGCTCTAAAAAGTACAAAACAAACAAACAAATCTCCACAAGCATGACGTAGGTAGCACAGGGTGTGCTGTGCCGTTGGCTATGCCACCCCTCGTGCGCTAGGATAAGCAGAGTTTGGTGACCTCAAACTTTGTTTGCCAGGTTTATCAACATCTAGGCAGAATTAGATGGAAATACTTGGCGCGTGGTCTTTTGGGGCGACACTGAAGAGAACTGTATTGTTTTGTTTTTTTTATATTGAAAACGAGCTGGAGCTTCCCTTTGAGAAAAAAGCCCAGTTACAAGGGGGCAAGGAGTACACTCGGGCATGGCACTCCAAGGGTTGTATCGCAGCTATGTGCCACCATTGTGCATCGACGGACCGAATAGAGGTGCGTTTAGAACGGACCAGTTCTAAACGCACCTCTATTCGGGCGTGCATTCCAGGCGTGGCAATCACTCCTACAAGTCGCTCGTTTGCCCGCAAAGGAATCTCTCTGTTGTAGACATTTGTACGGGCAGTAAAAATGCTCTTGGTAACCGCCACAGGTCTGGAAACATAAGGCATTAGAACGAGCGAGGTTACATACATCGAGGATAGGAATTATCATTTGCTATGTTTTCATTATTAATGGGCCGGTGTATGCACGTCGAGAGATTCCCGGATGGTCGAAATTGATCCTCGGTCGGGGTGTGCCAGCTGCCCTTGGTTGGTCTGACGCGTAACAGCCCCATGATTGCTAAGAATAAGCACGCTCATTTCGGTCTGGCTCGTGAAACGAGCCACTCTCTACACAGCAGTGTACAGAAGCAGTAACGCAAAGTGTGGAAAACATGGTGCTCGGAGAGCTTGGCGGCCGGTCGTGCTGCAAGTGGTCACACCTTGAAGTGGTCCGGAGCGGGTGCCATTCTTTAGCAAGCAGGGGCTTGGTCGGGGTTATTACTCCGGTGTGGTGCAAAGTGTTTCTGTCCCAGGTACCACTACCAGTGCGTGATCTACGGCTGGGACGGCAAGTGTGCGGCCAACCGGGACTGGATCTACCAGATGGGGGTGCACAACCTGAGCCACGAGGACCGCCAGCCCTTCTACAACGTCCTCGTGGAGGACGGCTCCAACCGCTACGCAGCACAAGGTGCTTACGCCGCTCCCTTTGAGCCGCCAAGTTCTACGACGCCGTGCATTTCGTTTTGTCGCTAGCGGAGCCGGTGGGGGCCGTCCCTTCCGAATCCCGTTTCCAATGCAGGGAGTAAAAGGACGCCCGGACTAGGTGGCGCCCGTTTTACTACCCGACGCAGACACAAAGGTCCCGTCCTTTGCCGCCGTATTTAGAGGCGGGGAAGGCGACTCCGAAGCCTCTGGAAGAAGGTGGAGACGGGCGAGCGACGAAAGACCAAATAGAAAGACGCTGCGAGCCCCGTGAGCAACACGTGCGACCCGCTGAAAAAAAAAAACTAAAGTACCTCCGGCCTTTTTTTTTTTTTTTTTTTTTTTTTTTTTTTTTTGCGCGTTTGCGAGGAAGAGAAGAATGGAGCGCATAGGCATAGGAGGGCAAAGTGCATGGCGCATCGCGTTCCTCTCCCTCCCCTTCCCCGGGAAACGCTACAGGCGTGATGGCGAAACCCGACGCCGGAGGAATGTACGCGAGAGCCGTAGCCGGCGGCCACGGGCTGTCGGCTGCTGCTGTTCGGTTGTTTTTGTGCATCAAAAGCTTTTTGAAACAAGAAGCCGCGCGGCTCTACCGCGACGCCGGCTAGGTAATTGATAGCTCCATACCCTCGGTAGGGTTTCAAATTTTGGTCGCGAATTAAGTCGAAATTTTTTGGTCACGATTATAGGTCGACCCTTAATTTTTGACAACATTTCCGAAAAAAAAAGGTCGACCTATATTCGAATAAATACGGTACTCTCTAGGTTTCAATCGTGCGCGGAGAAGGCCCAAAGTCCAACATAACCAATTCCTAATTGTTCGGAAAGGTCTCAAAAGCAAATTTTCAGCGTCACGTATACTAGTTCCATTTTTGTTTGCGCATTTTGCGGTGGTTTTGCGCATGAGCAGAATTTGAGACAAATGAGGAGATTGTGTAACCGAAGATCCTTCGGCGATCCTCCAGAGAACCTGCGGCCCTCGATGGGCCCCAAGGCGATTCCACACCCGGACGTGGGCAAGTACTTCGAACGCTTCTGCGGCACCCACTACCAGCCCAACGCCGAGAAGGAGGACGAGTACCCCGAGGACGCGGAAGCACGCCAGGAACTGCTCAACAAGACCTTCCACGCGGAGGTGGAAGAAACCCTCCAAGAAGCGGCAGAGGAGGCCTCCAGTGGCTAGCGACCCTGCACCGATCCGATACAGAAGCGGCCCGTAGTCGACGGAGGAGTATTGGATGACTTAAGTGCAAGCTTCCTACCTTGGTCTGCGCTTGGACGTGCGAGCGTGCAACCAAAGCGTAAAGGAAGGCACGGAGCGCCTGCCTGAGGTGTTCTATAGTCGCCGTACGGACGTAATTGACGTGCTTGAGCAACTTTGAGCGTCCTTTCAAACGTCGTTTCCGGTCTAACTGCCTCCTATTTTAGGGTTGGGACTGCAAGTGGTCAGTTTGACCTTTGCTCATTCTTAGATTGTATACAATTGCTCAAATTAGGTTCATAAGGACGAGGTATCCTTGAGATGGTCGCTTACTTCGTGGCAACGCTAAAAGTATGCGAGGCACAGGCCGTGCGTATTCGACCCGAGACAGATACGCGGAAAAAGCGACGGGACGTTACTAGTAAATCCGTTGCAACTCTGTCGTCGCAGTTCGATCGCAGAATACGAAGACGGTGGCACGGTCAAAGTTTGCTCGGTTTATACGACGTTTGTGTGCACATCGAGCGATAGGAATTATCTGCCGCGAGAAATGTTCGCACAATTGGCAATTCGAGCTTCTTCGCACCGGGCTGCGCCACAGGTAAATGTGATGGAGGTCAACGATAATCTGCTCGAGGTTGAGCAGGTACTGCCAGGAGCACGTTGCCTACATTTGGCTGAACCTTCGCGCGATCTTGTTTTGGTTTGTGTTTTTCGAGTGCACTAACATTGCTGCAAAAGCAGCTTTCGAGTCAGAAGAAAGGATAAGTTCAAGTACCATTCTTGCGGTGTCAATGATACATTCAGGATGCTGCTTCTGTAAGTAAAAAGTGTACCATATGATGAGTGTAAATTTTGTCTCGTTTGTAATATTGCGTCCCATTTGAAATGTTGAAATGAGCAGTTGGAACCAATCGACTTCCCATCGGTTGACATACTTTATACTCTGTCCAAAAAATAAAATTGGATGACGAATGTTTTAACGAGCTCCAAGAGCAAACCTCTGACTTCTTCTTCTTTTGCAATACCACCCGACATCTTTGAATTGCGTCCAACGAACTTGTTACCGCATGAAACCTCGACCGGCATCTCATTTTGTCACGAGTGATGCGTTCAAGATGTCGCATGGACCTTTTTTAGCTCCAGAGCTGGGCACACCTGTCTTTTATTTCTCGCGCGGTGAGGTTCTCGGCCGAGGCGATGGCGTTGCAGACTGCCAGGGTGTTCTTGAGCGTGTTGGCGTTGACCCAGACGCGGCCGTTCTGCCCCAGCGATATCTCGAAGGGAATCCGCCGTCCCAGGCTTCCGAGCAGTGGGCAATCCTTGCAGAGGATCCTGCACGGGGAAGGCGCAAGACGCTTCAGAGCCCAGACGCGTCTAAAACGCATTTCAGACCGCTGCGTGTCCCGTTTTGCTCGTGCGTCCAAAGTGGTCTCCGAGTGGCAACAAACCACCTCGCAAAAAGCCCGAGTGTTACGTCGTCGAATGACACCATCCCGGCAGTCGGCCGTACAAGTTCCGGTAAAGCGAGTGTCCTTGTGGCGTACTGGCTGCCGTCTGTTACATCGACCGGCGCTAAGATCGTGACGGGGGACCACTTTTGACGATGTGGTAAACGCACCGGTCTGAGCCGCATTCCAGGCTAACAACGCTTTCGCGTGGGTCTAAAGCCTCACACGCCGCATTTCGTGACCTTGGCCTAATAAGGTTCCCACAAAAAGAGACTAAACCGACACGACTTAGCAAAGTCGGGCCGAGACATCTATTGCCGGCGTGCATGTGCCCAACAAGAGCGACGCAAGACGAGTTGGTGCGAAATTTTTGTGACAATTTCATTGGGTTATCGTAAATAACAAAAAAATATATACTGTAAACGACTCAATTTTCGCGAATTTCGCGAATCGCCTACAATTCGCGAAAAGCATGTCCCGCGAACAATTCGGACAATATGTGAACGCAATGGAAGCTACACTTGATTTGCAAAAATTAGAACCCGCGAATAATTTCAAACTTTCAGCTTTGGCCCGATTCGCGAAAATTTGAGCCCGCGAAAATGAACTCGTTTACAGTATATTTTCCCCGGGCGCACGTCCCCTGGGCACCTCTAGCGACGAGCGAATGTCTATCGGATAGCCATCAAACACTCGGCGGTATGTTTACATTTTTTTCTGCTCGTCATTCTGGGCCGGAAAGCCTTTTGACAATGTTACGTCTCATCCGGCCGCACAAGCTCGGTTCTAGTCAAGGTCGGCTCGTAGATGGCGCCAGCGAGAACAGGAATGGCTAGGTGGCGTAAGCTACCGCCCGATCCAAAGGGCTCAGCCGTATTCATCCATCCATCCAGGAGCAGTGTGGGGGCGAAGGGCCTCGACACCCACCTGTTCACCAGGTCTATGGGCAGACGCATCCAGAAGGCAGTGGGGCTCCGCAGCACGCCCAGGATGCCCTTCTTGCCGTAGCTGTTGACGCACACCAGCTCGGGTTCCATGTCTCTGTTGGCGGTCAGCACTTGCGCCATCACCAAGTCGCCCACCTGAGAGCCAGTGGGCCAACGCAAAGTACCGGGGCCCGGAATGAAAATTCGCACTACGCTGCCGAGTCTAGGTACAAGTACTCCGGTCTTGAAGGTCGTCACGCAAAGGATCCTTTCGAGCCGCTTCTAATCCGGTTTAAATTAGTAGTGCTGCTACGGCGCGGAGAGACTTTTGTTCCTAAAAACGTCGCTCTTAAACCAGTCATTTTTTTCGATTTGCGGTCGGTCCGTTCCACATCCGGAACGTTGTTCTTTGTTGGCCAATTTAATCTCTCGGAAAAAGATACTTCGTGCAAGAACATAGCTAGACAAAGATGTGTGCAGCTTCCACTGCCAGCGGCCAAAGCCCCGCCCACAGGGGAGGCTCCACCTTAAGACACGCCAGTGACATCAATACCGTGCATGACTCCATTAAAGGGGCCCTGCAATCATTTAAGCGTCTACCTTCTTTGTGGCTTCCACGTCGCTTGGGCACGGAGAGAGTAACTAATTATCAGTGCGTCAGATTTTAACCCGACGACGCGGAAACCTCCACCCGCGAGGGCGACCCGCGGTGCCGTAAGCACGCGATATATGACGTCTTTGGTCCTTGCCTTACTACTGGTCAGAGCCGCTAAAAGCTTTTTTTTAGTCAATATACAAAATGTAAGTGTCGCGAATCGTTTCAATTATCTATGAAAGTAGTTTCTGTTCCGTATTTTAGATCAGAAAAGAAACAAATGTAGTTTATTAAGTATGGAAACAATAAATTACCTATCGACATACCTGCCACCAAGCGGTGGAAAAAACGGCACATACTAGAAAGGGGTAGTGGGATGCGGCATGCACAAGCGGCGAGCGTGGAAAAGTCCCGGATGTACGAGGAGGCGCTGCAGTCGTATACCAGCTCGAGGATTCGTCCGGTTCCGAGCATTCCGAAGGCCTTCGGCGCGGGTTTGGCTGGCGACTTGGCCATTTGGCAGTACGGCAGCGCGAAGTGGCTCCCGTTCTGAACTGATCCTTCTCCCGTGTTTGCGGTCGTTTGAGGCCAATGAAGTATTATGCCGAATTAGTCTTCAATCTCGCAGCAAATGCAATGCGAGCCGCCCTGGCCGCCCGCTTCATTACAGCCTATCCAACACGTGCTTTAGTGGCCCACTCTTAAGACGTCATAAAGGAGCCTATTTTTTTTATTTCTTTTTAAGTTTAAGTTGCCTATAACTTTTAAAATAAAGCGAAATTCGAGAGAAGAAAAGTTTCATTAAGTTACTATGTTCAGTGCACTCAGGTTCGGTGGAAATTAAAAACTAGTCAAAAAGTTATTGCCGCAAAAGATGACACCGTTTTTGAAGATCAGCAAAGATAGACCAGTTACAGAATTTGACTGACCGCACCGTATCAGAGGCATCAACATGGACGACAAACGTTTTCAGTCTGATTCAGGATGGAAAAGCCACAACGTCGACTTCGTGGTGGGGTCACAGCCTCCTCTCCGGGCAGGGCTGACATTGGGACCACTGCGAAGCGGCGTGTACAGGTGGGCCGGGTTGGTTAACAATTTTGTAATGAGTCGCCGCAGACTGCCGCTGAGAAGCAGCGTGAACAGGTGGGCTGGGTAGGTTAACACGCGCCCTAGTGATACACGTGCGACGTGGTGACTCTATGCGGCGCCGCCGCCACCGGCCCAAGCCTTGCTTTCGGAAAGGCCTTGGGCCCGCTTCAGGCAGGGCAACTTTCTCGGCAACTTTGGTGTTGCTGGCGGGTTGTTCCCTATATCGACACAAATTGCTGAGATCGGGTCCAGCTCGAAACAAGCGAGCAACTCTGAGCAATTCAAAGACGTTTGAAGCGGCAACAGCCAACCAGCGATGCGATACTTTGACGTGATGCCCCGTGCTGGTGATGATGACAACTAAGGACTTGGTTCTGGTTTGAATGATCGTTTTTGGAAATAAACCGTTTCAGAAAGATGCATTTGTGTGCTCAACAACATTTAAATGAATAAAAACGTGTTTATAGCGCGTGACTATGTGTCGAAGTAGTGCAAGAAAAATAAAATTTAATGATGAAGATGGCAAATGGCAGCTATTGGTTGCGGCGTGTGAACGCGAGTGGCCCGTGTTGCGACATTAAGTTGCTGGGCGAAATTGCCCTTTCTGAAGCGGGCCTAAAAATTAATATGGTGCGGAGAGTGGTCATTTCCTCTCCATGGATTTCGGCGGTCCGTATGCTCCAGCCAGATAAGGCAAGGACGCTCTCTGGTCAAGAAGCCGGCTGGGGAATCGCCAGGGCTCCAGACTCTCACCTGGACATCCGGCCGGTTCCTCTTTGTGGCTCCTTCGAAGGCGAACATGGAGAGTGAGCCCTGCTCGCTCGATCCGATGTTGACGCGGATGTTTTCTGCCGACTTGGCGGTCACGATGCCGATCACGCAGTCGCCCCTCGCCGGCACATACTAGAACATTGAAAGGGTTCGTGAGAATACGTTACAATAATAATAATAATTTCGTTTGCACTTCCAAGGGCGCAAATGGTTGTGTGCGGGGCTGAACAGATAGGTTCATGAAACACATGTTTGATGGCGAACCTACTTCGCGCGCTAATGCTAGCTGGAAGCTTCTGCGGACGTCGGTAAAAACAATTCGAGACGTCGCACGATGAATTGATTTACACCGCAGTAGAGTAGTGAGCTGTACTCGCCGCAACAGAGTTCGTCCTGCCTTCGGTGAAAGAAGGCAACGAAGTAACCGTACCCGTTTCTGGCGTCCTTCCACCCAGTAAGTTCCCGGCGATCTCTGCTTGAGAATGCCGGCTTTCGTTGCTATGATGCGCTCGCCGTCTTTGCGAAGGCCGGGTCCCAGCACGTATTTCTTCTTGTCAGACGCGGAGATGTTCACCGTGTCTCCAGGGAGAACTAGGGTATTCGGCGCCATTTTTACTAAGCCCAGCTATGGATATGGATATGGATATGCGGCGGCTCTGGTGCTCTGGTGGCTCTGGCTATCTGCCAACGAGCAGAGCTTTTTAGAACATTGTCACGGGTTTAAGCTGAGCTGGTTGGTTCATTGTTTTCAATAGGCCAGCTGAACAAAAACAGAAACACTATTCACCAGCAGTGTGAATGGTGCTTTTTTTTTTGTGTGTGTGTTTGGTGTAATCTTTGTCCAGCTGGCTAGTTAAACAGCCATTAACATCCATCCAGAGCCGTATATCCATCCAGTCGTCTGGCAGCTGGTTCAAAGTGTATGGTCCGTAGTGTGGTCGGTTTCCTCTTTATTAAAAGAACCTCTTTTACTTGATAATCGGAATTGATGTCTTTGGTAGAAAATGAGGGCTGTTTCATTTCTGGACAAGGTGGAGTACGAGTTTGTCGGAAATTTCCTGCAAGATGCGATATGCCTGGGCGACGCGGACAATGACAAGGTAAGGCGTTCTAAGGGGTGCCTCTGAGCAGTGTTGGCCGTCACAGGCGGAATGAGCACCCCCTAATTCCAGTCCTTTCACAGGAATTGGGACACGGCTAACCCTTCAGCTACACTGGTGGCAAAATCAGCGTAAAGCTGGCGTTGTCAAGCACATAGACAACTAAAATTATGCAAAACGTTATCCCAAGATACTGATTCCACTAAGAGCGATGCTATATGCACTACGTAGTGCACTTTGGACGGAAATTGCTATATGCACTACGCTGAGAGCTCATGCCGCTCAGGCCACCGTTTTTCGAACTGCGCGTGTATCACTGGGGAGCACGTTAACCCAGCCCCCCGCCTGCGTTCACGCCGCTTCGCGGCGACAGTAAGCGGCTGCTAATTAGAAAAGTTAACCAGCACACGCCGCTTCGCGGCGTCCAGCCGGCAACCCAAGCCCCGCTGTCCCAGATCTGCGAAGTCTGCCAAGTTTTGTCGACAACATTCGGTGTTTTTTTTTTTTTTTTTGTTCATCGCATAAAAGAAATATAAATACCGCCAAATGCCTCGTCAAAACAACGTTCAAGAAAAAAAATAAAAAAGGTAGGATCACCACGATTCGAACCTGCGTCGACTTGCGTACGAAGCGGACACGCTAACCCCTACGCTATGCCACCGGTTGGGAAACTCGTTGTGATCATTCATTTTATACGAGACAAACGTAGTGCATATAGCAATTTCCGGCCGAGCTGCACTCCGGAGTGTATATAGCATTATTCTTCCACTAAAGGCACATTCCCTGGCATTCACACAAGAAAAACGCGCGTTCAAAAGTGCAGTTATTTTATTTTTTGCTTGTTTTTGTATTGCAAAAAGTTTCCACTCGAGGAGGATAAATTGGCAGCGGAAGCTCCTCCCACTTCTTTTATGTTCACTTCTACAATGGATTTTTCCGCTCATGTCGCCTGTGTGGTTGCCAAGGCTCGGCGTATGGTGGGCTTCGTTGCACAGGTGTCGAGGCCCTGTGAGCCTGCTTCACTGCGTACATTGCACACGGCAACGGTACCCCCATCTCTTGAGTACTGTTGCTCCATCTGGTCACCAACCCAGCAGCATCTGATGGAGCGGATCGAAAGCGTTCAGCGGAGGGCATCCAGAACAATATGCTGCTGGGCACTTGGACATGTCTCTAGACTGGACACCAGCTACTGTGACCGACTGAAGGCGTTTGGGTGGCGCCCGCTCCAACTTAGGCGCCAAGCGTGAAGCACACTCCCAATTCCATGAATCCCGAACAAAAACTTACCGGACAAAAACTCACCGGACAGAAGTTTTTTCACAGACCCGGACAAAGACTCACCAGGAAAATTTTTATGTTGGTCTTAACACGAATGCAGACAACTTCAGTGCATCAGTGCTACACTATAATGCAACACTAAATTAAATCTGACAGGCGCATGGTTTGTTGATTAGAGTAGAAATAAGTTTATTTTTCGATTGGTTAGAAGTGAATGCAGTTTCCTACTAGCTCCAGCAGTCTTGGTAGGTCTCAATGTAACTGCAAGCCCTCGCAGGTATTTTTAAGACGATTCTGCAGACGCAAAGTGGTTTTTTGCACCCACTTCACTGGAGGTTCACCTCTCCAGGCTTGTGTCAATGCCATGGCAACGAGCGTGATTTTTTTGTAGGCATTCAATCGGCCTGTAGACGCTTGGATGGGCATGGCCGACAAGCTTCTGGAACCCGGTATTCCATCCTTCGCAGGTGTTGTTCGTACGGTCTTTATCTTGAAGAGTGGCATCGTACATATTCTAACGTTCCGGGGGAAACTCCGGTCGTCGTAGGTGCAGTCAGGCAAAGGGGAGTATTCTCTCTGGGTGCCACCGCAGAAGGAACAGAAGCAAAACGGAAGGGGCCGTTGACATACGTGCAATCAAAGTAGTCCAGCAGGTAGCCGATGTCACCGGTAGGCTTTTCCCTGATGTAGGTTAGTCCTTCGAGGACAAACTGTGATGGAAGCAATGCCAGCCTATCCAAAATCCCGCACAGCCCTCTAAAGTGGTCATCTGTCTTGTACTTTTCCAATAGGCCATACCCCCGTTCTTTCAAAATATTTTTCTTTTTTTAATTCGCAACTTAATGGTGTGTATATTAAAGTTTTGCCTCATTTTCCCTTTCACGATACCCTGAGATAATCCTTCATTTCAAATACGTTTACTATGCACAATAACGGAAGCAATTAATTTTCTTAGCCATTCACTTTAAATATTACCCTGAACTGAACCCCAAGAAAACCAATGAAGAGACATTGTGCCTAACCTTTATCTGTGCGTTTAGCGTGACATAAGCACAGTGAAAAAGCGAGGCCATCGAGGGTGACTTCGCTTCTTCGGTCACTCTTTGGGTTCAAAAACTTTGGTTCCGGGTCGGTCGCAGATCCACCAATGAGGACGTCGTACGCAGGCCTCGTCTTCTAGGTGGTATCGATTTGACGAGGGGCTTTTGAGATGCCCCTTTGTGCGACAGCCCAGCATAGCGGCGGACGCCTTCCCGGTTTGCGCAGGGCATTGAGTTGGTGGCGGCCAACCTGCACGGGGATCTGGCAGTCTTCAAGTACCGGCAGTCAAGGCCCTGGGCCACCGCTTCGGACCTGGGTGCGGTACGTCGGGTCCGCACGGGTGGGGCGAATCTTGATGCCTCTGACGCTCGCAGGTGGCATCCGTCGTCGTGGGCGAGATAACCAACGACTCACAGGTGGGCCCCTTTTTCCCCCTCGCAGCCATCTCCTCACCACAGACTCCTCTGCCCTCCAGAACAAGATTGTGAGCATCAGCTGCGACGGCTGGTGCAACATCTTCGCCCTGCAGAGTGACGCTACGGTGAGGGTCACGAAATAGTCCACCCGCACTCGCTGTCCCGGAACGGGCAGGGTCAGGCGTTTCATCTTATGTTTGGTAGGAGTACGGCCAACACCACACTCGACCAGTTGAGCAGGGACGATTTCGAGGCCCCCGTCGTCTTTCCGTGTCCCTGCCCGTTCTTCGACAAATTACAAAGATGCGTCGTAAAATGGTTGCGCCTCGTCGAAATAACTAAAACCTTCTCTTTTTTTTTTTTAATTTCCCCAGGTGGTCGAAATTAATCCTCAGTCCTCCGTTGGGCATGCCAGATGCCCGTCGTTGGTTTAGCACGTAAAACCCCCAAATTTGACTTTTTTTAAATTTTTTGATGATTGGCTTACTTGCTACGGCAAGCAGGAATAGTCCGCTCGCGCCGTACGAATTCAACGACCCCGCAGTTAGACCACCTGCCGGGGTCGCCAAAATGCGTCGAGCACGTTAAAGAGGAGAGGGACGCGTAAGCCACAAAAGCCGAGTATATTGAGGGGCAGGCAACTCTAAGAGCAGTCTTCCATGCCTTTCGCCGCTGCGACAAAGGGAAGGGGTTAGCCGCATGCACTGCGGAGTGTGCACGTGGCAGAGTTTTACGTTAGGGTCGATCTGGCAGAAAGGAGCGAATGATGGTGCGACAGAAAGGGTGGGTGGCCAGCCGTGTCCATTTGCAGGAGGAGGAGCGCAAGCACATGGCGCCGTTGCACAGTCAGCGGCTGCCGGCAAACACCAAGATGGCCCTGCTCGCAGACATCAGTGAGTCTCCCTCCAACTCCGACGCACAGCGGGCAGGTCGGGCCCTCGCATGCCCTCTTTGCAGCTTACTTGTTGCAAATTTTGGCTGTGTTGAAGCAGGTTTGTAAATGCTTTTATACAGTGGGAAGTTCCCATTAGAATGGTGTCTTACACCTTGACTGCAGAGAGCTGGCTGAAAAATAAAAGTCAAGAGTTTCGACTCTGTTTTTTTTTTTTTTGTATTCGATTTACTAAATTGATTTTGGTTGAACCTTTACCGCAATATTTATCTTAAAAAAATATTTTGATTTTTTGTTTATATATTATCGCACTCGGGCACCTTTATTTTGTCCCCGGAGGGGGTGCCTACACCGTGGGTGTTAAGTGCTTGGGTGTCGCATCACCACGGACCCTAGCCACATGGGCTCCCACACCCACATGCTGGGGGCACCTGCTTTAGTAAGTGCTTGGTGAGTGGTATCACTACTAGCCCCGAGCCATGTGGGTTAACCCACCCACGCCTCGCTGTGCATGGCTTAACCCGGGGAAAAGGGGGTCCTGGTAGTTGAGCTGAGCCCGAGTTATGTTTGGACCCTTCGGGCCCCCCCCGGGTGAGGCAATGTACCTCTTCAGCCCCCGATTCTCGTAGACTGGTGTCCTGGCTTGGCCTGACCAGGATGATACAGTCAGTTGCCTTCCTTCTCCTCTTTTACCTTTGCCTTTTCTCTCTGTCTGCCCTTCTTTCCTCTTTCACCTTCTTTGGTGGCAAGGGCTAACCTTGGGTGGTGACGGATCTCTCTTTAGGCCTTCACTCGGTTATAGTGTCTTGGTAAGCCAAGATTCGATTCCTGGCTGTAGATACACCTTTTTGTTGACTCTGTATTGTGACTTTCTAGTAAATTCGAGAACCGTATTGCTGATTCGAGGTTAGAAAGTTCTATGCTCAAACCTTCTACGTCGATTGTTCCAGAAGCTCACGCCAGTACAAAAGGGACTCCGTGTGGCAAGCCGCAGTCAACCTAAGAACTCGGTCCGTCTGTGGAATACTTCTTACTCCCTGCTTGTCTGTGTGCGTGCCAGTGGTGTATCCAAGAAAAAAATGCCTGGATACACCACTGGCACATGCATAGACCAGCAGGGAGTAAGAAGTATTCTACAGACAGGCCGAGTTCTTAGGTTAACTTTGCAGCGCCTATTTTCAAATGCCATTGATGTTGTCTGCCGTCGTTTTCTCCAAGCGGGACATACTTCCTTGCACAGATGGCGACGGCAAGGTGGAGCTGATCTTGGGCCTGACGGACAGGGTGGTCAGGACCTACCAGTGGACCTGCTTCTTGGAGGTGGGTGCCCCAAAGGGCACATTGTGCTCGGGCTGACCCTCCCCCGTCGCTCCCAGAACGGCAGTGAGGGCAAGCTGGTCGGCCTCCAGAAGTGGGAGTTTGCCAACCAGGTGGGTTCCTTCCCCAGGGCGCCCTCGCCTTCCTCGCGCATGTCCACCGCAAGCTCGCGGCCGTCACTGGTGTTTAAATTCCTCTTCCAGTCGATTGTTTTTTTCCCCGTCGTGTTGGCCGGAACCCGCGTGGATCGACGGAGTCTAACCAAAACGTTGTGTGCGCCGACGAATCGATTGCGGCGGGAAAGGCGTCGGGCCACTGAGGAAACGAACCTAAGAAGTCGGTCGACTACGAGAACAGTAATGCAAGGGAGGGGAGTGTACAAAGCTTTGAGAGAGGAATGTGTGCTGGGGTGTACGAGGCGAGACAAAAAACTGGCTGCGACTGGGGTCGGCCGTACGGGACGTTGCGGTCGCGGGTCGGTCTAGGAGCCGGACGTGGCCAGGTGCCGAGGAACTTGAGGCGCGAGCTTCGAGCAACTCTTTTGGGGCCACGAAGGGTGCGGTACGTTTTGCAGAAGCTGTATCTCGAGAATATCCACCCGGAAGTCTCGTGGCACTTGAAGGTGTCGGCTTGTTTCGTTGTTACATCTGGATAGCACTAGTTTGGGGGTGTAGAAGCTTCATTAAATGTGTGTTCTTATTTTTGTCTCATCCTTATCAGTGGCATCGCGTTAAAGAAAAAAAAGCTTGTGCTTCTGAAGGTGGCAAGGAAAGGCAAAGTTTCAGTCCATAGAAGAAGAAGTTGCAGTTTGTGCCCATTGCGGTGTAGTGCTCGTGTTGCATACTGCGCCGGGAAGCGAGTCGACTTTTCGGTGTGATCCCTTTAACTAGTTTGTGTAGCATCGCGATACCAAGGAAAATGTCTTTCAGTCGGGGCGGAGAATGGAGATGATTATATCGCACAGATATTACTGTGATGGTTTAGGTCAAACACTTTCCCCCAAGACAATCCCAAAAATAATTTCCTTTTACCATTTGTTTATCATTTTATGCTTTTTTGGGGGATTTATTTTGTATTTAAAGAGAAAAAGAAAAAGGATCGAACAAGAACAGGCTGCCATTTTTAAAAATGCATCTAGTGACAAAATTGTCACTCTTTCTAGGTGAAGTGAATCAAGTCTCATAGATCCAGTTTAAATTGATTGAATTTGATTTAAATCAAATGAGTTTAATTTAATTTATTTTTCAAAAAGTCACCGTTTTTTTTACTGTGCTTTCAGTTACTACTGCCGTGTGGTGGTGCTCTGGCGACGAGCCCAAATTAATATTGTGGGCCGTGGTTGCTTATCGTGTGTGCTACAACCTGCAACGAGTCTCTGGTGCTTCAGTACCGAGAGGCCAATGTGCCACAGAAGTTGCACAGCGACCTGTTTGTTGTAAACTACAGGAAGCTTAGCGGCACCTGCAGTTCGCTCGTGAAACAGTGCCAGAAGTTTGGAAGACTCTTCTCTTTGCTTTTCTTTTTAATATTTGGCAAAACAAATACGAAGAAGGCTGTGTTCACATCCGGCAATTTGGCGCACGAAGATGGACATTCTTTAGTTTTCTGAGAGAGAATGCGACTCGCCGTATCTCCCGTACAAACCCGCATTGCTTGCTCGAGTAACCAGGTTCCTGCAGCCAGACCAAACATCCGTCCGCCGAGGTCCTCGAAACGACTTCCACCGTACTCTTTTGCATACCGTAGCGCATAAAGAGATTGTTTACGGATATCTTAGTACTTTTTTCTTTTCTCGAGACTCGGGCCGAGACGTGCCGGCCGCCTAGTAGAATCCAGCTGGTTTTTGCGAGCAGCAATAGACCTTTTGCGAAAATCGAAAAAGCCTGCGCGGGGAGTCCTTGGTATGTTCCTCCCCTCGTCTTTTCTCCCGCTACCACGTTAGACACACGAGCGGGCGCAGGTTACCAAGGCAACACTGCTCGAACAGAGGGAGGGAGAGATGGTGTCGAAGAAAGGGGAAAACGGTGCCAGTCAGGCGAGCGCATGCAAATGGGGTATCGCGTTGGCTGGCTAGCCCTTTGTGAGCCCTCCCCTTTGCACCGTTTCGTTCATCTGCTTTACCAACGCTTTGTTGAACCCCGCCTTGTCTGCGACGTAAAATGACTGTCGAACAAGCAGAATCTCCACATCGCATTACGCCGACTGGATTAGGTGACTGTGAGACGTAAAGGCAGGCAGCACTGATACGATACATCAATAACGATGACGCTCAATAACGGAAAAAATGTGGGTAGCGATTAAGCGCATACTGAGACCACAGTTATCATATTTTGGAAGCGACCAGGAACAAATTTTTTTTTTAAATTCTGGCGTTACGTCCTGCCACGGATGCATCTCTCGCACGCTGCCATTTGGTCTGCAGGTGGGCACCATCTCGCTGAGTGCGAACCAGGCGGGGGGCCTGGCCCTGCTGGTGGCCCAGCCTGGAGGCACCTACACTAAGCTGGACTTCGGCAGCAGCACCCCAGACAGGTCGGTGGGCCCACGGAGTCTTTACAATCCCGAGGGAAATTCTTTTAATGCGCCTCGTGAGAAAAGCAAACATTTGAGACACAAGAAAGTCGAGGTTGCGTAAGCTATGTCGCTTATACACCGACACATGGCTCCGAGGTCGCGCCGCGCGACAGTGCCGCTGTCAGCACGGTGGACGCGCAGACGCTTATCTTTCAGCTAATCTGATTTCTGCGCATGCACAGTGCCCACGCCCGGTATGGGCAAACGCCGACGCATTTGTGAACGGTGTGTCGGTGTACACGACTTCGACGTCGCAGAATCGTACGTGGCAGGGGCCCAGCTCATTCACGACGTATTTTGTGCGGCTCCGAGCTTAATAGATATGATCGAAACACACTTAAAATTTTTTACGAGTGCCTGTACGTGACTCATATATACACAAAATAAACTTGGCCTGAAAAAGTGACTACCACAATATTTCTGCTGAGAGACATTTTGAGTTAATTCTGAAACATGCTTCCATTTCAATACTACGTTGACCCCAAAAAAGAAGCAAGTTTCAGTAATACCCGAATGAGTCTTGCAACAAAAAAGTGAAAGCCGTTTACAACTCCCTGTAACACCGAATTGGAGCGCAGCTCTTTAGGAGGAGGAGGGAAGGGTACTAAGGGGAGGGAAGACCCCTCCTCCTCCTCCCCTCATTCTTTAATATGCTCTGGGGGGTCACCTGACCTCGTGGGGAGGGGTCACGTGACCTGGGGTGGTCAGGTGACCTTGGTTACGGCGAAGCCGCTCTAGCCGGAAACGGGCGCCTAAGAGCTGCGCTCAAAAAGTATTGTAGTAAAATTTTTATTTTTGCCATATATTGCTTCATCTGTGTCTTATCTAGACACTTGAACAAGTTTTTTTGGGAAGTGTGATTCGGCTGTTTTCTAAAGAGGCAATCTCACGCGGTCTGAGCTATGGAGACTGTAAGAATGGTTTTGTGACCACCCAGAATTGGGCTGGTTGTTCCAAATTTGCTTTTATTTAAAATCTGTATCGTTCATATCAATGAGAGCTAGCCATAAGGTAGGTGTTCGTAATCTTTTTTTTTTTTTGGGGGGGAGATATGTAATTGGAAAAGTGGGGTAACTGAACCAAGGCAGGTACAGTTATTTTCACGTTTGATTACAACCAACGGAGACCGGTTACGACCAGCTGTGCAACAATGCAGCTGGTCGTAAGCCGTCGCGAGAGGCTTAAAAACTGGTCTCGATCGGTTGCAGTGAAATGTGATTGTAGGGGCCTTAATCCACGCTCGGGGCTTGGCCAATGTAGCGTGATGTCGCAAATTGAAGCGGAAGGCAACCAGTCTAAAATTGACTTCTGGCAATACATTGTTTTGAGAAAAAAATTACCTAGTAAATTTTCTTTCTGTGCTCTGTTAGAAAAGCAAGAAATTACGAGTCTAAGTATAAGAAGTCCAAAGTAATAAATAGATCTGAACATTACTCAATCACGTTGATGAATATATTTGTTGGTTAGTTTCTTTTCAATCTATCACTTGTGATCAATGATTTCCAAGGCCCGTTGCAAGGTCTTTGATGCGTTTCTTGACAAATTATGGCATCTGGTGGTTAGATTAGACACTCTAGTTTCATTTTCTATATAGGTAGTTATTCTTTTTTCCCCGAGATGGCGATTTATCATGATCAAACGCTCGGTCGAGAAAGATCTGCGTCGCGGGACCGCACCCCTCCTCTGAAGCGTTTGAAGTCTCGCGATTCAAGCACATCTGCAGTCGATTTTCTTGATGGCACCAGCACAAGTGAGTCTGACGATGATGTTGGATCATCAGACTTTAGTTCCGACAGTGACGACACATCAAATCAGCCCAAAACATCGACAACTGCACGTCTCTAAGGCTTGTTTCGGTTTCGGTTCGAGATGGCACTACACGTTGCAAACATGCTGCGTGTGCCCTTTTGGCCGGGACTCGCATTCTCAACGATCGAACGCGAGACTTAACGGTATACCGACTCGGCGATGCGACCTCACCATCTGGGTGCACGGTGGGTGTGCTCATCGTTCCCGTCACGGTTTTTACTTTTGCACTTGCAATTCGTTCATCTCCTTTCTTTTGACGCTTTTGCGCACATACAAATACTGTGCCAGGAACGAGTCTTGGTCCGGCGTGCTTGTATCCCACCCACGCATCGAAGGTGGTCTTGAAATGGCAACTACTGACGACGGAACACCCAGAGTGCCATGCCGTTGGACGTCGCAATCCCGACTGTTCACACTAGAGCTATTGACTGTTCACGCTAGAGCTAGTGTCGTCGCGGCATCGCAGTTCCCGACTGCTTCCGTGAACTGGGGAGCTGGAGAGCGACCTGTGGCAGAATGGGCGTCCGCCGCACCCGGCATGGCCACTACGACGCCGCCACAACCGTGGCGGGTGACGGCGTGACACTTTTACGACGCCGTCGGACAGAAATATCACTTTTGTAGAATGCGGTAAACACGCCGGTTGGAGACGCGTTCTAGGCGCAGCAGTATTACCGCGCAAAGCACTTTGCCCACTGACCTAACGGGGGCGGGCAGCGGGGAGGCGGCGCAGGTGTGCCCGCAGCACCACAAGCTGGACTCGTCCCACATGCGCAACCCCAACGTGTCCTCGGCCATCCTGGGAGGGGTGAGGGGCACCCGGGACGGACGGCTCACCGACTCCCTCATGGCCCTGGCCACACTCGACGGTAGGTTCTCCTCCATTAGAAGAGGTGGCACAGAAAACGGTACGCCCTCTCGCAATCGCGTCTACGCCAGTGTGTATAATGAATGTTCTACTGCTTAGGAAGGATCATAAAAGCGAGATACTCCCGCGCACTTCTCATTATTGCCGCAGAACATTGTCTCTTGGCAGCCGTGAGCGTTTGCTCACGCTGCCAGCTTCACCCGCCCCGCGGTCTGCTTTCTTGTATCTGGAATGGACATGCAGTGCACTCAACCACGCAGCGCAAAGCTCGGCAAGTTTCCTCGGACGGCGGTCGAACGGGTCGAAGGCCGAAAATTTTGTGCCCCGCAAAGGTCGCATGACTCCGGTCTTCCCGCTTTCCCGAGCCCCGGCGAAGGACGTCGCGTCGGCTCTAGATTTCGGGGGCCTTATCTCTCCCCCGCAGGGTGCGTCGTCGGGCGAGTCGGTGCGTGACAAGAATAAATAAAACGCTGCAACAGAGACGCAGGGACAAGCGAAGGACTTCCCTACGTTCTTCTCTTGTACAACTGCATTTCGTTACGAAAGATGACGACAGTCAGAGTGAGCACAGCCTTAGTGCCTGTCTTTCACTCGTCTCCACGTCTTCTTTGGACATTTTATTTATTCTCGAAGGGGGGGGGGGGGGTCCACGGTGTATGGGCAAACTGAGGATAGCGTCTGTGCGTGGCATCTGTGCAGGCACCCTGATGCTGGTGGATGGGGACAACATCCTCTGGTCGCTGCAGGTGGACCACCAGCTGTCGGCACTCACCAAGCTAGACATCGTGGTGAGCCCTTCGCCGTTGTCCGACGCAAGCCGTCTGACGGCTAGGCGAGAGAGCTTTGCGGTTTGGCCGGCGTTTGGTGCGAGGATCCTCGCAATGACCCGGACACGGTTAGGTACGGTCGCCAACGAAACAAGAATGGCGTCTCTTTTGGAAGCCTCTGGCGCATATTCTTTGGCTTTTTTAGGGGGGACATGGGTCATCATATTATTTCTGGAAATGGAAATTATGAAATCTACGGCTATTTTCCTTCTCATCTGCCAAGTTTCTCATTTTGTGAATCAATATTAGAGCCGTATTATTAATTCACAATATCTACGCTGACCCAAATTGCATCATAACTGTGCTGTCGCAAAACCCAAGTTTTGGAACTTTTTGCAGATTTGTGGGATCAGAATCTAGGAACCTAGTGCATATAGAAATAGTACTTGTTCTGCAACTTGTAGCTAAATGTGTGAAGCATACTATGTTGAGAGCCGAATCTTCTCTATAGGTCTGAAAAATTTTTCGACCGACCTATCGTTTTGTTACTTGGTAGCCACCCGCTGAACGCGGAACTTGAATGTGCCAGAAAATCACTAACAATGGTTCAATCTCAGAAGTAGTTCCGACATTGTATTTCTTGTACTTTGTAGTATCTAGCCATCTATTATAACTTATTAAGGGTAAAAGCTGAGCTAGTTGGTTCTGAAACATCTTGGGTAAAACCAGCTGAACAAAGGAAGGAAGGTGACAGGAGAAAAGAATGGCGAACCGACCGCTGGACTACCAGCTGTTTTTTATTAAATCTTCCTCTTCTATTAATTCATCTCCAATCTACATTTAGCTGCCCATTGTCGGACATGCCTGTGTACGGCAGAGCTCGACCACCTTCATATAATGGGACACCATAGAAACCGGGTTGCAAGGGAGGTTTTAGAGGCCCTTGCCATCGACGAAGAAGACGACAAGTGCGTGAGCATCTCTTAATTACCTTGCAAGCCAAAGAAAAACTCTTTCTGCATGGCACCCTTCATGGGTAATTGATAAAAATCAGGAGAAAAAGTAAGAGCAAAAATAAGATCAATGGAAAAGAAGAAGAAAAAGGATGATTGGAGATGAATTAATAGAAGAAGAGGAAGATTTAATAAAAAACAGTTGGTAGTCCAGCGGTCGGTTTGCCATTCTTTTCTCCCGTCACCTTCCTTCCTTTGTTCAGCTGGTTTTACCCAAGATCTATTATAAATAATTTTTGGTTCAGCAGCCTTTCCTGTTGTTCCCAAAAACAAAGGTGGACGAGTTTCAATTATCTCGAGGGCTTATCCGACGATTGAAAAAACGTCAAGACATATGAAACAGCGCTAGAAACTGAACCAGCTCATGCAGATTGGTTGGGTTTGACGAGAGCACCGACACTCCAGGCCCGGCTAAGCGTCGTCGAAGGTTCGCACCGGAGGCGGGACAACCAAAGTTCCCTTCTCGTACCGTCCGTGCCTTCTGGCTCACCGCCTATGTCTCTGCCCCGCTGTTTCGAAACGGCCGCAACCTTTAGATTGCTATGTTGCCTCCACGGTGCAGGGGGACGGCCGGGACGAGGTGATAGCGTGCGCCTGGGACGGCCAGACGTACATCGTGGACGAGGACCGGCAGTCGGTGCGCTTCCAGTTCGACGAGGCCGTCTGCACCTTCACCGCAGGTCGGTGCCGGCCGTCTCCAATGGACAGGGGGCGTGAGAGGACGTCCCCCTTGCAGGCCAGCTGACCCTGAGCCCGGGCGTGACCCTGCCCTGCCTGGTGTACGCCACCTTCGGACACCGCATCGTGGCCTACTACAACGTCACCTTCCCCAACATGGCCACCCAGGCGCTGCTCGAGGAGCCCCACCTGCGGGCACGGCTCGAGGAAGGCCTTCCAGAGGGTGGGTCTCTTCTTCTCCGACCAAGTTGGGTCGAGCCTCCCGAGCGGGAGGGCCCTCGACGGCGCGAGTCTAGTGCTTTGCTTGCCACAAAAACAATTACGGCATCGTCCAAAATTTAGAGAAGGACGATTCTAGAAATTTAAACGAAGATTTGTTGGCCTTCCATTGGCTACTGAAATGCACCGCGCGGAAAGCGAGGCACGCACATTAAATTTTCAGCGAGGGGGAAACAGAAAGCGGAAGGTGATGCTGGTGGCACAAAGTGACCATCTTCGGTGAAAACATACCTAGGGATGGGTCCCGACTTTCTTTGAGTTTTGATAGTTTACCAAATGTTTTACCTCGAATACGAGTCACATCCAGAAAGCAAGTTTTGTTTTAAATGAGATACTGGTGCAACATTTTTCGTTAAATGTTTCATTTTCTACGAATTCCACACACTTTACTTCAGACGCTATCCCCCTCTGTGTCGAGCTATTTCTCCCATCAATGCACCAGTCTTTCGGATAGCCTCCTTTTACGGCGTGCAAGTCCGTCTCTTCCTTGCACACATGGTTTCTTTGCCTCCCTTCCCAAATGCACCCATGTTCATCCCCCCAACCTTGGCCAAAGGTGGGGCGAGCTTGGCTGCCTCGTCGTCGCACATTCCTTATGTTTTCCTTTGATTAGTTTGCGCCTCTTTGCGTACCGACGCGCCAAAGACGCATTCAAGAACACATTGATTGCCGTATTGGCGAGGAAATCCGACTACGGGGCGCTTCCTCCAGTTCGGTTTGCGCAGAGCTCGGCGTTTACCCAACACAAGGCCCGTGGACTGGATTCTTTGGTATCCTCTTCCTCAATCAAACGCGAGGCTCCGATTGCGGTTGAGTGCTGCGTTGGTGTTGGGCTGGGACTCTTCTGCGACGTCGAGCGCAAATCAAGGGATTACACCATTTGGAGACGCGTTAGGCACCGTACTGGTGCAGAGGGGAGGACTAATCAAACGGACCACGAGATTCGGTTTAATTAATTTTGTCACGAAAGCCGAGCCGCCCATCCCAGAGAAGCTACCCGCATCCCCTGGGCACATGCATCTTTTGGCATCCAGAAGCTTGTCTCTGTGGGCTGTCATCGAACTTGGGTCGGCATTCGTGGCGCAAGTGTAGTTATTTTCCATGCTTGCAGTACAGAAAGCGAGGTGCGGGAGAGACCTCTCGAACTGGGACCTTTGTGCGCCGTAAACGGCCAGTCTCGTCCCGACGGTCAAGAGCACGGGGCTGCATGGAATGAGCAGTGTCCTGTATCGTTGCAGGGGTGGACCCCCGCAAGCTCGTGCACTGGTGCCTGTACGGTTCGCACACGGTGCTGGCCGGCCGTTCTACGGGCGAGACGAGCGAGGACCGCCTGTGCTGACACGTGCCCAGCCGGCGGCAACATTGGCCGAACGCATCGACTTGGGGGAAACCAGGCTACACTCGTCCAGGGAGAGCATTGCGCTGCCCCTCTGCAAAGGAGACTCGGAGAACGGCACAGGGGCATCGCGGGTTGCAATGGCCGTCAAACAGCAGCCGAACTGCAACAAGCCGGAAAGAGCGCTTGCCGAGTGGCGTTCATCGATACCTTCGAGCCCCATCCGGACTCCTTCTGCTCCAGTTTTTCGAGAATTGCCCTCCCGCCCTCCCAGCCGAGCGGAGTGGTGTCGTTGAGTAGAACACTTTGCCGTCATCCCCCATGTTTCGGTAGAACCCTGAAGAGTTGTTTTCCGGGTGACCGCAGTAAAAACAACATACAATCTGAAAAAGCGCAAAGACGGATAACACTCGGAACGACTGTAGACAAGGTGGGAACTGGCTCTTGCCCGACAGTTTGCCTTGTGTGGGCTTCCACAACTGCGAAGAACCAGCCTTTTTGTTAGAATAAATTATAAGTGGACTCCTTTTTTCGCCACTGTTTGAGATTGGGGGCCAACCTGTAACGTCTACCAAAGGGTGTCGACACAAACAATGAGCAGAATATTTGCTCCAGGCGAGGACTATTTTTGTCGAAACCCTTTTTTAAGTTTTATTAAATTAAAAGCAGCTTGCAAAAAGATGGACAAAGTTAGAAGCACACAGAACGAGCACTGTGCTGTCAACTGAACACTTACTGAAAAAGCGGCTCGAACGAGAAACCACCCTAAAATCAAACGCCATACAACAATGACATGTCGCTCACCACACATCGATAGAATCTATCTTTTTTTTATGTAGGTAAATTGAAGCCTGGCTTATGCAGTGCTTTCTGCCTGCTTTTTCTATTGCTTGTGTCTCCAACACCTCTCTTTCCACTTTTGCACGTCCCTTGCCAATGATTTATTTATTTTTTACCCTCAGGGCGAGGGCGTTACAGAGGGCAGTGAGGTACACAAGTAAAAAAAAAAAAGAGAGAGAGAAAAAAAAACAGATGTTTACAATTCTCTATAATGCTAAATTAGAGCGCAGCTCTTGAAGAGGAGGAGAGGAGGGTATGTCCCTCTGTACTCTCCCCTCCCATTTAGCGTGAAATATTTTCTAAATTTCCCCGCTCAATTCAGCAAGAAAATTTTCCCATAATGCAATGTGCGGTTACACCCGCTTCCATTATTCCCATAATGCCAAGCATGCGGTTACGCCAACGCCGATGGAGACGCCACTCAAGCTGGAAAAGGGCGCCTAAGAGCTGCGCTCTTGAACAGCATAGAGTAAAAAGATTATACAGTACAGCTCTTTATAAGAAAGGTTAGTTATGGAAGTTCTAAAATGCGTGCTATCAGGGATTTGGCAATGGCCCTGAGAAGCTGATTCTACAAAGTTGTGTAGCTGTTACTAAAAGGGTCATGAAAACGTTTTGTGTGACTAGATTTAATGTCAACTTTGTGATGGTGATTAATGCATGCTGAAACATAGGGTAATGAGGTGCTGTTACTAGCCTTTCAGAATCTGGTTGTTATGATAGATGAGGCATCTTCAAAGATTGGGCGACGCAGGATGTCTCTGAATCATAATGCAACACTTCAGTTAGGATGAAGCTTCTCTCCCCTCGCTCTTTTACAACCAGTAGTTTATTTAGCCTGTAAACATAACTTCTATAAGATGCCTGCAAAAGCACCTCCTCCGCACGTGGCGTCAATTTTCCCGCTAAATCTAGCGGAGAAACTGAATTTGTTCATAGGTGACGTCGCACAATGCATTGCGACGTCATTTTTCCTCGCTAAGTTAGCGGGTAAACTGAATTGGGTGTTGAGGTCACGTGGTGTCAATTTTCCTAATAAATTTAGTGGAGAATTGAATTGCTGTTGAGGTCATGTGACGTCAATTTTTCCAATAAGTCTAGCGGAGAACCTGGATTTGTTCATGGGTGACTTGACACCGATTAATGCGACGTCATTTTACCTGCTAAATTTAGCGGGGAATTGAATTGGTGTCGAGGTCACGCGACATCAATTTCCCCGCTAAATTTAGCACGGTTACGCCAACGTCGTGAAACCCGGAAACAGACGCCTAAGAACTGCTCTCTAAAAAGAAGTTTCACAGCCACGTGACTTCTGGCAGCCATTTCCTCCTCTATATTTCCCCTTTCCAGGTTCGATTTTGGGCAGTTGCCTTTTGTTACTTTATAAAAATGTGTGACGCTGTAGCAATACAAGTTTTTTGGGGGTGTCATTGTCCCTTTAAATGAGTCGTGTCATTCAAAATAAAAGGTCAGAGAGTTGTATTCGTTCGTAAAAAGGCTCCCACGTTCACGCTTCAACACGCTACATTCGGCGATGCTCAATCGAACCATCGGCTGCTGCACTCCACCGCCGAGCAAGGCAGATGTGGCAGAAACGGTATCGATGGCCCACTCGGCTCGTTTGCAGTGTCTGTGGAGGGGCGACTCGGGCCGGGCACCGGACTGCGAGCCAGTGGGAACGACAAGGAGCCGGGTCTCTTGAAATATACGCCGTTTATTTACATAGAGTACAAAGTCGGATGGCCCATTCACGCTCATTTGCTTTTATAAGGTCGCTTTTTTATGCCCTTTTATGGCCGAGCCATTGCCCAGCTCCACCCACCTTTTTGAGCACGCACACAAACGGGCAGACGTCCTGGAGGTGGTGGCACGAGGCACTTTCGGAGCAAAGGTGTAAAAATGTCTGAGCAGTCACCGGTGACTTCCGGACCGAAGATTAGCATCTAGCACGGAACGAAACTTCGGCCACTAATCCGTGGGGGGTGGCGGGCAGGAATAGGGACCGATTTTCCACCGACCGAGGAGAGGTCGACCTTGTAGGGGACCCACCCGCTTCGAAGCCGAATGGGACCCCTCCCTCTCCGGCAAAGACCGGCTTTTGTCCGTCGGACTCGAAGTCTTCCCTTGTTAAATGGCTCTCGCCCTCCGGTAACTCACCAGGCGGCGACTGGCGAGGATACCAAGCAGATCGGTTGGCAATCGTAGAACCGTCGATCAGTCGTGACAAGGGGTTTAGGCGTCGGACTGCCCAGTCTCGGAGCCGTAGAGCACTTTGAGGAACTCGCCTCTCCAGAGCTGTGTCCGGGTCTCGCAGACACTCGTCCATTCCCATCACTATTGTTCCGGCATGTCCGTCTCGGTCGTTCACATCGTGGCAGTCGAGCAACGGGGAGGGAGCGGCGAAGGAGTACCGCGGGGGGGATCAGCGGACTTGAAGGCCCAGGAGGCACTGGAGGGCGGGTCCCAGAGCCAAATGTAGGTCCCGGGCGGCTTCCCGGCCCAGCGGCCGATCCAGGGACCGATAGACGAGGCGGTAGCAGCGGCTCATCCGCCCATCAGCCGAGAAGCAGTCCACCAGCTCCAAGCTCTCTAGCACGTCGCCCAGCAGGTTGGAAACCACCCGGGCAAAGAGGCAGTCCTCGAAGTGCTCGGGCAGCCAGAAGCTGAGGTCGTGCGTGTAGGCCGGCGGGAACAGGGCGTCCCCCGGGTGCAGCAGCAGGCGCCAGTCCGCTTGGCCGCAGGCCGCCAGCGCCAGGCGCTCCAGCCCTATCTCGGCCACCACCTTGGCGCAGTCTTGGGAGGAATACAAGTATAGCTTAAAGGGATACTTCAACGAAATTTGAAATATTCCCGTCGTGTTCAAAAATAGGTTGAATATGATCCACAATATCCGTAAATGACAATCGCACGTTTGTATTTTGATCCTGGTGGCTGTATTTTTCGTTATAAACGGCCCACCCTGGCAAGCGCTCGGAGAAGGCCCAGCTTGGAGCACGTGACATCCAACGCAATCATGACGTAGGTCGTCTCAAGACGAGCAAAGCTACGGCGAGGCTGACGTCAAGAGGATGGCCTAGTCGTTCCAACCACCGAAGCGGCTGCTTTTGTACGAATTTTGTGTGACGGGTTAATCTTCTATAATCTTCTAGGGGGACAATAGCGACTTCTGCGACGCACAAAAGGGATTCTCGGGAAGAGGGGAGTTCCTCCTTCCCCCCTTCTCTCATCGTGGCCGGAGACGAGACAACCTCCGTCACTAGCTGTCAAGGTTCCTAGACGAGCATTACAAACGAGGTGTTAGCGACATCCACCAGGTGCTCTTTGCTAATCGTTTAATTCGTTTTAAAATTCCTTTTCGAGACTTTTTTTACAAGATATTGGTATGTTCCATGTGATACTGCTCTTTTGAACACATATAGACCAAAAAATGAGCGCCGAAATTTCGTTGTAGTATCCCTTTAATAGCTATTTTGGTTACTTTTAACTGTAACCTTTTCAAAATTTAACTGTAGTTTTATTACTTCTTCTGAAGTGACGACGTTAATTTTGTTACGTTTCACAGCTTATTCTGCATTGAAGTGTCGTCGAAGAAATACAGTGGAATCTCGTTGATATGTTTTTCAAGGGACTGCGGGGGAAAAATGTAATCCGGGAAAACAAAAAACGAGAAGGCCCCCATGGGCTGGGACGGCTGGGAGCTCGGCGGGACCGGCGGTTCTGAATGTAAAAGGTGGTTTCTTCTGCATTAAAAAGGCACCAACACCCCAAAGATCTTTTTCTTTTTTTTTTTCTTTTGTCTAAACCAAAGCAAATTGTAGTCATAGACATGCGAAAAAATATGTTTCGCTTCTTTTTATCTGCGACGTCAAAAACTATGGATTGTCGAAGCTTTGTAAGCGACATTTTTATAATATTTAATAACGGCATTCATATAGCATGTGTTTTAAAGCAATTGCTAACGCACTATGGCCCTTCTTTTTGGAATACTGAAAGCAGAGTCCGGAGTGACGTCGCCTCCTGGCTTACTATTCTCCCTCGGAAAACATGGCGGCGCCGCGGCACTCGGCACATCTAGCACCGAGGTTGATTGGCGAGTTGGGGAATCGGACGAAGTTCACTTTTTTTAGGTGCCCGACGACCTCTCAGACTTCGAAAAGGAAATCGTCGAACAATCAAAACTACTGTGTTTGGTGTATGTGTACCGTAGTTTCAGTTGTGACTCCACCGGGGCAGCCTTCCATGCAGAACCGGTGCTACGTGGCACCTCACGTTGCTCACAAAAGTCCATTGCTCGTTATTTTTGAGCTCGCAACGTTTAAAAGAATTTGAGATCGCTGAAAGGGCCCTGAAAGAATTTCAAACTCGAAGGTGAAGAGTCGTCTGTTCACAGCGGTAGGCGGTAGGCACGAAGAAGAGCGTTTGGTTGCGGGCCCAAAGCAGCGAATGTCCGTGACAATTTTTTTTCTTTGGTCACCTCGCACAGACAGGCAAAACCAATGCATTTTGGAGTTGTTTGTCTGCCAGCGGAGACTCCGAGCTCGCCAGGGGCGCTGCAAAATTATTTTTACCGGTCAGTGCCTTTTTAAGGTATCGAGGAAAGAGTACATTTGAGCCATTCCTTGCACTCTTCGAATTGTGTGTTCCGACAATTTGAGTGTCGCGATCGCCTCATACTAACACCAACTTTACTCACGCTTCGTGCAATAACCTTAGGGGAGGAAAGGGGGAGGGGCGATTTTTTCTTTATTTGTGGTCTAAGTAACTTAAAAGCAATGCCGTTATTTTTTAGAACTGTAAAGCCGGTTCACACAGCAATGTTTGTTTACGTCGTGTTATGTTACGGTAGCTTATGTGTGCTTACGTTGAGAGTCACAGAAACATTTGTGCTTTGTATTAAAGGGGCCCTGCAATCATATTTTAGCGTCTACCTTTTTTGCGGTTTTAATTTGCCTATAACTTTTAAAATAAAGCTAATTTCAAGAAAAGAAAAGTTTCACTAAGTTACTACGTTCAGTGCGCTCAGGTTCGGTGGAAATTAAAAACCAGTAAAAAAGTCCTTCCAGGGCCCCTTTAAGCGTGGCAACCAGTTCAAAAAGTAGCCTCGCACGTAACATTCGAGGCACAAATGTTTCGATGACTTGTAATGCAAGAAAACTTAAGCAAACACCGCCGCGTGAATGGGCCTTAACAAATTTTTTTGTTGTGGTAACTGTAACGCTAACTTGACTACTCCTATTTGAAAGTAACTAACCGTAACGAGTCACGTTTTGAATGTAACTTGCCCGAGACTGCGTCCCCGCAGCGCAACGTGGCCACGCACAGCGATCCGCACACGAGCCGACCGTACGCCTTGTCGGCCCAGTGCCAGGAGGCCTCGGGCGGAGACGCCTCGGACAGTGCGGCAACGACGGCGTCTCGTGCAGACATTCCCACGGCGCAGATCACCAGGAGGTGCTCCTCGGGGGGTTGGAGGGGCGACAACGCGGGGCTCGGCCGGAGTGTTAGCGTGCAGGTCGCGAGCGGTCCAACGGAACGATGGCCAGCCTCTCGGGGTAGCGGCGGGTGTCCCAGGTGGCGGCCCAGGGCGGCCTCTAGCGCGTCCAGTGCCAGCCGCAGGGGGTGGCCCTCCAGGTGGAGGCGCGACCTGGACGGAGGGAAGCGCCCGTCGGTCTGGCACGAGGCTGCTGGAACGCGCGCCGTCCGAGCCTCGCGAGCGTAGAACCAGAGAGAAGGTGGCCGGGAGCAAAGCTCTCCAACTCGCAAGGCCTAAAGCAGACCCGTCACGGCGCATCTGCGGAATGGATCGTTACTCGGAAAAAATAGTGCCGAAATTGTTGCTGTCGCTACGCTGATTCTCGATGAAATGCGTTAGCATTTAGCGCAGGGGTTACGAATTGGCCAGGGAGGGGAATCTTAACCTCGCAACAGTCCACAAACTGTCGTCTTAGGAGAGTCGGTCCATTCTCCCGGGCGTCGGCGTTTTCGGATGCAGCCACTACGCCGTTTACGATCCCCACACTGCTTGCTCCATGTTGGCAAAAATGTAGATCTTATGGCACATTCACACTGGCTTTTGAGCTACGTCCGCGAAGCGGTTGCGGATGCAGTTCGTGAGTGACCCTATTCAGACATACTGAGACGCAATTGGCGGTTTCTCAATGATCGCACGTGATCTTTAGAAACTTGCATTTGGCCAACCTTGTTTCACAATCTAAAATACAGTTAAATCCACGATCCAAAGCTAACATAGCTACTTTGCTACTGAAGGTTTTTCTTCGGGCTGTTTGCACGAATCACGAGTTCAGGCAGCGAAAAAAGAGACATGGACCCGCAAAACCTGCCTTCAATTCCCTCGACGTTGCACACAGCAAAGCCCAGTTAGGTGTGCCTTGCTGACTCAGCGTCCTTTTCTTCAAAGTTGACCCTTCCCGCTCGAATGGCCGACCTTGTTTTTGGGATACACCTCTCGTTCACTCTTATAAATTTTTGGAGTACTAGTGAGCAGCATTGGTGGACCGTGGTGTGGGCAATGTGTATGGTGCCAGCCAGTCGTGGCTTTGTTGGTGGCGGACTCTCCTTTCGTCACTCGCCCGTCGATCCAGTCTGGTGTTTGCTAGACATTACGCTCAAATAAACGCCGTTTTGATTACCTATGCATCGTCTGGTACGTCCACTTATTCCTTTTGGTAGTAGTAAACGTCACAGGTCGAGCTAGTGCACGTATACTGCCAGATTTGCGGTAGCATGTGGGCTACGCAATTAGTCTCACAATGCCTCTATTGGCCCTCCTAGTGGTCATTCGTGGCTTCGAAAGCTTTCAGTAGTTCACGCAACTGTCCTTGGTAGGTACAAAAGTTGTCAATTTAGTCGGTCGGGGGCAGGTTTGATGTTCTGCGGACAAAGACTAACAAGTCAAGGCAGCGCAGCGACGCGCTTCGGCACCTCGAGTAATAAACAAGCTAGCTTACCCGGGCCAAACCACTGCAGCAAAGTTTGTTAAGATTAAGAGTCAATTATTTTCACTGCAGAATCAAGCAACGGATGTGAACATCACGTTTCTTCATTGATTCGTCTGCTGCAATGCTAGGACTACAATACTTGGGCTCCTTGCCAGTGAGAGTTGCCTCACTGGTGAGGCAACTCTCACTAGTGAGGCAACCTCGGCAGTAGCGAAACCTGCCCATCCACGCAAGTAGACCGCAGACGGACTGAGGGTCCTTCACATCTTGTTTCAAAAAGCCATCGGCGTCACGTCGGCGTCGCATTGCGATTGTGTGCCGGTTCACGAAAGCGGTTGGAAAAAATCTGTCCCAAACCGGTTAGCAAAAATGCGCCCCAACCGCTCGATCCCAGCTGTTTGCGGTTGAGAATGCGCGCATCCACTTCGTGGTTGCGTATCCGCTTCCAGTGTGAATGCGCCATTACAATGAAGTATGACAAGCATGAAGCTCCTTGAACCTTTGGTCATTGTGTCGCCACTTGGATATGTGTAGTTGCGCAGTGTAGTTGTGTAGTTGCGCAGTTTCAAACTAACCGTGAGCTAGCAGACCATGGACGACCAAGCCTACGCGTTCGCGCTTCTAAGTGATTTGGGAGATGCACATTGGCGCATGCGTTGTGTATCTCTCCAAGAGTCAGAAAAAGTGGACGTAACGAGCGAACGAACAGAGGGAAGGGAAAGAACCGCACCGTGTTCTCACAGAACCAATCCAGTACAACCCACAAACATCCAAATGAGACAACTTCATGCACTTGAGCAATAAATGCCAACGCATTTAAAACGTCCATTGCCGACGGCCCCGACCTCTCGGCTAAACGCAACACCGAGCAAAACGTCCGGTTCAGCTCGACGAGACTATCACGAACTGAGCGGGGTGCCGGGCTTCGTTCACTGGAAAGGGGCACAAAAGCGTACCCTCCGTCGAACCACCCCATTTCACATCCGCGATGCTGGGGATACGTGGACCGTGACGCACCACAGTACCTCCGGGGCTCCTTCACCCGTCGCAGCCAGCGGGCGAGCGTCTCCTACCCTAGTTCTTCGGCCAGGAAGCTCCTTTCCAGGATGCCTGGGGAATCTGCGCTCGCCAGGGTGGGCACGCTCCGCACCTCAAACACGTGCACGAGCGCTCCCTCGGTGCAGAAGGCCTTCTTGCCACCCCTGCAATGACACGTCGCACACCGGCAAAGTTATTGCTAACTGCGAGGAAGCGTACAGAGGCGTGCGACGCCGAATGCCACTCGCGTTGACGTCATAGCGGCAATGAGAATGCACTTTACCTCTCTTGATTGCAGTCACAGCCGCGGCAACAACAGAGTGGACGCTTAAAACCGTTGCCACGACTTCGTGGGAATCTTGACCCTAACCCCGAACATTTTCTGGTTCAGTAAACACATTCAGCACCTTGATACTCCCTATTTCCTCGCATCTCTCACAATTATACGTCCATGTACTTTCAGCCTCATCCAGAAACAAAAAATACCTGCACCGCAGTGCGCGGCGCCTTTGAGGTCATCTTGGCTTCATTTTACTTCGCAGTATTATCATGGGGGGAATATGTGGCACTGGCAGCGGCGATGACACTTTCGCCGCTCCACCCCTGCTCCCACCAGCTCTTCCCATTAACCAAACTCTCAATATACAACTCTGCCTGGATGCACGCGCGCGAAGGAACGACGTTGCACGGTTTCAACCACGTACCTGTAGCCGACCGGCGAGTACGCCGGGAAGTCGGTTGTCCGGAAGGGCTCCACCCTGCGGAGCAGCAGGCCCCCGTGGGCGGCCATGTGCACCACCTGCCAGGTGTCGTCAAAGCGCCTGGGTGGGTCCTCAGCCGGCGTGCCGCCCTGGCCCCGGCACAGCGTCACCAGCACCCGGCCCCCCGTGCCCAGCAGCCGCCCTGCACTGCCCGCATGGCCCCCTGAGAGCCCCCGAGGACACCGTGGTGCCTGGAACATGTCTCCGACTGCTGTCAGGGGGACCACTAGAAAGTGGTTCCCCGATTTCCGCTTCAAGACGTCGCAAAAGTGTCAAGCAGTTGTGATGGATGTGGAGCGCCTGTTCTGCTGCAGGTCGCTGTCCAGCCCGACAATCCACGCAAGTTTGAGCACTCGGGAGTTGGGTGCTGCGATCATTCTCGCGTGTGCTCGAGCTTTTTGTGGGAAATTCTGCGATCAACTGCCAGGATTATAACCTCCGACAGCGCGACACTACGGCTTTTGTGTTGTCATTTGCTGCCACTTGGGGACAACTTTTGATAACCGAGCAGAATAGAACACACCAGCCGGAGACACATTCCAGACATCATAGTGACGCCATCAACTCCGTTCCTCAACGAGGGGGAAGACGTCCGACAGCTACAGGCCAAGTGCCGTAGAAAGCGGGCACAACGTGGGTTGTGCTCTCTTTCTAGTTTCCCTGCACGTATGGATCGGACGATTTTATTTCTGTCACCTGCTGCCTGCAATGGGTAGCCAGATTAGAAATAATTACTTCCTTGCTGTCTGGGAGGCAAAAGGTAGATTTGTCCACCTTTTGCTTCCCTCGTCCATACAGCATGGATAAAAGAGGGCGACAAGGCTATATGTGTTGCGCTGTAATCAATCTCAATCAATATTTTGCTACAGCGTCGCACAACCACCAAAGATAATCCACGACTTGGATTATCCTTGGTGGTTGTGTCTAAATCACAGAAAACGGCATGTGACCACGGAGAAGACGGTGAGCATGATTCAAGCCGGCCAGTTCTCGATCAACGGTTTTTGGGCGGAAAGAAAATAAATTTTGAGCTGCAAATTGTGTTCTGGGTAGTTCGGCTCTTGTATATAATGTACTTAATGCGAAAGCTCTCCCCTGGCCATTACATTTGTCGGGAAAGACCAACGTAGGGAGAAAAATGGCTCACGGCCATTTATGCGACGCAGTGGCACTGGTACAAGGCCGGAAATCGCCATCAGAGCTTACTTGGCTAGCTGCCCAGATAAAAAAACGCCCGCATGCCCGAACTATAGTTGTTTCAAATGGTACCGCCCTAGCAGTCTGGTGGTGCGGTCGCACACTTCAATAAAGGCAGCGGGCTGCAGGAGTCGCAATCATTTGGTATGGGCAGCATTCACTGGTGGCCATAGCAGTGTGCACAACTGCTGAGGGCATGCCCACAACAAGCTTTCACTTTTTTTTTTTTTTTTTTGGAACGTGCATTTTACAATGTCAAGATCACCGGTCTTGGCAACCTATTAATGCGAGTTCATTCTGAGCATCCACTCTGAACAGTGCACTTAAATTTGGCATCCAGTGAATCTGACCAGAAACTGAAGGAGGGGCGAGAGCGCTCGGGACAGCAGAACGCCGATCTCTGGTTGGAACGGTTAGTGGGTGGACTCTAAGCTAGCCGAGTTTGTCTTTACTCACACTTGGAAAGCATTTGACTGCCAAATGCCAATGTCCAGCGTTACGCTTTAGAGTGAGTAGGGACAGTAGGGCATTCTGACTTCCCTACGTGCTCTCGTCTCCTCCTCTGCCAGTTTCTCGGCATATACTCCCTATAGCTTCCTGTCATCGTCGTCCACGATGCTGGTATCGGCATCATAAATAGCTCTGTATCAGCACCGTCTTGCACAGCTCTGGAGAAGCTGAGCTATATTCCCCTTTTGCTGGGCAGACGAGCGTTTGAAAAGGCCGGAGGAGGGCATTTTGCACCAAGAGCTTCTGAGGCTGTGTTATTTGGCTGTTGACATTAAAAGCATTCACTAAGTGGCGCGATCCGCCGCCCGATTAAACATGTTTGGTCATCGTATTGCTGCAGACCTGACAAAGAAATCCCTGAGAAGCCTCCGGTTCTCCCCGATCTTCATCTTGCCGCCCGTGTGGGGAAAGTTGAAGACGATGCACTCGATCGCACAACGCCCAAGGTCTGGGTGCTGGTCGAGGCGCCGAGCGTCCACGTCCGTGTACACGCAACCCCCTACAATAAAAAGTGGGGGAAGAATTTAATGCTCTCGCTGGACCCTGCGTTGTGGGCCTTGTACCCAGGCGGCGAATCGTGGCCATGTTCGTCTGTCGGTTCTCCACATCCGGGTTGTTTTCTTCGAAGCACGTTGCCACAATCTTCTTGCCCCCAAGCACTTCGGCCAGCGACGCCGAAAACGAGAAATCTCCTTCTCCGACAAGAAGCACGACGCCGGCTCCAACCGGCCGCAGGATCTCCAGGCACATGTCCTTCAAGTAAAAAAAATATATATATATAATTGTGGCATGGCTTCTCAGATTTTTCGTGCTCTTCAAGCTTTTGCGGCGAGAGGCGGTGCAACAGCCTCTGGCTGCTGCACCACCTCTCGCCACAACACACAGACCTGGAAAGAAGTTGATTGAAATTTAAAGGTTCATATTTTCAAAGCTTTTCAAAGTGTGAAAGGTGTAGAACAAATGTCCGTGTATGTAAGTAAAGTTCAGAAAGCTGTTCTCATGCATGACGACAAAAATGTTTTTATACCTGTCCCGCCGACCCAGACGGGCAAATATAAATTTGAGTTAAATCTTGCATTCTGAGGTATCGTACAGCGAAAAAGCACAAGCAAAGACCGGAGCAGCGAATAAAAGTTACAAATCAGGAGATTGACTTCTCTGTCTCTATTCCGATTATGAGAAAAATTAAAATGCAAGCTTCATGCTGCGGGCTCGCACTTGATAGCATGGCAACACAGCATACTTTTGATGCGTTTCCAAACTTTCCGTCTTTACGTTTTGGTTATAAGCACCGCATGCGGAGAGCTACAGAACTGGCTCAGCTCGCGAGTCATTTTTTCTGCTGGGCAGCCGAGTTATGGTGTCTGGAACGCGCCTCGCCGAGCGTTTCGACGAGGGATGTTACAAACTTTTGTCGAACCGGATTTTTAGGTAGAACTTTCAGGGGGGGTTCGACGAACCTTCGAACTTTTCGCCAGAATCGACTTTGCGGACAGATCCTGATAAAAGCATGTCTAGGTTTGGAAATATTTTTCGTTTATGCAAAGGGTTGCAATTATGCAATTGCAACTGCTCATAAAATTTAATTTTATGAGCAGCTGCAATTGAAATAAACTAATTCTAATCACCAAACAAGTGAACCTAATTTTTTTTTTTTTTTTGTGCTATATTAATTAAAATAACCAATCAGTGCTGCGCTGCCCTTAATTCATCACTTAGCCATCACTATCCAGTCCGAAGCCAACTTGCCAGCCTGTCGTGCATGCGCATAGCAGTCGAACCTTTGTCGAACTTTTCACAAGAGGGTCGAAAAAGCAGTACCTGGTCGAACTCTAACCTCGGCCGGTTCGCGACTGAACAGGCCGAAGCCGATTGCGCAAAGACCGCTGCACTGGCGCGTTCGATTCATCCCGATTTTGAATGCGTTCAGGCCCAGTTCCTCGAAACCTTGCACCGGCTCCGGAGTTAGTTCAACGCCCGTACAAATTAATAACGTAGACCCGTGCAGAAGGTGACTTCGAGAGCAGACGACACTTGCTCTGCTTGCGCTGCCATTTCTTGGAGCTCTTGCTCAGATGTCTGCGATCTTCAACAATAACGCCGAGACAGAGGTTACATTTCCTCTAACTGACGAAAATAATGTACCTGTGGTGGACGCGAGATTTCAACGAAGGGTAGGAATTGGTTCGAATGTGACATTCTGAAAGCGTCGTTAACGCACCTCGCTGGTTCCCTGCCTTGCTCCCTGTGGTAGTAAATTGTTTCTTTTTGATGCTGGATAAACGGGTAGATAAACATGAGCTGTACTCTTCATATCGGGTGGTAGCTAGCACCACCTAGCCTATAAGTATTTACTGTGTTGCATTTTTTTTTTTTTTTTAAGACAGACAGTTATTGTTTTCTGTTGCTCTTGGATGCAGATTGACAACTCGGACAACTCCACAGACGTCTGCCACTGTGAATCCCCTGGTACTGGAGGCCCCCGAGGTTGTATGAAAATCAACATGGCGGTGTAACGAAACCAAAACCGAAACATGCCATTGTGCTTGGATAGATGGGCGGTAGCTTGCGCCACCTAGCCTACAAATTAAAACTAGTTTTTTTTTTTTTTTTTTTTTTTCCGGGTTTGCGCGTTATTTTGCTGGGCTTCTGCCGCTTCTGCCGCCTTGGCCTTGCTGCTAGTTTTCGCATTTCAATGCTGGTTAATATGCGTTGAAACGCACACAAGCCAGCATTGAAACGCGAGACCAGCAACGAAGCAGCAGAAATTAAGCCAAGCAACACGAGTCACACATACGCAAAAAATATGCAATGCTTTTAATTATAATGCAATTAAATGCAAAGGTGCAAGCAAGCTGGACAAAAATTGCGAAAAAATTCCATGGAGGAGGGGAACAGGAGGGACAAAGGGACACACCCAAACAAGAGGAACAGCTCGAAACTCCTAGCTGTGTTCGGAGATTTTTGTCCATTTTCCCTCTTGGTCCTTCTCCAGGGATTGTTTTCGTCATGCAATGCTTGCACTTTTGCGTTCACTTTTACTGAGCGGGCGGTAGAAAATCCAGAAGAAATTCCTCAGTTTTAAACACATCACAATAAAAGAAATGAACCACAAGAAAACGAAAACAGAATAAAAACTTTCAGCCTTTCCACTCTGGTGAAGAAGGAAAACCAGCGAAGCTCTACTATGGTCAGACGACCTCAAGGGCGACTTCTAAGACGACCTCGAGGATGACGCCGAGAGGACGAAATCTAGACGACCTCAAGGACGACGCCTAGGACGACCTCAGGGTTGACGCCTAGGACGACAAGGACGATTTCAAAGACAACGTCAAAGACGACCTCGACCTCGAGGATGACGTCTAGGACGACCTCCAGGACAACCTCTCGGGCGATATCAAGGACAACCTTAAGGACAACCTCTCGGACGACCTCAAGGATGACTTCTAGGACAATGCCTAGAGAAATTCAGCCTTTCCACTCTGGTTTTCACCAGAGTGGAAAGGCTGGAAAGGCTGTCGCCATCTATGAGCAAGGCCGGCAAGCAGATTGCCTGGTTGGCGGTAGCTGTCCAGAGTTTTGTATCGACATTTCTTTGCGGGGGACACGATCCCGGGGAAACTAGCCCTTAACAGCTCCGCTGTAAAAGTTATGGTTACGTGCAACGAAGGTGATGATATTCAACCACTGTGTATGCGACCTTGCAGAAACACTTCACTAAATTTCCATGAAACCTCTGTAGGTTCGTCATCCTTTTCGAGCTTCTTGGTGTGTACTCACAAGCCTTGCGCTGTCCATTTTACAGGTGTGGAGCCAAGCAAAAATGAGACGTTTACAATTCTCTGTAATGCCGACTTAGAGCGCAGCTCTTGAGGAGAAGGAGGGGAGGTTATGCCCCTCCTCCCCCACTGTACCCTCCCTTCCTCCTCTCCTGCTCCCCTCCCATTTAAAAGGAAATGTTTGCTAAATTAACCAAAAATGTCCCCGCTACATTTAGCAGGAAATTGAGCCAAAATTTTCCCGTTAAATTTCTCGAAAAAGTTTTCCACTAAAATTATAATTTCGTGATGTCACACGTGACGTCACGTGTGACTTCATTGTCACGTGTGACGTCATTATGGGAAACGTCCCATACACGCAGTTATGGCGATGCTGACGCCGCTCAACCCGGAAACGGGTGCTTAAGAGCTGCACTCTGAAAAAGTTTAATTAATTGCTTGACTGACCTTTAATGCCCGACACGGTCATATGAAAAAAGCGAGAGTATCAGTGATTTCCCTACACACACCCCTAGGGGGGTTTACATTCCCACCCCCCCTTGTTTTTCTGAAGACACCCCCTTAATTCGCAACGACTCCTCTATTCTCAATGCCCCACTGCCCCCCCCCCCCCCCCTAATTTCAATTCATAGGGAATCCGGGGAATCCCCTGGAGAGTATAATTCTGTATCTCCTTTCAAATAACGGTACTTCAACACTGTGGCCCTAAACACTCGTGTCTTCTCCTTGAGTTAAATGCTTCCAAGCAAAATTGAAAATCATTTCGAATTCGATTACACGAGAATAAGTAAAGACTGGCGACAGTGTCTTGCAACTGAAGGAAAGCATTGCAACTGAGGTTAGAAAACAGAAGCTCAGCTCCTTGGCATTGGGTCTGCATCATGAACCTCCATTAGTTTTTAATCTTATCACTTAAATTTATGAGTGCGTCGCTGCTAAACGAAACAGAAAACCAGTATATATCGCTCCTTGCTCATCCTCAGTTGATTGAAAAATTTTAGGCTCGTTTCCACTCCTTGTGAAGAGACCCATGAATCACTGACAATCCCAAATAAACAGCTCACCCCCAAACCTTGAAACAGGCTTTGAGACCACACAAAAATAGAAAAAAAAAAAAAAAAAAAAACTGCAAAAGAATTTGGAAAAATAAAAGAGGGTCACAACAAAACTGCAAAACAAACAAAACAAAAACACGTTACATTTTTTTTAAATGTTTAATTGCTTCTGAACTGTAGTGAAGCATGACTTATACAAATGCGTAGAGATTTTGTCTGCAGAGTCTCCCTAACTACTCTTTTTACATTGCTTTTCTCCATGCAGACAATCTAATGAACGGTGGAGTGCCATATGGGACATCAACGGGTCTTGCTCCCGCGCTGCACGGCGGAACCCACTTGAACAAACCCGAGAAATTTGACAGTTTCCCCATTTGACAAGCCAGTCCAAAAATTGTCTGTTTTATAAACCAGAGTAGGCTGCAAGGACAATAGATTGACCGGTTGCGGCAACTTACTGTCTCTGTGCTTTGGGCGATCGAGTGTAACTCTTTTAGGAGTATCAAAATGATTAAAACATTCAATACTTCATAGCACGTCAACGTTTTTCTGTCTTAGTTTCTGCTTCAGCATAGTTTAATGTCATCACTCCAAGCAAAGCATGCATAAAGATACCATTGTAGGGACTGGACGCACCGTCAAGCGAGTCCAGTCTCGGCACAGGAAAAGAGAAAAAGACGCGCGCTAGCTATACGCTCACGAAGAGCAGTTCCAAAACAACGTTCTATTTCAGTCGTGTCTCGTCAGGAACTGCTCTTCGTGAGCGCGTGAGCGTATAGCTAGCGCGCGCGTCTTTTTCTCTTTTCCTGTGCCGAGACTGGACTCGCTTGACGGTGCGTCCAGTCCCTACACCATAGTCCCAAACCACTGATGGAGCAGGAGAGTGCTCGCCATTGCATGCAGGTATGGGCTACTTTAATTTATTTTCGGAATATTTCGAGCTTCTGATGCCCGTTTCCATGACGCTCTGTGCCTGCATCATAACCCTACGGCCCAAAATGGCGTGCGACTCGTTGTTATGGCGTGCAACGCTCCTGTATGCTAACCTCTGTTTAGTTGCTGCGCTCGGAGTATGAAACTTGGAGCGTCGTAGCAGGAGTAAAGGAGCGTGGACTTAACACGTTTATTAGCACATACTATTGGATGTAGCTAGCCCGTTTGAAACGATGATGCATTTACTCGAAAATCAGTGTGGAGACAAAGTCTTTCTTCAGGACATGTACAACTTGCTAGAGCGACGCATTCCCAAGAAAAAATATTTAATAATAATTATATCCACTCTGAGTGCAGGCAAAAAGTTTCTTTGACGATCACATGTAAGCGATTTAGCAAGCAATAAGTGACGGCAACAAGCGAAGAGAGTCAGAGACAAACGATGGAAATTTCTTACTGTCGCTCGGTTTTTGGATTTCTAGAAAACGTTGCTCATTGCCTCGGTCGCTTGCTCCCGTCGCTTTCATGCGGTTGGCCCGTTAAGCGATTGAGTGAACGACAGCCAGTTGCCGCCGTGCGTCTTGTTGCTTGCCGAATCGCTTATGTGCAGTTTTTACTTAAATCGAGGCTCTATACACAACTTGCTACTCAAATTTTCCCTTGCAAGATGCCGTAGGCAAAAGCCCTGGAGCAAAACTATGAATCGGCAACTTATGAAACAATTAAAGAGATTTTCGGTGGCGATGTGGACAATGTGGCCGTGATCGAGGCAACTGACTATGACGTAGACTCCAGTGATTGTGCCCAGCAACAACGAGACCTTTCCCTGACACAGCCTTCAATTGTCACACGTTTCGCATCAATTCACCTAGCCAACCTTTGTGACGAGCACCTAAACGACGAGAAATACAGACTGCGATGCAGCCTAACTCAATAAAGTTTTTCAAACTTTTTTACGCGGTCTCGAGTATGGTCAATGACGTCAACGACTACAATATGGACGCTGCATTGCGTTGGTTAGAATTAGGTTAGGTCAGACACCGCCAGGATCGCGGCTCAACGAACCTACAACCACCGGCCCGACGGGCGTGCGCCAGCGCTAAAAGAGGTTCCAGCATGTGCTGACCCGCGTTCGGTCGGGCATGGCGCTCACTTTCCCCCTCGCGTAGCGGAGACCTTGGGTCTCGGCCACCGAGGGACTGGCACGCTCTAGACTTCAATGCAGGGCCAGCAGGTCAAGGTAAGAGCCAGACTCCAGGCTGTCCGGCTGCACGCCCAGGACAGCCATGAGTGCCTCCGCCGTGGCCCGGCCCTCCTCGGGGTCCTGGCCCTCCCGGAGCACCACCTGTAAGGAGGGAGAGGCCGTGACCCTCCAGGGGCAGGACCCTACGGTGCCCGCGTCCCCAAAAGTGGTCCATCAAGTTCCGCCCGACGACGTCGCGCGCGTCGTCACCGGCCGCAGCAGTGGTGGTACACACGCCTATTCTGCTGCAAGTCACTCTCCGGTGTCGTAGTCGGCGGTAGCTTTGACAGCTCAGAGTTGGGACGCCACGATGACGGCGTCACGCACATTAGCTCACGCTACTTTTTACGGAAACTCGTGGCGCCGACCGCCAGTGTATCTGACGGCACGAGTTCTGTGGCGTTTTTGTTGACAATTTGGGACCACTTCTGATGTTTGGCCGGGATGCTGACAGCACCGGTCGGAGGCGCGTTCAAGACACAGACGGCCCACCTCGAGCTCCAGGAAGTCGCCCAGTCCCTGCACGGCATCCACGTGCACTCTGGTGCACCCCACCAGGAATAGGTGGCGCTCCTTACACACCGTGCCCAGGGTGCCCAGGCTTCGGTCCAACATGTCCTGCGAGGGAAGGTGCCCGTCGGCTTCCTGCGGCCACTACGTCGCCCCTACACCGGAGCAGAAAGTTCCGCTCAATCTAGGCTGGGGCGGGATTTCGGCCGTCGGGTAGGAAAACAAGCGATTAGTCATCTGTAGTCGCGGGTTTTACGGCGCAAGAGTGGGGACAGTCACATTACGCCGAACCCGAAAAATTAGTTAAGTAATCACGACCCAAGTCTTCGTTCAATGGCGAGTTGTAAATATTAGTGGTCGTCGTACGACGATTCTTTCGGTTTACGAGTGCCCTTCCAAAGCTTTTTCTGTTGAAGTGTCTCTTGTTTCTTCTCCTTGACTTCTAAGCAGAGGGGGATTCCACCCGTTCTCAAGCTAAAAATACGCCCAACACTAGACTCTCTTTATTGACTTCAGCACTGAAATCCAGATTTGCAACGAGGATCACTAAACTCTGGCCACTATATATTTCACGTCGAGATTTGCGCAATATGTTTGCTGCCCCTCACATTATTGGCGCATCAAGGTCTCCGACAATATTGTGATAGTAAAAGGGAGATTTTGAATCTAGAGCACAGGAAACTGCCAACATCCTAGTTAAGAACGAAGCTACAACTTTGAATCCGGCCCAACCAAATCGTTTTTCGCTTTCCGCGGGAGAGCTGCACCTCGGGAGCAAATCGTGGCGACACGCCGAAATGAGAAGCCCTGGGATGCGGATGGCGGCGGAGCGCACCTGCTCGTGACACGTGCTTCGCACACTTGCAGAATGATGGTAGGCGGTACCCGTAAGAGGTGCCAGTTTTAGTCGAGCATGGAGCAGACCTGACGGACTCACCTGGAGGGTGAGGGCAGCCGGCTCCCCGTCCAGTGGCAGCCTCTGGTAGCGGCTCAGCTTGGGCCCCCGGGCATCTGGCCGGTCATAAAAAAACAGGCTGCACGACTCCTCCTGCCGGGAGAGAGGATATTAAAGGGGCAGAGAAGTGCCAACGACTCGAGCGTATGCACTTGGGCTACTAACGGAAGACGAGGAAGGGGAGATGGCGGCTCCGGTGAACACTACCTGACGTAAATACTGTATATGAACCTTTACGTCGCCGGTCCGAAGCAGGTCGGATGTAACAGCCCGTGCCCTCCAGATGCCGGGGTGTGGGGGTCCAACCCCTTCGATTGTGCGCGAGCGCCCGTCGTTTTGAGCCTTCTTCCCGCGGGACCTAAAACAACAAGCGAGATTCGAGTCCGAGGCAGTGTGGGTATCGAGGAGCGCACCTGTATGATACATCACTGAGTTAACGTACTGACATAGATGCTTCTGGCCTGGGGGGTAAATAAATAAATGAACTAGTCTCGACGCCTGCCCCAGTCGAATCCCAACCGTGTTTGTTCTCTGCTCAACGAAAGAAAGCGTCGACGAGTCGAACGGCGTCGAGGGAAGACTCGATCGGCTGTCAGTGAGCGAGGCAGACGATGTCGGACGCGGCACACCCGGCTAGTCCCGTTCCCACGGAAGGAGGGCGAAATTTTACGTGCGGCAGAAAGCAGGCAGGGCACTCCCCGAGTCGGTGAGGACCCGTCCGCACCGAAAATGGGATCCGTCTCCACTGGTGTGTTTAGCGTCCTGCACTCAAGGTGGTCCCCTAGTGGCAACAAATGGCGTCACGAAAGCCGTCATACTCTTGAATGTCGCCCCGCTGGTGGTTGGTCGTACAAGTTCCGGCAAGATGGTGTCATCGTGGCATCTCAGCTGCTGGCTGCAGAGGCCTCCGTGGAGCTGTTCGGCTGAACAGCAACCTTCAACAGGACAGGCGTCTCATGCTGCCGTGCCATTGCCAGGATCACAGCCATAAACAGCTGCGATCCTGGCTTTTATGACGTTGTCCGGCGGAAATCGAAGGACCGCTTTTTTGGACATGTGAACACACCAGTTGGAGACGCGGTAGTTCGAGGGGAAAAGAGAGCTTGACCCCAGAGTGCCATCCCCGCACACTGTGCTCCGGCGCAGCTTGAGCCTCCCATGGGCCACCCGAAAGAAGGTGTCCTTTTGGCGCAGCACCGTGTGCTTCTCGGCCATGGGCTCCAGACGGCGCAGCAGGGCGTCCCGGTCCGAGAGGCGTGCCTTGATCTCCACATTCATCCTGCCAGGGAGATGACCAGAACCTCAACGTGCATCTACTCAGTGATGCTCTCACTGTCTTGTTAAAATGGACAACTCCATTCCCTCCAAAAATCGTCCATAATGTGAGTTGTCGATAAAACGAGACAAAAATGCCTGCATTTCCCCAGCTTGTCTTCAAAAATAATGTCCATATCGCAGGGTATCCATATTAACGGGGTATGGCTGTACTATGATGCGTGGACCACACTTTGATAATTGAGTGTGCCCAATTGTTTTATTCTGATAATTTGTTTCCAGTATTGTGTATAGTACAGTAACCCGCAAGTAAATGTGATTTTATCACTTGATAAAATTATTCTGATGATGTTTCAATCCTGTAACTATTAATGTATGTCAAAAACATTATTTTTCAGTGCTAGTTTATTGTTAGGGATGTCACGAACCCAAAGTTTGAATTCGACGGTTTTCGAACTTAGCAAACATCAATGGGGTTCGATTTCGCAAAGTTCGGAACTTTCAAAACTGCTTGGATTCGAATTCGTAAAGTTAGAAAGGGCTGCAGGCAGGAATAGAATCAACACGGCACCCGACACAGCGAGAGCGCAAGCAGCACTCAACGACTAAACTCGAGGCCCCCAAAAATGCGGTTCAATAAGTGTTCCGGAAGCTTCCAGACTTGTTTATCTTTAGGCTACTGCTTGAAACATAATCAAGGTTTTGTATGTACACTGGACAGCGTACGGTCAAACTAAATGCACAAACCCAAACACTGGTTATGAAATTTGGTTCTAAACTCCAGCCAATGTTTTTAGATTCTAAAAACGCTGATTCGAACGGTCTGTACTGTGGCCTGCACATTTTCCTCCAATGGAGCGGCGATAGACAGCGGACTAAGCTCGAGAGTCCACTTTGTGGCTTGCGCGCCGTTCATTCGGGAGAAGGGCGCCCCAGACAACTCCATTCACCGCTCCGCATCGAATCTTCTGCCCTTGCTAACACGAGTGTGCACGCGCAACCAAAGCACTGCAGAAGGCAGCGAGCTGGCGCTGAAGGCGGAGCTTCTCTCAGCGGTTGCGTCACACGCTTTCCTCGCGTTGTGAAGCTACAAACGACGAAGTCGGGGCCGGGGCAGTCGACTTCAGTCGGGGCTCGCCAACCATGGGTAAAATAAGCAAGAAGTCGTGTGGTGGCTCGAATAAAAGCTTCGGCGCAAAATTTTGAATCCTGATGAGATTCGCAGTTTGCTGAACTTTCAAGATGGCAGGTTCAAAAGTATGATACTTTTCGGACTTTTCAAGAAACAAGTTCTAAAGTTCGAAAATTGTCAAATTTTGTCATTCAGTAAGTTCGAAGGTTTGTTAATCGCAAATTTTTTAATGCATTAAGTTTGAATTAATTGAATTTTCAAATACAAAAAAGTTCGGAAATTCGAAATAATACAATTTATAAACGCAGAAAGTTTGCCAAAGTGAAACTTCTCGAACCTTTCGAACCCCCTGGTTCGACCTTCGAACCTTAGGTTTGAAAAACTTTGTGGCATCTCTATTTATTGATGTTTATTAACATTTATTAGTGATGTGCCAAACTTTTGCAGAATCGAAAGTTCGGCACCGAATCTTGGGATTCGACAAAGCCAAACTTTCGCCAAACTTTTCGGCAAAGATACATTGTTACCAGACTTGAAGAACCCCTAAAAATAAAAATAAAAAAATGTTTTTTTTTAAACAGCTTGGTTGGGACATTCGTGTCAAGAAATTTTTTTTTTTCTGCGAGAACAAATTTTTTTTAGAGAAATATTGACAGCGCAGGATAAATATCAGATTCTGCGTGCAAAGTCCATGATGTAGAGGAATGGTCATACCCTCTTTCCACCTCAATGAGATGGTCATACACCCTCTCCACCGTAACGTAATGGCCAAGCCGATCCACCTCTCCTCCACGCGTCCGAAATGCCGAGAGAAAACAAGTGGAAAGTAGGTGACTACAAACTAAATCGTGCCTTGCGCCGTCAATATTTCTCTAAAAACATTTTTTAGAGAAATGTGGTCCCAACTAGACTGATTAAAAAAATATATATTTTTTTTTTTTTGTTTCAGAAGCTTTTTAACTAAGTAAAGTGATATTTTACACGATAATTGACTTCTTGCAGAAGTGGCATCACGACAACGTTGGGTATACAGCGAGCGCAGTGCGCAGTCACAAATCACGATACAAAAGTTTCGGTCTTGATACCTCATCAGCGCAAGCCTGCAAGTGTGTGTGCATTGTCAAAAATAATGGCAATAACACTGAATACTTGCTTAAAGGGCAATAAATAACACTGCTATAAAAGAATTTCTGAAACTTCCGCTCAGTGTGCGCAGCCCGCTGCCTTCAAACGGGCCAGAGTCGCGAGAGCTGGCAAAGATGAATGGGATACAGCTAGCATCCTCGTCACAATACGATACTTGTTTCTCCCTTCTTTTCTTTCCTTTTTATGTACTTTCTGTAGTGTGTATATTCTGTGCATATATGTGTCTGTTTTGTTTCTTCACATGTAGTGGCGGGCTGGCAGGCACTCTGCGTAAGGGTTTTCACCTATCTCCTTAGCCCTGCACATCACAACATCTGTCCTCTTCAGTATGTGCAAATAAAATTATTACTATTATTATATTATTATTTCCCTGAGAGTCACCGTTTCGTGTGCGAAAACGAATGCAACGGTTGCTGAGCCTTCACCAGAAGAGATAACAATATTATTGTAAATACGCAGGTTTTTCGATTGGAGCCGACGTCAATTGACGTCGGCTTTGCATAAAAGTGTGTCCCATATTCGCAACGTCTCGTTTCTAACCTTTAAAATGACGGTTTCTGATGTTAGGACACACACGGACGTTTAGGAAGATTGGAAGAGTTAGGAATGTCGGATGTGCAATGTCGAGCATGATAGTTTTGTGTTTTGTTTTATGCAGATACATGAAAACAGCAAAATAATGCTAATTAGAAAGAAATATTATTTTGTTTTAGCACAAACTACTTGTGAGCCGAAAACAGGATTGTTATAATTGCAAGGAGTGTTTGAACAGAGCCGTTTATACTGAGAGAGTTTGGCCTTCTTAAGGAGATTTTGGCAGTCTGACAACCACAGCAGCGTAGTCTGACAACCGGGGGATGACTACTTCCGTCCGCCATATTGTGGATCTGACTCATAGGAATTCTACGCGATTTCACAGGAATGAACAAGACAAAGAAGTAACGCCATATTGTGTTATCGCGAAATCCGCTGGTTCTAGCGGCCAACAAGCTCCGCCCATCGGCCAAACTCTCTCAGTATAAACGGCTCTGTGTTTGAAAGTAACTGTCAGTCAATGTTTCAACTACCTCGTTGCATCACTGGAAATGTCAAATGAAAATCACATTATCTAGAATGTACCGCATCATTTTTCACTTGCGCAGTGGACTGCATAAATTACTGGTCGATCTTCTGTTCTAGAGGCAGAAAATATAAGGTGTTTCCATGTGACCTCAATCTGCCATTTCGTTGTTAGATGTCAGTGTGATGAAACTCACAAGCTTTTGCGCACTACCAATTGGAGGGTATGATGTGAACCTCCAGAGTGCTTGCCTTCTGCACGCGCAAGACTGCTCATAACAACAACATGATAGACTAAATGAAGTTGGTGAAAACACCCTATAGCCAGCCAGCAATAACCAGGTGGCGCCAGCAGAGTGAGAGCCCACGGTTATGTTCTGTTTCGTTGTAACTTGTGGCAAAGGGTGAACGATATAAGTCCCACATTGCGTGCCGGTGGCTTCGATATGTGCTACATATTCGAATGCAATGCACACATATGCATGTACCACCTACCCCCTGCAATGCACACAAATGCATGTACCACCTACCCCCCTCATGTAATGCGTCCTCAAAGACGCCCTTGAGGTAAATAAATGAAATGAAATGAAATATTGCAGCATGACGCAGCAAAAAGCCTGATACTTCTTCGCAGTAAAAGCACACTCCGGTGATACGTCACTTTCCGATTGGCCCGCCAGGGTCATAGCTTCCTCCGTACTGACATGTTATGCGATCACGGCTTTTTAGCTTACCCAGTATTTCTTGCACCAGACACTAGGCTAAGTGGCGCCACCAGAGTAATAGCCCATGTTTGAATAATGCAGCCGCCACCCCCAAGCATACCCAATATTTCTGGCTTCAGTTGCTAGATGGCGCCAAACCGAAGAGCAAAATGGCTAGGTGGCGTAAGCTACCGCCCGATCCAAAGGGCTCAGCCGTATTCATCCATCCATCCATCCATCCAGGTAGCTTCACAAACGCACAGTTAAGCGCGATCCAAACCAACGCTTCTTTTTGCGCCTGTAGGTCGTGCGGCTGCGGATGTGACGTATTTTCGTGACGTCGCGCCGCTTCTTCGCTCCTTCCGGACGCGCACAAGAAAGTTGGTTGATTTCAACTTCTTCTCCACGCGCACAAAAACGCGCGGTGACGTAGTAGGACGCTCCTGTGTCCCGGCCAATCGGTGGAGGGCAAGCTAGTTCCAGCTCCGCGTTTCTCGCCGTCTGGCTGCCCTCTCCTCCCCCCTCCCCCCCCCCACCCCTTTTATTCTCTTCCAACATGACAACGCGATCTCTCTCTCTCTCTTTCTCTCGCCGTCTGGCGCAGTTGCACTTTGCTTGTGCGCTCGTGCCGAAGTTTCGCCCGTCCAAACCAAAGCGCACGGTTCTGACTCAGAAAGCGCGCCCGGAAACAGCAAAAACGCCACGAAATGCGTCACATCCGCAGCCGCACGACCTACAGGCGCAAAAAGAAGCGTTGGTTTGGATCGCGCTTTACCGTGCTGCCTACTCCAGCAATCCATGGCTCCATCGTGTTCTCGCACGTGCGCAGATATTTGCCGAATCTTTACCGAACCTTCCTTCAAAAGTTTGGCATGTGCCGAACCTGCAGGTTCGGCAGATTCGGTCGATCGCTTTCTTCGAACTACAACGCCGCAACGTCTGCGGCGTGAAACCATAGAGTTGGTCATGGAAACTACAGGGTACATAAAATACTGGCATGCATGGCCGCGAATGACGTCACATGCAGCACGCAACAGCATGCCGGTACGATACTCTTCCAGGTGGGCAGACCAGTGCTTAAAGTCTCCCGTAAGTCGAGGGGGGTCCCTACAAGAAGGTTTGAGGTGGGGGGTGGGGTGGGGTGGGGTGGTGACTGTGCTGACTCTACCCACGATGCACCTGCAACCTTCAAATTGCTAATCCCCAATTAAATGTTACATCCCTGAAAACAAATATATTTTATTGCAAGATGTGATTTTTATTTCACTAATGCTAGGACTGTGGAGGAGGGTCTCAGACCATCCTTTAAAATCAGTGGGGGGTCCCAGACCCCCTGACTCCCCAGACTTCAAGCCCTGGGGCAAACAGAGCTAGCTCACAGAGGCCCTTGAACGACCCCACAGCGCAGTACAGTACATACCTTCTTGTGTACACTTGCGCGCCTCTGGTACAACGGAGGACGTAGATCCAGTAAATCCTGCAGAGACAATGCTTGAAAGTTGCAGTCACAGTTGATCATATGTTGCAGCCCTCGGGCAGCTGCGTTTCCCGCGCCTCGCAGCTGCGGCTGCGGCTTTAGCCACACAGTGGCTTTAGCAGCTTCAGCTGGCTTCAGTCAACTTCAGTCCAACCAGCCGAACCAGCCAATGCCTTTTTTTTGCGTGTGTGTGTGTGTGTGTGTGTGTGTGTGTGAAATAATAACATGTGGCATACGCTTTTATGTTTCTTTTTTTTTTTTGTTTGTTTGTTTTTTTGTCAGGAGAAAGTTTACCCAGCTGAAAACAAAAGAACTGAAATCGAATCATCATTCATGGGGTAGTTTTGGAATGTTTTTAACACCAATTTAATTGATCAAATTATTAATTATTTTATTAATGGCCCAGTAAGTTGTTACTTCCTAAAGATTGAAATAAAACTAATGTTTATTCCCTAAAACGAGAGGTTTGTTTATAAGACTCTGGCAACGCTTTACGAAAAAAAATTTTTTTTTTTTTTTTTAATTAAAAGCAGAAGTGGCAGAAGTCGCAAAGTTCGAAGGTTCCTAGTCGTAGTAGTCGTAGTTACAAAACCGAGAGTATCCGAGAAGCTGTCGATGCCGGCCTTGTAGCAGAGGGCGGGATGCTTGTGAGTGAACGCGGCGTGCCGATCCTCGTGCTGGTGGCTGCCTGCGTTGCCGGCGCACATGGCTTCATCGATGGACTCTACTGTGGCCGAGAAAACTGCTACGAAGGTGAGCGCGACGTGTCGAGCACAGCTGGGCCGATGTCCGTCGTTGAGTGCCAGCGCGGCAGTGATGATGTGTCGCCCCGTTCGCTTCTGCCGTCCTTCGGTCGGGTCGGCCACCGTCGCGAATCGGGTATTCTCGAGCTTGCTGGCCGTCGTGTCTCGACCATCCTGCCGCCGTTCCATTTGGCCACGGAACGGCGCTACCTAAACACGGCCACCGACGTTCCACGAATCAGTTAACTTTAATTCAATAGCTGCAATGGGGTTGCCAAAGGACGGAGCACACGATCCTAAAAAAAACGCTTAGGGCTGTATAGATCATGTCAGTGTTATCTCATTACATCACAAAACATTGTAGTGAGAGCCGCTCTGATTTTAGAAGTGTTGCTTCAAAGTCTGTTGAGTTTAATTGTCACAAGCACACGCGGTCATTTGCACCATTACTAGATGGAAGTTGTTGGTCATCTGCTTACTGAGTATACCGGGAGATGGTGCCACAAGCATACACCCCTGGGTAGAGAGCCTAGATAGTAGAGAAAGTTTATCTCAAACCATTGGGAGCGTTTGAATTTAGTGGCGGACGCCTCCCATGTCCAGTGGTTGCAAGTGCACATGTGCTGCGTTGTCACGTGGCAAGAAGAAAAGCAGGCGGAAAGGCAAAGACGCTCGCAGACGATCAATGCCAAACACTTTACTAGGGGGAATTTAGGACACTCTCCGAGAATACATAGAAAAAGTCGACAACGGAGAACCGCGGAAACACGCAAGACGGCGGCAGTAATACCGTCTTCGTATCCGCAGCCCCATCAACCGCACTGCATTCCGAGGCGTCACAGGGTCTGGCGAGGAGCGCCTAAGACAGCAAGACGATAGAACAGGATAATTGGCCCAGTGCAATTCATCTACTTCCTTTGTTTACCTACGCACAAGCTCTGGTGTGTCGGGAGCCCCGAGAAACGTGCCCGAGCGTCCTATCCGTGTCGGTGGGCAACGCCATAAATTTAAAGTGAAGTCACGCATTCGAAAATGCGTGCGCTGTATTTGGTCGTGAAGGGTCGTGGCTGGCAAACCAAAAGCGAAACGGTGGCCCAAAGGTACCCAAGATGATTTTGCATGGTACTACGCCGCTAGGATCGCTTCGATTTTGCGAGCTGTTGCCGATTTTTTCGGGTAATTTCGGAGCGAGCTGCACGATTCATAACACCTTTTATAAGTAAACTAAAACACGAGATTGAATTGCCAAAACATTGCCCCAATTCATTATCATTGAAATATAATGGAGACAAGTTCAACAATGTTTGCATCTACCACTGAATTTTCTGCCCACTAGCAGGAGGCAAATAGACCCTTCTCAAAAGTCCATTGAGCAACATTGGTGGTCGCCATGTCTTGGGCACGAAGCGTGCAATCGAATCCGGGTCCTTGCCGATCGCCTACGCAGCACTTGTTTTCAATACGAGCAGAGTTCACGCTGGGGCAGCCCTCGCGGCCAATACATGTTCAGTGCCCGAACAATGGCGCACTTTTGCAAAGGGTCTACTGATACAAACAACCACAATCCAGCTAAGATTTTGGTCGACGTATCCTTCAATGTGTGCATTACGTCGGCAATTTCTTTTTTAGCCAATGAGAACCCTAAAAGTGTGCCATTCCGAACGAGCCACACCTTGGAGACGAACTGCCAAAGTGGACAATTGAGTCCTCGATGCTGCGCACATTACTAACCCCTTCAACTGGCTTAACTGTACCAGTCTCGCAAAGTTGTGTCATGTTTCCTTCTTTCCTCGGCGGGGCAAATATTTTTTAACAGTCGCCGTCCACCAGGCACGCAGGAGCGTCGTCTGTGGCCGCAGTACAAAGCGACACAACGATTGTCTAGCTCGGGAGTTTCGAGTTCATTCGAGCACGGGGGCCAGATAGCCCATCCTCCGGAAGGTTGAGGGCCAACGGAGGGAAATATTTTGCTACTTTGGGACAAAAAGAAAAAGCGATGCCGCTTCATTTGGCGAAGCAGTCGACTCTCCCAGCGACGAGAGGTTTTCTAGACGTCGTGATCTTTGCTTTTTTGTGTGCTCGCTGTTTTGCCAGTAGCATATAATGTTTTGACCTGCATAAACAACTACTTTGGGCCGACTCCTGACGTGTTAAAAGGATACTGAACCGAAATTTCGAGCTCGCAAAACAAGGCTGGACAGGTTGGCGGGGCGCTGCAAAACGCAAAAACATCACTCGTAGAACAATATCTCCGACGGATTCGCCGTAATTTTAAAAAAGAAGTGTGCAATTGAAAACGGTCGACGAGACAAGTGTCGCGTCACGATTCTCATTTCCCCCTCCTCCTTGCTTCGTCCCGTCGAGCTGGTAAACCGAAGCAAGGTCGCTTCTCCTCGTTCTCAAATGTTCCGGAGGACCATGACGTCGTAGCCCTCACTTGATCGCGCCCTTCTTTTCCAAAAGTATGGCCATCCATCTGAGATATTGATGTACGAGTGATGTTTTGGAGTTCGTAGCGTCCCATTCAACGCTTCTGCCGCCTTATTTTGTGATTCCCAATTTCGGTTCAGTATCCCTTAAGCAAAATTTAAAATGCCAATGTTCTGACAGTTCTTAAAAGGGGCCCTGCAAGGTCTTTTTTACTGGTTTTTAATTTTCACCAAACCTGAGTGCACTGAACATAGTACCTTAATGAAATGTTTCCTTTCTTGAATTTCGCTCTATTTTAAAAGTTGTAGGCAAATTAAAATTACGAAAACAAACAAAAAATAATCTCCTTCATGACGTCCTTCGTCGCTTGAGTGGCCATGAACCAGAGGAGGGGTAGTAAGCCCAGCGAGCGTTCACGGCTGCCGTTCTAGATAGGCTGTATAAAGCGAGCAGCCAGGGCGGCGCGCATTGCATTTGCTGCGCGATTAAACACCAATTCGGCATGACACTTCATTGACCACAAACGACAGCAAACACGGGGTAAAGACCAGCTCAGAACGGGAGCCACTTTGCGCTGCGAAACGGCCAAACTGCAAGCCAAACCTCCTCGCCGAAGACCTTCGGAATGCTCGGAACCGGTCAAATCTTCGAGCCTGTATATGACCACAGCGCCGCCTTGTACATCTGGGACCTTTCTACACTCGCCGCTCGTCGGTGCCTGATCCCAGTACACCTTCCTAGTATGCGCCGCCTTTCATTTCTTGTCTCCGTACTTTATAAATCGCATTCGTTTCTTTTCTGATCTAAAATACTGAACAAAGCTACTTTTATAAATAATTGAAACGATTCACGCCACCTATATTTTGTTTTTCGTCTAAAAAGGAACTTTTAGCAGCCCTAACCAGTAGTAAGCCCAGGACCAAAGACTTCACATAGCACATGCTTTCGGCACAGTGCGTCACCCTTGTAAAAGGAAGGTTTCCGCGTCGTCCGGTTAAAATGTGACGCACCAATATTGCGTTACTCTCTCCATCCCCGCTGGCTTGCCCGAGCCCTAAGAGACGTGGAAACCGCGTCTCTTGGGGTTCGGGTGCTGGAAACCTTTTTCCAGCACGTCCGCGGGTACACCACCCAACACCGTAACCTGCAATCTTTCCCTGGGCCTTCTTTGGGCGTGTCAAATACAGTCTGAAGGTCTGCCATAAGAAATCCGTATTCTGTGTTGCCTGACACAGGCACTCCCACAACTTCACCTTTGCGTTCCTCTGGCTCTTGAACATTGAGTAGCACCATACCTTTAGGCACTCCTGAAGCAATCTTGCCTGTCCCCAGGCCTCAAAACGAAGAATCTTTGTAATTCTCTTCACGTGTCCTACCGACAGCGGTACCTGGAAGAGGGCGAGGACTCCCAGGGTGTAGCTTCCTCTCCCGATGGCGTAGGTGCACTGTCCTGCCTTGACTTCTGGCACAGCAATGGCATTGGTGTAACGGCAAACATACAAAAGGGCCTCATGTAGAAGAAAGTGTAACTTGGGCAAATTAATTTTTATAGCACCATTATAATAAAATACTCATATTTTAAGCGTAGTTTTTCACGGCTAAAATCCCGAGCTCTTATATTCATCTTTAGCAGTCGATCCTGCTGAGCGAGACTATGTACAGCCGAGCTGCCTTATTGCGCAAAGAGCTCGTGCTTGTAGCCTAGTAGTGATACTGTCGTTCCGCTTGAGTTGCATGAGAAAGGGCCGAGAAGCAAATATTTAGATGAATCAATACTTTGTCCAAAAGATAGAATAGTGCAAAACCTGTGAACACGTTATATGAGCAGAGTTCCTTGTCGAGCGGCAATGAATGGACAATATAAAACTATAAGGCGCATGCAGCGGCGCTTGCTGCCGGGGGATGCCCGAAAGCCGCGTCCCAGAGAGTCGCATGTCTGAGACCCCTGGTCTACCCCTGTGCACGAAAATAAAAGAAACTAATCTCGTTGGGCCCGTTGTCGGAGATCCCCAAAGACTGGTCAGAGTGAATAGATGTAAATTGCCGAGCGAAGAATTAAAAAAAATGTGGTCCAAGAAAAACGTAATTGATGAGCTTTAGAATCGACTAATTAAAATGCGACATTACTATTTTTACAGGTCGGGCGAGTAATCGGTACTGCGCCGGCATAGTTTAGTCTAAGCACGGTGAAATGTGCCCTAACCCCGTTTAATAAAAGGTTGTTTGCCGAAGGTAGTCCACGATCGGGTGTCTCTTTTCAGTGCTGGGAGTTGGGAGAGACACGTCCAAGGTGGGTGCACATGGAGACGGCGGGCGGGGAGCTAATGGGTCCCCACGCAGGCCGAGATGGCTCGAGCCTACAGGCAGCTGGCACGCAAGCACCATCCCGACATGCACAAGACACAGGTGAGAGAGGACGGCAGGTCTGTCCCGCAGGCCGCTCGAGAGTTTGCGTTTGCAGGAGGCCAAATCCAGGGCGACGGAAAGGTTCACCCTCATAGCAACGGCCTACGAGGTGAGCACGGGGCATCGCTGCACCCCAATGGCTGCAACGCATCTCCGATATGCGCGTGTCGCATCCATCAAAAGAGGTCCGCAAGCGGCAACAGATGGCGCCGCAGAAGCCGGATTGACGCGCCGTCGGATATTTCCATCTGGGTAATTGGTCATTCGAGTTCCGTAAAAAAAAGAAAAAGGCACGAGCAAACATGAGCGTCATTGTCGAGTCCCGACTCCCGGCCGGTGAAGCTTCTGCGGACCGTGCACAGAACGGGCGTCTGTCGCGTCCACCGCTGCCGCCGTGCTAAGACCGCAGCTGCCGACGGCGTGACATTTCTGCGACGTCATCGGCCGAAAATAGAGGGACCACTTTGAGGTCGGAGATGCAGCTCCCTTACGCTCGCGCCCCTCTACAGATCCTCAAGGACGACGAGTCCCGGAAGGACTACGACGACATGCTGGACAATCCAGGTGGGCGCCTCCTGGGGGCTCCCAGGGCCAACCGCTGACATCGCGCCCCCCTTTGCACAGAGGCCGTCTACCGCCACTACTTCCGGTACTACCGCAAGCGGATGGCTCCCAGGGTGGACGTGCGCATAGTCCTGGCCGTCACCATCACCGTCATCTCGGTTGTACAGGTGGGCGCATCGCTTTCGTTCCCTCGGCCCCGTTGGCACACCCCACGCAATCCCTTGCAGTACTACGGGGCCTGGCACCGGTACCGTACAGCCATCGACCACCTGGTCACGGTCCCCAAGTACAGGCTCAAGGTGAGGTTGAATGACGGCGTCTAGAAGATGGGGCCTGCACACATTGTTGGTGGATCCGAAGCAGCAAGAGTCGCCGCAAAATGGCAGATGCTTCCGTCGCCGCATGCTAGCGTCTCGCTTGTTACGAGACGTGCTGGCAGTGATGCTGACGCAAGCGACGCGGCGCCACGCGAGTCTGCTAGCGACTATGTTTGCGATGAAAGGCGCGGGCCATGTCTTCTAGGCGGTATTGGGCAGACTCCCAGAGGGCCGCGTATGGCTCGATTTCCTCTGCTCGTGCAGGCGGTGGAGATTGCCCGGGCGGACGGCTTCTACAACCCCAGCAGAAAGCGAGACCGCAGGCGCAAGGTGAGTGCTGCCCCAGAACCCCCTCCGGAAGACTGTCCTCTGGTCTCCCCCAGGAGGAGCTGAAGGACGAGGAGGAGAGCCTGCTCCGGAAGATCATCGAGGAGCAGGTGGACATCCGGTAAGGCCCTCTTCCAAAGCATCTCGCTGCCAGCGAGTCCTTTTCTGCTCCAGGGGGGGCGGTGTGGGCCCACGAGCGCCAACGACCTCCTCACATGTTTTGCGCGTAGCTCCTCACACATTTTGCGCGACATCATCCCGTGTGCCTTGCCAGAGACCTCGTCAGTTGAGCTGATCAAACGGTCGAACTGCGTATCGACCTCGTCAGTTGAGCTGATCAAACGGTCGAACTGCGTATCGACCTCGTCAGTTGAGCTGATCAGACGGTCAGACTGGATCCACTCAGTTTGTTTTCTTGTCAAATGGGACAAGGCCGCAGCAGACCCTTGTATGGGAAGACCGGTTTGCGGCTAGGAGCCGAGAGACGTGCCTTCAGTCGACCCCAGCCTGCTAAACTTGTGCACCTTGCTTTCCGCCAAGTGCACGAGTTTAGGAGCATGTGGGGGGCAGCGACAATCTTGGCAAATTACTAGATCCGCGTTTTTTAAGTTTGGGGTCAGCGTCTCAAAATAGAAGCACGTTTCAGAATCGCTTTTTTCTTTGTTCGATGAGCTTTCTCGAGCAAAGGAAGCACTTTGCCATCCTCTTTGGCACCCAAGGAAAACCGCAAAGGGGTTGTCTTGCCTCCTTTGCAAGCCCTTCGACGATGCACGGAGTGGCAACAAATTAAGTTGCAAGAGCGTCACACTGTTGGATGTCGCAGTCCCGGTGGTTGTTCGTTGCGGTACAATGCTGAATGGGAATGGGCGTCTGCAATCTCTACCACCGCCGACGACACTCGTACGACATTGTGGGTCACTTTTTTGGCTGCGTTAAAGGGGTAGTGAAACTAAATTTTAGCGCTGATCTTGTTGCATAAATATGGGCTAGGGACAGGCACCACCTCAGAAATATAAATATTGCGCTGTAAAACACAGGAGAACTAATTTTAAACATAATTAAACGATTTCGAATTCTCATCTGGTGGATGGGGGGAAGTTCTCGTGACATCACTTGTGCCATAATAGCAGCGCCGTTCTGCGGCAATACGGCGTGCCGGCAGAATTCGCCTAGGCCTGAACGCGTTTGCAAAGCCTTGGCGGAGAAAGCCAAAGCGTAGTTGGCCACAGTGAGCTCGTTCTCGTTGCGGCTCTTTGCACGACACGACCCGAGCATGCTTCTGGCACGGCCGGTATTAGTTGCTGCAAGTCGCGAGCTGCGAGCCGACGTTAAAAAGGATATGTTTGAACTACGAGGGTGTCAGCAAGAGCCACGCAAATACCTGCTCACGCTCGGAGCGGACACGCGCGTTTGATCGAAGTGCTGGATTCGCTCTGTTAGACCGCGTTTCGGTAAGCGCTTCTGGACCGATCTTTTACGATTGCAACTCGATACTGACATGACACTCGGCAAAGAAAGGTTAGACTGACATCGCGTAGCTCCCACGAACTGCTATAGCTCGACAGTGACGTAGCGTCGAGTCAGAATAAAAATGGCATACTAATAACAGAGTGTACATACCGAGTTGCGAAGGTAATCCGTATGGCGTTTATTTGAGCTCTATATCACACAAAACAAAAAGATAGAATCAATGAAAGTCCCTTGTCGACGACAGCGTTCGTCACCGCTGTCTCGGAAAACGAGATCGAGATGACAAGGGGAAAATATTGACCTCTGAAATTTAGTTCAGGGATCAAACTACTCATCCGGTAAGGGTCCACAAAAGTCGCGCGGGCATATTCCATTCAGCAGGCCAGCCGGTCATGGACAGACGGTCTTGGCCAAGGACCGCCGGAGCAACGGTGCACCGAGTCGATGTTGCTGCTAGGCCTACTATATTCTGCCGAGCTCGCTCGGTCGGCAGAATCGTGGCCGTTGTAGCTCTTCTCGTGTGTTTGTGGATCCTGCGTTCTTGATCGTCGTGGTCTGTTTTAAGTACTCCTTCCTTTTTTCTTGCTGGTTGAAGTCGGGACGCACGAGAAGAGCACGTAGAAAAATAAATGTCCGTTGGTGGCCGATACCAAGTAACTGAGCGGCACTGTCGGCCTTGTTGATTTGATCGTAAAAAGTGCGTAAGACAGCTTCGGAGCTGTCGTAGGATTCTGTCGTAACCTGCGCAAAGGTTACGACAATTTCGTTTCGAGAGTACGGGTTTTCTCTCAAATTTGTCGTACGCACTTTTTTCGTCGTGAGTTCACTTTGAGAATCCGGCCTCAGAGCTGGTTTTGTCAGTGCTGCCGTGGTTGCCGACTTGCCGTGGTGCAGCGTGCGTGCAGCCCTTGCACATCTCAAACGGCCACGTTGTCACAGGTCGTAAATCGTCGACGCGCCACCAAGTGGCAACGCTCGTAACCACAACATTCACGCCGTAGCCTTTCCCGTCTGGCACACTGATCTCTACTATAGGGGGCTGGATGGCGCTTAGCTGCTCTCCGAACCTGGCGCAAGTGAAGCCACCGGAAGTTCGATGCTTGTCCCGGAAGTCGGGCGTGCGCTGGGCTTCCTAGTGCATTCAGTTGATGTTTTGGACCATGCTTTTTTGAGTCTTTGATTGGGTTTCAATACTCCCGTTCTTGATTAAATCCCGAGAATGAGGCATTTGAACTTGGGACATATTCACAACTTCATCAACTAGAATCTCAAAATGTTTACATGGAATGGCTTCCCATCATACTTCTCGAGTCCGCATGCGCTCTTACTGCGCAAAAAGCGGGCTCTCTTGAGGGAACACGCAAAAATCCAGCACCCTCGACGCTTTTCTAACCAGCACTCGGAAGGGTTAAAAAGCCTGCCAAGCGCTCACTTCCGGGACAAGCCACTCACTTCCGGTGGCTTCATACCTGTTTGCTCAATGCGCCATCCAGCCCCCTCTAGTGGAGATCAGTAGTCTGGCACAAATGACGTCACGAATGCGCCCAATATCCCAAGACGCATCGCGCTCTCCGATGGCCGATTTTTGAGCGTGCACCCAATTGGGCCCATTAGGGTGAAAATATAGCCATCCGTTCAAAATACAAACGCGCGATTATGATTTATGAATATCATTGATCATATTGAACCTATTTCTGACCATAATAGGTGTATTTCAAGTTTCGCTTCAGTATCCCTTTAAAGGGACCATGAAATGATTTTAAAATCGAGTTTCATCCACCGCACGTCGTAAAAGGTGTGAAAAGAAACACAAAAATAGGGAGCCAAAAAAAATTATTTGCTATAGAACTTTTAAAAGAAAACTGGACTCTTTTGCGCCTTCCTTCCTTCGCCTGTTCACTACGATGCATCTGCGGAAATGGGGCACGTCAGCCAAATCCACGTCGCCTATTGGGTAAGAGCCTACCTCACCAGCACCGCGATCGTAAACAATAAATAGCCGGCGAATGTTTCCTAAAAGTTTTGTTAAATAATATTCAGATCCACATTTTGTAGCATAATTAGAGATGTGTGGCGAAAATTGCCAAATTTGATAATGCTGAGAGCCAAGCGCCATCTATCGTGTGGTAAACGAAGCAACTACTGCGCGTGCGCAGTAGGGCAGGGCCGACAGTTACTTGGGTGGCGGCGACCGACGAACGTTTATTTTCTTTGTTTTCCTTCCTCTCAAAACTCTGACTGACTGAACGTTTATTTTTCTATGTGTTCTTCCCGCGCGTGCCGACTAAAAGCAGCAAGAAAACAGTACTTAAAACAGACCACGACGAACAAGAACGCTGGATCCACCGACTCCGACGAAGCGAGCTGCTCAGAATATAGGCCTAGCAGGCATTCCGACTCGGCGCTGCGTTGCTTCGTCGCAAGACCGTCTGCCTACGACCGGCTTGCGTGCTAAATGGAATATGCCCGCGCGACCCTTGTGGACCCTTCCCGTATTATAGTTTGATCGCTGACCTCAATTCTAGATTAAGAGGTGAGGTCAATCTCTTCCCCTTGTTTTCCGAGGCAGTGTTGACGAACACTCGTCGAAAAGGGACTCTCGTCGATTCTATCTTCTTGTTTTGTGTGATATAGAGCCGAAATAAACGCCGTATGGATTACCTTGGTAACACGGTATGTACACTTTGTTATTGGTATGCCATTTTTATTCTGACAGACTGCACGTCACTGTCGAGCTATAACAGTTCGTGGGAGGTATACGTACAACCCCAATCCAACCTTTCTTTGCCGAGTGTCGCGTCAGTATCGAGTTGCAATCGTAAAAGAACGGTCCCGAAGCGCTTACAAACAGCGCGATTACAGCACTTCCAAAGCGCGCGCGTCCGCTCCGAGTGTAAACAGGTATTTACGTGGCTCTTGCTGACAGTCGTAGTTCAAACGTATCTTTTTTAACGTCGGCTCGCTCCTGCATCTCCGAGGCCGCGAAAAACGCCATCTACGTCGCTTTGCAAACGACTGACGCGGGCCGGCCCTTTTGCCAACAATGACAGGGTGGTTGACTTCTGGAGTTTTCACCGGAAGACTCGCTGCACTTCCCAACAGGCATACCGGCGTATGGGACTAGTCCCATGCTGTCGCTGTAGCGCAACATATCTCATTGAATTTCGCTCAGCTGCGATGCGGCGATGAGAGGCGCCGATTCAGAAAATACGTCGGTGACATCAGCGCAGTAAAACCTACCGGCGCACCCCAACTCGTTGCCGCTAACACTCCCATTCTCTTACTGCCGAGAGAACTTCCGGTTCCGGAAATGGCCTACGTCACGGCGTGTTTTGCGGTCAGTTGGAGAGAATGAAAAAGTCGATATTTCAATAATTTTTTGTGTAGAAGTTGATAAACCGAGACGAAAACGGATGCCTGTTCGGCATTCAGTGAACATTGACAGTTTAATGTAAAAGTTATCTGGAAAAAGTAAAAAGGTCATTTCATGGTCCCTTTAAAGACACCTGTGAGAGACGCAGGCATCGTCATTGATGCTTTCGTCCGTGCCCAGGGGCGGCTACAGCAGGCCCAGCTTGCGGCAGGTGCTGTGGGTGCAGCTGGTGCTGCTGCCAGTCACACTGGGCCACCTGGCCTGGTGGCAGGCCCGCTGGTTGTTCAAGTTCACCCTGGGCGGCCAGGAGCTGGGTCCCGTGGAGAAGGAGTACCTGATCAGGCGCCACATGGGCCTCTCCCAGGGGCAGTGGGATGCCCTCGAGGACAGGGAGCGCCAGGGCTTCCTCAGGGACCAGCTCTGGCTCAAGGACAAGTTCAAGGTGAGCCGCTCCAAAACCCTCGCTCGGGTTCGCGCCGCGTGGGCGGAGTTTCGGGGCAAAGTGCAGCCCGGCCTACCCATATCTAGACCGAGTCCCGACTGTGCGGACCGGCGGTGTGGCTGGCAGTTTTGGAGGGGGGCAAGGAGTCAGGCGTTCAGTATAGCGACGGTCGTTTGGGGTCAATTTCTAGCCGTGGCAATGCCCCTGGTGCAGACGACGGTGTAAGGTCAACTCGCTCTTGACAAAAAAAGGCACGTTTGGCACATTCCGAGCTGAAAACCATCCTTCTGGGCACCGCCTAAACAGGCAGTGCCCAAACTGGCAGGGTTGGTCTCCGTCCGTCCGCACGCAATGCCAGGAACCGGAGCCTGAACCACCGACTGCCTTGTCTGTTGTGCTCTTGGGGCATTCGCTTCTTTCCGGTGGTCTTTTGAGGTTTGTTTCCCGACTAATTGATCGACCGATCATGGGCATAGCTTCGACATACTTCTTTCTATAAATGGTCCGTTCCCGGTTGTGCTAACATGCTTACAGCGCCGTCTATTTACACGCCGACGTAGGCATTTTGTTGGCAGTGTTGATGCCAAAGCAAGCGCAGCTACGTTGGCATGCATGCCCAAACCGGTGAGCCACTAGCGTCCTAAACTAACAATACCCGAGCACTGTTTCGAACGAAGTGTCCTCAAATAAATGGGTTTTTGCACCGCTTTGCATACCCCAAGGTCTTGTCGGTGTCAACGTCGATGCAGTCTCGCCACGTGGCTGACACTGCATTTATGCGGATAAAAAATTATTTCACTATTTCCGTACGACACCCTTGGGCCGTCCATAGCCTCTGGTCGATGGTTTATACTCGCAGCCAGGATTCAAATTTGGCACGCCAAGACCCGTTGTGTTATTTTGTGGACAGCTGAAGAACTGCAACTTCAATATCGATTTCGTTTCACACTTCTTCCCAAGCTGGACAGTCGCACGTGGCAGTGTCACTTGTCGAGCGTAGCATTCTTCTGACATTGGGGACCACTACAGAGACAGCTTCGAGGGACCATGAAATTATTTTCCGACTTCGTTCTCCTCAACTTTAATCTTCAGCTCAAAAGCGGAATGAGAAATCACATGGAGCTTGAGCACCAGATGCGATGATTCCAAGCTTTTACCATACTTTATAAGCACACCATGGAACTTGCCCTTTGCAAGTGATGATAAGTGCTTTCACGGCACTCATTGGCCACGAACGCAAATCTAAATATTCGTCGACGGATTGATTGTTGACGGACGCATATGTCCAAGTGACGCAGTGCTTGAGCTGGATTCGGCTGATATGCTTGGGCACCACGGATGCATCGCAGTGAAAAGGCAAAAAGCTTTCGAGAAAGAAAAGACATAAAAAAAAATCCGCTTTATGTTCAAATCTTTGTATCGAAAAGCAGGTTTATGGCTTTCTACCCTTGTGTAATAGTTTTCTCTTGGCGCGCTAAACGATATGCGATTAGTGGTAAAATCTAGGGATGGGCGAATATTCGGTTATTACAAATAGCCAATCAAATTCTGTTCTATTCGGCATTCGCTTCGAATAGAATTTAAGGTATTCGACAATATCGAATTATTCAACAATATAGGATTATTCTACCTTTCTAAATACAGTCAAACCCGACTATATCAAACCCGTTTACATCGAATTATTCCTTAGATCGAGAAATTTTTGTGCACAGTAATGTTACAGTGATAATATATAGCAAAAAGTATGGTTGCATCGAACAGAAATAGCCAGCCGCTACTGATATATCAAACTGCCAAGAGCGCAGTTTTGCTCGGCAAGCTGGCTTTCCCCCAACGCGAGCGGCCGCATTGGGGGAAAGCCAGCTTGCAGAGCATGCTGGCTTCTTTTTCCGGGCGGCCGCGTTGACCGCAGGGAAGAAAATAAAATATAGCTAGCGGATGGTCCCCCTCCCCCCCGCTCCATCCGCAAAAGATTTTTTTTTTGTTTCCTTCAAAGTGGTCGACGCGGTCGCCCGGAAAAAGAAACAACAAAAAAAGCCGAACATGATTGTAAACCTGAGACTGGGGCTGAAAAGAGAACACAACAGAAGGTAGTAAAAGAGGAGGCAACGTCTCAAAAAAAAAAAAAAGCCAGCTTGTACTGCTAGCTGGCTTCCCCCAACGCAGCCACCCTGTTGTAGGGGAAAGCCAACTTGCAGAGCGAAACGGCGCTCAGCAGGAGAAGGTGCTCCCGCTCGGACGTGCTCCGTGCTCTCGTCATAGTTCGGCGCTAATGCGCGAATACAGAAGGCAGCGGCCTCGGCATTTTGGAGTCCGTCGATAGCGTAGAAAAATATTGTTGTCACGGATGCAATGAAGCAAAAGCAGCAGAAGATGCAAGACTACTTCATTGTGTAGTATTTCGGCAGAAAGTGAATTTTTGAGAGTCAAATTCATTAAAACTTTTATATCTAATTACCCGCTCTATCGAACTGGTAGACATTTTCTTGCGAGTTCGATATAAACGGGTTTGACTTACTCTGGCTTGGATTTCCGACCAGGTGGCGCAAGCTTCCCACCGTTTTGACCAGTCCGTGCTCCCGAACTCAATACACTTGAAATTAACAATTACGGTACTTCTAATACGAAATAAGGGCAAATATAAAACTATAGTTTAAACATATCTTGTGGTATTAGTTGCTTGTACTATTCGATTCGAAATTATTCGACCAAATCACTATTCGCTTCGAATTCGATTCGGACCCAAAATCCTCTATTCGCCCATGCCTAGTAAAATCCCAGTTTATTCCAGCCCAAAATTAATTTCATGGTTTCTTTCAAATCACATGATTTAACTGCATTTGCCAATTGTTATTTTTGGATGACAAGAGCAGTAAAGACTGCGGATGATGTTGGATCAATTAATTAGAGCTCCTGCCGCGATGTTTTGCCTTCGAGGTGCAGAATATCTACAGGTGCTCGTTGAAGAAAGTTGGTCTAGCATTCCAGGCTGTCCTGAGCCTCGACAATTCATTTTTTGTGTTTGCTGCAAGCCACACAAACAGCAGCAGAGGAGAAGCGAAAGCATACAAACAAAAGCCATGTCGCAAAAAAAAAAAAAAAAAAATGTGTTTTGGAGGACGTGCATCTTCGTGTGCAACAGCGTCTCTGAAATGCACAGCGCCAAACCCCCCCCCCCCCCCCCCCCCCCCCCCCCCCCCCAAAAAAAAAAAAAAAAACACACAGTATTAGCTGTAGCTTTCTAACTTACAGAAGGGATAGTGGTGTGTATGGGACACGTTTCGTATATTTAGGAATTTTTTTAAAATTTAATTTGATATGGTTGCAAATGTTTAAATATTTTGTTATAATTTTTGCACAAATTTCAAGTTCAGCATTTAAATTTGACAAACTTTTTTCGAGAATTGGTGTACACTTGTTTTTTTTTTTTTTTCCTAAAGAGCAGGTTATTGGCTACGTTTTGATATATATATATATTCAGTTACTATATCCTGACTAGTTCTTAAAATAAACAATGTTTCGTCTATCCTTCAAAATGAATTGCTAGGCAATTCTGTTAGATAGGTGAAACGTTCTACCATCACAAGCGTTTAGCGATAGCTGCACCTCGTGGCTGCACCGACATGCAATCAATGTCACGCAGCGTAACTTTCCCGCCAAATTTGGTGGGGAAGCTGAATTGGTGTATAGATCATGTGACATAAGTTTCGTGACATCTCGCGTGACGTCAATTTTTCCGCTTGATTTAGCGGGGAAACTAAATTTGCGTATTGTTCACGTGGCATGACTCCATGTGACATTGTTTTCCCCGCTAAATTTAGCGGGAAAACGGAGTTGGCGTTGAGGTCATGCAACATCAATTTTCTCACTAAATGTAGGGGGGGGACAAGGAGGTTAGAAGTACTAGGAGAGGGCACGTAGCAATATTGGTGAAGCCTAGTCATAAAAAGTTTTAACGATGTTGTGGCCAATGTGACCGCAGATCTCTCTGGCTATTGGTGCACGTGACATGTCACGTGTGAGATGGATGGTTGATTGTACAAGGACTCCTTGCAGGTTTGCGCGCGCTCCGTCCGGTAGGTTTTATCAGATCGAAGGCTAGCCTGTGGTGTATTCTAGTACCCCATAGCTAGACGAAGGCTAGCTACGGTCACGTGATGTGGTCACGTTGGCCTGATAAGTGAGGAGGGTAAGGAGGAAAATGAGGAAAGAGGCGAGGCGTCAAGGGAGCATGGCTTGTGGAGGCTACACGGCTATCGTCATGCCCTCTCCTATGCTTCTATCCCCCTTGGCAGGGAAACTTAATCCGGCTTCATTTTATCCAGAACAACTAGTCGAAGTTTCACGTTAAAAATGACTTTTCCTTGTAGTACGGAAAGAGTTTATACTTTTGAACGTGAATAGACCGCCAACTAGGAACATGTTCGATGGTAAGAGCCGCGGCAAAACAATATTTTTATAGATTGTTACCTTCTGCATTGGGATCTTGTAAGCACCATCCTAAGCTTTTCCAGCGTGCCGACTGATTTAAAATGGGAGATTGGGTTTGGATGGAGACGGCTGCATTCCCAAGGCCTCTTGGGGCAACCTGTTGTCTGGTGCAGGTGTGGAAACAGCGGCAGGAGGAGGAGATGAGGGCCAAGCTGGCAGAGAGCGCCCGCTACAAGAGCTACCGGCGCTACATGAAGAACCACGGCCCCGGCCAGATCAGCTTCGAGGACTGACTCTCCGACCAATAAATTATTTTCACACATTGGGGAGAGCTGGAGCAGCCACTCTGCACGTCCCTCCCACGCTCCGGGGACTGGAAGCCAGTGTCTGGAAACGTGCGAACGAAGCAATCAAAAGCTGCCTGCAAAATGCGGAATCCCACTTGGCAATCGACTCTGTTTTTGTCAATAGTGTGCCATGCACTGTTCGTGCATCTGTGGAAATTTGTGTCGATGTGCAGGTGCTCACAAGAATAGCTATTCATATCCATCGGCGATAATTGCTACAGTGGCCTATAATAGGGGACAGTTATCAGTCGCCATGCAGTGTGAGAGTGTGGGCCTGAGCGCCATTTAAAGTCGGACCCCCCCCCCCAAACTCCCAAAGAGTTCCGACGCATTTGCTCGGGCAGATCGAGGAATTGGCGGATTACCCCTTAAAGCAATTCTGTATATGAGGAAAATCACTTAAATCGTCTTCATTTGGCCTCCAGGATCAAGAATATCAAGATTATTTTTCAACTTGAAGTACGGAGGCTCCAGAAATTTTCAAACTACTGCCGCGGCTCTCGGGGCGTGACGTCGTATTAGGAGTCTTTGGAATCTCGGCTCTCTCGCCTCTTCGGTGCCTACCAAAGCTATGCACTCGTACTCTTGCTGTATTCAAAAAGGGTCAGAAAGAGACGTCACGACCGCCGTCAGTGCGGGGATTATACTGTAAAACCCTTTATTTTCGCGGCCCCTATTTTTCGCAAATCGGTCAGAGTGGCCGATTTGCAAATTAAATTTTGCAAATTTTTTATTTCACGAGCAGTAAAGGACAGCTTGGTTGGGAAAAGGAAGTCCTAAAACGAATTTACAACGAAAAGTTAAAATTTTTAGACCAGTCACCTAGCTGTGTTTGGAGATTTATGTTTGTCCCTTGTCCCTCTTGTTCCCCTTCTCCAGGGATATTTCCATCATTATTGTCCAGCTCGCTTGCCCCTTTGCATTTAATTGCATTATAACTATATTTACAGCGCTATGCGAATTTGTAGTTGGCGCCCGCGGGCGCCGCGGAGAACTGGCCTCTATTTGTCACGTGGTACTTGTGCGCTTTCGGAAGCTTCCTACGGTCTAAAATTTACTTATTCATCTTTGTTTCAAGTGCAACTTTTAGAACCCAAATGAAGCTCCCGAAAAAGCGCAAGCAGACGTGATCATAGGACGTGATAGACCTGTGCGCCGGTCAGATGGCGGCGGCGTGGAGAAACTCGTATTAGCAACCCTGGCTGCAACCACCAGCCCAAGGAAACTTCCAGAGCCAAAGGTTGGGATGCAAATGGAACGCTATGATCCAGCCGATCCAGCCATAGAGGATCCAGCAGCAGTGTCACTTCATCTATAGTGGGGATATCCATTACTACAACCGTTTAGACGCCCCTCGCTGTATTGAACTAAAAAAAGTTAAATAAAGAGGCTGAAGCTACGTTTATAAAATGCATCACGAACCGTACGAACGGTTCAGTGGTATATTTTTATGTCGTCAAGCGCCAGCCGAGTCGAAGTCGAAGCCACACAAAATCCAACATGGCGCAGTTCATTCGCCGGAGCCGCATTTTTGGCTGCCTTGACTTTAGTGTCATTATTTCACCGCTGTGATCTGTACTTAAATCGCTGGACCGTTCTCGCCTTTGCGAACAAAAGTTTCTAATCATCAGTACTTGAAATTTTGAGTGGCACTGACGAGGCAATGGAGGTATGGTCGGGCGAGGAGTGCCGTTCTGACAGGTACTGAAGTAACTCTCACCAAAGCCATCTGCACAACGTCGGCTGTGTGCTTGAGCCCGTTGGCTTGAGCCAGAGGCGCGCCAGCGCCGCAAGGCCAGCGGGGCGAGCGGGCAATCCAGGTGAGACAGCCATGGAGGCGCAGAGTGACCCGTTCAAGGAGGAGTTCAAGTTCTACAAGCGTCGGTCGGTGCGGCCCGACCTGACCGGCGTGGTGGATGCCCTGCGAGACGACTGCTCCAGCGCGCTTCGGCCCCGCGCCCTTTCGGAGCAGCTCTCCCAAGCTGACTGCGAGCGGCTGGGGCTCTGCGCCGAACGGCTGCCGGCCGCCTACGAGCTGGTGGACGCGCCGGGGCTCCTGCTGCTTCCTGACCCGTTCACGGCCGAGGGACAGCGCCTATGGGTGCGCCGATGCCTCGAGGAGTACACGAGGCCCCCGCACGTCACCAACGTGAAGGCGCCGGCGACCGTGTTGCGGGCGGGAGACCCCTTCTACGGCGCGCTGCGCTGGGCCACCGTCGGGCTGCACCACGACTGGGACACCAAGGTGTACGACAAAACGCGTCGGTCCCCGTTCCCGGACTGCCTCCGCGATCTCGCCACGGGGCTGGCCCGCCTCGCTGGCTTCAGTGCCTTCCAGCCCGAGGCGGCCATCGTCAACTACTACGCCATGGACTCGGCGCTCGGCGGGCACGTAGATAACTCGGAGCTTGCCCTGGACGCGCCCGTGGTGTCGGCGAGCTTCGGCCAGACGGCCGTGTTCCTGGTGGGTGGCGCCACGCGCGAGCGGCGGCCCCGCGCCCTGCTGCTGCGCAGCGGGGACGTGCTGGTCATGTCGGGCCCGGCCCGCCTCGCATACCACGCCGTGCCGCGGGTGCTGCCCGCGGGCGACGACCGCCCCTGGGCCGGGGGCGACGCGCAGTGGGCACCACTGGAAGCCTACCTCGACACGCACCGCATCAGCATCAGCGTTAGGCAGGTCTTCCCGGCGTCCTGAGGGCTGACCGAGAACCACGAGAGGCTGCCGGTCGCGTGCTGGGCTGAGTCCCTGAGGCGAATCCCCTGGAAGGGGCCAAACCGGCCTGCTGCGTTGACTTCGCGGGTGGCCCCACGTGGCCATGGCACCGACCCAAGGGATGAAACTCCGCGCGGGCAGCTCTGGCAAGCAGTGGAACCTACTCTCACCGTGCAACCCTAAGGCAGTCCCTTCCAGCCCAAACGCCACAGTGCCACCTAGTAATTCTCCACACCTATATGAACGAGCCGCTCGAAGTGTGTGACCGAGGGGAACGCAGCATGCGTTGTGGGCAGTTCCATATTGGTCCGAAGAGAGCAATAATACAGTGGAATTGAGTCCACGTGCACTGACAAAGAGCCTTTCCTTCCCTGGGAGCACCATGTAATTGCCCAGAGTGCGAGCAGCACCCTCAACAGCCACTGTCTTGGCCATGTGTTCCGGGTGGGTCTTGATATTGGCGACGGCTATCGAGGCGGCAGGGCACCAAACCGAGCTTTCCAAGGGCCAAAGGCAGCAGCAATGAGTAACTGAGGAAATCAAGATACCTCCTGGACTGTAGTCCGCAAGGGAAAATTTGAGGTCAAAAATAAAAGTTTTGGCTTGGATAGTCTGCCCTCAATGCCCAATCTGAATGTAAAAATAATTGTACGCACCACACATTGACAAATGCCTGCTGTATTAGCTCACAAAAAACTTGTACATAAATAGATATTAATATACTCTTAGTAATAAAATCCTTCACGTCTTATTGCAGTGAACGATTTAGAAGAGAACAAATCCTCGTATAGTTCGTATCAGATAAAATTTTAACTCCTAAACATCCACGGACTAGTTAGAAATTTATGGTAGTATAATTACCCACTTTTTATCGCAGTAAAAATCAATACATAAAAAAAAAATGTACCATAGTTAATTATTCTGGTGTAGTAACCCAATCATGTCTTTGAACTTCGTAAGCTTCGGGCAATTGAGCACACAAACTAGAAAACCATTTTTTAAATTTTTTTAGGGACAGATAAGGGTGGAATCTGAAGCAAGCCCTAGAGAGAGATGGAACAAGCTCTAGAATCGAGAGTCAAGATCAGCAAATAAAACGAAACATTTGCTGTTCTATGTTGCAAACGTGGTTAGCAACATAAGTTCAAAAATATACGAAGAGGACGGACAGGACAAACATCTGACTCTTTCGTATATTTTTTTAATCGATTACCAATGCGATCAATCCAAGCTTAACATAAGTTTGTCGCACATTTCATCAATACTGCGACGCTCCGTCGAGAATTTGTTTCATCGAAAGGCTACCCCATTCGTCCCGTTGACCTACCTCGAGATTGTGGTCGAAAGTGCCGTTCCGGGCGCGTTGCCTCGGCGCCGTCGCACCTTCGTCTCGCTCGACGGAATGTCCGAGCCAGGCGCTCCTTGTTGTCGACGGACAAACCACGCAACGAGAAAGAGCCAGATTCACAGCATCCCACCGCCCGAGAAAACTGGATTTTATTGGCGAGCAGTCGCGGGGCGCTCGGAGTCAGGGCAACTGGCCTCCCAGGGGCGGGCGCCCGGCGACAGGGCCCCAGCGGAGAGGGCCAGCCGCGCCACGGTAGGCAGCAGCACGGGGTGGGCCAGCAGCTGGCGGGCCGAGGGGCGCAGGGAGGGCTCCCGCTGAAGCAGGCGCCCCAGCAGCCGCCGTGGGCCCGCAGGGCAGGAATCCCCCGGGCTGGCGTAGCTGCCCCGCATCACTTTCATCAGCACGTCCCCCACGCTCTGTGGAAAGGCACCCCGTCAGCGGCTTTTGCACGCCCTTTTGCGGTTGGAGAAACTGCAGTCGGTGCAAAGGCGGTTAGAGGGACACTGACAGAGTATTTATGCTCGCCAAGGTTTTTGTTTGTACATTACATAGGAGAGCCCGACTACCCAGAACGCAATTTCTGACTCAAAATTAATTTCTTTCCGCCTGAAATGCCGATCGAGAACTGGCCGGTTTGAGCCGCGCTCACTCTCTTCTCCGTGGCCGCACGCCGCCTTCTATGGTTTAGACCAAAGCGTCTAACCAAAATTTTTATCGGTTTGGTTCCGGTTTGGGTTCACGGCTTTCGGCTCGGTTCCAGTTCAGTTCTGGGGAGCAAAAATAATGGTTCGAACCGGTTTGAACCGCTAAACTGAGAATATGTTTTCCACGTTTTTTTGGCAATAGGCACTATTTCAACAGTAAAACGAGTAACTATATAGATTTTTAGCATTCGTAAAAACCGCTTTTATTTTCAGGTACCAAAAATAAATTTCGTTATTTAATTTCGATGAAACAGTAAAAGAAAAGCTAGATTAACTTACACGACTCAACATCTGTCTTTTTACCTCGGTCGCATCTATTTTACCTGGATCGAAATTATCAGTCTGGTAGGCCACCTGAAGTACCCGTGATTACAAAGCAAGGTTGGTACAACTTTGCTTCGTAATATTAATAGTAATATTAATAGTAGATTTCTGTAGCGCTCTTGAACTGAAAGATTAATTACAGTGGGTAAACTCGTGAAATGGGCCCGCCCCCGCCATATATATCCGGAAATCTAGTGTACAAAATATGTTTCAGAATATATGTGATGACGATGCAACTGAGCTAAAAGCAATAATATTTTCAAAATATCAGGAAAGGCTTAGGACAACCCCTTTCAGACTACCTTCTATTGAAACACTGAGCGGCAATCGCAACGCTTTCTTTCCTGACTAATATTGTTTACACTCAGCACCGTGATGCCGGTGAATAATAATGCAGAAAAGAGTGACTTTCGTACTCAAATTGGATCTGACCTAAAATTGTGTGTACCTATGTAAACATTTTCGACATAGCTTGGCGTTTGAGGTTTGTTCTTGACAAGATGCCGGTCAATTGCTATTTTTGCTATTTTTTTTTTTTTAATAGAACAAAGTAGTATTTTATACTCTACTCGACACTGCAGCTACTTAATTGGTCACTTTCTGACGGTCTGCATGCTTAATTGTCATCGTTCTGCGACGCGCCGCTGTGTACTTTGTTTTTGTCCAGCCCACAGGCACATAAAATTGTTGTTCATCACATAAAAGAGGCAACAGACTCCTATATGTTTGAGAAGTCGAATATGTGTCAGAAACACATGTTATATAAATCAACTTCTAAATAAAAAAAAATAGAAGTTGTTTAAGGTTCTTCTAAATCACTTATAGACGTGCCTATTGAGAATAAAAATGCCGGAAAAGATTTACAGAGCATATTTCATATAATTTGGGGGTGTATTTAGTTATGACGTACATCTTTAGGGTGACTGGCCCTTTATTTACGTTGTCATGTCTTCTGGTAGTAACAATGATATTTTTTTATTGTCATCAATAAATATGACTCTATGAAGCTCACATAACTGCTCGAGACTGACACGGGTGGACGATACTCGAAAATATGCCATCTGTCGAGTCTGCAGAAACGGGTTTTCATGTTCGCTGTTTGTCAGTGTGAAAGGGATATTGAACCAAAGTTTCGAGCTCGCGAAACAAGGCAGGATGGATATGTGGGTTGCTGCAAAACCGAAAAACATCATTCGTACAGAGATATCTCTAACGGATCGCCGTATTTTTGGAAAAGAAGTGTGCCAATGAACACGGCCAAAGAGACAAGTCACCTCACGATTCCCATTCCCTTTCCTTCTTGCCACGTCCCGTCAAGCTGGTGAATTGAAGCTAAAAGGAGAGAAGCGAGGCCGCTTCCCCTCATTCTCAAATTCTCCCGGAGGACAATGACATCAAAGACATTCCTTGATTGCACCCTTTTTTTTTTCCAAAAGTATGGCCATCCGTTTGAGATATCGATGAATGAGTAATGTTTTGGAGTTTGTAGCGTCGCGTTCAATGCTTCAAAGGCCTTTTCTTGCGAAATCCATAATTCGGTTCAGTATCCTTTGAAACTCCGGGTCGCGGGGTATGCCAAAAAGGACTGTGTGCTCACATTATAGATATAAAGGCGAATACACGAAATGCACAGAAAAAGAGATAATAAATGGTATTCTTCTAAATAATCCCATACACGACGCCTTACTGCAAAAGGAAATATATAGAGATGCACGCTTTAAACGTAAACACGTATAACGGAACTCCGTCTGGTTGGGTCAAAATTTTGAGAAACGCAGACCTTCATTGACCAAGTCTTAAACAGTTAGGAGCCCGACGCTTCAATAGGTTGGGCTAAATAGGTCTACAGGAACTTAACCATCGGCGTATGTCAGAGGACTAGGGAACTTGAAGAAAAAGCGAGTGAAGCAAACGACACACAGTAGATGGAAAAGAAGCTGCTGCTCTCCACGTGCGAATAGTCGCCCCTGATGAAAAAAAAACAAGTTGGTTTTGAAACGTCCTAACCTACCTGTTTAGGACTTGGTTGGTTATGGTCCATATTTCTCTAACAGAAATGCATGGAATCATGCTCTTAATCACACATAAATAGTGCAAAGAACAGGCAGTATATTTATAATTTAAATCACATGAGGACGTCGGCGTGCACGAGCTCGAGACTTCGCAGAATGCTGTCTCAGGAGGCTAAAGTTATATTCGATTTTAGATGCAGTTTTGGGGCTTCATCTTACAACTCCGTGCTTTATCAGTCATGCGCGCTCTAACATTTTATTAGGCTGCCGCATATCACCGCAAGACTGCTATATATGCTGCACAACCTTACAATTGACCTTTTTCAGAGTTTGGCCACGATCGTGGCGCGCCCTCGCTGGAATCGTTCGAAACACTTTTGGTGGCTCCGGGACCGTCTCTCCGTCGTCCGCGCCAGGCCTGGCTTGTCTCCCGGTTCATGTGTTTACGTGTGTTCTCTGGTGGCGTTGTTCCGTCCTTCACCAATCCGAACGTGTCTTTCTGTCGTCGCTTCGCGTGCATATTTTCTTCGAAATGGCTGAGAACGACCTGTAGGATTAACAAAACTCAATGTCTAGGATACAGAGGACCTCGTTCGTTTTTATACCTTCAGGGATGGATAGACCACCGACGCCGCATCGGTTCTTACCACTGACTCTGAGTCATTTCATCGTCACTTCGGTGTCGCGTCTTGCAAGCAGCTAAAAAAGGGGTCTGCTTTCAAAGCAGAGTCGCAGAGTGTTATGTAAAGAAAGTAATGGTGGCAAGCTTGGATACCGACCCAACCATTAACCTTGTGCGGAGCTTGTGAGTTCCATTTATGAGACCCGGCCACTACAAACAGCTGATTTTACTCTCCTTGATCGCTTAATTTATTCAAGCTTATCCCGTCCGTCACTTCCCCGTCCTGTGCACCGCGTGAGGGCACGGGACATTGCCGTATTCGGGAATGTGTAAACAAACTCTGATGGTGCGAATTCCGGGCCGTCTTGATGTCGCGAAGGATTGCCTGCACCGCCAAAAAGTAAGGAACGGTATGTTAGAAACAATCCATCTTTGAAGTTGGCACGTTTACGAACCTTTGACAAAGTGGGCCCAGCAAACAGGGGGGTTCACGGTTGGTTGCCAAAAAAGTTCATCAAGGTTCTGTCTCCGTAATGCTTAATCAGTTTCGCTCGCTTTAAATGTTTTGTCGCTTTTTTAACGTGGCAAGACGCGAATGTGTATAGCGCACGCCTGAAGAACAGAAAGCTTTATGTTGTTATTTTTTTTTTTATTTGAGCACCGGGTACGGCATGATTACGTCACACAACCTCGTTTGCATGTTTATTATTAACAAAAAATGATCAGAGTGCAGGCGAGCTGATGTAAGGTTAACATGATGGAATACTTGATATATGAATACATGAAAGCTTGATGGAACATCGAGGACAGGGACGAAAAGAGTACTTCTTTCAAGAAGTCCTGTAGCCGTCCCCGTCCTTGATGTTTTATCCTTTCATGTATTCGTATCTATTCACCAACACGCTCATTTTCAACTATTAAACCCGAGACTAAAATAGAAAAAGGAAAACACAAAAAAAAAAAAAAATGGGCAACGTCTCAAGAGACGTTGCCTGTTCTTTTCCTGTGTCCTTTTGCGTTTTCCTTTTCCTACCCCAATTTCAGCTATATCATCATGTTGACATTTACTGTATTTTCGTTAAAAGCAGAAAGTCCCGCCGTCACATTGATGATCCAGCCACCTGGCACGGGGGACTCTCGTCATGGGCTTTTGAAAGCAGGGCAAAAACGGCGGAGTGTTAGACATCGGGTGCTTTTGTGCACCACCCGCCACAGGCTACAATAACCTTATAAAATTTGGCATTTTAACAGCGTTTGCTTCTATTTGTGCAACCTTCTGCTGCGCGGTGGTGAGGCATGACGATCATGAAGCCAAGCCGCGAGAATACCGCAGGAGTCAAGCATAACCAGCACTGTCTGAGCGACCGAGCGGGCGAAAGAGCCACCAAAAATGGCGCCTTTCCCTTTCCTCTTCTCTCTCAGAGTCGGCGCATGCGCCCAGCGATCTCTGAAAAAGGTCAATTTAGACATCCCTTTTTGCTATACTTTGTTTCAGCTTAAAGACGCACTGCAAAGGGACGAAAAAACCCAAATTCTGCTTCGAAAGGCGTGCCTATCAGTGTCAAACATGGGCGTTCAGTGACGACACTGGTCTAGAGCGTCGGATAATGACGACATAGAATTCTAGAGGTAGGACTGGCTGAATAGGCCCAAGTGACCCCTTCTGATCCTTTCAAGCATGTGACTCAAACGTTTTGCTTGGAACACCCGCAAATCGGTAAGGTCTTCACATCTTCATAAATGGATGTTAATTTGACGCACTCCTCCAACCCAAGACGCCGCCCCTCCCCCCACCCGCGTGTGTGTACCCTACATGAAAGGCACAAGCGAGATTCTCGCCCGAGTACTACGACAATACGGCATAGCGGTCTCACACAAGCCAGTCTCGACCATCGGCGGCCTTCTACCCCTACCAAAGGGTCGCCCCCCCGAGAGAGAGGGCAGAGGGACTGGTTTACAAAATTCCTTGCGGTGACTGCCCCGCGTCGTACGTTGGGGAAACAAACTATCCAAGGCGCCTGCGGCGCCACTGCTACGACATCGTGAAGAAGAATGTGGAGGGAAGCGCGCTGGCAGAACACGTCGAGATGACAAACCACTCCGTCAACCCCGACAACAGCTCCATCCTCGGAATGGAGAGAGACTGGTGGAGCCGCATTCTGTTGGAGTTGTGGCATATTCAATGCACACGTGGCAACGTAAACTGGTCAACCGGGGCCCTTCCCAGCAGCTACGTTTCGGGGTTAAGATGGATCATCCGGAGAGCACCCGGGGGTGTTCAGGTTCGTGGGCAGGCCGTTCCTTGGGACAAAAACAGTCGGCCGTGATCAAGGGACCGAGTTAGTCCCGAAACGTTGGGATCTTTGTTCTTAATAAAGCTTCGTTAGAGTTTCAACTTGAAGTTTTCACATGACTTCTGCCACCTTTCTCCTCCTCTATATTTCTTCCTTCTCCCCAGTCCACTTTCGGTTTCGAGCGATTCCGTCTTTTTACTTGATTAAACATATGCAATGCTGTAACAAAAAAAAATTAAAAAAAAAAAAAAAAAATGTTGGGGTGTGTTAGTGTCCCTTTAAAGAGTCTGAGAAGTGCATGTGGGAGGAGAAACTGCAGGGGAAGTCGTCTTTAACCATTTAGAGGTCATGAAATCAATCAAGAAATAGAGAAGGAAGGTTTATTCAATAATTCGAAAGGGTGTGCTCTGCTGTTTGAGGCGAGGACGGGGGTCTTAAGAGCAGAAACGTCCAGGGCCAAATTTGAAGACGCAGATACAATGTGTGCAATATGTAAAGAGGAGGCGCAAACAAATGAACGTGTGTGATTCTGAGAAATAAGGAGCTTAGTCCCGCCCTTACCGAAGGGGCGACAGAGGTATGGGTGGCCCTGGGTTTTGCTGGAGAGGATGAAGGGGTGGATTGGAGAAGAGTAAAGGCAACAAAGGGGAGCTTGTATCTGGGGAAAATTGAACAAAGTACAACCAACTAGCACCGCTGGGTGGCAGGGCAGAGAAAATAGGGAATCCCTCTCGTATGGCTCCACGCAAGACTCCCTCCCACGTGGAGTTGCAAATAAACACATCTAAGTTCATTCGCGTTTGCTGGCTGGTGAAATAATTTAATTGCTTTTGTATGAAACATCTCGTTCATGACTGCAATGCTTGGAAGCGGCGAAAAGCATTCACAGATGTGCAAATCGCGCCATTGTTTCAGCAACGTGACGACAATGAGTCTGACACGAGTACATGCTCAGAGACAGTGAAATCTCAAATGTATTCACAAGCCAAGGCTGGAAATAATTTCTTTTTCTCCAGACCCATCCGTATTCCTGACCTAGCATGATCTCCCCCCCGAGCCATGGCCGCTTACCCAAAAGTTACTACCCCACTTAACGGGGTTACCTTGGTGTTTTCTTCATAGTCCCCGATTTGCTTGAAAGTTTAATCCAAATATTTAGCCAAAAAAATTTTTTTTGGCAAGGTTATTTAATTTACGATTTCGATCCTCACCGTACTGGCAAAAATGAAAAATTGACGTCGAAGGAAGGCAGTGGTTCTCTCTCTCGAGGGTAGACTTTGTTCCCAACTGATTACAAGCAGCTTCATGCTTCAAATGGATGCTTTGGAAGCTTGCTCAAGCACCTACACAGCAGCATGAAACAAGTGTTCGGCACAGTCAATATTTAGACAGTCCGCTCGACCTGCGAGCCTGTTTTCCCTCGACGTCACGGTGCTGAAAAGTGCAGGTATATTTGAATGCTGGTTTTGGCATCATTTTGACTTGTCGATTTCACAATAACTATTCTGTACTTCACAATACAACGTCCTACACGGGAAGGGGGAAAAGCCGGTTCGTTCGGGTAGCTAAAAAAATCGCCGGAGTACCCCTTTCAGGGGCTAACAATGTACAAGTCCCAAAAAAGGGACATTGCAAAGAAAAAGACGTTTGATAATTCACATGAAAGTTCTTTGCTGTCCAAGGCGAGACCGGGAGTGTTAAGGACAGGCATATAAGGCAAAATTTCAAGATAGGCATACCATGTGCCGTATGCCCTAGTGACAGCAAGACGCTAGAACATTTGGCTTTTGAAGTGCACAGGGCCTCACCGTGTCCTCCCTAAAGGGGCCAACGAATTTGGGGGGGGCACTAGGTTTTGCTAGCAGGGACAAAAGAACGGAGGATTACAGTCACAAAAAGGAGGTTAGAAGATTGGTGAAAATTATTTAGGGAAAATTGAACAAATTAAAACTAACTGCCGCAGCTGGGGTAGTTGGGACTGAAGGAAATTGGAACCCCTCCCGCGTGGTTCCGGCCCAATGTCTCAATCCCGTCCCCCAGTGGGGTCCGGTGTTCGGGTTTTGCCAACAAGTTTGACCAGAAGAAAATTGGCGGCTCCCTCGCCGGGGAGAGGAGACAGGGAGCTATGTTTTTAGCTTTTCTGCCCGATTCCCCAAAGGTCATTCTGGCAATCACCCACCCCACACACACAAGCCTGCTGATAGTTACAGAAATGCAATGGCTAAAGAGGGGAGGAATTTTTTAGGCTAGGTAGGACAAGCTCCAAATTGTTACAAAGGGTACAGCCATTAACATCCATCTAGCTATCCCCAACGCAAGATCCACGGAAGAAGCGTCTCCTTCGTCGCTTGTTTCCTCCTGCCGCATTCAGCTGCGCATGCACCGAAGCACCGTTGAAGGTTCGAGATTTGCGTTGGAGGCAGAGCTCCTCCCGTGGATCTCTCGTTGCGGCCGACTATGGCAGTTTTGGACGAACCAGTCCCGCCAATCTCAGCGTGGACTCTGCCCCGCGACAGGAACCGCGTTTGCAGAGGTGCCGGCGGGTTCCCTTAAGGGTATGCAGCTGTACATGAGGCCCCCTCACTCACGCTTCCCTCGAAGGGGTTCCGGAGGGTGAGCAGCTCGTACAGCACACAGCCCAAGGCCCAGATGTCGCTCTTCTGGTTGTACCTGCGCGGGAATTGCCTGAGGGGCACGTCCGCCGGGGGAAGGGGAGGCACTCACGGCTTGCCCACGCAGATCTCGGGCGAGATGTTGTTGGGGGTTCCCACCAGCTGCAAGGAAGGGAGGCGTAAGCGACTCCAGGAACCTCGCAGAGAGAGGGGCAGGCTGCTCACACTGTGTGCCTTGCTGCGGCTGCTGAGGACCTTGGATATGCCGAAGTCGCCCACCTTGACCAGGGCCCTGTGGCGGTCCAGCAGCAGGTTCTGGCTCTTGAGGTCCCGGTGCAGGATCTGCCTCGAGTGCACGTGTTCCAGCGCTAGGACGATCTGGCCCAGGAAGCTCAACACCTGCTGCGGAGTCGGCGAGTGGCCCCAGGGTCCTCAGGCCCAGGACGCCGGCTCACCTGCTCGGGCAGCGGTGCCTGTCCCCGGCGACGCAAGTAGTCATGCAGGGTGCCCCCTGCGAGGGGAGTCGCGTTACGCGGGCCCCGTGGGCGAGCCGTCCCCGCCTACCTGGAGCGTACTCCATGACGATGGCCAGGCTCTGGTCGTCCTCGAGGAAGCTGTGGTGGCAGGCCACGATGTTCGGGTGGTGCAGCATGGCCAGCACCCGGGCCTCGTTGAGCGACTGCTCCCGCTCCTCCCGCGACATCTGCTGCACCGAGATGTGCTTGATGGCCACCGGACGGCCGCTGCTACGCTCGCGGTACAGGCACACCACCCTGCGAAGGCGCCGAGACCGTAGCTCCGGGATCGGCGTGCGTCAACGAGCGCTTCCGAGCTTTTTCGCGCGAGTCGGCGGATGGGGCTCGGCCCGTGTAATCGAACACCCACCCAAACGCTCCTCGTCCAACGACTTGGACCTTCTCGTACTTGTCCATGTCGTCAGCGACGGCTGGGGCAGTCTGTACACACCGGCCAGTCACCCGCAGCCCGCGGTGCAAAGAAACAGCGGGGCAGGCGGAGCGACGCCACGTAAAACATGAACACTTAAAACAGTAAAACGACGCACCAAAATTAATCCGAAAAAATCTCCCGCCCTGGCCATGGCCTCCTGACGACTTGGGCCTGGCCCCATGCCGCCAATGAGAGTTCCGGTAGATCCGGCAGCACGTTCGAGTTCAGTTAATTAATTTTTGTCAAATATTTTTATATCTTTTTCAGCATCCGCTACGTTTAATAAAATATGCGCAGAAGTTTAATAATCTTGAAATACGTTTTAGGGGTCCTAGGTGAAGAATATCGCAGGAAGCGTGCGCAAGCCTAGAGAGGGTGGGGAACAGGGCAAACGGGGGACGGACGGACGCACCAGCAGCCGACATGGGCAACGTTTTCGGGAACATGACCACCTTGAACGCGACGAGCATGATGACCGTGATGACGCCTGAGGTGGAAAACTTCAAGCCCTCGTTCGACCCGATGCTGGGCTTTCCCAACGGGAGGAAACGCCGAGGTAGGTGACGGCAAGGGGGAGTCGACCTCCGCCGGTCCCAGCGCACTTTGCCAGGGTCGCGTCGTCCTTCCCTCGCGCAGAGATGGTAGCCACGGAGGCCGAGCTGGAGTCTGCTCGCATCCCGCCAAAGAGTCGCAACTACTGCGCCCACAAGCTGATCGAGTTCAAGGCGTGCCGCAAGGACCACTTCCCGCTGGTGTACCGCTGCCAGCACGAGAAACACGAGTACGACGACTGCTTGTACCAAGAGTGAGTACCTGCTCGGCGCCCGAGTGTTTGGGCCCTGGTCAGCAACCCCCTTCCCCCCGCGCAGCTACCTGATCCGCTACAAGGAGTACGAGCGGGAGCGGCGACTGCGGGCCCGGGAAGAGCAGCGCCGACGCAAGCAGGCCGCCGAGAACCTCGAGTGAGGCGCCGCCACCTTACCTAGCTTCCAATAAACCCCAGCCGTCGTTAGACTCGCTGCCTACCGCCCGGGAGGAGTGTTCGCCCCCCACAGGGTGGCGCTCACGACGTGCCCAACCCTGAGCCGTGTATCGCGAGAGAAACAAATTTGGGTATGTGTATGTTCATACAGCCTAGAACTTAGTCTGCCTCAACAGGCGACTTGTCTGTTAACTGTAGATGAGATATTTAGCCAGTGCTGTACAACCGCTAGCCTAAAGTCTTTAACTTGCACCATGCATTAGTGATGCACGACCACATGCCATAGCGACAGCACAGACATCAAGGAATAACGGCAACCGCAAGGTCGGCTCGTCACGTCTCAGATTTAACATAACGTAAATAGTGTAAATAAATTAGTTGAAGCTCAGTACGCTTCAGCTAGATCGAAAGGGGCAGGGGTGGGGATTGAACCCAGGATCCCTGAGTTCTGCAGGGCGAGCTTTCACTGCACGCGCTCTGAGCTGGTATGCGCCAGCCCACTCGGTCACCAATCCCCCTTGTATAGAGAGAGTTTGATCAATCGGAGGAGCGGTCAGCCAGGGCTTGCACCAGACTCTGAGGGCCTCTTGGCATGCTTTCTTGGCCAACCGAAAGCTGAAAAGTACCCCTTAACGGTGGTAGCAAGAAACGGGTTTAATTAGGACGTAAGGGTTTAATGTAGTAACTCTTCATCGTTAAAAACATGATGCATGTGATGTTCTGATTATGATCATGCTGAAAGATGTGCGAAACTAATGTGCCGCTCAAACTCTTTTTTGCTCGGACAGAGTGTGACTGCTTGGGCGGCAGATTCCCGGCCTTCAGCGCTTGCCATACGAATAATGTCGATCGTTCCGCTAGTCACGCTTTTCCACCATGATTTTGGATGACCGTGATTGAACCGTCACGTGCACCATCGTTTCAGTTGCTGAGAGTCACTCCGACGCACTTATTAATTTTGTTTTTGGCGACCAGCACCAGGGTACTGTTTCCGGATTCTGGATGGCCACATTCGAATTTGTAAAGGCGCCCTGGAACACGCCCAGCCCGCTTTCGGCCAGCGGCGCCTTCTCATTTGCCTCCTATAGACCTTTTTCACAAGGACGCCGCCATCTTGAAATATCCTCGCTTCCAGTATGGGCGAAAACATTGCTTTGCCGTCGCCAAGCCAATAGAATATGTCTGGGATATAAGCATAACCATCACCCATTCTCATTTGGACTCCCCTCTATTTTTTACCGCTTGCGAGTTGAAACATTCTATTATTTTTTTTTCACCCATACCGCATATGCCTACCAGGTGGCCGGGGACGAGAGTAAGCGGAAAAGGTTTATACTTTCCAATGAATGGCCAAACCCTCTCTATGAAATTTTGCACTGTCAGAGACGTTTCAACTTCTATCGTCACGACAGGGAAGAAAGAAAGGGTGGCGGGGTGTTGGTCGCGGTAGCAGAAAATGTACCATCGTTTTCTATCAATATTGCTTCTGAACTCGAGCTGCTATGGGTTGGTCTCCAGTTGAAAAATAAAAAATACATTTTAGGCGTGTGTTATCGCCCTCCTTCTAGCAATACTGCGTTTATAACGAATCTGCACGATGCGATCAACTCAGTCATTGTTCGTTTCCCGAATGCACCGATACTAGTGTTGGGTGATTTCAACTACCCATCTATAATATGGTCAGACGAGGGTGCAAACCTTAGTCACTTCTCTTCTGAATGTAGTGAGTTTTTGAATCTTTGTTTAGATTTCAATTTCTCTCAAACTGTTACAAAACCGACGCGTACGACTACAACAACTGCTGCTGTGCTTGATCTCATATTAACAACATCGCCTGAGCTGATCTCCTCGTTAACTTACATGCCTGGTCTCAGTGATCATTCCCTACTACACTTTTTTTTAAACATTCCTGGACGCAGTAAGTCCAATCAGACGAAAACATTTTTGGACTATGCTAGGGCTGATTTTAATTCAATCAACGACGAACTTTGCCATTTTCTAGAGGACTACATAGGTTGTTTTGCTGAGCGCTCAGTTGATGATAACTGGTGTTTATTTAAAGAGAAAGTTATGTCACTCATGAACGCCCATGTTCCCCTTCGCGTGGTATCTTCTTCACCAGAATCTCCATGGTACAGCGTGACATTAAAAAAGCTGTCAAATAAAAAGAAACGATTATTTCGCACTGCAAAGCTATCGGACCATGTACAACGCTGGGAGGCCTACCATGTTGCAGCTAACGTATATAAGAAAGCAATCGAAGAGGCAAAATTACATTACTTTAACAATACGCTGCCGTCAATGTTGCTTAACAATCCACGTCAATTCTGGAAAGTTATTAACCCTCCTTCTAGTACTGGCATAGTGCTTAGGGACACCCATGGAGAGGAGGTGCCAAGTGAAGTCTGTTCTTTTTTGTTAAATGATGTGTTTGTTGGATCTTTTTCATGCACGGTAACCTCAGATTGTCCTGTATTTAGAACTTGTGATTTTTTGCCCATGTTTCCTGTTATTGTAAACTGTGAAGGTGTATCTAATATTATTGAAAACCTTAAAACCAATACGACCGCAGGCATTGATAATATTAATGCTAAGTTTTTGAAAAACACTAATACGTACTCATGCGTTATCTTATCTAAATTATTTTCGCAATCACTCGAACAAGGAGAATTGCCAAAAGATTGGAAGGTGGGGAAGGTGATCCCTCTCCACAAAGGTGGCGATAAGCATAACCCTTTAAACTTTCGTCCCATTTCTTTAACGAGCATTCCTTGTAAAATCCTTGAGCACATCATTTACACTAACATTTTCAATTTTCTAGATTCAAATTCGTTTTTTAACTCAGCGCAACATGGATTTCGAAGGTTTTATTCATGTGAAACTCAACTCCTAACCTTTACTCATGACCTTCACGTAACACTTGACCGGGGTTCCAGGACTGACTGCATATTTCTTGATTTCTCAAAAGCTTTCGACAAGGTTCCTCACGCGCTGCTTCTACATAAACTCCGTAAACTTAACATAGATCTAAATATAATCGCTTGGATAGAATCGTTTCTATCAGACCGTTACCAATTTGTTCACGCTAACGGAACTAATTCTTCAACCTCACCTGTCAAGTCCGGTGTCCCACAAGGTTCCGTATTAGGTCCACTTCTATTTCTTATATATATTAACGATCTTCCCACGCATGTATCTTCTTCTATTAGCCTATTTGCTGATGACTGTGTAATTTATAAGGAAATCATTAACGACTCTGACATGTCTGCTCTTCAGACCGATATTAACAACGTCACCCGCTGGTGCGATAATTGGCTTATGGAACTTAACACCTTTAAATGTAAATCTATGAGAGTGTCCCGTCAAAATAACACTTGTCCCTCCTACTGTATTAATAACTCCACCTTGCTTTCTGTGTCAACCTATAAATATCTCGGTGTTCATATAACTAACGATCTCTCCTGGAACATCCATGTCGACTATATCACTAACAACGCTAATCGCTTATTAGGCTATCTCAGAAGAAACTTTTCCCTTGCCCCTGTTTCACTTAAACTTCTCCTTTATAAAACTTTAGTGCGCACCAAGCTTGAGTATGCAGGCTCTATCTGGAACCCTGGCGTATCCCTAGCATCATCCATTGAATCCATTCAAAATCGCTCCGCACGTTTTATACTTTCTAACTATCACCGTACAGCCAGCGTCACCTCCATGAAAGCGTCTCTACATTTGCCCAATCTCTCCTTTCGTAGAAAAATAGCTCGCCTCTGCTTATTTCACAAAATGTATCACTCTAACCCAGCACTTCGAGCCTCATTAATTTCAGAACCATCATACATATCGCCGCGCACCGATCATCCACTAAAAGTAGGAATCCCCTACTGCATCACCTCCACCTTTTATGCCTCCTTCCTACCTCTGACCTCCGTCGACTGGAACCGCCTTCCCGCATCCGTAGTCTCACTTACTGACGCTGCTGATTTTAAAACCGCCATAACTGATGTTCTTAACAATGTTCCATAGCGATTCTGTACCTTGTGTTTGTTTGTTTTTTGCGTTTTGTTTTTATTGTTCATCTTATATTGATGTATATATTTCCACTCCTCTCTGTAATGCCTTCGGGCCCTGAGAGTATAATAAATGAAATGAAATGAAATATACGGCTCTGGCTGCGCCCAGATCCATACATTGGGCGAGTTTGGCAAATGGGCACAACAGAGGCCGCTGCCAGTGCCGAATATTCCCCTTGCAGTTAGAGCGTAAACTAAAAGTGTGACACAGCGTCGACCAGTCAGCAGACCTGGACGTTGCAATATTGGAAACAACATTTAAAGCGTGAAATAGAAGCATTCAGTCTAGCAGCAGCAATGTTGCAACTACGCTGTTTGCTCTTTGGAGCGCACATTTGTTTATTAAACTTCGATTGAGCGCGTTGGTAATAGATTTAAAAATACGAAAGAGTTTAACGAAAAGGACGGACAGGACAAACATTTTTTGTCATTTGTGCTTCCGCCAAGTTCTCAGTTGCACCAAGCTCTCATTCACCAACAGTTACCCCTTTTTACTTTAGCAATGCTAAAATGGCTTAAATCAGTCAATTTGTATTTTTAGAGTTTTGGACCACGAAATGCTCGCATATTCAAACCAATTAATGGCCAAACTCTCCCAACACACGGCTCTAGCCCCACTATAGCCCCTTGATAAAGGTGTCAAGTACCGCCGACCATTGTTCCGACAAGGCAATTGTGGCTGCAGTGTCTTCCATTGATCCGACAAGGCAATTGCGGCTGCAATGTCTTATAACTCCATCGCTTTCCAAATGACCAAAATCTTTAGCAGCAGTGGGTTGCGTCCGTAAACAGAAAAGACTTTTCCCCGACGCCATCCTTTTGAGTGTGCTCGGAGCATTTCGTGAATAGAGCGTGCAACGAACTCCCTGCTGCACCGTCGATGAACGGGTATGCGCTCACAAGTGGGTGCAAGTTTTCTCATGAAAATCGCTGTTTCAGCTTGTAAATTTTTGTCACTTGATCTATTTTAATGCTGATATCCTGCGGTAGTGACATTGACACTATTTTATCATCTACAATGCTTAGTTGAAGGCTCATTTCGCTACCAGGCGTGGCTTGAAATTGTTGAAAAATTAGTTTTATTGGTTTTTCTTATTTGCTATCTTCTGTGTCATAGTCAAGAGCCGTAAACTTAAGTTGACCGTCAAAATGTGACTGCATTCTTATTTAGCAAATTATAGTACATAACGTAGCTGGGCAAAAAACTTCAACTTCTATTGCTGAAACATGCTCATGCATCGATTTCAAATCGTTAAATCATAAATCGACTCGCTGCTGCAATGGGCCCATCTCGACTTCGCTGTTATCAGTTCTAGACAAGCACACGTCGACACAGGATCCTTAATTAAAACTTTTATAAACATTTGCAAGCCAGAGGGAGCTTCTTTCGATCATTCCCTGCAATGTTCTTATTTCAAGCGTCCCTGTTCACATTATATTTTATAGTCGTCGATGACAAAAGATGCAAAGATATTCTCGGTGTACTAAATCTAAAATAACCAAAAATTCCATGGCTGTAAACTGAAAGAATATTTTGAGTACATGCCTCCAATTTCTATCAATGGCGCATTCGGTGCCGCTCTTTTTGGCATCAATTTCAAAAACTCCATTCGCAAGACGCAAGATTACAAGACGCACCCAAGTCCGATTCCCAGCACTTCGAAGCACCCAACCAGCACATCCAACGCGGGAGCGGCACCCAGAAGAGCACTTTTGACTTTCTAACCACTCGGCACGGTCCGCGGAACCTGACACTCGCTAGATGGCGCAGCGGTATTCAAAATGGCGCTACCCAGAGTAAAACAGTCTATTAGCCCCGAGAGCGAACACAAGCGTCGCTGCGGTCGCCGCACCCTGATTGGGTGAGGTATACCGTGACGTCAGGGGAAGGATTCCACGACTCCGCTCTGCAATCTCGCATCCGGCTTGCTTCCCTGCACCGGTGTGTTGGTTTGGAGTTGTGTGCCCCAAGCACTTCAAGGAGCGGTACCTCGTTTACCCTGTGTACAAAACGCTGGGGTAGGCCGATATTGACATGCTTCCGTACATTTTATGAGCCTGCTTGTCACTTCTACCTTTATAACTGGGTTACAAATCCCGAAAGGTATCGGCGGTGGAAATTCCGCCGATGAACCTCTCCGTCCGTTCACACGACACAAGGCAATCTTGCGAGGGGTCGGTGAAGCGGCGGAGTAAGTGTTTCAGACGCTGGAATTCTATTCCTTGCATGTTCATGATTTAGAAGAATCTTACATACCACTTTGCAAGCATTTGAAATGTTTTTTTTTTGTTTTTTTTTTATCAAGGGCTTTTGGGGGGTCGGCAAATTAGCTCGCGGCCCCGACTCCGCGCATGCCACTTTGCTTGCGCTGAATCGCAGATGTTTTAAAGGCCCTGGGTCTGAAGGCCTTTGAGGTGCTTGTAGAACAGGGTTGTTTTACATAAAGGTAGCTTCTTCGTGAATTAATTCAGATGCGTATGCAGGTATATTTTATTTTTTAAAAGATGCACAATTACTGGGAATGAGTTTGTATGGCAGCAGGGAAAACGGCCGAACTGCCCCCAGTTGCCTGTACGAGATGTATTGAACTGTCCAAAATATGCACAGCAACAGTACCGTAATTTGGAATGTTTATACTTTTTCCTGACATTCTTTCTTTATTTCAGCCTTGGGTATTCGGAAAGTACACTGTTCAGTTTAAATTGTCATTTCAAATTAAAAGAGACACTGCTGCAAGTCCCCCAAAACTTCCTCAGCCTGCCAGCTCCCTACAGCGACTCTCTCACAACAGAGGAAAACAGGAGGAACACCAAGCATTCGGACGGCTGTTTAGTGGTAGATGCTGCAATAGTAGGAGAAATCGTGAAACCTGTGAAGGGCGACTGTTTGCGTGATTAAAGCTTCTGGTATTTTAGCTTCAGAATAATTTGATTTAGCTAAAATCTCAATTTTGGAGCCTAAGGGACTAATAACGAGCTAGACACCTTGGCTTACATTTGTTGTACATTACTTGAGGAATGATATAAACAAGCCCACAGATACCACCAGTGGAGTCCATTGAAATACTATTGGAATCCAGCAAAGGTCAAATGCGAGCAATGTTTATAAATAAATGTTCCTTCTTTGTTTACTTTGCCCCTGTACTTGGGCTGCCTCACTTGTGATTCTCTCTCCATGGCCCCGACTGTATTTAGCATGTTGCTCGAACAGCTTGCAGCTTTCTTGCTTCGGCGATCTTGTTTAAAAATAGAGATACAAAAAAAAAAAAGACACGAAATAGTATACATAACCTGCCAATACATTCAGGTAATCAACAGCATTTATTGTGCGAGATATAAATATATAGTGATGCTCCTGCAATTGTGGCCCCATTTCTTTATTTTCGTACACCAGCTGCGATTCATACGTTGCCTGCCCCGTCAACCAGGCTTGCAATGTTGGTAAGTTTTGCCTGCAGCTGCAGGCCATACCTCGATAAAGCCACATGTGAAAATTTACGCTTCCTACAAAAAACACGCACAAAAAATTTAATAGAAACGAAGCGCGCAGACAGCTAACCTTGTCACAGCCTCCACAGGGTGATCGGCGCGAGTGGGGGAAAACCTCTGGTCCTCGCCGTGACATCACCCCGGTTCGCCGTAAGGGGGCGCCACGCGAATTTCTCGGGGCTAATACATGTTTGCAAGTCCAGCTTCAGGGCGACGCCATGTTGCTCAGTTGAGGCGCCCTTGGGCGAGGCCATAATCTGATCACGACACTTCAGCAAGGTTTCGTAATCGGATTACGAAGTGTCCAAGCGCATCCCAGCTGAGCAAGATGGCAGCGCCCTGAAGCCGGACTTGCAAACGTGTATAGTATAGATGTTTTTCACTTACTCTCGCTCCTGTGCTCCGTTTCACGATAACTTGGCGAACTGTGGAGGCTGTGGCCCCCTCAACCCAATAAGGGCACCGGATCAAGGCACGTGATGACTCCATGGCCGAGGCCACCGGGGCCTCATTACCACCACATCAACAGGGCCCTCTGCGACAAAGAGTAGTTCTAGGCTCCTTTTTCTTTGAATGTCAACTTGCGTGATTCCACGTATAACTTGAAGATATGAAGAATAAATAACAAATATAAGAGCCGGTTCCTCTGGGCCTCGCAATTGGCGTGGTTACAAAATCTCCTGCGACGTCGGATCACGTGCCTCACTCCGACGTTCTTATTGGGTCGCGGGGCACTAGCCTCCACAGTTTGCCTAGTTATCGTGAAATGGAAGTAAATCCACCTGGTACGGGCAACGAAAAAAATAATATAACGTTTCAACCTGCAAATAAAAAAATAAAGGGGTGACAAAACGAGACTGTGCGACGGTTACGCTTATATCCTAAATGTCTTCTATCGGTATGCGCTACAAAATGGGGTGTGAACCAAGTACTAGTGCTGGTCCAAGTAGGCGGCGAAAGGAGACGGATTGTGAACAAGGGAGACGGGCTGCCAAAACCGGTGAACAGCGAAAGCAGCGTATGCCGCTCCAAAGCGTGCAAGGCAGGCGAACGCTACAGAGGAACGGAAGCAGCGTCTAGCTTGGCTGGCTGAAATGCGGCCAGCCGAGCTAGACAAAGAGCATCTCCGAGCGTGAAAGAGGAGTACAACTTCGTGTGTACTCCTCTTCTACCTGTTCAGGCACGATGTAAACATTCTAGACGGCAACAGAAAATTGAAGATTTATTAGCGAATGTGTTACCATGGTCCCTGGGAAACACTAGCATTGACCCCGTAACGAAGCCAAAAAGGGGCAGCAAATAATGGAGGAAGCAAAAAGAGAAAGTCAAAACCGAAAAGTGAAGGGGTCTAAAGGGGGCGTGTGGTGCTTTCGAACGGTCATGCCGACGCATTCCCAAAGAATCCATCAATGGATCTTCCTCTACTTCAGGCCACACACAAGTTTACACATACCCTGTGTGCACAGCCCGCATAAATTGGAACTATTGGACTTGGCAGCTACATGTGAAATGTAAAATCTCATTCCAGCCAGTTGGTATCACAACTGCCGTGCTTAGCGGTGCAGCGACTGCATATGCTCTGCTTGCGGAGCAGGGTATGGCAACAATGGTCCCAGGGCGGCCATGTTGCATCCAAGGCCGCACTGCGGGAAGCGACCGTCGGTTCTCCAGGAGATTTGGAGGCACGAATGACGTGGCTGTGAGGTAGCGTACTGTCACATGCGGAGCAGACAAAATACAATGCAGCGACACGCCGACGCATTGTCATTTGTCGTTTTTTTCCATGCCATCGGTAGAATATAGCAGCCAACGAAACCAACATCCCCTTGAAAGGTGCAGCTACGCATCGTTTTCTGGTTGGAGGTGCCCAGATGTGCCGATCGCGCATGACTCCACAAGCGCCGCAGATGCGAGCCAAATCGTCCTGTGTTGTCCGCTTTCCAGACTCTCTAAACATGTTTGAAAAAATCGCTCGTTATAAAACTGATTATACTGTACCCAGTGGTTATACATAATCTGCAATGGTCAAGGAACCTTCAAGTTTGTTTGCTTTTAGTGTAGGATGTATTTTTTGCAAACTCTAAGCCAGAAACCTGCTCTGCCCAAAACTAGGCATCTGCAAAATAGTCTTCCCTCGTGAAGGTTAGCTCCAGTTCGGCGCACGTGACTACTTCTCTGCCAATGCGGAGTTGGTGGCAGAAGGAAAAGGAATGCTATACTCTGGTTCTGCAAGCAAAGCCTATACATTTACTCCGCTTAGCAGAAGCCTGTCTCCCTCTCTGGAACTGCATGCACGCAATCCTGACATTTCTAAAGTGTTTGACAGCCCGGAATTAATGGTTCCTTTTTAAAGCAGGAAAGAATGTCTCGCCAAAATTCAAAATGTGGAATTCGAGTGGCACATCGTTGGCAACAAAAACTGTAAAAGCTAGAGCAATGCACACGCTCCTGGAAATCTTGCAAAAGTAGGAAACCTTGCAGGTTCTTCCCCCCTGCGTACAGTGCAGAGTGCTTCCGAGACTTTAGAATGAGAGTACAACACGGGTCGGGGGAAGGACATGGATTGCATTGGATTCCAATGAAATAAAAACTGTTCCGCAGTGACAGTTTCCACCTACCGGGGAGCACATTTTCCGCAGCTTTCGCAGCATCCTTTTTTCCCAATTCTAAACTATGAAAGCCAGGCTTTTGATAGCCCTAAAAATACTGGTGGCACTGAACGCAACAACTTCGAATCTCGCTCGACAATCGGTGAAACGCGTTAAGCACAGACGAACGATGCAGGCCAGTTGAGCCGAACCAGAAGCACCATTTTTTCGAGTAAAAAACGAATATCATTTAACCAAGCACACCGACAGCTTCCAGCACGGCAAGACAGTTTTGTTCCAACCTTTTTTTTATTGAAACGAGCGGGTAGCCCCGCTCTCCCCACTCCTCCGGACCGAGGGGCACGCGAGCGGGAGCACATTCCCCACCCGAAGTCCAAGCTGCATCCACGAGGCCAGGGAACTTCCGCCGGTCGTCCACTCGCATCCGTCGGAGGCCTCCGGGAGCAAAAGAAGCCGCGGAGGTGCCGCTTGGTCCCCGCGTTGGGCAACACCGGCAGACACCGGCACGTGTGCGGAGGCGCTTTTCGAGGGCCTCCCGCTCGGGGCATTGCCTCCCCCACCTCCGGAGCGGCACACACCACATACTCTTCGTCGCGGGCCGCCACAGCACTCACGCACCCGGAGGAACAGTCACTGTAAACCTTTGCGTTTTATACACTGTGTACAAAACTAGTCATTTGCAAAAAAACAAAACAAACAAACCTAGAAGAAAAAAAAAAAAAAAACACTCGCACACGCACACGCACGTCCCCCGCGTCGCCGGTGGTCGTGCCGTCGCCGTCGTCCTCGCCGGTCGGGCTAACCGTGCGCGTATAAAATTAGTGCTAGAGCAGCCTACACGGCCCGGGAGGCCCGTGGTCCCGGCCGTGTGTGGGGCCCCGATGGGCCGTGCAGAGGAGGCCCCCTGGGGGGCAGTCTGTGGGACCTCAGTCGCGCTTCTGGTCCTCCCAGTCTTGCAGGCCGCTCAGCTGGCAGTAGCCGTCCAGGAAGCCGCCGTTGCGGCCGTTGGAGGCGTGCTTCAGGTAACCGTTGGTGCCGTTGGCCGTACCGTTGCTGGCCGCCCGGCCATTGGCAGTGGCAGAGCGTCCCAGGGCGGCCCCCTTGAGGCGCTTGGCAAAGTAGGTGTTCTTGTAGAAGTCCCAGAAGAGGAACCAGAACATGATGGCGTGGAAGCCAATCCACCACATGAAGCCCCGCGGGTAGTTGCAGTCCGGCCGGAACAGCAGTTGGAAGGAGTGCACGAAGATGGCGATGAACTGCACCTGCAGGGGAAGGGGTGAGCTTGGCCGGGGCGCGGGGGACACACTACGGACTCACCATCTGGATGGTGGTCATGTGCTGCTTCCACCAGAGGTACTTGGCCATGTTGGGCCCGATGGCCGCCAGGCCGTAGTAGAAGTACATCAGGATGTGCACGAAGCTATTGACGAAGGCGAAGAAGGTGCTGTGGCCTCCTGCAGGGAGAAACACAGGGCTCAGAGGCCGCAGGGCGGGCCGGCCAGCCGCCACTCACCGGGCGTGAACTTGACCCCCCACCAGACGCTCATGGGCATCATGCCGTGGTGGATGACGTGCAGTGTAGAGATGTGAGTGAACTTCTTGCGCAGCACAAAGAATATCTGGGAAGGAAGAGCCAGGGGTCAGGTCCCGCCGGGGGCCTTTGGCTCCCACTCACCGTGTCGACAAACTCGACGAACTTGGAGATGTAATACCACCAGGACAGATGGGTCATGAGGATGGCCTCGCTACTCTCCGTGTAGTCCACGGGTTGGCACTTCCAGTTGTAGTGTCCAAACCAGCCGTAGAAGCCCAGCAGCAGGAAGATGACCAGGCTGATGGCCACCATGAAGAAGTTGTATCCCACCATGATCCAGCGCAGCTGCATCGGCTCCCGGTTCTTCATCAGCGAGGGCCCTAGCACCTTCACCAGGTAGGCGTACGACAGGCAGATGGTCAGGGTCGGCCATGGGCTCTGCATGAACAGCCACTCCTGGACCCGGGCATCTGCATGGGGGAAGAGGGCATCACCAATCACGGCTTCTGTAGACCCTTTGCCCTTCCTCCCGGTGACTCAATCACGGCTTCTGTAGACACTTTGCCCTTCCTCCCACTGACTCATTGTTCGAAGGCAGGCAGGCAGTTTACCTGGACTATCTGTGGAAAGCTGCTTCTCGGTGCCCATTCCACAGACCACTCCAAGTATCAACCAATCGAGTGCCGCAACTCAAAGTTCCCGGAAATCTGCTTCCAATCAGCTGTCTGTGTCGCACCTTTGAGCTACGGAGAAGAACCTCCTGAACAGCGCATTCCTGAGGCTTTTTATAAGCTTGCCATCGGTACCTCTCGCGCACTGTCCACAACTGCACTAACCTCGTGGCAAGCCGAATGGCAGGTACGACGAGGGTGCTGGCACTCATTTGGGAATGTGGTGTACCGAGCACCAAGTCCATATTTCTGTCAAGCTTAGACATCTGGCAGAGGGCACTGGGAGCATACCAAACCAAGCGGTACAAAGGTGGGATATCCCTCGAAGGTCGAGAGCTAGGCTAGACTGAACAAGGGCCGACCAAAACAAACGGTACATGGTGGGCAGGGAAGAGAGCATTTCAACGCTAAAAGTGAACACAAAAGGAACAAACCGAAGTACCAAGAGAACAGAGACAAGCGGACTACCCGGGTAGAAAACCAAGTGAAAGAAAGCAAAATGTGAAGGAAAGAATACGAGGGAAATCGGCTTTACCAACGTGCAGGTCACCAAAACGAGACGCAAGGAAGGGACAGGTGTTGGATCACCAATGAGGAAGCTTATTACTGTTCTTGAAAGCTAGAACAGGAGCAATAGGGACGAAGACATACTGAGCTTAAATATCAGGAAATGAACAAATTAAGTGCAATATGCCAAGTGAAGAACGAGACAATAGAATAGGCAGTTATAAAGCACACGAGGTCTGGTCCCATCTTCCCCGAAGAAGTAACAGATTTCGCGGGAGCAGTCAATGGAAGGATGGAGGACAAAGGGATTAGAATAACAATGTGGCGGTGGTTAGCAGAAGAGGTCTGGGAACTATGACATTACGCAAAAAGGACGAGTTGGACAAATTGAGAAACCGAATCTTCTCTAAAATTTAGAGGGCTGTAAAACTTTCTAGGATAGATGGTGAAAGCCAGATTCAAAAGGCATAGCCCCAACTGTTCCTCCACCCATACAGAGGAAGAATCTGGTGAAGCCTCTCTACAACTCGTAAAAATGTGCTGCCCACCAAAGTCTGCAAAGTACTGCTCTTTCTAGGATCCAAGGATCCCACTTTCAGTGTGCTAAAATCTCTGTGGAGATGCTGCAAGGTCACATGGTACCTTTGGAAATCTCTTCACAGACATCAGCTCGGCACTCTTCATAAAGCCGAAAAGTAGGCCGCCAAACGAATGACCGTGGCAGGCTCAAGCACTAGCAGCCCAGTATTTTTGGCACATTTTTCTCTCTACACCTTACCTGGAAAGCACACATTGAGCAGATTACATCTAAAGCTAATAGAAAATATTAAAAAAAAAAAAAACAATCACAGTAATGACCAAAAAAAATATTTTTGTGCAATTTAGGATTCTTTTTGTGCGCATATCGATCAAACTAAAACAGTGCAAAACAAAGCTGCAAGATTCGTTTCTAGAGTAGGGGTACAATAAAAACATCAGTACCATCAGAAATGAACAATTTAAGCCACTATATTTTCGTAGACATGTCTTCAGTCAAGGCTAATGCATAACATACAAGAATGGAAAGAAGTATATATTCGTAACCGCAATATTTTATTTCACGAAGCATAGACAACGCTCGCAAAAACTGATGCTTTCAAATACTCTACTTTTTTCATTTCCACATACATTGGAGAATGGCATCGGCTACCCACCAATATTGTATCAAAGCATTCTGAATACTCTTTTCTTCAATCTTTGTTAAACAAACGTCATTAGTGCTTTTGTTCCTAAGTTAAGATATGTTTCCTCGATAGTCAAGTTTACATATTTATGCTCATATATTTGTAGATATATTCCTGCACATATTTGCATAGATTTGTATGTCGATACCTCTGTCAGATTGTCACAATAATGCCCGTTGGGCACTGCAGGTTAACTCAAATAAATGAAAAACCTGCTTCGAGGAAGCGCTATTCTCAAGGCAGTGCAAGCATTGTATCGCAACGAGGAAGAGTACAGCCACCAGGATAGGTGCTACGGCAGTGGTCTAGCCAACGACCGAATGTCCAAGTGCAGCAGGCCCCGTTTGCTCCCTGGATGCCCAATAGCATACTAATTAACAAGGCAGCCACCTTAAAGGGCCCGTGAAACGAATTTTGGACTGGGATTAGGGATGCCGCAAACTTTTTTCGAATCTCGATGATCGAATCATGCGGTTCGAAAGATTTCGAGTTTTCGAACTTTCCATATTGAGACATTCGACGGAAGTCGAATTTTCTAACTTGTTAAACTAAGAAGTTCGGCGCTTTTCGAATTTTTGAACTTATTACGCTGCAAAATTAGATGCTTGTCGAACTTTCGAACTTGAGACTAAAAATTCAATGATTTTCGAACTTTCAAACTTCTTGCACTAAAAAAATCTGAGCTTTTCAAACTTCCTACGCTGAGAAATTTGATAATTTTCAAACTTATTAATCTAAAGAAATCGAATATTGTCGAACTCTCGATACCTGAAAAGTCAAAAGTTCGACGAACTTCGAACTTTTAGGGTAAAAGGTCGAAGCTCGTCGAACTTCGAAAGACTGGCAGGCGGTTTCATTTGGATTCAAGCAGGGAGGTACATTCATAATTTTTTTTTTCGCAATTTTACATGGGGTGATGCATTCCTTGCGAAAGACAATGCCGTTTATTTCAATAGTCTGGCATGCTTGGTTTTAGAAAAATAGATTCCCGAAGGAGCGAGGGAGGACGACGGGTTTTTGACAATTGACGTTTGTGCCATATTTGAAGCGCGCTATATGCCGAAGCTATTTATGGTAGAGATGTCAAACTTTTTAAGAATGATCTATATATAGCCTAGGTGAGCGTCGTCTTAAGATATGATTATTGTTCAAGACCAGTTTCGAATAAATATCCCAACATGTACCTACGGACAATTATGCCCTAAACTTGGTAATTTTTTTCGCCTACACTGTTTGGGTATCTCATTTAAATTAACACCAGAGACAGTACATATCATTACCATCTGCAGAATACAAAATAATGTATTGATTGTTTTTTTACGTTGAGGAATAAATTAACACATGGGGGAAGATTTCTAAAATTGTTAAAGTTCAACGCGTCATAAATTTTTTTTTTTTTTTCTCATTTTACGCTTTTGGGACGTGTTTCCTTTGGCCTGTACACATTTTGCTAGGAGAAACTTGTTTCATAGTTCTGGGCCTCTGAATATGCAAGAATACAACACTTCCAGCGGGTTCTTGATAGTTTTTTTTTCTCTCCAGCTTTTTATTTTTGCATTTATTGTTATATTTATTTATTGATTATTTTTTACCAACGGCACAGTTATTTAGATCGAAAAGACGTAGCTTTGAACTTTCGAGCCACCGAGCATGTGACGAGTAGTGCCTCCTGACAACGAGTTTCTAAAGGCCTGTTCACACACGCAGCGGAGTGCAACAAGCATAGCGCTGACCTCGTGCTAAGCATGTGCCGACGGGAGCGTTCACCAGCTTTGTATCGCACCGTCAAAACTGTTGCTCATGGCATACGATAAGTACCTGATGGCAAGTGAGCAGCATTACATCAGCGTTTTGCTGCATGTGAGAACTGGCCTTAACAATGATTATCTACGCTATATTTTATGCAGTGAAGAGTGACAGTAGCTATACATATGCATAAATAATTTCAGATTAATAGTTCGACCATGCCCTCTTTCCCCGTATTGTTTTCTTTAACAGTCCGAAATATCTGCGAGGGGGGGGGGGGGGGGGGAGAGAGACTGGAGCTCACCCCCCCCCCCCCCCCCCCCCCCGTTTTTCCTCTTCCGATGCCACTGGTATGGTAGAACGCTCCTGGACCTCAAGTTGCGTCAGCTTCTGTGCTTTTTGCTCGGCGTTTCTTCCGCCCCAGAAAATAAACCGCCAAAGCAATTACAAACAAAAAAATTGTCAAGGTGCAGGCGAGCTAGTGTATGTTGATCATGATGCAAAATCCCGAGACTGGGAATGAAATTCGCAAGAAGTAGTGTAAGAAGAAAGAAAAACGAGACAGGACAACGTCTCAAACTCAGCTGAGTTGAGTTTGAGACCTTGTCCTGAGCTGAGTTTTCAGCCGAGTTGAGTTTGAGACGTTGTCCTGAGCCGAGTTTTCAGCCGAGTTGAGTTTGAGATGTTGTCCTGTCCCCTTTTTTCTGTCTTCTTACACTTTTTCTTTCAAATTTCATTCCATCTCAGGATCTTGCATTATGTACAAACTAAACTTACTATATGCCAGCGTCACTCGGGCGGCGTTCGATCGGATTACTACCAGCATGCATGTGGGTAGGGGAGCAGTTTAAAAATTCGAAACGTTCGAATTTTAGATCCAAAGAAATTCAAAACATTCGAATTTAAAATTAGGGAAGTTCGAAATATTCTAAATAATCAAACTCTAACTTTTCGAAACCGTGAAAGCTTCAAACTTTTTGAATTCGAAACCCCACGATTTTGGAAAGTTGCGAATTTTTCGAATTCGAGTCTCCCTACGGTCGAAAATATCGAGACTTTTCGAAATCGAACATGAGTTCGGTGCGAAAATATTGAAGCCTTTCGAATTCAAACCTGGGGTGGCTTGCGGCATCCCTAGCTGGGATAAATCAATTTAGATTGCGGTTTTACTAATAGCACAGTGTTCAGTGGGCCAAAAGAAAAAAGGTAGAAAGTCAATAGCCCGACTTTCGGTACGAAAATTTGAAAACACAGCGGACTATTTTGTACCTCCTTCCCTTCATATGCTCTCTGCCTTTTCACTGTGATACATCCACAGTCCCCAAAGCGCGTCCCGGCTCTAAACGCATGTCGCACAACACCGGACCTCACTTATTCCCTTCACCTCTAAGCCGACATTGTGCTGGAAGCTACACGCTTGCCGGACCAATCAGCCGCCTCCCTTTCATCACCTGACCTCATTCTCTGCACGTGGGTATGCGCGAGAGAGCGTGATCACGTGGCGAAAAGTGTGGCTGGCCCAACTAGCACATAGCTTCCACAGCACTGTCAGCTTCGGGTTGAACAGGGTGGGGAAAGCAACTTTTGTCTGAATTTTGAGCAACGGGCTAATCTTCTAGGGGGAGAATGGTTGTGTCTGGCTACACAAACGAGAGACCGAGCAAGAGGGGACTCCCCACTTTCAGTCTTCGTGAATTGTTTGGTAGAATGCACGATTTATGAGTTGACGAGGAAAGCTAAACAGGAAAAAGTTGGAAAAGTGTTTCATGACCCCTTTAACAAAGAAGATTGACCATGCGTGGCTTGCAGGGATACCCTTCGGCTCCCATTGTGGTGCATAGTTTGGAGCAGCGTTCACTTGACACAACTAAATCTGTCCTGGGCAAGAAGAGCTACGACCAGCAGCAAGACGTAACGCCTTGTGCAAGGCACGCACAATGTGAGAGTTTGGAGGCATGCAAATCCCGACCGCCGAGAAGTATGAGCACTGCAGTCGGTCATCCGTTGCCGGAACATGGGGTGGCCTCTCTCCCAGAGGTCGTTCCAACACTCCATTGGTGAGTCTGCCACGCTTCGTGTCGCCATAGGTCGGTGGCTATCAACGTCGCCCGACTGTTTTAAGGCCTCATCCACAGACGGGCCTGTGCTGCCGGCATGCTGAGCGTTTGGCGCTTCCGACGAGGCTTGGTGCAAGCTCACACCCGAGATTATATTAAAGTGTCCCCCAAGCGAAGCACCATTTTTTTGGCAGCCTATTTTACCGATTGTTTTCGATTAGCTAGGCTTTCTAACAGGAAACGGTCGGCAAGCTAGGCTGCCTAACAGCCACCCCTCGCCAAGATTGGGGAAACTTCATTATAATCTCAGGCCCGAGCTTGCATCAAGCCTCGTCGAAACCGTCAAGCGCTCGTAGCATGCCGGCGACCCAAGCCCCGTCTTTGGGCAGGCCAGCGACATCAAGACCGGCCAGAGCGCACTCAAAGGCACATTTCAAAAGCGGAAGGTCATGACGTATTCAGTGAGCTACACTGGTTTAGTCGGGGCCCGCAGCGAAAGACAAGGGAAGCTGCGACATAGCACTTGATTGAGCTGCTCGATTTGACCTATCGGATCTTGGCGTCTACTCCGACCAGTACCGCTTGGACCCCACACGAGCGTGGTCTCCACACGCTCGGGCCCGTGCAAACCGAGCTCCTCGGTCGGTCGGCTTTTGCCCCGGAGCACGAACAGAAGGGTGCGAGCTTTTTTTTTTCTGCGCCAGATTCAGAAGGGCGGCCAACCGTGCGGTTTCGGCAGCGTCTCGCAGCGTCGTCGGGTGCATTCCGTTGCCGAGACGCGTCGGGGAAAGCTTCGCGAGGCCGGCCCGAGCCCACGTGCGAAGGGCGCGGGGGCATTGCTGCCGGACGTTTCGGGCCGGAACCCTTCGGAGGCGTGGAAAGAGGTCACGGACGCTCATCGACCGGGGCCCCGCTGGGGGCCAGCGGGCCACCCCGACCGCTCCGGGGGGACAACCTCGCGAGACTCGGGGGCGTGTGGCGGAGCCACGGGCCAAAAGCGATGGCGGGGAGGGGTGACCGCCGAGCGAGCACGGACCCCGCCCTCCGCCCCGCGTGCTCGACGAACGCCCCCGAATCGCGCGTTGCGGTCGGGACCGCGGCGAGGCGGGGGCCCGGGCCCCGAAAAGGCCGGCGGTCGTGCGTACGGGCGGCCGAACCGGCATTAGGCCTAGGCGGCAGGCGTTGGCCGGGCGCGTACGAGAATGAATGAAAAAGCTCTCCCCGGGCGCTTACCTCCGCTCTCGAGCGTTTTGTTGTAAAAATCCCGGATTTCTTCCAGGAGGTGGTACATCTTGGACACCCGACGGCCGACGCAGAGCGCACAGTGTCAGTGCTGGAACCAAGCCGGGTGCCACTCCACGGGTAGAGACTCACGTGACCAGACGGCCGCGCTGGCCGCGCCACCTGCGGGAAAACGAGGCGCCCGTCGCCACACTGGCCGACCACCTGTACGCTGCGCCGCCAGATTGAAACACGACACTCTATCAACACTATCAAAAACGAACGACATTATTTTTGTACAAGTAGAGCCACGTGGCGATTCGCACACACTGGCACAGCGAAGGAAGATCACGCACGGGTTTTGATCGTTGGATTTGAAATATAAGGCCGATTCCGGCCACGCACCTAGCATGCTTATTAAAGGGAAACTGAAGCGGTTCTGTATTTGAGGAAAAACACCCATATCGTCTTAATTTGGCCTCCGGGATCACGGATATCGCGACTATTTTTCAATGTAATGCACGAAGGCTGCAGAAATTAATTTTCAAAGTACAGCACACGCTGCCCACGCGAGCGACACGCACTTGGCGGCCCAAAGATCCTAGTATGACGTCACGACTGATCGAAGGTTTTTCGTGTTTTCCCGCGTTTAGTTACATATTCGGAGAAAAAGAACGTGATATTCAGATTATTTACAAGATAAAATAGGTCAAAAGTCACCTGTAACTCTTTTTTTTTTTTAAGAAGTGTTTTAGCTTTTTTTTTTATTAGTCTGACGTAATTACAAACCTTCTTCGTCATTTTGTCCCAAACAACATTATGATTTTGTCAATTTTATCTCGCTGCTAATCGGCTTCTGAGCGCTGCCACCTTTGTCTCTGGGCGTTCTCGGCATGCGCAGAGCCCTCTTTTAGTGTGCGACCACTGCCCAGTGACTCGGCGGTTTTCGCCCGCGTGCGGTGGAGAGGTCCCGGCCCCTGGGTTTGCACCGGGGGTCGCGACTGGGTCCGGGCCACGGTGGCCAAGGCGCGGCGCCGAACGCGGGCGCACAGCGCCTCGAAGTATCCGCAAAAACGACGAGAAATGTCCGCCACAAAAAAAAAAAAAAAAAAAAAAAAAAAAAAAACGACCTTTTAATACGTAGAGAAAGAACCAAAATTAGCTTATCTTCGGGCCATTTTCAGGAAGCTTTGAACTGCCGCGATTAAGAGATTAATCTTGAGCGCGTCGCGCAAAATAATCAAACCTTGGATCACACTCAGAATTCGAGGCCAAAAATACATCCGTGAAGTTGGCTAGCTCTCAAAGAAAGGTAATTACGAAGTACTGGCATTGCTTTCGAAGGGTAGTGCATTCTTTCTCTGCACTAGTAATTCAAACTGAAATTAACTACTTTTGGAGCAAAGTAGTTTAAACTGTAATTGAATTGAATTCACGAAGTAATATGCATGTTGCGAGTGTAATTACACGCGCTGCGTGCTGGAGCCTCCAACCGACAGCAACACTTCTTAAGCAAAACTCTAAAACAAACGGCATTTGCACGTACATTTTAGTCAACACCTTATTTAGCCAATATTGGTGCAGCACATCTTTAGGGAGTTCAAAAAATTTCCCTCCAAAACGACGAACCAACCGATACAGTTGCGAAATGCCAGACTCCTTTCAGTCGACGATGCTAATGCTGTGCGAATATTCGAATTTTCGAATAGTATATCGAATAATATGCTTTTCGATATTTGCTTCGAGATGAATTCGTATTTTTCGAAGTGTTAATTGCGGCGGGTTAGCCCCGTTGAGGGCGCTTCTTACCGAGCATGGGCGCATTGTGGAGAAGCAACACCCGTAGCGAATAGCTTCCGCGGGTGTTGCTTCTCCGCAGTGCAGCCGTGTTTGGTAAGAAGCGCGTTCAACGAGGCTAGCCCGCCGCAGTCAAAACTTCCAAAAGTCCAAATATTGAAGCAGCGTGCTTAGGAAGGAAGCCCACTTTAGAAGCGGGGTGGCGCACACGCGCGCTTTGTGAATGTTCATACCTACACTACAGTAAAATTTTCAAATTTAAACTCTGGCTATATATAAAGTGTCTGAAATAACTAGGTTCGATCTAAATTAGGCCAGAAGACTCGGCGCCTGCACGTAGCGACCTAAATTTTTCGTCAAAGGTGTATTTCACAGGTCGGTTTCATGTTGTAAAATTACAAAACGTAGTTCCCTTTCTATAAAAAGCGGGCCCTAAAAACTTGAAATGGTCAACGGCGGATGGCGACGCAGACAACCGAGTCGAGTGGCGGGGCGCATTTGGCGCACAAATTTATAGAAGGCGTGGCGAGCAGCGTCGGAAGGTGTAGACGACACGTAGACGAAATCCGTTGGCAGCAAAAGCGCCTTCGTTATGCAACCGCGTTTTTTTTAAGTCCTGTTTTTATTGTTCGCATTTATTTTTAAGCTTAAATACAATGTTAATTTTAATAGACCATGGTCGTCGCGAGCTGGTCTCGATGTCTCAATTAAAGTATCTCGGTCTCGGCCAGAGTTGCGTGTCTGTTTTCCACGTGCTGTCGCGCTGCTATTCGCCGAGATCCGATCACGTGAGGTCGAGGAGCAGACTCAAATGCCGTGCAGGAAAGTAGACGTTGCTCGCGCCCCGGTGTATATTCCCCTGCTTTTGAGCGCGCCGCGTGTGGTGGTGGTGGTGGTGGTAAAACATTTATTGCCAAAGCAAAAGGTGTAAGCGTTGTGAATAAGGTGGGGGGGGGAAGAGAGGGCCAATAGTGAATGAGCACCTGGCGTGTTTGTCGCGCACAAGCCGCGCGCCTTGAACGCGCGGCGCCGCTATTCGCCGAATCCAGTCACGTGAGGAGCAGGCTCTACATGCCATGCAGGAAAGACGGCGCTACGGGGATGAACGCGCAACTCTGGCTCCCTAGCGCCATCTATCGATACGTGCGCCAAACCCGCCCGCCACACAACTCGGCCGTCTGCGTCGACGTCCGCCGTTGACACTGGAAAGTTTCTGGTCCTACTTTTTACAAAAAGGGAGATACGTTTTATAATTTTACAAGATACAACCGGCTCTGTGAAATACACATTCGACAAACGGTTTTAAATTTCGGTCCTAGTTTGGCAGTGGAAATATCTTTAACACTGGCTAGACAGGTGATCCTTTCGGACGTGACACGCTCGGCGGCGATGTTCTGAGCTCGCACGTCACTTCGGCCAGTGTTGGGTAAAGTACGCCTAAAAGGTACTTCAAGTAAAGTACGAAGTAAATGAGACGTGATGTACTTCGAGTAAAATAGCAAGTACACTGGTTGCGATGTACTTGAAGTAAAGTATTATAAATACAATGTACTTTCAAGTAAAGTACAAGCATTTTAACAAAATCCCTCACAATGCCCTTTCATTCGCTTGTACAGTGATTTTTTAACTGGTATGCATTGCCCAAGTGCATGACCTGTCTATTTTCATAAACAGCGGCGAATATTTCATAGGGTCAAGTGGCCACAGTGTAGTTATTTTCAGGAATGGAGCCAAATTCAGAAGTCCCTCTTCTGAATTTTGCGTCGCTTACACTGGATTGTTGCACCCAAGGGGGTTAAATGTACTAAGAGAGATTGTGGTGCGAAAAAATTAAGGAACTTTCAAGTCGAAGGAAAAGACAAAAGAGAATGTCTCAAAACATTGTGACGTTCTCCTCCGTTCTCTTTTACTTCGACTTGAAATTTTAATTTATCCGCACCACGGTCTCAGGTGCTAGATATAGTGATTAATTTTGCTCTCCTAATATTTTAAACCTTCCCGCTTGCGCTGACCGACTGAGAAGTAGCAAGAGTTCAAAAACCTACGGGAAAGCCGCTCCCAGAACAAACGGAGCAGTGCGTCGTCTGCTCACTTTTCTGGTGAGGGTAGAATATCCCTCCCAGTATTTCTTCGGAGTTGACAAAGCATCATTTCGTGATGCAAAATTAACAAAACCAAACTTGGGGAATGTACTTTGAAGTCGGGAATTCTACTTTCCTAAGAAAGTACCAGAAAAAAAAAATACTTTAGGTAAAGTACAAGTACGTACTCAGAAAATGTACTTCAAGTAAAGTACAAGTTTCCTAAACCTACTTGAAGTAGTACTTTAAGTACAATGTACTTAAAGTACTTCCCAACACTGACTTCGACACGCGTCTCATCCTCTCCACTTTTCACCTTGTCCCAACTTGGCTCTCCTCGCACCTTGGGAAAGGGGGAGCGCTGAGAAAACCGAGGTTGTAGCACGTCGACCCTTTAAACTTTTGAATCTACAACAGAGGCGAGCTGGATATCCCTTTGTATTGCATGCACGTAACAAATGTAAGAGCGTGCACTATGTAACAATGATACATTTGGCACGCTTTTCGTGCCTCTATATCGTGCAAACGCGCCTTTGATTTGACTCCCGCCTTACTTTTAACCGTGTTTCCTAAGTTCCCTGTTTAGATTTCCTCTTTTTTTTTTTTTTTTTGGTTCGTGTACAACGAGCGGGTTAACTACGAAACGATCGGAATGTTAAATAAAAAGGTTGTGAATGCAAACATTGTCTCCTTGATGTTTTTTGACTGGTGCCTACGAACAAAGGGTATGGCGCGGTTGTACGAGATAGACGCATTTTCCAATCAAATTTTATGTCATGACATTCCGCTCCTTTATTGTCTATATGAAACACGAGAAATAAATCGGGAAAAGAAACGGTGCAGCATTCTGTACAGTTGAGCAAAACCAAAAGAAAAGTTACGTGCAAATTATTGCTATTATTATTATTTTTATGGTCATGAAAACTACAGTTAATTGCAGATTTGTTTTCTGAAAATGCGTGTTGAACCGCGAGGCCGCATGCAAGCAAAATATTTGTTTAACCGCCACTTTCGATCACTTTCCAGTTCTGACTCCGAAGCTCCAAAGTTCAAGATGTCAAAATAAAAAGAGAGAGAAAATTTGACAGGAGACATCAAAATATATTTTGAAAATAGTTTCACGTCTTTAGGAAGAGGCGTCACGGACGTCAAAATAACATTTCAAATGGTTTTGAAAATGTACGTCGAAATAGTCGCTACAATAATAAAAACGAACTGAGAAGCTGGGGAAGGGAGGGGGTATGGAGGAGGTCACGTGATCCCTGTTGTCACATGACGGCGCCCTGAAGACGTCCGAAAAAAAAAAAAAAAACGCTTCTAGGCCGCCGCCATATTGGTGATGATGATTAGATGATGATGCAGCTTCGCGCCCCCTGTCAGCTAGAAATTTTCTATACTCTCTTGGACTGTGGAAACCGTTCAAAGTTACATTCTCCACCTGTGTTTTGCGGTTTTGCATTCCAAGTTTTTCTGCCTCTTTTGCAAGGTTTCAGTTTATTTTTCTTACGCGTTTTGCGTAATCTTTTTGTGTTATCTTCCACTGTGAGAAAGAGGGCTGATAAGTGCCTGGCCATTCAACCGTTTCTGCTCGACATTCACGGGAAACGAAGAAAGGAAAGAACGTCGAACGGCTCTTGACGCGATTTTGTGGACAATGCGAACTGTTCTCACCGCTCCCTGAGATAACCCGTGTAGAGCACTTTTCAGTTATCGTCAAAAATAGCTGCTGGGATGGGGTGCAGATCAGTCGCGTCCGTTCCTTTGCCTCTGTGCTAATTTTGTGAAAAAAGAAAAAAAAAAAAGTTTTCCTTTTTAAACGTGCCCCAAAACGAGGTCCCCTAGGATTCCGTCCGATCGTCAAGATGTGACTGGCGTCGACTGTGACTGTGTCATTTGAGATCCTTCTCAAGTAAATCCCTTTCGGATAAGGCTGCACCGTATGGTACGTAGTACAATATATTGTTCGAATATTGGCACTCGCTACATTTTATGTCCGAGTCCTGTCGTGTACATCGAGAAACACGCTATTTGTACGCACGAAATAGGCACGCCTTTCGGCTCTCTTCCGTTGAAAATCATTTTCGACAGCTAAGCGCTTTGTGGATTGACACGGCTGAGCGGGCGGCTTTGTCAAAACTCCATGGTGAAATAAAAACAAGTTCCAGTCGCATTCGTTCGGTCGCTAGCGTACCCCCCCCCCCCCCCCCCCCAAAAAAAAAAAAAACACGAAAAAACGTGTGTTTTTTGTTTTGAATATGGTACAATGCTTTCTAAATGTCCCAAAAAAAAAACCTACACCACAAAAGGCAAAAAAAAAAAAAAGAGCTGGTGGTACATTTAAGCACCTCTTATGAGTTGTGAATGCGAAAGCATGCAAGCCGTTCGTCCACTCCCTTTGTCGTCTGCTCGTCTGCTCCCTTCGTCGTCTGCTGCGTACTAGCGCGCGCGCCCCTCGGGATCTCGGAGGCCATGGCGCAGCGGCCAATGGGAGCCCCGTCGACGCGCGCCAGCCAATGGAACCCAAGGCGAATCGCTCCTATTGGGATCGCGGAAACTAGGAGCCGTTTTCGCGCTTCAAACTGATGACGTCAGCTCGCTCCATGAGACAGTTAATGCTTTCGCTTTAACAACGGGACAGGGCGAGAATGCCTATCGAAACCACTGGGTTGGGGTTAGCAGGGACGCCGGTGAGAGCCTCAAAGCCAGTGAGTGGGCTCGGTTTTCTTGTCCAGGATTTGGTTTTTGCGCAGGCGTCCACACCTGGCACACCTGGTGTGGGAGAGTGCGGGGTTTTACAGCCCGCTGCTATGTCCTAACATTCATTCATTCGTCTTTTGTTTTTCCCTCAAATTCCAGATTGAACAATGGATATTTTTCACCATGAGCTATAGCTGGCATCTGTTTCATTGTATGTCAAATGCGTCCTGCCATTTCAGTGTAGGCAGTGGACTTTCCGAAAGCCCATAAGTATGGATCGATTAAAATTATCTTCGAAATGGACGAGTGAATGGAACTACTTTACGAATAACGAATTCAGCTGGCTCTTCGTTTAAAGGGACACTGACACCCCCCCCCCCCCCCCCCCCCCCAAGATTTTTTTTTTTTACCAGGCGATTTATTACGGTCGTCAGAAGACTACCCAATCAATATTTTGCTGCAGTGCCATAATATTTTTAATAAAGTCGAAAGATGCAACTGCTCGAAACCAAAACCGAAACTGGACTGGGGGGGAAGGAGAAATCTAGAGGAGGAGAAAGATAGTGAAAGTCACGTGGCTGTGCAACTTTCTTTTTTCCTTTCAAATAACGCATTTGCAGCTTTTAAGAAGCCACGAAAAACAGGTACCATATTTTGCTTCTATTTTTAATATTGAGTGTGTGCCTTAGATGACCCACAACTTTGATTATCTTTGGTGGTTGTGTCTAAACCATAGAAAACGGCACGTGACCACGGAGAAGAGAGTGAGCGCAACTCAAACCGGCCAGTTTTTGATCGGCTTTTTCGGGCGAAAAGAAAACGAATTTCGAACCGAGAATTGTTTTCTGGGTAGTTGGGCTCTCAAATGTCATGTACCAATAAAATCCTTGGCGAGCATAAATACCCTGTCGGTGTCAGTCAAAGAGAAACTATTCAATATTAGATTTTAAAAAAATTATTCTGTCAAAGCCACTATTCGCCTCAAATTCGCTTCGGACTCAAAATCAAATATCACTAACTTTTGTGTAAATAAAAAAAAAAATTTTGTTGGCAAGAAAGACAAAAGCAAGGAAAGGTCATTGTGAGCGTGGTAGAGTGTACTAGAAAGGACGACTGCGAGGTACCATAACAGCACCTGAGTGCTATTTTGGTACCTCCGCAAGTGAAAAAAAAAAAGACTAATCCAAGCCACTTCGCTCGTAGCGCCCTCTCGGGCGCTACGAGCGAAGTGGTTCAGATTAGCCGCTTTTTAGGAAAAACGCGCTTCGTTCCAACGCCAAGCTCGACTGGCACACTGGTCAAGGTCATAGAAACGATAGAACGCCGGACTATATTTTTTATACAACCTAGACGTCAGGCGTCACGTACATGAAGTCACCGCGACCTGACTCGTCACAACGCCATGCGACATCAGGATGACGCCTTGACGTCAAAGTCGTCATCGATGTTGACAACGTGCGTTACACGACATCAAGACTGCGTCCTCATGTCATACTGCGTTGACAACGACGACGATGTCAACGTTGACGTTGATGACAACGACAACGTCACAGGACGTCAAGATGACGGCGTCCTTGTCAATGCAACGTCACAAGGACGCTTGGTGTTAGTTCGTTCACGTCGTTGTCGACATGGCGAAACTCGGCGTCATGAAGACGTCCCAACAGCTTCAAGACGTCGACGTCATCGTCGACGACGTTACATGACGCAAGACTTCGTCGTGACTGCGCGTCGACGTTGATGCTGGCGAAGGCGACTACGTTACTCGCCCTCAAGGCTTCGTCGTGACGTTTACGTTCACGATGACGTTAACGTGACGTCATAGCGATGTTTGACGTTGCGTGGGGCGTCGACGTCAACGTCGGCATCGACGACCGCGTCCACGTCGTCCTTGATGTGGCGCGCGACGTCATGACCAACGTTACTGGAGCAAGCTCAGTTTCGCAGCTCCCTATTCTCGCCTGCAGAGGCGAGTGGCCCGGGTGGCGGTCACGAGAACTAGCGGCGCTGCAGTCGGATCTTGCTTCCCTGTCTCGCGCGTTGTCTACTGCCACTGCGTTGAAAGTTTCCTTTTCTTTTCTTCCTTTTTTTTACTTCCATGTGTATAATAGCAAAAAAAGGATGATGAAGATGAACTGTAATACACCACTGGAGATCAGAGTCAGCGCATTGTGAGTGTTCTTTCTTTGATTGTTTGAAATTAATTTGTTGTGCGTCTGTTTCCTTACGCTGTGAAGTGTCAGTATGAATCACCAACTCGCCCAAGCTCAAGTATTGCTATTCAAACTTGGCGGGCTAGACAATCCGGAAGCAAGACTCGACTCCAGCGCTGCTAGTTCTCGTGACCGCCACTGAGCCCACGTCGCAGGCGGAGCTGTGAAACTGAGCTTGCTCCAGTAACGTAGGTCATGACCGCGTTACAACGGCGACTTGATGTCGCGGAATGGCGTCGTCCTCAACGCCACGCGATGTCACGACCGCTTTACAACGGCGACTTGATGTCGCCAAACGGCGTCGTCCTCGACGCGACGCGATGTCACGCCTGCCTATGACAGCATCTTGGCGTCGCGTAACGCCAAGGTGCTGTCGTAAGGCCGTCGTGGCGTCGCCGTGTCGTGTCGCTTTGACCTTACCTCTGACATCAAAATCATAAAAAAAAAATACAATATAGCCCCTAAGGTCTACATTGCCCATATGACCTTGCCTTAACCTGTATCGTTCCTTGATCGTAGCGAAGGTGGCGCTGCGATCAAAGTGGCTTGGTTCCACCTCATCGCTTTCCACATTTTGAGGTGCAACTGAAAGTACACTCTAGCGTCGGTGACAATCCTTTCGGATAAAAACTCTGTCAACGAGAAAGAAGATTGCCTCCTGCTTTCTTCACCGAAACAAATGCCCGCCCACAATGTAATTTTCTGCTTTGATAAATATTAGGTGTACCTATTGGTGAGCGTGTTGGTAGCGATGTAACTTTAGAGAGAGTTTTATACAAACCCATCAAAATATTAGGTGAACGTCGGCTCGTAGCGAAATTTAATTTTAATTGCGCCATAGCATTCGCGTCAGGAAACATGCGAGTCCGCGGAACTTGTTCGGACGAGAGGAGGTTCAAAATCGCCTTCGGCACGCTTCTTTATCTGCTGTCGAAGAAAGCATTCCGAGCATGTCTAAAATAAGGAAATGCCAAGAAATGTTCTCAATTGGTTCATTGCGGGTCATATGCAGGTAAGCGTAAACTTGCTCCCCCCCCCCCCCCCTTTTTTTTTTTCCTCCCAATTTATCGAGCACTGTCGCTCTCTCGCTAATGATTTCAATCTCTTTCTCGAAAACTTGGCGGCGAATCAGCGCGGCACTGTGCAACTCCCCGAAGCGTCCGTCAGGCATTTCATTAGGGAGTTTTCGTAGACCGCGTTGCCCCTTCCGCTAAGCGTTCCGCAACGAAGAAGTTGCTACTGCGCCTGCGCGCCGATAGCCTTGACTGTGGAGTTCCCCGTTACGGAGGGCCTCGCGGGACGGCGAAAACGATCTATGAAAACTCCCTATTACGGCATACCCGCAAAAAAATTATTTTGTCGTGGAAAAATTGTTTCAAAAATATATTTGACGCAATCTAGGCGACGCTGTGTGATGCGATTACGTTCGCAGGTGGCCCGAGTCTCGAGGGGGCTCACGGTGTGCGCCGGAGAGAGCCCCGGGCGCGTCTCCCCGCACGGAGCGGTCCGAGGCCAGCCAGCGTCCACTTCCTGGAGCGTTCCGGCGCCGGTTTCTGGGTCGGTCCCGGCGGCGCGGCCCCATGCCCGAAACTTCCGCTTCCGTACTTGGCGCGCGTTCCGTGATGGCGGTGGGGGCACCCCGGAAAGCTGCCCAGCCTCCGACACCCCGACCCGGCGGCTGGAAAGCGCGCCCGCCGGCCGGAAAGTTCCGCTCAGAGGGCCGGACGAGACGCCAGTCTGTCTGCCTTCCCCGACTGGCCAGAGAAAGTCGGAAGACGGAAAACAGGGCCCATTGACGATAGCCGCTTTTTAAATACGCGAGCTTTTGTTCGTGGAAGCTAGGAAGAAATTCCGTCCAAATGATGTGGCCCACACGGGCGCACAGCTAGGTCCCACCGAGCTCCGCAAAATGCTCGGCTCTGAAACGGTCCACGAACTGCGTCGCCCGTGCAGCGATCGTGCTTTTGGCGTCGTCGCTTCGACGCTTGGCGGCGTGCCGTGTTTTGGCCATCTCCCGTCCATTCGGAAGGTCTCCAGACAAAATGTTCCGCGTCCGCTGGCTTCTAAGACCCACGGACAAAACTCCTTTTTTGTGTTTGTCCGTCCTTTTTTATCCGGGCTCCAGACAGTGCGGTGGAAGGGAGCATTGATCACGAGGCCAAGAATATGGTCAGGCGTCAGCGATGAGCGGAGTCCTCGCCTGCTGCACCCTAGCTTCAGTGGATTTCACCCCTCGGAGCTCACGCCGCACGTGGCAACCGGGCCTTCACTTCAGGGAATTATGTTTTTTAACAACATCGAGGCAGATCCGGTAAAGATATAGAACACAGAGCGAGATATGGTGGACAAGTACACATATCTGGAAGTGTGGGTCAACGAAGGAAAGAGATACCTCGAGGGATATGAGAGACGCATTAAGGGTAAAAGGAATTCGGCCATTAGGAAGCCCAGGGCCGTCATGGAACTTCAACAGATACGAAGTGGTGCGGGGAGCATGGAAAGGAGTAATGGTACCAGGATTTACCTTAGCTAATGCAGTCTTGGCACATGAATTCTGAAGTTCAGGCTAAATTTGAGATAGGACAAAGGAGCGTTGGCAGGATAACTCTAGGGGCACATGGGAACACCGCAAGCGAGGGAGTGCGGGGTGATATGGGTTGGTCATCCTTTGAGAGTAGAGGGGCAGTGAGTAAAATAAAGTTTGACCAAAGGTTAACAGACATGGAGGACATCCGGTGAGCGCATAAAATCTATAAATACCTGTATATGAGGAGTCTGAACACGAGATGGGCGACACGTACGCGAAAGCTTAGGATGAAATTCCTGCAGATGGGACATGGGGTACTGCAAACGCGTTCAGTGGAAAAGGAGGTGGATGTGGGAGGAAAAATCAGCTTTAACGATTTATAGGTCACAAAAGCAAGATGATAAAGGAAGAAGGTTTATTCGATAATTCAAGACGGAGCGCTCTGCTGTTTGAGGCGAGGATGAGAGTAAGAACAAAATGTATAGGGCCGAATTTGAAGACACCGATACAATGTGCGCAGTATGTCAGGAGGAAATGGAAACAACTAAGCGCGTGATTCTAGAATGTAAGGAGCTTAGTGCTGCCTTTCCCGAAGGGTGGCCCTCGGTAAGGCTGGAGAAGATGGAAGGGTGGATTATAAAAGAGTAGAGGAAACGAAGAGGAGATCGGAGTGCCGGTGGAAGTTGTCTAGGGAAAATTGAACTGAGTTCAACTAACTAGCGCGGGGCAGGCGGGTGGCTCCTGCTCAAAATCCCAACCCTGCCCCCCACTGGGTCGGGTGTTAGGTGACGCCGACAAGGTTCGACCAGAGGAAAATTTTCTGGGACTCTACATTTAACACGAGATTTAAAACTAAAGCAAAAAACAACGTTAGAAAATATCAATCAAGGTATCAGTACTGTGGTACCATAATGAATGCCAATGACGAATACGTATTCGACTGAAGAAAAAACCGCCAGCACAGAAACGTTTCTGGTATTCCGAAGAATCGTCAGCGAAGTAAAAGCTTTCTTTTTGATATGCGAACACATATCAAAACAGGTTATCTCAAGGTACAAGAAAGAGGCGATAAATATTAATCAATTCTAGTCGCACCGTGTCTTCAGACGTAACAAAAAAAGATGGCAATATGAAATGCAATCTCTGATACCACATTGAGCAAAAGTTGCAACTTTTTGGGGTATTTCTTGTTAATTACAAATATGGCATATACCCGTGATTTAACTTTTTTTTTTTCTTGTTTGTTCGTTTCGAAACAAAAGTTAACCATTCCAGCTTTAGAACTTTTTTCTTTGTGTATGTATGTATGTATGTATGTATGTATGTATGTATGTATGTATGTATGTATGTATGTATGTATGTATGTATGTATGTATGTATGTATGTATGTATGTATGTATGTATGTATGTATGTATGTATGTATGTATGTATGTATGTATGTATGTATGTATGTATGTATGTATGTATGTATGTATGTATGTATGTATGTATGTATGTATGTATGTATGTATGTATGTATGTATGTATGTATGTATGTATGTATGTATGTATGTATGTATGTATGTATGTATGTATGTATGTATGTATGTATGTATGTATGTATGTATGTATGTATGTATGTATGTATGTATGTATGTATGTATGTATGTATGTATGTATGTATGTATGTATGTATGTATGTATGTATGTATGTATGTATGTATGTATGTATGTATGTATGTATGTATGTATGTATGTATGTATGTGTGTGTGTGTGTGTCTGTGTGTGTGTTTTAATTTGATGTGAGAAAATATTTGAAGTTGTGTTAACGAAGAAAGTGAGACAGGGGAAAACGTAAAGCAGTAACGAACAAGTGCGCTCTAAAATACTGGGAATAAAGCGAGCCTATACAAAAGCCACAATCATACATCACCGCACCGGTACACATATGCGCTCACGCGAACAAACGTTGTGAAACACCTGTGCAGCTGATCACAACGGAGTAATGAAACACGCAGCAGAAATTCCCAACCACTTATGCTCAACACTGTTGATACGCGCGACAGGTGCGTATCAGAGCTCTCCACTTTGCCGTCAAAGCCACTCATATTCATCCCTGACCGTGCCGCCATTTTGGAGCCAGTACACTGTACGATAACTAGCGCGCCGCTGCCGTTGCTGACACGTCAGTGGTACGCTGTCAATAGCCACTTCAAATCATTTACGACATCATTTACATTCCAGTCTAGCTGCACTCGTGTATTCATTGATCCGTGGTTCACGCTAACGACCCCTGGTGAAAGGTCATACCGCACTTCTGAGACGAGTCACCTCTCCCTGTCTAAGTATCCAAACAGACCAATAATCCAATCGACGAGGATGATCTGTGCCGTTTCTCCGAAGCAGGGGCGAACTTTATCGCTTAGAGCTTAGCCGCCCATTCCTGCCATCAGATTAAGCCGCTGGCATTTTTTAACGCTTTTTGAGCATTCAAAAGTCTGCCATATAAAAGCAGCAGCGTTTTATCGATTTATTTACAACTACATAAGATGTTCAGAGCTCGACAGCAACAGGATATAATAAAACAGTCCAAAGTTCTTGTGACTGTAGCAATGATTTCCCCATGACAATCTTCAAGAGAGTTGGCAGTCGACGCAATCTCTGCAAATGGTTAATGCAGACAAATGGAACTGACGGTGAGTGACAAGAATGCTGGATATGTGATCATTGGGGACTTTTAGCAAACCGTTACCGTATACTACCGTTACTGTTGCCATGGGCCCGACTACGCATTCGCGACCGTGTACCATTCAAATCCGGCAAAATTTGATTTTAGCATACCGGAGACTCGCACCGTGGTACGCGGATAGGGAGGCTCAAGTGAGGGTGGGTGCAACTGCTAGATCGGCGATCACGGGACATGGACGCCATTTAATTGCTAAATTTTGCTGGGAGTCTATGGGGCAAAGGGTCGTTTTCTTTCCTAACTCGGGCCATAAAAGCCCATTAAGGTGCTTGAATAATTTACACAAGGTATAAATGATTACTTTTCCATAGCCACCAGTTTTGTTGCGATAGGTTAAGTATTTTTTTAACGCGAAAAATGGTAAATTCCGCCATCTTGGACGTTGCTGCTTGTCTGGCAACTTTGCTTTCTCCGCTCGACGTTTGCAATCCTCGGAGCGAGAAGGAAGCGAGAGAGGCTGCGCCAAGGCGCTCGTTGCTTGCAATGGGAGGCGAGAGGAGGAAAGGCGCATGGAGCAACAGAGTTGCAACAGAGCGGGCGCCTGCTCTTGTGCAGGCAACACTGGCGCATATCCTTTCTCGAATCCTCTCTCTCAGGCGCCGCCATTAAATTGCAAACGCTATCCAGGTTTTGAGTTGCGCCCACCCTCACTACAGCCTCCCTATACGCGGACCTCGACTGGAGCATACCCTGGTGACAAAAGTTGACGGCAAGAGAGAATTTATAAAAATGGTGGCGCAATAAAGTGAATAAACGATAAAAGTAAGGATCACCATAAACAGGTTCCTGATACTCAGGGACAGCGTTTCTTGGCAATGCCGTCAGAGCTACGGGCGTGTTTGAGATCGCGCACTCATGGGCACCGACGGACTTACAGCGTGTGCTGCTGTGTGCCGCTACTGCTCGATGCACTGTCGTGACAAGAATTTGAGGAAGTGCATTTCTTACACGGATAAGAGGAGGCGAGACAGAGTGGTCTATTAAACATCACCAGAACGCCAGACGGAACGTTCAAAGGACTCTTCCGCTTCGGGAAGTACGACCTGGACGAACGTTTGCATCGTTTGAAGATGCCCGCCGAAGTAATTAGCACGCAGAAAGTGGTGCCGGGCATCGGAGGCTCTCTGCATGATTCTGCGGCCTCTCGCCTATCCCATCAGGCTTCTAGACTTGTTTGCGTATAGTTCGCAGCCACTAACAACGGTTAGACCCAACCCTAACCAAAAACAAGCATCTTGACCCCTGTAACCCTGTTATCAAAATGAAGGCAAGTGTTGTATGACGTCATCATTCCAAGTATTGAAGCATATCATATAGAAAAGCACTCTGTCTTTTTATAGGCGTTAAATACATGAATATTTATACAGCCTAGAACTTATTCTCCCTCAACGGGCGACTTGTCTCCCAGCTGTAGATGAGAAATTTAGCCACTGTGGCATCAACCGCTAGCCTGGGGTCTTTAACGTGCATCACGCGATACACGACCAGACGTCGGTACGCGTCACGCATGCGCAGTCGGGCACACGGTAACGGTAGTATACAATAACGGTTTGCTAAAAGTCCCTAATGACTCTAAACCGGAAGCACGAGCAAGATTCATTTTTCCATTCTTGGCATCAAGTGATATAACTATCTAAGACCGTGCTGTCAAGACTTGTTTTCCTGTGCCACAAAAAACAAAAAAAAAAAACAAAAAAAACCTCAGATGAAAACTTTTTGAGTGCCCATTCACAGAACAATGTTTGCTTAAATTGCGTTTTGAGTCACCCGGACATTCGTGCTTCCAATTTCGCATGCAAATTCTACACCTTACATTTGATTTAAGAAGTGTTGGGAAGTACTTTAGGTGCATTGTACTCATAAGTAATACTTCAAGTAGGTCTAGGGAACTTGTACTGTTGCTCGAAGTACATTCTCTGAGTACGTACGCGAGCAGGCGACGCATCGCTCCGTTTGTACCGGGGGCATTTCAAACACTGGCTACCTCTCGCGCGGCCAGCACAAGCGACGAGATTAAATCCTCCACGAGAGGATTGCTTCCGAAAGCTACGGGGCTGACGTCATGTTCTTTCCCTTGGATGCATGCATGCAATCGGTGCCAATTTCAGACTTGGGAATTTGGCACCGTTTACGAAAACAACTACCTCGTGGCCAGCTCACTTAATCCGATACTCGCTGCCAGTTCAGAAAATAACTGATGGATCCCCGATTACAACCTGGGGCCCCTGAAGCAATGCATAGCAATTAAAAAAAAACGGTATAGGGGAATGGCATTATGAAATATTGTGTCAACTTCGTTACACTATCCGCTTTAAGCCACTGTGTTGAAAGCCTCTGCAGGCGACATGATGCTACCGGAGCCTCCCACGATGACCAAAACCAAGTATTTGTGCTTTACTATGAAAGTACGTTGTATTTATTTACTTTCTTTAAGTACATTGCGCCCGGTGCACTTACTACTTTCCTTGAAGTGCATGACCTTGCACTTTACTCCAAGTACTTTTTAGTTAGGTGTTCTTTTCCCACCACTGGTTTGTACCCCTCATAGGATGCAAAGCAATTTGAATAGAAACCAATGGAATTGTTGTTCAGACGCAGCCGTTCTTGGTGCCGAATTCCAAGCTCAATCAAAGCAGCCTGATCGGTTACGAGGCGACGGACGCGGAAAAGAACAGCTGCTCGCTTCCTGCATTGGACCTCTTTCGTTTTATAACGGCAAGCCGTCCTTCCTTTCGCAGTGGCGTTGCTATGAGAAGCGGAAGAGTCTTTTGTCGTTCTCTGACAGCTGCTTGTACACCCGAAGGCGAGCGAGCCGCGAAACACCGAACGTTAGGACGCGATTCCCTGAGAAGACGTGCGGCGCGGCACGCTTGACAAGCGACCCGGAGCGATTCGGCGATGGCGGCGATTCGAAAGAGTGACGATGACAGTGACGTCATACTTCTCACGTGACTGCTGCCGCCCAATGACGCCGAAGAATATCTCGCTCGGCTAGAGTGAGCTTGTTGTCGGTACTCTGACACACTGACACTAGTAGGGATCAGTGGCCGGAGGCCGTAGCGAAGCGGCAGCGATCGAGCGGCCGTGGCCCAGCTTTTACAAATCAGCCGGACTTGTCGGGAATTCCGCGGGTTTCGTACGCGGCAATGAAATTGGGTCGGAATAGTGATTAACTTTCTCGAAAACAGTCCGACCCGTTTTGTGGATGAAATCGGTTAGCGAGGCACCAGTGCCAGGCACCAGTGTCGTGGGAATGCCGGTTATTTAGGACGACCCTTGCGACAACGCTAACCCCGGAGAGTGGACCAACTGGGCGCCATTTTTGTTTTCGCCTCGTCCATGACCTCTGAGGGCCCTGTCGCGGCTAGCTCGGCGAGTCCCGGCCGCACTCCCGGCACGAAGAAAGTGTCCCTCGGAGGAATGTCGGAGTTGGGGGGCGTCCGGCAGCGAGGGCAGAGCAGCGACGGCCCGCCGAAAACCGGCTGCGAGAGAAACGAGAGCACCGGAAGTGGGTCGCGGCGAACTTGACCCAGAGCCCGGAGCGCGGTCGGAGACGGGTCGTGGGAACCGCTCCCTTCCGCCCCGAGGCTACTCCGTACTACGGATCTCTTTGCACCGGGCAGGCACTGCGCTTGCGCGCGCTGTGCGAGGTAACGTCAGGCGGCCGCTTGACACTGCCGACTGCAATGGGTGCACGCCATGGCTCGTCGCCGGTCGGGCACGTCTGCTCCGCGTCTCGTCGTGCACGAGTCGACGCTTTTGGTCTCGCTCCTTGCGTCGGGGTCACCAGCACCTTCCTTTTCCTGCTTCCATACCTTCTCGGTCCTCGCCGTCTCCGATTCTGTCCACAGTCTAAACTACATGCAGCTCTGCGCACCTGGCTTCATTAAAACCCGCACGTCGGCTCTTCCCATCTGCCTTATATATATATATATATATATATATATATATATATATATATATATATATATATATATATATATATATATATATATATATATATATTGGCATCAATGAGATGTACCAAACTACTTTGAGAACACATTGCTTGGGAGGACAATATCTCAAGTTTCGCGCGCTCAATCCACCAATCAAAATATCCATTCTTACTCCTAACATTGCCGTTCTTAAAAAATTGTTCACTCGCGCATTTTTTTTTTTTCTTGGTTAGGGGGTATCCTGTTTACTTGTTGCTTTAAAAGAACTTTACGAGGCTTCGTGTTTTGGGTTTTCGCAAAGTGCTCGCTCGAACATCCGGCTGCTGCTGCGGAATGGGGCCGAGAGCTCGTCGACCCGTCCATAGGCGTAGACTATTGGGGGGGGAGGGGGGGGGGGGGGGGGGGTCGTGCCCCCCCCCCCCCCCCCCCCCGGGCTTGGGCCATGATCCTTAGCGAGACGCTGTTTACGTGCCATGTAACGAGCTTCTAGTAGCGGCATGCAAACAAAATAACGCGCACGTTGCCTTTATTGACAAAATACATGGGAAATAGAATTCCAGCGTGTTTTCGTTAGCTTCAATCTCCAGTTCTGGCAAAAAAATAACGTGCAGCACCCCCCCTCCCCTCCCCTCCTCCCCTCCCCCCCCCCCCCCCCCCCCCCGGAAAAACTCAGCCTGCCACCCCCCCCCCGGGGAAAATGGAAAGTCTACGCCACTGGACCCGTCTATACTTCGGTCCAGAAAAAGCCGATGCTACGAACTAGTGGGACCAATCAAGCGGCGTAAAAACGCACTTGCCCTTTTCATGAAAGGTTCAGCGATGAACGTACAGAAACATGACGACGCGCTTTTCACGCTCTTTGGTTGGTCCATAGCCTATTGTATCACAGACATGGCACTTGGTAAACGAACTACGAGGCATGGGTTCTACGCGATCACTAGACGACACTTTAGACGAGGCATTTGATGACAAGACGACGAGAATGGTTCAAGATTTTGAGTGGTACTTTGACCTTCTCCGGGGTATCCCGTGATGATGACCTGTGTAAAACAAAAACTTTCTTTATTCAAATCTTTCCTCAGCTTCTCTAGCCCAAATGACCGAGCTTGATTTCGGAACAGTGCTGTTCAGTCCTAAAGCTGGGAAACTATCTGGAATAGACGGCATCCAATCGGGGAATCTCCAAAGAAATTACCAGCTTATAAAACATGCACTGCCTTATATGCTAAATGATTTTATTTCAAGTCGAAGGATGATCCCTTACGATTTGAAATCTACTCTGAAGCCTTTATTTCAAGGTGTGGACTTGAAAGCGCCATAGACTTGAAAGCTATCGCCCAATTTTAATTTCACCGTGTGTTATTCGAATTCGGGAGAAAAAAAAATATTCTCCAAACCATGACATCGTTTCTTGATAGATTTGATATTCTCTCGTCGAACCAATATGGCCTCGTCACTGGTCGTGGGACACAACCACTGCTGGAAAATTTCGCGGATGAATTACATCTTCACTTTTGATAGGCATCAGGTCGCATGTGCACTTTTTTTATTGACCTGACAAAAGCATTTGACAAAGTGAGTCATACAATTTTGCTGCAAAAATTACACAACATCGCACTCCGTGGTTTATTCCTATTATTACTACGAAAACTTTCTGATTGGGTGAACGCAGCTAGTTTACGTGTGCAACATCGCCGTTTTGCCAACTCTGCTTTATCACATCTTTGTTAATGATGTGTCCAACGCAATTTCTACGTGCCAAGTTTTCCAATACGCAGTGTCAATACACTGTTGCTCTCGCTTAATCTATATTATAATGTAATCGTTGCGAATCTCCAAAGAGACACTGGTTACCTTCTTGACTGGTCTAAAACAGATCATTTCTCGGTTAGTAATTCTAAAACCAAACTCGTGTGCGTTTCCCCTGAAAGTTTCTACATTCAGTCACCCGCTTTACATGGATACATCCGTGTGATCAGGTTAAATATTTAGGTATACAGTTTGACAGTGATCTGTCATGGAGTAAATCGTTTCTGCGAGGATCTTCGGTGTCGCCCTAGAATAGACCACTCCTTCCTAATCCAGATTTATCTCCTGTGTGGAGATGAACCTCCAGAATGTGATCACTGCGGGGAAGCCCCGACAGTTCTGCATATTCTATGGCTTATCCGGGCCTTGAGCTGCACCGGCGCAACTGTTTCCCGCAGGGTTGTTTAGATTCCAGATTCCTTTCCATCCTGTACTTTTACTTGGTGAATATCACATCGTTCTATTTGAGCGTTGTTGCGAAAGGCCCCGGGAGACGATCTTCGCCCTCCAGTCTGACCGCCACAGGTGAACGCCCTGGAGCCTCGTCGCCAGGTGGTGACGGTCAGCTGTGCCCGGAAGCAAGGCGAGATGCGCCTTGGGGTCGCCAATATGGCCTCCAACGAGGGATTAGTGAGTTGATTGACGAAGTGTCAACATGTGACGGAATTAACATCTGGTCCCTCGTCGCCCCGAGAGCTTTGGAGCTCTCCCGGACAAAGGAAGGGGCTTTGCGTCCTCTGCCCTATTTCCAGCGTTGATGGGATTATCCCCCTTAGCGCACGGAAACCAAGACGCCTGCTCTCGGGGACAATTATATCTCTGCCCCATCCGCGGACTTCGATGGCACCGGTGATCGACGAGATTGACCGGCGACACCGTGACCAAGGACGTCTGGCCCTTCGGTGTGCGTGACGCGTGCGGCAGTGTGTGAGGGAGAGGGAAAGGGCATACCTGGATGTTAGGAACAACGGCCCTGCAGTTTCGGTCAAGGCCTGAACCCTTGTTCGGCTCCCTGCCGCACACCAAGTGCCCGGACAACCGCTCGGTCCCAACAGCGTGTCATCAACTTTCTGCAGACAAGTGTTTTTTTGCACAAACATTAGGTTGCATATTTTTTGTTGACTCTACGTTTGATCCCTGAATTACTATTCCTTTGAGTTGAATAAGTCTTTAGTCTGGCACAGTATGGCTTTCGTCCCTTTTGCACATTTAAAATTTAATCATCATCTGTTATGGAGTTCCATCGCATCTTTGTAAACAACTGCGAAGTGTTTCCTGTTTATTATTTAACGCATGATCCTTGACATCTACTTGAACGAAAAAAAATGACAGCCCATACTGTTGCATTTTAAGGTACGAAATAACAATAAACTTCTTAGTGAGCGCGTTGGTAATGATGTAGGTTTAGAAAGAGTTATATACGTACGTCCCCTGTTTTTACGTATATAACTCTTTCTAAACCTACGAAATAACAATCTTTGGCTATGAGGCTGGCTCATGGTACCAAAGGAACGTTTCAAGATTGAAACGCATATTTAAAAGTACCACCTACGGCCCAGATTCACAAACTGACGAACAAAAGATGGCAATCACAGGCTTGCCATTATTTAAAGCCTTATTGTTTCAGACTTGTTCGTAAGCACTTTTGGAGCGATAACTTCAAGATTCCACGCGTTACCTGTCGATCAACCCATCGTCTTACTGAGCGATTCCAGTTGCCTCGTGTTGTCAAGAAGAAAGGAAACAGGGTTGGGCGTCAGTGTGTGCCTTCCTTTTTTAACGAATTGCCGGTCAATTTTTACGGTGTGAACTCACTAAAACAAATCAAGCATCTTTTCCGTGGTGTAAGCGAAGCATCTTGACTTTGTCTAAATGTGTGTGTGATATGTGCCCCTTTTGTATGAACATGATCATCGCCATTTAGCCACACCGTGCAAGGTGCAGATTCTATTTGAAACTTCATGTATGTGAGGATACTTTCAACTATGAACTGTCGGGTACTGTCCTACAAACCTTTACAGGCTTTGACAGGCACATTTCTTTCTCCCTTGATATATACGCACCAATTAATTTCTTCTTCTTATTATTATTATTAGTATTATAGCATAACCGTTTGTTTTTCAGTACCAAATTTTAGTTAATTTAATCTGCTTTTGGGACCTGTTCCTGATATCTTTTTCACGATTGCACGTGTAAATATGAAAAGTCTGCGTAAACGCTGGGACGACTTTCGCGCTCTAATAACCTCAACGCGTCTGTAGATGTTTTTGTTCGAACTGAAATTTGAGCTTCATCCTTGCAATGCAACCAATTTATGTTAAATGGGGAGGGGTGTCGCAATACACATTACAGATAAGTGGCTACTGTCAAGTCAGAACGTATCTCTGGCTCATGCTGAGTCATTAGCTGTTCAAGCGTCTGTGTTTTTTTATTGCGGTCTACAGATATTAATGAAAAGACGGTGAGTGTGCAGGCGAGCTGGTGGTAGCTAATCATGTCGTGAGACGTTCTCTGTGTCTGTTCCTTCTACTGAAAGTTCTTCCGATTTCTTCCACCGCAGTCTCAGGTGTAATACGACATGATTAGCTACAGATCTTCCCCAAAAAAAAACGTTTCGGTTTTTCTTACCGAACTAGCTGTTGTGCTAAGCAAGTTTCGCTTGGAAGGGCAATTTTGCACGGTAGGCGATTTGAATATTGATACCCTTAAACCAAATAACTTAATAGTCTGCGATTGTTCGGCTCTACAGTCAAAATATGGCATTGAAAATACGATCAGCCTACCTATTAGATAAGAGCTGTTAGTTATACAGTCTTCCTGCATTGATGACATAAATATAAATAAAAAGACGACGACGACGACACAGTTACGGGTAACCAACCCTATTTGTGCCTCCTGAATTATATCTAAATACCGGTAAATAACGATCCTACGACCTGATATTCTGAGAACACCTACCACCACAGAGACACCCTATATCGCACAAAAGGGGTCTTTTCGGGGAGGCCAGGACATTCTAAAAAGAATGTCCGCCACGGCATCGAAACCATCGACCGACCTCGAATTAGACAAAGAGCAAGTCATGGAACAAGAAAATTCAAGACGGATACGAAAATTCTTTGAAGGCAACTATTGTCGAAACCGTCAGCAGCTCCTTATCGACGATCGTGTCCATCCTCGACGATGACGAAATGGAATCCGACAAAGGTGAATACAAGACCGTTCATGGAGAAAAGAGAGGCAAGACCAGCCAGAACTTAGCACCAGCTTCCAAGGGCGGAATTAACCTTCAAGTCGGGTTCACCGTAGTGTACGTCCGAACTGACAACCAGAACGTTGAATCACTGAACAAGCTTTCTGACCTCCTGAACAACGCTGCGCCAGACATGGTCACTGTTGAACAAGGCTCGGTACATTCTTGCAGTCGATGTAAAATGACCTGCATTCAAAGCCGACCTTCTCAAACTCACCAAGCTCTCTACTGTGCCGGTGAGAGCTTATCTACAGAGAAACCGCAAACTGCTTTGGCGTCCTCCGCGATATTGACCCTGATTATACAGAAAACGACGTAAAGACACAGCATGCATGCAGTCCTTCATCGGCATAGCGGAAGTGAAACGACTTGGCAAAACATCGCCCGTTGTACGAGTGGCATTCGCAGGGAAATAATCACCTCAACAAGTCAAAGTGGGTCTCGTGAGAACGGATGTTATCACCTACCGAGCACGCGCTTTGCAATGCTACATACGCTATAAGTTCGGCCGCATCGCAGCTGAATGCACGATAACGCCGTCGGTGTCGAAAAAGACATGAAGGCATGTGCGAAGGCGACCCCTACTGCGTGATCTGCAAAGGTGACCACGCCTCTAATGCAGCCGAATGCCCAGTTAAAGAGAGAGCGAGAGTCTAGAGACCGAAGTTACAAGGTACAAGCTCCAGCACAACACCCCATTTTGCGAAGCGAGAGGAGCTGTACATGCTAAGAATCAGGTGAGCCAGAAAACGACCGCTAAAGACAAGCATCGACCTAAGAACACCATCAACAATGCGCCGCCTCTGACTGCTTTCCCCTGCGGGTGGCCGCGACCCAACCGTTTGGAGAGAGAGCTTGTCCGACGAAGTCGATGAACATCGCCAAGCTCGGTCCCAAGTGAGCTGAGTCTGGGCGTAGCGTTTGCCGCAACAAGTTCCCCCAAACCATTTTTTTTTTTTTAAAGAAACAGAACATCAAAGGTATTGCTTCGGAGTTCGCACACGCCTTCAGATGTGCGTATGCCGGCGCCTTTCCAATTAGCGCCATAATTGCTCTTGCGTTCACCACACTTTGTAAACTATTGGACAACGCCACCGTCGTCAGCACTTCATAAAGTGATCGGAGCAATCCTTTATTTAGAGCCCATTATTGCAATGGCATTCTGAAGGTGTTCCGTGCTTTACTTACTCATAGGCAGAAACCACTGATCTCCACTATAGGGGGCTGGGAGGCGCATTGAGCAGACAGGTATGAAGCCACCGGAAGCAAGCGGCTTGTCCCGGAAGTAAATGCGCTTTTCAACTCTTCCGAGTACTGAATCGAACAGCGTTCAAAGCGCTGGATTTTTCTTGTCATCCCAAGAGAGCCTGCTTGATAAGGAGTAAGAGCGCATGCGGACCCAAGAAGTTTTCTGGGAAGCCATTCGATAGGAAAATTTTGAGATTCTAGTTGATCAAGCGTGCGTGTGCCTCACGTTCAAATGCTTTATCCTCAAAATTTAATTCAGAACGGCATCAAAGACATTAACATAACCAAAGACATAAGACACAATCAAAAACATATAAAAAACATGAACCAAACTATCCTCTGAATGCACTAGAAAGCCCAGCACACGCCCGACATCCGGGACAAGCATAGAACTTCCGGTGGCTTCACTTGCGCCAGGCTCGGACAGCAGCTATGCGCCATCCAGACCCCTAAAGTGGAGATCAGTGGCAGAAGCACTATACCTGTTATGCACTAGTTGAAATCATCATTCATCAAACGTCTTGTGGCGTACCTGGAGATGTAGAGCGACTGTCCCTGGAACAACCCGTTCATGACAGCACATATTATAGCAAACAGGACCACCTAAGCGACCGCATGCCCGACAATTCTGCAGTGGAACTGTAACGGTCTAAGGCAAAGACTCACAAAGCTCAAAGCACAGCTACAACACCCATTCGATATACTGCTGCTGAAAGAGCCGCGATAGGAGCAAAAACAAATCAGGATCCTGCAATGAACCACCTACGCGACGAAGCAGACAGGCAAACACTCATGGGCAGTGATACTCGTGAGGAACAGTGTCTACCATCAGCTGGACCTCATCAAATACTGCTCAGAGAGGGCAGAGCTCACTGGGGTGCTGGTGCGCGGACGTATACTGAAGATATCGTCATAGTTTTGATATACTTCCATCCATTGGGCAAGTGGCGACCACGTGTGCTGGCCGAGATGACAGCGGAACTTGCCACAGACAAAGACATGCTGATCGGAGGTGACTTCAATGCACATAACGAGTCCTGGGGGGACGGGAAGATCACAGTCAGAGGTCGGATACTGCAAAGACTCCTGGACAGAACAGACTTAAAAGAGATCGGCGCAGTGACTCAGACATTCCTCAGGCCAGACGTACAGCAAGGTGTGATAGACCTGACATTCACGGCGGGGACACTCAGACTAGAGGCGACCCCTCAGCCTGACAGTTGGGGAAGTGATCACACCCCCATCGTAGTTGGAAACCTCCCTGAACCATTCTCAAAGACTTGCAAAGTGGTCGACTGTGCTAAACCGGACGCACCTCTCCACCCTACGAGCTAGCGGTTAACCCTTCACCAGTCGGGGTATGGTAGATGCGCTTCGACTGGCAACCCGCACCCAACAGGCCAAGTAGGCAGATGCGCTTCGACTGGCAACCCGCACAGTAAGCGTGCCGACCAACAGGCCTAATCCAGACTGGAGTGACTGGAGCTCCGTGCAAAAAGAAGGCGCCAAGCGACAAACCAAAAAAAAAAAAAAAAAAAAAAAAAAAAAGACAAGGTTGCCTGAAAACCGGATTACGTTCAGGAGACTGGACGCGAAATTCAAAAGGCACGAGAAACCGCTTGCGCATGAACAACGACAGCTCAAGTGTGAAACGGGTTGCGGGCCTGTACGGCCACGCAATTCATCGTTGTTTGCCAATAAAGTAAACGTCAATCAATCAATCAAATAAAAAGCGAAAAAGTGCAAAAGACACAGGGACAAGTGGAAGAAGGTTACAAGATTGAAAGATTTACTGTAAAAGTTACTTCGCTAAAGTAAAGCTGCATACATCGTCGCCACTTTACAAAAAAAAAAAAAAAATAATACGAAAACATTCGAAAGGAACCTTTCTTAATACTTACGCCTTTAAATTAGCATAAATGTTTCATAAGACATTGTGTTCACGGCAGGGAATCTGATTTTTTTGAGAAACTAAGATTTTCCCAATAATCCTTATCAAGATAAATAGCTCTTCCTATATCAAATTTTACCATGAATAGCTCCCTGAACAAGGTCACCATTTAAGACAGTAATGGAGTAAATCCACTACATGATAAATCAATCATGGTTTCTTCTTTAACTTAATTACAGGCGACTTTAGTTTTTTTTTCAAAGTTTTAAGCTACAAGATGCCTGCTGAAGATCCATGAGTAACTTTAAAATAAGCGCGACCACCATGAGGTAGACACGGATACAACAGCACGCGCCCAGATCTCGTGTATATCCATGGTGCGAGTTTCCAAGTGGTCAATTCTAATTTCGGATTCCTTTGGTAAGGCGAAATCGGGCGGAAGCAATAGAAATATTACAAATATGAAATCAATAGTAATATACGTTATACCTTGCAATGAGCTTTGCAATGCTTTCTTATGCCACTCCAATCCACTCGTCGGTCGAATCTTCTTCTACTCCGTGCGCACAATCTTTCATCAAACACGAACCTTCTCTTGGAAACTTGGAGACGTGGCAATATTCCAACGTAAAACCCACTGAACACGGCAGCGGTGCAAAAGAAGCACTGATCGGGGTACAAGTGACCTCCACGTGTAGAATTCCAAAGGTCTCTTGCGACCTTTCTCCGCCACTTCCTAACCAAATGCCCTAAGCTGGACACTTGGCGGAAAGGTCGGCTAGAAATCCGCGGCCATGATTGGCCGGCGTCAAGGTCAAGTGCAGCGTTGGCCGATCACGGCCGCCAGTTTTCTCGCCGACTTTTTCCCTAAGATTAAGGCCCCTGATCAGACACGTTTGCGCTCCTCTATCTCACCACCCCAACTAAAAAAAAAAAGACCACCAAGAAATCCCACGACGTGAAATCAACTGATGGCAAGTGAACTTGGTCCCGGCTAAGGGCGGTCTTTCAATTTCATGCAAACACACAAAACACACACAAACAAGACGTTTGGAGCGAATACTCTCTTCCAAGTGACGGGGCCCGAGAAACAGCAACAGGAGACTCCACAACGGTACATCTGGGAGTTGGACGATTCAAGTTAGACGGGAAGGAAACGTACCAAAATAATGCGTTGGCCTATAGTTGGTTAAACATCATATCTGTCGGTTTTAACATTAAGGTTTTTTTTTGGTTTTTTTTTTAATGTCTTCGCCTTCGTTTTTTCCCGAATTACAATGTCAGTTGAGAGTAAGCGCTTGTCCTGTGTATGCTCTCACTTGTCCTTGTCTTTCAAGCTTTCTATTTTCGTGAAGGAAACGTATGCTCGGCGGCCAAAAAAAACGAGGTTCGGAAAATCGCTTGAGCCGTAAGCCTGCCGGTGTTCGGGGCGATAATCACCAAAAACTGTTCTCCGCGAAAAGCTCTCGCTCCCTCCTCCGGACGAAGGAAAGAGAAACGCTTCAAGGTACATTCACACCGGCGATGTGGAGCACTCGCGCGATACGACTGGATCGCAGAAGGGTGGAAAATTGGGCTAGGTGGCAAAAGGGTGGGGAAAAGTTTCAATGACCAAGTGAAGAAATTGACGGAAGCAGGTTTTCCTTCACGAGTAATTGGGGAAGTGTCGGCGGGGCTGATTAAGAGTTTGAAATGTCCAGCCGGGCACCACGGGAAATATTGAGCAGACCGGTGGTGCTTCCGTACCTACACGGTGTTTCGCACAATGTTAAGAACGTTGCGAGGCGGCATGATGCAAGTACAGGTGGTGTTTAAGGCTACCAGCAAATTGCTTAAATTGTGTAAGAGGGTCCGAGAATCGGGGGAGGGGAAGAAGAGAGGTGAATTTTCCTGTAGAAAAAGAATGTGGGCGTGGTGTATTGCATTCCTCTATACTTTGGCGAGGTGCACGTGGCCCAAACTTTACGTTGCGTTAATGAAAGCTTAGGAAGCACCATGCGTCTCTTCGAGCGACTCTGTCGGGGCACCTGGCGGTCCATCCACTGTAATAGGTACGGCTGCTCTCCAGTTTTCGGTGACACGAATATTTTGGGTACGTATATAGAGACCAGAGGGCGAGGAAGATCCTGGAGGCCTTTCACATGGTTTCTCGAAGAGAGGGATGCATACGCCACCCTTCCCTTGCACTGACTGAAGCATGAGTTGGTGTTTCTAAAGACAACGACCCGTGTCAGCACGTAAACATCGTGATTTTACTGCTTTGAAGATGTGTATCGTCACCGTGTTGACAACAAGGAGCTGAAATGAGCATGGGCGGCCTTGGGGGAGGTGGGGGGGGGGGGGGGGGGGGGTTGTGTTTCCCGAGATTGCAATAAACATATCAGTTGCGAGTGAGCGCTTGCCCGTCGCACGTGTTTTCTTAGTCTGTCCTCGTCTTTTGTGCGTTTTCAAATCAGGATGACAAGTCGCATCGCAAAAAAGTCAGATGGCCACACTAGCGTGCGCGATGAGCGAGTTGCTTCTCGAAAACTCCGGCTCGGAACGTCGCTGATTGGCTCAGCCGCTCCGTGACAGATCGCATCGCAAAAAGTCGGGTCAACAACTGCTCGAAAGGCGTCGCTTTTTTTACGCGATAGTTACTTTAGCGATGAGAGTTATCGCGTGAGTGCTGCACATCGCAGGTGTGAACGCGCCATTAGAGATGCCGCGCTTTGTTAGATCTGCGTGCGCTGTAGGCGATGTATTATACACGGCGGGTAGGGGACACAAACGTCCCCATCGCTTCAGTTGGTGGGACCAGCTTGGCCGAGCGGCTCCGTCACCCATAATTTAGTTTCGTTTTATTCTTCTTCTCCCTCGTGCTCCGGACGGTTTTTGGAGCAGTCTTTGCTGTGCCCATCCCGTATCAGGAGTTGACTGTCTCTCGAGTTGCGAGACGATCGGGTGGTCGCGTTTGCACTTTTGTTGCACATAAATCTGAGAAGTAACTTTAGCGACGTTACTCCTTACAGTTACTTTCGAAAAATAGCAACCCTGTAACAGTTACAAGTTATTTTCACTAAGCAGTAACCAGTTATAGTAAGAGGTAACTGAAAAAAGCAACTGTAGTTGCCGGTGACGGGTTGAACTATAGTTACTGCCCAAGGAAGTAACTCGGATGCCTTCTTTTTTGTCTCATAAGTCTTTCAGTGCTTCGTGTTCAAGAGCCCTAAAATTACTACAGGACGGTATGCAACGAATCGACACGAGGAGCATGTTCAATTTATCAGGTTACTCTTTGCTTGCTGTCAGAGTGGGTATATGTGAAGGGAAAAGAGATGATCACCGCTGTTTTCACGATTTCTGCTAGTGTGCGAAGTGGCTTCATGTTCTCGATTCCTGTCTTTAGTGTAAAAGGGGTTAGCGCCGACTCGGCAGCGTGTTTTATGTAGCGTGGTGGTGCTCTCGGTGCACTGACATGATTTAGAAACTACGGTTGTAAGTTCGGCCACTGCTGATTTCTGCGCTTTCGTTGGCCTGGGAGGCGTGGCTGTGACGAAAGGTGGAACTGTTCATTGCAGATAAGCCTCGTAATTATTTGCGTGTGGCAGTTTGTGTGAGACATTTCGAAGTATCGCTTACTGCATACGCAAGACAGCAGCATTTGAGGTTCAGTGTATAATTGCTAACATGATGCTTCACTATTAGTGCCGAGAAGTTAAAGTGTTAAAGTGACGTCACGGTTAAAATATACTTTACCTAGTCACCACGTGAACGGGTGAGTACTGGCTGATAAAAGCTTTAACGTCATTTCCAGTTTCTTTTTTTTATACATTGCTTATACTCCGTTTTGTGCAATCATACTCCGCTTAACGAAGTGGCTCTCCTCACCGTGACGTCACTGCAACGACAGATCAACCAGTCAGTGCACTGCAACTGCAGCGACGCTTGTGCTCTTTCTGAGAGATAACAGCCAGTGACATGCTACTTAGAAGTTGGGGCAAGAGAAAAGAAGGATGGGGAGGAGGAAGCAGACGGAACGCTGAAGCCTCCAGCATCGCGTCCGCTGTCTTGCGCCCGGCCTTCTTTTCTCTCACCCGGCAGTCTAAATTTGTCACCGAGAAAAGAGAGGTTAAATCACGTAACTATGGTTGTTTCATCGAAACGGCGAAATGTCTAATCTACAGCGTGGACCCGTACCGCAACACTTAAAAGGGAGATCGACCTTCGCCCTCTTTGTACCGCACAGGTCAGGACGCCACGGGCCACAGACATTACCCTCGGAAGTCGGCTACTTCCGAGGGTACATATTTGGAAAAGTGACAACAGCGCAAAGAAAGACGAAGACTGGAGAGACAAACAGGGCGATGTGTCGAGCGCTTAGAGTGCACCCTGTTTTGGACGACTTGCTACGACAAAAATGAAAGACGACGTCGACCAATCGCAGGATGCTTTTTCCCGAGACAGACAGTTTACGATATGGAGGATTTTCTGTCATTGATTGTATTGTAACTATGGGCTAAGGATCCGCACAGTTTGTGCAACATTGGCACCTCACAACCTGGCTGAGAAATAGAAGAACAGGATGTTTATAGCTATGGAATGTAAGGCTATTTAGAAACCGAGCCACCCTTTCTACGCAGAGTGAGATAAAGCCTGGTTTTTCGAGGAAACGAAACACCAAAGTGGGGCGGCAAACATTGTTGCCCGAGGCGAAGATGTGGTACAAGAACAAGTAAAAGTCAAATCCATGTTGCTAATCTATTTTTACTGCGGCAGATTTGGTTCACAAAACGGTTCTCTGATATTCTAGGCAAACAGTTAACATCTTCTTAGAAATATACTCAACAAACTATGGAAGGGGGTTGTGCGTGTCCAATTGAACATTGCTGTTTTGAACACTGCAGGATGATAATGCGTCTTCCTACTGCTCCGACTTTGCTCCATGTGACCTCTGCCCTTCACGTGGCGCTTGACCAGGTCCTAAAGGCAGCAACACATGCTCAACACATTCACACACGTGGAGGTCCAGTGCTGCTCACAAGAGTGACAAAACCGGCATTACGTGCTCTTTCAAAAGGGTTACCTAATGAAGATTCAAAAGAACTCTTCATACAGTAACTATCTGGGCCCAAATATGTGGGCCCTGATAACATGTTGTCGGTGGTTTTCGCAATGGACCAGTTGTCCCGTTGACGCGGTCGTAACTGTATACGTATCAGCTTGTTACCCAGGTTGCTTAGAACGCAACATATACGTAACCGCGTGAACCAGACATTCTGCGTTCAGCACCGTGGAAGGACAGTAGGCAGTTCTTTCATCGCTTCCTCGAAGAAATTCGAGCCTCTGAAAGCTCGCCAACGCTAACACATCACCGCAGGTTCGAAACGTGGAGGATAAAAATCGGGGCAAGCCATTTTGAATCCAATGCCTCCTTGCTGATGCCCCAGCGTTGTGCGCTGAGCTGGAACAAGACACGGCCGCACGACCTGTTTTAGAGCACCATATATGCCCGGTAGTGGCACCCTCTATAAGTCGCTGGAGTCGCACATAGTGAAGAATATGTTAGCTGACCCTGTTTATCGTATTATAAGGAGAGCATGTCGTCTGCTTCTTGTGCAAGAGAGGCGGTGACGTCAGAACGACGCCGAGCTATTATTGGCTGATTGAGGTGTACCCACTATTTTTTTTTTAATCAGCCAATAAGAGCTTGGTGTCGTTCTGACGTCATCACCACTCCTGAGCAAGAAGCAGACGACTTACTCTCTGCATTGTTGCTTTTAGTCTCGTCCGGTGGTACGCTGGCTTCGTCGCAACGTTACCCTTGGGCTGAGTTAGAGCCGTTAAATAAGTTGCGCTTCAGAGTATCGACACCCTGCTGTTGCCTCCGTGCTTGAAATCATGGTTGCCAGTTATCTGAAAGTTTGTCCGAAATCGCAGGAAATATTTTTTTCTTCCGTCTCTTAGAAATGTTAGAACAGTTCGCGACAGAGCAATATGATACAGCTGAGCGAATTCCTACTACCATGTCTAAAGCTGAGGAAGTCGCATTCTCGAATTGTGACGATCGACAGTTGCGTCCGCTATGTTCTGTACTGTACCAAGATGGCGGCGCCCACCAGCAGATCGGGGAACGGAGTGTCAATACTCTACGCGTAGCTATTTAGTGGCTCTAGGCTGAGCAAAAAACAGATGACGATGATAATAATAATAATAATAATAATAGTAATAATAATAATATTAATTTCAATTGCACAAATATAAATCCAATGCATACAAATGCGGGTCCGTCAAAAGCCAATAGCGGCTTGTGGGACTGGACCCGGCGCAGCGGCGTAGAAAATACCAAGACTATTCACATGAAAACTAAACAAAGAAACATCAATTATTAAAAACCATCACACCATCAAACAAATATTAATTATTCACATGAAAACTGAACAAAAAAACATCAATTATCAAAAACCATCACACCATCAAATATCAATTATTCACATGAAAACCGAACACCAAGAAGGATCTCTTACAAAGAAGCAAGGTCACTAGAACACTGAAAGAACAACTATAACACGACGAGATCCGTACATCATCTAGAATGTCTTAGAGCTACAAAGACAAGGTCAATCAGAAAAGCAAAAACACGACAAAAAGAAAAATAGTATTTGACAGTCACCTGAAGGAGCTAATGTAGGGACAAAAATAAATATATAAAAATTTAGCATATTGTTTTTAGCTGTCTTTTTAATTGACGTTTTGAATTCAACTCTAAAAAGGAATCAGACGAGCCATTAAAAAGTTCGGGTACATAAAACGGGCGTAATCGTTTTCCGTACTTGGTATAAACAGGAATGATAAAGCGTTCACCGTCTCTTAGAATACGCTCGGAAACACGGGGGGGTCTTAAAGGTGCTAATCCAATAATGCTTCATAATGACACTTCTTTTAAAAAAGAGCTGCAAAACGCGGCAGGCGCAAAGATAAAAACAGTTCGTCACTTAGGGTATCAAGAGGAGCGTAAGCTACGCCCCTTTAGAATTCCCCTCAATATACTATCAATTTTGTTCTGCCAAATCACCGAACAGTTTACATAGATACGTAGGCTAAAGAGTTGACCGACATCTTTCGAACAGAGAAAGGAAGAAATGATTTTGTGGAATGTAACATGCATGATACACTTCGGAGCCTTTTAGCAACATAACTATAAGATGCGAGTTCCAGGACATGTCACTATCAAAATAGGACCCCAAGTATTTCGCTGTGTAAACATATTCAATAGGTGAGCAGCTGCAGCTAGCACACTTTGACGTGTGGAGCACAAATGGAAAATCAAGGCATTTACGTTTTCATGGACTCCAGAAACACACACGTTTTGTTTTTTTAACGTTAATTTTGATAAAATTCGTTTGAAACCAGTCCATTGCCTTTGCAGCATTAACCTGTAACATGTTCAGTGAACTGCGCAAATTTATATGGTGGGAAAGTAACAACGTATCATCTGCGTATTGAAAAATGTCACCACCTGACATCTTTCAATAGCGAGATCGTTCACATACAGATTAAACAGAAGAGGAGACAAAACAGAACCTTGAGGAACTCCTCCGGCTTTAAGAAATACTTTGGCGCTCTGGGTATTGCTGACAGAAACGCACTGTGTCCGGTTCGTCAGAAAGTCTTGGAAGTATTTTAAAGAAAGGACCTCTAAACCAGTAGTCAAACAACTTCTTGATTAATATTTTGTGACTGATAGAATCGAACGCCTTAGAAAAATCTAAAAAAAAGAGCGCAGGCACATTTGTTGTCTTCCAAAGTGTAGTGTAACTTATCCACAAAATCTTCGAGAAGTGAATCCGTGCCACGTCCAGGGATAAAACCATGCTGGGACGGCGAAAAAAGATCAAACCTTTTCAGGAACGCCGTCATTGCTTTTCAAAGGTGTTTCTCAAGTATTAAAGATAAACACGAGAGAATAGATATTAGTCCGTAACTTTCTACGCTATCATGTTTTTCTTTTTTTAGACCAAATGGAATGACCCCTTAGTTGATAGTCCCATTCAGTACATACAGTAAGTCGCTGATACGAATATTATCAGCTCCGGGAGACTTGTTTGGCCTAAAACTAAATACAAGATTACGGAAATCCTGTGATGTTATTTTTGGCAAGAATGCTGAGGCCGAGCAAGAGCGGTTCAAGTTAATAGGAGTGATATTCTCGTCGTTTGATACACCCGACACGGAAGCAAAGAAGCAATTAAAAGTGTCAGTAACCGATTATAAGTCGGCTCCGAAATGCTTGGTAATTCTGTCATCTATCGAAGACCTGTTTAAAACTCCCTTAACTTCATTTACCAAAGCCCCATGTTTTATAAATATAAAAACGTAATCTATAAAACTTATTTTTAAAAATACTGACGTTTTCTGGAGCGAATCATGGCATTCCCACGATTTCTACAACTTTGGTATTGCAAACGCATTTTTTTATCTTTTGGGAAACGGCGACCCCCCCCCCCCCCCCCCCCCCCCCCCTTATCGTGCCCATAACATGTCTTTCTCTTTGATCGCAGATAAAACGTCTTTGGTAAGTCAGGGTTGATTCTGCCTGCATTTTCTTACAGTTATTGTTTTTACGCTCACGGATTTGAAATCAGACAAAATATTAATTAGCTTAAGATATGCATCCTGGTGATAAAAATTGTCAATAAGTATATTCCAATTATAGGAGGAAATTAATCAACCAAACTGACGGGAATCCACGATTGTTGCTTCTTTTTGCTGTTCTATAGGTTTTTCTGAAGTACCACAAAAGTTAATGCGCCACGCCACGAAGTAATGGTCCGCCAATTTTCCCAAGATTACTTCCGATGTTGCAGGTATATCAGAGTTTCTAACGTTTATATTATCAATATATGAATAATATTAATGTTATGTGAATAATAATAATAATAATAATAATAATAATAATAATAATAATAATAATAATAATAATCAAGAATAATTTTATTAGGTATCCAGGAACGGACCGTGCGGTCTTGGTACTTGTACACCGAACACCGAAACTTATGCACTACAAAAAAGTGGAAAAAAAAAACACAAAAAAACATAAAAACTCAAAGCTTTGAGTGAAAGATATGATAATATAATATAACGCATGCTGACACAACATTACGATATACACAACAAGAACGGAACACAAAGTCCGAACACAAAGTAGAAAACTACCACAAAAACGAATGTACCTTATTAAAATAATATATAATAACATCACAATCACGACAGGTTTAGCGAGACTCATACAAGACTCTGAGAGATCTAACAAATTCAGTCACACAAAAAATATCAAGATCACTTGCAATGCCATCATATTCCCGACGCATACGAAAGATGGGGTCCAGGATATTTAACGTCCGAAGAGAGTAAAAAGCCGTTGTCGAACGACAAGGAACTCGACGATGAACTCGACGAGGAACTCGTAAAGATATCTGTGAGAACGGTTCTGAACAGTCAGCCATGCCATGAAGGACTTTGAAAAGTTAAACGAGATCTGCCTTTTCTAGGCGGTGATATAAGCTGTTCATATGCAGGACGTCCAATACACTGTTAATCTTTGATAGAGATGTTTCATCGCGCAGATATCGATATCGGTAAATAGATAAAAATTTGTTTTGCACTCGCTCCAGCCTTAGGAGGGTAGTTTTACAACTACTATTCCATACGGGAGATGCGCGTTCAAGTTGAGACCTTGTCAAAGAACGGTACAGGGTTACAAACGTTGCGAGGTTTTCAAATACTCTAGTTGTTCGACAAACAACACCGAGCACGCGCAAGGCGCAAGTACTTATACGAGCCACGTGGCTATCAAATCTCAAGGGTGAGTCAAAAAACACTCCCAAGTCCCGAACTTCACTAGAACGGCATAATACGTCTGAGCGAACATTGTAAGGGAAACGTGTTGTTTGCGTTTTGCGACTGTAGGACATGACCTTGGTTTTCGAGCTGTTTAGTAGGAGGCCGTTCAGTGAACACCATTTGCTAAATGAGTTTATGTCCTCCAGTAGAAACTTGCAATCTGAGATAGTTCTAATCTCCGTAACTATCTTAATATCATCAGCATATCGCAAAAACGAAGAGTTTACAATCTGCTTACACGCATCGTTCACAAAAATAGAAAAAAGAAGCGGGCCCAGAACTGATCCCTGAGGTACCCCAGACGTGGCCGTGTACGTAAAAGAACACGCGCCGTTCGCACGAGCAACACATGTTCTGTTAGACAAATAATTCTGAAACCAATCGTGTAGCCCTCCACAGACACCAATACTACAAAATTTTGATAAAAGAATGCCACGGTCAACCACATCAAAGGCCTTACTCAGATCAAAGTAGACCACGTCAAGCTGGCCTCTGTGGCATACAGCTTTGGATGCAATGGACATAAATGAAATCAAATTTGTTGTTGTCGAGCGTCCTGATACAAATCCGTGTTGGTTGGAATTAATACTTTTTTTTTTAAAACGAAAGGACAATGTTTTGTGCACTACCATTTCGAAAAGCTTCGAAAATGTGCACAGCAGAGACACTGGCCTGTAGTTTGACGCAGTGGTACGACTTCCAGACTTGTAGACTGGGACTACGACTGACTTCCTCCACATCTCAGGAAACACTCCTGCCCTTAAGGAGTCGTTAAAAATATCATAGAGGATAGGTGTGAAAATTACGTGAAATGCTTTCACAAGTATTGCTGGAATACTGTCGTGACCTGAGGACATGGTAGGTCTCAGTTTTTTTATGCATTCCTAAACCATTCCCTCATCCAAAAATAGGAAGAAAATGAATCCATTCACACCAGGGGATGGCGGCTGTTGGTGCCCATTCCTATTGTGTTTATATACAGAACTGAAATGACGCGCGAATATATTGTACACACTGGACGTGGTCACATTCTCCTCGTTGAGCATAATATCAGGATGAATCAATAATCCGCCTTGAGAACGAACATGTCGGTAGAGTTTTCTTGGATTTCTCCTCAGTTCGGACTCCACTGACTCCACATGTATCATATGATCAATCATCTGATGTTGCTTACAGAGGCGTCTATAATGAATAAACTCAGCCTCCCACCTGAGACAACCAGTCTTCTTAAATTTGCTGTGAGGGAAGCTTTTTTTTCTTCAGAAACTTTTTTTTTTTTAAATATTGAGACAACCAGGGAGGGAAGTTCTGAATTGGTATGCTTCGTGAGAGGAGTGTAATGATCCATTCCCTCCTGCAACGCCGTGGTGAATTGAAGAACCTGATAATTGACGTCAGATGAGTGCAGGATAGGGGACCAGTCGAACGTAGAAAAGTGGTTATATAATCCCACATAGTCACCAGCAGCGAAGTTATGCAGTTTACCTAGAAAAGTGTGACTAGCAGCCGGTATACGGCTGACAAGTACACTCAAGGTTATAGCCATTATAGCCACCTCAAGTAGAGGATGATATTTGTCTGTCGGTACTAAAGGAAATCCGCTCTTAGTAACAGAAACGTCTTCAATGTCTGAGAAACAAAGGTCAAGGATAGCGCCTTCACTATTTTTTACCCCGCTAAACTGATTCAGGCCCATAAAAGAGGCATAGTCAACAAGGTGATTGCCCTTCTTTGCATCGTAATAATTACTTGAAACAACACTGTGAGTTTGCCAGCATACACCTGGAACATTAAAATCGCCAATTACTAACAGTGTGCATTCACCCAGTTTGTCTGCTATATCCTCAATTCGAAGGAGACATTCATTCAACTCCTCAGGTTCAATGTACGGAGAAAAATTAAAAAAAAAAAAAAAAGATTCTATCAGAACGCGTTCTCTATTATCGCACTCCAGCTCTACCCAAACAGATTCCGAATAAGTCTCAAGATCGGCACGCCTGCTGCATTTTAAACAGCTGTCGATTGCAATCAAGACACGGTCTCCCGTTTTCTTTCCACGAGATAAATCGCGATCACTGCGACGCACAAGAAAATCCGACGAAAAATACTCCCCAGACAGTATTTCCGGGCATACAAAATATAGAAAAATCAGTACCTATAGCATTACAAAAGCATTCACTGGCCTTAGTACGAAGGCCGCGAACGTTCTGATAGTAAATGTGCGTGCTAGTCATATGCAGGCAAGATAATATATACTTAACTTACTCATGTCTGTTGGCAGTAACATGACGAAGGTCCTCGTGAAAAAAGCCCCTAAAAGGTATATAAAGACACGCCATGGGCCACAGGTAAGGGTCCCTGAGCTTCTAGTACGTAACTTCGTCTACAGCAAACGTAAAATGATGCGTAATTGTCGTACCTGGTGTTAAGCCTTCTACAAAAATAAAATAATACTGATGCATACAGTTTCCCCACTTAGCAGCGTGCGACGATAGACAGGGGACCCAAGTCTAGCCCGAGTAGTCGCGGATCAGAAGACGAGTCCCAGAACGAGCGTTAAAGGGCGACGTAGACTTCGCACTTTCCACTTTTCTTTCGATTCCTCCTCTCCCCTTTCTACCCTGCCCACCACTGCCTGTTTCATCCTCCCGCATAGTGAGGGGGATCTTCTGCCTTGCAGAATCTCCAGTCTGGCAGTCGGCCTTAAAGGGGTAGTGAAACGAAATTTTAGCGCCGATCTTGTTGCATAAATATGGGCTAGGGACAGGCACCACCTCGGAAATATAAATATTGCGCTGTAAAACACAGGAGAACTAATTTTAAACATAATTAAACGATTTCAAATTTTCATCTGGTGGATGGGGGGAAGTTCTCGTGACATCACTTGTGCCAAAATAGCAGCGCCGTTCTGCGGCAATACGGCGTGCCGGCAGAATTCGCCTAGGCCTGAACGCGTTTGCAAAGCCTTGGCGGAGAAAGCCAAAGCGTAGTTGGCCACAGTGAGCTCGTTCTCGTTGCGGCTCTTCGCACGACACGGCCCGAGCATGCTTCTGGCACGGCCGGTATTAGTTGCTGCGAGTCGCGAGCTGCAAGCCGACGTTAAAAAGGATATGTTTGAACTACGAGGGTGTCAGCAAGAGCCACGCAAATGCCAAATACCTGTTCACACTCGGAGCGGACACGCGCGTTTGATCGAAGTGCTGGATTCGCTCTGTTAGACCGCGTTTCGGTAAGCGCTTCTGGACCGATCTTTTACGATTGCAACTCGATACTGACATGACATCGGCAAAGAAAGGTTAGACCGACATCACGTATAGCTCCCACGAACTGCTATAGCTCGACACTGACGTAGCGTCGAGTCAGAATAAAAATGGCATACTAATAACAGAGTGTACATACCGAGTTGCCAAGGTAATCCGTATGGCGTTTATTTGAGCTCTATATCACACAAAACAAGGAGATAAAATCAATGAGAGTCCCTTTTCGACGACAGCGTTCGTCACCGCTGTCTCGGAAAACAAGGAGATCGAGATGACAAGGGGAAAATATTGACCTCTGAAATTTAGTTCAGGGATCAAACTACTCATCCGGTAAGGGTCCACAAGGGTCGCGCGGGCATATTCCATTCAGCAGGCCAGCCGGTCATGGACAGACGGTCTTGGCCAAGGACCGCCGGAGCAACGGTGCGCCGAGTCGATGTTGCTGCTAGGCCTACTATATTCTGCCGAGCTCGCTCGGTCGGCAGAATCGTGGCTGTTGTAGCTCTTCTCGTGTGTTTGTGGATCCTGCGTTCTTGATCGTCGTGGTCTGTTTTAAGTACTCCTTCCTTTTTTCTTGCTGGTTGAAGTCGGGACGAACGAGAAGAGCACGAAGAAAAGTAAATGTCCGTTGGTGGCCGATACCAAGTAACTGAGCGACGCTGTCGGCCTTGTTGATTTGATCGTGAAAAGTGCGTAAGACAGCTTCGGAGCTGTCGTAGAATTCTGTCGTAACCTGCGCAAAGGTTACGACAATTTCGTTTCGAGAGCACGGGTTTTCTCTCAAATTTGTCGTACGCACTTTTTTCGTCGTGAATTCGCTTTGAGAATCCGGCCTCAGAGCTGGTTTTGTCAGTGCTGCCGTGGTTGCCGACTTGCCGTGGTCCCGTGGTGCAGCGTGCGTGCAGCCCTTGCACATCTCAAACGGCCACGTTGTCACAGGTCGTAAATCGTCGACGCGCCACCAAGTGGCAACGCTCGTAACCACAACATTCACGCCGTAGCCTTTCCCGACCGGCACAAGTGACGTCACGAATGCGCCCAATATCCCAAGACGCATCGCGCTCTCCGATGGCCGATTTTTGAGCGCGCGCCCAATCGGGCCCATCAGGGTGAAAAATATAGCCATCCGTTCAAAATACAAACGCGCGATTATGATTTATGAATATCATTGATCATATTGAACCTATTTCTGACCATAATAGGTGTATTTCAAGTTTCGCTTCAGTATCCCTTTAAGCTTCCAACTCTGCCAGGATCATTCACTACAGGGTGCTTTCATTTGAAATGGAACAGGTGTGTCGGGCTGGCTATTTTTATTTGCCTAAAAAATTATATTAGACCAACATTTTTGCAATAACAAACACGTTTTAATTTTTTATTGTTTTTTTTGCAAAAATTTTAAAGTGGAGCTAGGTGAAATGCTACGTTGGTGCTGCTTGGTTTTTGTACCCAGTGATGTCGGGTATTATAAGCAGTTAAAACGAAAACACTCAGTAATTTTTACTGTAAATGTATGACGCATGGCCCTTTCTTTTTTTCTTTAATAACTGATAAAAATAAATAAAAAGGAGACATTCGCTGCTGCTATAGCAGCGCCGGCTACTCCTTTGAACTTGAGTGATTAGTGTCCATTCCCTTGAGAGTTCACAGTTGTCACATAAACTAAACACTGCACAGAACACCCTGCACTTCTCTCCAAGTTATAAAAGTACACTATTTACATCAGGGTGCAATGATTTCCTTCTTTTATTTTTTTCTTTTCTTCTTTTTTTTTAAACAAAAACCATTTTGGCATATTTTTTTGGTAGAAATAAAACATTCAGAATATCGCCTCTTTGACGTTTGGGTGACGCATTTGACGTCTTGTATCATAGGATTCATTATACATTCTGTTTATTATGCCTGTAGGCCTATACACTGGTATCTTTCTCGATTGAAAAATGTCTATCTGAAACCGACATCGTGCGGCAAAGCCCCTATAACACAAAGAAGCTAATTAAAAATTCGTGAAGGTTTTTTTTTATTATTATTATTTTCTCGGGATTTTTTTACTATATCAACAAATTGCCACGAAACCGCTGCACTGACCGTCAGCGAATTCAATACGCCACTACGAAACTCGAGCCTCACACGAACCAAAGAACAAAACAAGCGAAGGACACACAGAGGATTAAACAAATCGAGAGTCAGACGTGATATGATTACTAACATTCGAAAAACAGAGGTAACGATTTGGGCTACGTGGTATGAAAAAGAAAGGTAGCTGACAAATAAACACCTAGGTCACGGATTTTCCGAACACGTCCATTGGAAGTATTGCCAAGTATAGATACGAATAAGAAATGATTTCACGTTTTCTACGCATCCAGATAAACAAAACACAAGTTTTGTTTTATCTGGACTGAACACTAATAAGTTAGCAGAACACCACCCTGAGATGGGGCAGCGACATCTTGTAAAAGCACACAATCATTCGTCGTCTCAATACTTAAATAAAGCTTGATATCCTCTGCAAATAAGAGCAACCGGGCATTCCTTATACAAGATTCAATATCACTAATAAATACAAGCAAAAGAAGCGGCCCGAGATGTGACCATTGAGGTACCCCCGAAGTTGGTACAAAAACGTCCGATAAGCGATTCAAGACACGTACGGCACTCTGATGATCATTCAGCTAGCTGCTGAACCACAAGAAAAGTAGTGGTGACACACCATATAAAGAAAGTTTATCCAGAAGCAAAAAGTAGTTTATCTTATCAAAGGCCTTCGATAAATCAAAATAAACAATATCGACTTGCCCACGCACAACAACGAACGGCACGGTGTAATTGAGTAGAGGACAAAGGTTTGCCTCTACCGAAAGACCTCTCACAAATTCATGTTGAACGGTACTCAGATTTCGAAAGAAGTAAAAATAAACACGGGTGTAAATCAATATTTCAAAAAAAAAAAAAAAACTTTTGAAAAAGTACACAGTAACGATACAGGGCCGTAGTTATCTACCTTAGAGCTTTGTGTATCGGTACGACAGACTTGTTCCACAGACTTGGGAAAACACATTAAATACATGTTCTAGTAAAGGGGCTAAAATATCGGCACAGCACTTAACAATAAAACTAGGTATTAAATCTGCACCAACGGATCGCTTTGGATTTAATGTTTGTATTGCCTCCGAGATTTCGTCGGTATATTAACTTGGTTGATTGACAAAGTGTCATTACAGACAACGCTACCGACAGAATTCCTGTTCTGGGGAACATTCGAAGAATAACAATTGTTAAAATAGTTTCGAAATATATTGGCTACCTTTTCGGTACAAGTTACATAATCCATGTAAGTACGTAAAAATGCGTTCCTAGTTGAGTCTTTTGTATGATGCATTACAATTGATCGGGTTCGCGGCACAGGCTACTTTGCACTCCTCTTTCATGAACACATTTATTATGCATAAACAACTTTTTAACAAGCGCTCGGTAAACACTGATTTTCATATACCATAGTTCAAAGCCACTTCTTTTAAACAATTTATGAAAATGATTTTTCTTGAGCATATAATGTTTTGATTCCTTCGAGAGTGGAATAGGTTGCCGAAAGATGTGCTTGCGGCAAATTTGGTTTTTTGAATTTTCAATTGTGTAGTGTTTTTATAGACAGTATGTTTTTATTTAATTTCATTATTGATCCATAGAAAGTGTTTTGCTTTTTTTTGTGTGTATTACTTATATTCTAAAACAAAAGTGTTTGTATCAAATCCACCCCCTGCAATAATGCCTCACGGCGAAGCAGGTTTTTTTCTGTAAATAAAAAAAAACCAAAGGGGATACTTAGACGGTTTAGAACAGCGCTTAGGATCAAACAAATCGATTGCTTTCCTTACTATATCTGCTAAGGATTCAGTCGCGGAATTTACACAATCATCACTCAGGACCGTCGACCAATCATAATTTTGAAGAAACTTATACAGCTCTAGATAATCGCAATTGCTACAATCGTACGTGCTGTAATGTTGTCGTACACACGACCTTCCAGATAAACAAAAAATAAACGACGTTTACAAATGCCTGTAATGCGAAAATAGAGCGCAGCTCTTGAGGAGGAGGGGGGAGGCTACGGAGGGGAGCGTATGCCCCTCCCCTCCTCCTCGCCTGCTACCCTCCCATTTACTGTGAAATTTTTGCTAAATTTGCCGCTAAATTTAGCGTGAAAATTATCGCTAGATTTCTCCGCTAAATTTAACGGGGATAGAATCCTGCTAAATTTAGCGGGGAAATTTAGCGAAAATTTTCTCGCTATATTTAGCGGGAATGCTGAATGAATGTGAATGTCACGTGACGTCGATTTCCCCGCTAAATTTAGCGGGAAAATTTGCCCTCCCAATTTAGTGGAAGAATTTCCCTGATAAACTTTAGAGGGAAAATTTTTCCGCTATATTTAGCGGGGAATTTCACGCTAAATATAGCACATAATTTTCTCTCTAACTTTAGCGGTAAATTTCCCTGCTGAATTTAGCGGGTAAATTCCCCACTAAATTTAGCAGAAAAAGTTCGCTCCAAATTTAGCGAAAAGTTTTCCCGCCAAATTTTGCGGAAACTTTTACCCTCATGACGTCACACGTGACGCTACGTGTGACGTCCATTATTCTCCAACGCCCTATAGGTGGCGGGGCGGTAGTTCCAAGATGGCGGAAGAGACGGGGATAGATTCTCCAGGATATCCCGCGCGCCTGCTCGCGCTGACGCTGTTCAGCGCGCTAAAAATTATTTATTGGTCTACAAATGCGAAGCGGTTATGAAGGGATCATATTAAAGGTGACGTAGATGCTGATACACGTTAGGAAAACGAGCATGCTGTTATTTAAAAGTTGCAGAAACCTCAAATTGCGAAGCTTTGGGGTGAGCGAGCGCGTTTTAGGCACCGGCCAGGTTACTGTTTGTGGCAGAATATTTTTGAGGGCGATGAAGATATGTTTGCGGCTTTGCCTGGGCCATTAGTTCTCTAAAAAAAGAGCCGAGAACGCTGACCGTCAAGCTTCGGAAGAGCAGCGTTCACAGTATTGGTGTCTTCGCGTCACAGGCTCACAACTCGCTGCTCGCCGTCCCGGTGTTAGTACTGCAACACGTAATGAAACTGCTCTATGGTTATTAATAGAAAGTTTTTTTTTTACCGCAGGCTACCGTGCGGTGTAGCATTACAACCGCAAGCTCGCGCTGTGCCTTTAAAGTACAATTTTCAGTGCACGCCAGGAGCGTTGCCGTGCTCATCATTCTAAAAAAAAAAAAAAAAAAAAAAAAAAAATGTTGTAGTCCTTACACCCCTTGGCACATATACGACACTCCAAAACTTCAGTTCGCCGTGCAGCCCATCGACGTCAAACTGACGGCCCCAACTTTTACGAGAGGCTTGGTGACGGTGCATTATAAGATATTAAACTGCTAAAGTACGCATCAAAGAGTACCGAAAAAAACAACACGAGGTTTCGCAGTAAGGCCAAGAAAACCCCGATTATTATTATTTTTTTACAGTCATTCACACTTACTTGGGTTATTTTAAAAAGGTTGCACAACTCGGCTAACAAGTCGCTCGTGAAAGTTGGTAGCACTGGTTGAACGTCAGTGCGCTGTACGTCCAAACGAAGTTTAGGGGTGTCGTACGCTCTGCAGAAACTGCCTATTAACATAACCGGCGTGTTTAGGGGTTTCATTTATCGATTTATCAAAAATAAATATTTTAATATACCGTACATTTTTTGCACCGCGTTATTTGCAACATTCCGGTACCTCTGGCCAAAACTGCGCGTTCTAAGCTCTCGTCACAAACGGCTGCCTAACACAGAACCGCTTAAAATGCTTCTAGCCTTTTTTATTTGCTTTGTAATCACCTGAAAGCAAGTACGGGTATTCTGTCTTTTTGAAGTGCTTGGAATAAATGGTCATGTTCCTTGTAACGGCCTTAAAACGCGAACCCATTCCCGATTTGTATTGCTCGACATACCATTGCGCGACGAGTTTTCTCCTACTTATGGCAAAGAATAGACTTTCCGTAGACCGTACTATAGAGTTCTTCATTATTAGTGGGAGCGTTTTTCGTCACGTTGAGTACAGATTGAGCTGGTGGCCATGCACAAGACCAGAAATCCGCAGCGTATGCGATACACGAAAAGTCCCTAATAAAATTAGACATCCCGGTCCTTCGTGCAAGGCTGTTGCAAGGCGGAGCACAAGAATTCCTTTTTTAACGCGTTCACGTTTTTCGTTAAAACGGCTTCACGCATCAAAGCCGGCAGTCCCTGCCACCGTTTCCGCGCCGCCGCCGCCGCCTCCGCCGTCCCCGCTCCTCTGGTTCTCCGTTCGTCCGCGGGAGGGCGAGCGGCGCGCTGGAGTTGCGAATAGGAAACGTCCCGCTAAATTTTGCAAAAAAATATCCCCCCAAATTTAGCGAAAAATTTTCCCGCCAAATTTACCGGGAAAACTTTACCCTCGTGACGTGATTATGGGAAACGTTCCATAATGCAAAGCGCGGCTAGGCCGCTGAACCCCGAAACGGGCGCCTAAGAGCTGCGTTCTAAAAACTACGGTGAAAAGTGGATGAAGAACGCCAGGTCTCACAAGGGGATCACTAGTTGACAATACATTTTCAATGGCACAGTTTGAAAGTAAGAGATCGAGAACATTCCCAGCACTATTTTTCAACCTATTGTGCCGACTGATCTCGTTAAAAATCAAGTAATCGAGACACTTTATTTCTTTTTTGACTGCTCACGCAAGCCATTAAACCAGATGAACAATCCACGCTAGGAAAATTAAAATCCCCACATATATGACCCTTAAACTTCGAAAAATCAACTTGCTCTTGAAGTACTTTTAAATGGTTGGCAAACACAATGGGATCTGATAACGGGGGGAAATCCTAATTTCCAATAAGGCAATTAAAACCGTCACCGGACACTAGTTCATCCCACACACATTCCGCGTCAAGGATTGCAAATCCCGCCCTCTGAACGATATGAACGACTCGCGCACCGTAATTAATACACCACCATCAAACTTCTGCCCCGCGGCACTTAATCTCGATATTCACGATACACGTTATAAAAAGACGGAAAATAACTCGCCCTTGAAATCTCCTCTAAAAACCAAGCTCCAATTAAACATTTAATGTCTTAATTCTTAGAGATAAGACTGGTCACACATTCATGCGTTAAGTCTGTTTCCCGAAAACCTTCTAGAATATGCATCCATCCTGCCACACGCATGGGTTATTAATCGCTTCAAATATGTCTTCGGATACAGAGACATGACAAGACGAGTAGAACGGGAATTTTGTCTTCAGCTTCGTGCAGCGCACAGATTTTCCATGCAGGAAAGGTTCGTCGAGAAAAGTAACATCCATTAACGTTGTTTTGAAGTTAGAATCGGAATACAAATAAGGCTCTCTGAGCCGGCAGACGAGGTATACAAAGGTCACCTTTGATGATTTCGATGTGCCAACCGATGGCTTTTTTTCGTCGTCGAGGGCCCACCAAAGTAAATCCGTCGTCCATGGTCGCACTTGAACCTTCACCCCCTTGAAGCTCGCTGGCGCATCGTGCGGCACGATCTTTTGAATTGTAGTTGTCTTTGTTTCCGTTGTGTGGTAGCGTCAACACGGGACCGGTTCTTCCATTCACGGAAGTTCGGGCTCCCGTGCTCGCACTTGCTGCCGTCTGTCGTAGAGATCATAATTTTGTCGCAATGATGCAGCCGCCGAGTAGCTCCGATTCTGCTATTTTGAATCTGGCACTCGCTGGGTCACTTGCTTGCGCAAGTCACAAACTCTGTAACGCAGATGGTTGTTATCTGGTCAGCGGCACTTCATTACCGCAGTTAGCACGTCCAGCTTGATATTCAGGCGTTCCCATGTGGATTCCGGGTCGTACGTAACGCGCGTGGCTTTGACTGCACCATCCGTGTCTGACTCAGACAAGTCCGATATATGTCTACAGAGTTAGGTTTATCTCTGCAAGCCTTTCGGTGCTCTCAAGTACAAGCGTTACATTTGTACAAACTTTTTCATGACGCCATCAGAACAGTATATTCTTCAAGGCCGACGTTAATACAGCTACAATGAAGAGCTTGCAGTCAACAGAACACAAGAGGAACAGCTGCTTAGCGACAATTTTTTCAGAGCAGCTTCCACGCACACCCTTCTTGGAGAAAATCTTGGACCAAGATGGCGTCCAAAGTGCAAACGAGCTGGACAAGAGTGACGAAAATAATCCCTGAAGAAGAAGGACAAAAATCCGCCTGGTCCTGGTGATAATGATGCAATTTAATGCACCTTTGCATTTAATTGCATTAACATCATAACCTTAAAAATGCAAGCCGTTCACCCTTGTTGGTGTTAGACTGGTGGAAGGTGATAAAACCCGTTTGCTCTACTGACGTCTATAACCCCTGGCTGGTTAGCTCAGTTGGTACAGCGCTGCATTAGAAATGGAGAGGTCCCCGGTTTGATACCAGGACCAGGAGGGTTTTTCTCAGTCGTGCACCATTCACCTAGCTGTGTTTGGAGATTTGGAGACTTCTTGCGCGCAATCTGCATTCTTGAAAGGTGATAAAATGACAGGGTGCGCCCCCTGTTAAGGAGGCCAGATGTTACTCAATGTTTGTCCATCACCATGTTGGTTCAAGTAACTACAAACAATTAAAAAAACTAAAAAGAAAAAAAATTTACTGCGGTACAATTCTGCTACTTTTTGAAAAATGAGCTGCGTTTCAGCATTAATAACAAAGCTACAATAATGGTCACGTATATGTTTCCTATACATTTGTAAAAATACATTTAAAGATGCTCATTTTGATAAATTTTACGCTATTTTATATGGAGAAGTTCGTTGGTAAATAATGTGTGAATATGTCTCTAAAACGTGTTCATTTGAAATATTTCTTCTTTCTTTTCTCTCATAAACGTCTTAGGTTGTAATCATGTCGTTAAACACCTGACACTGTGGTGCAGAAAAGAAGAGAAAGAAAACTTTTAGTCGAAGGGAACGTCTCATTCTCAAACTGACATGCCAAAAAAAGCGACCTCTGCATGCTTCCAGCTCCGCCAGACGTCGTCCTAGGTTGTCGAGCACTGCAAACGCCGGAAGATGTAGCGTACGTTGGCCGAGGCACAGGGAAATAAGCCTGCTTCAGCAACTATTAGTGAAAATACTGTACAGGGTGTCACAAAAGAAAATTTACACGGTCTTTTTTACCACAAAAATAAACTAGGCATCGCCGAACACTCATTCTCCGCCCAAAAGGTAGCGCTAGAGGTCACAACCAGATGCCAAAGTTTCAGCCCGATCCGATAACTTAATCAAAAGTTATAAGGGATTTTTTTGAAAACCACCAGCTCGCCTGCGCACCTACAGTCTTTTCCGCTAGACTGTAGTTTTTAATATTCTGCGTACATGTTGTAAACGTTTCACAAAATAAATAGAAAAAAAATATTACTACGTGCACGCTCCGGTGTAAAATTGACGGCTGTGCAAATTAGCATAACGAAGCATTGGCAATCTCCACGCTTCGAGATTCGAATTTTGATTTCTCTGGAAGAAACTTAACGTGGCTTTCACGTACATTCTTTTTCACATACACACACACACACACACACACACACACACACACACACACACGCACACGCACGCGCACACGCACGCACACACACACACACACACACACGCACGCACGCACGCACGCACGCACGCACGCACGCACGCATATATATATGACCCGTGCCATCATTGTACGATCTGATGTGGAAACATTCTGCTTTCTATGTGCATGTGTTTGGTATTTTAATCAAAGATTCATCGAGACAGAAAGATTTATACCACGCTGAACACAATCAACGAACAGTGCTTATCTGAGCAGATCGGAGCGTTGAACTTTTCTTCCATCTTCGTCAGTTACGCAACGTCCTATTGCGAGAAAAACAGAACGCGAAATAATAAGAAAAGGCAAATAAAGCTTTAGAACTAAAAATCAAGCTGTTTTAGTACGGCCGGCTTGCCATTCATTTGCTAATTAAACTGCACTTTAGGTTAGAGTAACTCTTCCTTCAGCATTGTTTTCAGTGACGGATTGATCAATCAGTCTGCCATGTGTAAAAATGCATGTAGCGACGAAGAATCAGCACTTGCTATCTACATAAATAAAATTAAGATAATTTAAATAAAATAAATACAACTTTAAATAACAGGTCTACAGCGGATTTCCTTAACCTTACGAACATAATCCTTTCGTTGCGATATGTAATCTGGCGGGTGAAAGTAGGCATTTCTTTCTATCCCAGTCCTACAATGAAATATGTTATTAAAAAAATTCAATTGAAGGCTCTTCCTTCTAAAGCATAGCTCCTTCCATCCCAGGAAGTCAAACTAAGTCGCCTGTCATAAGTGTTTAAAACAAAACGGGTAGTCCCGTTCTGTACTTTTTCAAGCTTGGTTATCTGAACAGCAGTGTGAGGGTCCCATAAAGTGCAAGCATATTCTAATATTGACCGGACACGTGAAAAATAAAGTCTTTCTTTTATGGAACGTGGTACAGGCTTAAAATTACGAGCGAGGAAGCCAAGCATTCTCGATGCTTCAAAGACAGTATAGTCGATATGCCTATTCCAACTTAAGGTCGAGGTTAGAAATACACCGAGATATTTGCATTCGTAGGCTACAGTGAGTAGCTCGTCATTAATAGTATAAGCACTGAGGAATAGAACTGGTCATCTCGTAAATGGAACCTGGACAGTTTTCTTAAGTTTAATATTCATTTCCCACAGTTTGCACCAATCGGAGAATGTGGACATCATCGTTCAAAGCCCGGAGCACCTCGCCTTTGTTCCCATGAGATGTCGCTGGCTTTCGCGTAGCACCCCTCGATTCTGAAGGCCACCGTGTTTTTCCGGGAAGACGGCGATTTTAGGCGCACGCAGTGTTACCAAAGGTGCAGGATTGAGAGCGTAACCCAAGCACTTGAAGAGAAGGGGAAGCTCTATTCTTATTGGGACTCTCTTTTATCTGTCTACCACGTCGCGATTGTCCTACAAAATCAACTTTCATTTATTTCTCGCTCGTGGCTTCCAAGTACTGCGCGCAACTAGTGAGATAGGGTATAGTTATAGCTGATTAAGACGATGCATATTTCTAACACACAATAGTTTTCCGAAATCAAGGTTTCGCTCGAATGGATAACTCAGAGCCTTTTATACACCAACTCAACTCTCCTACGTCACGCCGCGGTGGTGGCGCGCCGGACGCACTTCCGGTCTCGGGCGGTGGGCAGAAGTCGCCGTGCCAGACATGCATTCTTGTGTTCCTTTGGAAGAAACGAGACAAAAATCCTGCCTTCTCGTCAAAATGCTGCGATGGGGGCTTTACCAAGAGAGTCTGGGAAGGTTTGAAGATCAGTTTTCATGTGTTTTTGCACCCTCCGTTCGTCCGAGAACGTGGATAGCAGCCGTGAAAAGGGCAAACCTGACGCTGTCGAACTACGATTGCGTGTGCGGGCCACAATTTGTAGTCGCCAGATGTATTTGCTTTGTTCCAACATGACCGAGAGAAAACCCCCAAGTTGTCCGGACCACCCACGGATTCAGTGCGTCTTCAAATTCACACGGCCGCCTGATCGTTCGAACTTTCGTCTGCTCTTTCAAAGTTGTCTGCTTTTTGTCGTCTGCTCGTTCAAACAAAAGCGGCCCGTAGACCAAAGTTTGACCCGGTGATTGCAATAAGAAGTAATTGCAGGCCTCAAAAAACTTAAGTAGGCTCGGTATAAACAGTAGATACATGTTAATTATTGGTACCGGTGGCCATCACCTACTTGTTACGCTTTGTCTGTTCCCGCTTCCGATTTTCAGTATCCACGTCGATCATCGCCGCTACCTTTTACACTTTTGCAGCACGAGCGACGTCGCGACCGAAAATAGCTACAAGAATCTCATCATGGTTTTGGCGTCCATTCTGCAGCGTTCATGCGAATGAATCGCCGCACGTCAAATTACTTACGGAAAGTTTAGCGGCGTAACGAACCTCGATAATTTCGCTCAGGCGATTGAAGTGGTAAGACATTGCGATGAGGACGTAGAATCGACAACTCCAACGCGAAAAAGAGTATGCAGACTCACACAGACGCCGACAACGTGACATTCGAATGGTTTGTTGACGCGGGACGCGGTGCCGGCGGTGCGTGCTTCCTGCCCGTACTCCATTGCGCGTGCGTTCGAACTGTCGTCTGCTGTTTCAAACTTGGCTGCTTTTTGTCGTTAGTTCGTTCAAACGACAGCGGCTCGTAAACCAAACGTTGACCCGGTAATTGCGATAAGAACTAAGTGCAGGCCTCAAAACATTTTTGAAGGTTGGTTGGGGTAAGTCGGCTAAGTGTAAACCGATACAAGAAGTTGTTGATCATTGTTACCAGTGGCCATCACCGACTTGTATTGCCCGATTCTACTTGAGGTTTTCAGTATCGATGTCCACCATCTCAGCTACGGTCCACGCTTTTGCAGTCCGAGCGACGTCGCGACTGAAAATAGCGAGCAGAATCTCGACGTGGGAGTCAGGCTTTAGCGCCCATTCTGCGGCGTCCACGTGAAATGAATCGCCGCACGTCACATTATCCACGCAAAGTTTTGCCTCGATAGTTTTGCTGAAGCCGCTCAAGTAGTCAGATATTGTTAGGAGGACGTAGAATCAACAATTCCAACGCGAAAAAGAGCACGGGGACTCCCACCGACGCCGACAACAACGCAATTCAATGGTCTGTTTATGGGCGACGGCGGACTTCTTGCCCACCATCCACGGCGCATGCGCGGCGCCGGTGACGTCCGCTAGGGGCGCTCCGGTTTGTTTGTAAACATGAGTTGGTGTATACTGGGAGAGTTCGGCGGGTGGGAGGGGCTTACGGCCCGCTAGGTCTAGCGGACTCAGCGGGCGCCGCTTCCGCCATGATGCGCCTCCCGGCGAGTGGGTCCCCATTGACATCCGATGTATACGCGTGTAGGTTTTGCCGTTTGCGCTTTTGTTGGCCTAAGGAGAAAGTCGAAAAATCAGGCAATTTGTTACGTTAATCATACGTTAATCATAAACTTACCTCGCACAATCGAGAACTCGGCTTCCAGTCAGCCCTTCTTGGTTTCCCAGATCTTGTGCCTTGCGCGGTTTTCTTTTCCTTGCGGGAACCGGTAACCCCTTTTTCGCGTTGTTCGAGCACCCAACGGCACTGCAGCCCCCCATTTCTTTTTCATCTAACGTCTGGCAGAGCGCAGAACGATCATTTTCATCGTCGTCTCTCGCTCCATGGACTCTAGCGAGCCGACTGCCGGCTCGAGTCAGTAGGGCAAACGGGTTTTATCAGCCGCCACCAGCCTTACACCAAACAAGGGTGAAAGCTTGCAATTTAAGGTTATAATTATAATGCAATTAAATGCAAAGGTGCAATCAAGCTAGACGGCAAGGCACATCATGGCGGATGCGCACAGTTGCCAGACTGTTTGATCAGTGCTGCCAGACTGGCGGCTGGATCAAAGAACCGCCGAACTCTCCCAGTATAAAAGGCTCTGGGATAACTCACACGTACACTTCGACGCGCTATACCTTTGACGTATTGACTCGCGAGGGATGGCCCCCACACGGCAGGGTCTGGCGGTGTTCCAGACCCAACATCTAAATTTTGCTCCCTTACCTGCTACTATTTCGCGCACATTTTGCGCGATATCGAAATAAAAGCATGACAAAAGGGACGCTCGTTTTCCGCTCGATAGAAACTTCACGCCAGCTCGTTGTCTTCGCTGGTACCTTGAGCGTTTCTCAGCGATGCGGAACGTTCAACAAGAAAAAAAAAAGAAAAAAAACGTACGATGGCATCCTTTGTACACTTATTACTTTTATAACAACGAGCCGCCTCGTATCCTTTTGTTTTTCTTTCATGGTAGTAATTTCTCTCAACGCATTACGGCTGTTAGGACGCTAAGTCCGTCTGCATTCTCGAATTTCAACTTAGGCTCAGGGCAGGGATGAACCAGTTTATATCAGGAAAATATAATTAATACTGTAGCAAAGTAAATCTATCATGTCGCTCGGAAATACGATTTGACACATTCCATCTGAACACATACTGTGCACAGCAAGCGAGTCAGCGTGCAAAACGCCGCCACACAATGCTACCGTATACCATCTAAGCGATTTTTGCACAGCACCGAGCACGGAAAAGAGAAAACAGCTATTAATTCACATACACGAAGCAAATTTATTTAAAGCCCGGACACTCCGTAGGTTCAGTCTACCTGAGATTATCAATAGACTCGAAACAGATAAAAGACGTTGGCAAAAATGATTAAACTGAATAAGTAAATCTAACGCACGTATTTTATCAACCGACGGTCGCGCGCCTTCAATACCATTTCCAATGGTTATTGCGCACCTTGGACACACTTTGGAGAGCAACAGATTTTTACATCGCCGCCCGAGGTCTTCATTGAGCGTGTAGCGCTGACCAGAATAAAATGCTAACCTGGCTCTCAATCGCTCGCCCCAAAGTACGATTTCGAAAAGGCGTTACTGCACGTCACTTCAGATGAAACGACCGTAGTAAAAAGGGGACCGACATTTTTATGTCTACCGCCGAACAGAAACGAGCGCCATTCACTTCATCACACAGCGCAGAGGCCGGACTCGGCCACCGCGCGTTTTATCACTGACGTCCGATGCAATGCACACTGAAAAAATAAAATTGGTTTGCTCTGTATGTTTATACAGCCTTGATGGAGATACGCCACGACGGGTAATCGGTCTCTTAGTTGTAGATGAGAAATTTAGCCAGTGCAGTACAACCGCTAACCTGTGATTTTTAACGTGCATCACGCAGTAGTGATTACACGAACGCGTGCCGGTACGAAACTCATCCATATCGGAGAATCGAACCCAGGAGGTTCCCAGCGCAATCTTTCGCTCCACGCTCCGAGCTGAGACACGTTAGCCCACTTGGCCACTTCCTCCCTTATGCACACTAAGCTGACTGACCAGAGACATACCAAGGGCGCGCGAGAGAGGGAGAAGCTTCCTTCGCCGGAGAAGAGGGTCACACGGGTTTCACACGACACGTTTGGGGGATCTATTTCACGCAGCGCATAACACGGGCCTTTTCACACTTTGATACTGGCGCCATCTAGAACTCGCGCGTTCAACCGGATGGACGGATGAATCCGGCTCAGCCCTTTGGATCGGGCGGTAGCTTACGCCACCTAGCCATTTTGTTTTACCATTTAAAGGGGTCATGAAACGCTTTTCTAACTTTTTCCTGTTTAGCTTTCCTCCTCAACTCATAAATCGCGCATTCCACCAAACAGTTCAAGAAGACGAAAAGGGGGTGTCCCCTCTTGCTCGCACTCGCGTTTGTGTAATCCCGGACACATCCATTCTCCCCCTAGAAGATTAGCCCGTCGCTCAAAATTCAGACAAAAGTTGCTTTCTCCACCCCATTCATTCCGAAGCTGACAGTGCTGTTGAAGCTACGTGCTCGTTGGGCCAGCCACACTTGCCACGTGAGCGTGGCAAATGTGGCTGCAGAGAATAAAGTCAGGTGATGAAAGGGAGGCGGCTGATTGGTCCGGCAAGCGCGTAGCTTCCACCACAATGTCAGCTTAGGGGTGAAGGGAATAAGTGAGGTCCGGTTGCGTGTCACGTCAGTTTGGACCCGATGACACGCTTTTGGGACCGCGGATGTATCACAGTGAAAAGGCAGGGAGGTTGCGAAGGGGAGGAGGTACGAAATAGTCCGCTCTGTTTTCAAATTTTCGCACTGAAAGTCAGGCTTTTGACTTTCTACCTTTTTTCTTTTGGTCCACTGAACGATGTGCTATTAGTAAAATCCCAATCTAAAATGATTTATCCAAACCCAAAAATCGTTTCATGGGCCCTTTAAGCTTAGAATATTTAAATGTGAAAACTATACTCACTCCGGACTGCAAAGAAAGTGAGGCTATAAAACCCCCTTGCCATCAGTTAATAAGAAAATGCCTAGTTTTCTCTCGATTTCTGCCACCATTCACTTAATCTTTGCTTGGTAATCTCTACAGTCTTGAAATCCACTCTCCCTTCGCTGTCTCTAAAACCCAATGACTTTATTAAATCTATGTTGTTTTCGGTAGGCATAAGGTAAAGTCCTTTACAGTAGAGTATCAAGTGCTCAGCCGTCTCGTCCTCCTCTCCACAAGCAGTGCACACTGTATCCATTTCCTGGTACTTCGCTCTGTATGTTCTGGTTCGCAGAACACCCGTCCTCGCCTCAAACAACAATGAGCTTCCCCTAGAATTGTCATAAATGCTTTCTTTGGCTTAGACCAAACCACGTGACGAGCCGTGCGCCATCTGGTGTCTGAAACGGACGAATAAATAGAGGTAGGTGGGAGCAGCCGTCCCCCGATCGGACTAGCGGTTGTACTGCTGCACTGGCTAAATTTCTCGCCTACAGACACCAGACGCCCATTGAGGCTGACAAGCTTCCGGCCGTATTCGCGGCAAGAAGTTTAGGTGGAATTTTTTCGCAACCCGGAGTGGGGATACTTCAACTTCCTCCGCTGGTTCAAGCACGTACAATGCCAAGCTTCTATGCACTATGAAAATCAAAACATAACAGAGCACGTGGAGCCAGGGCTTAAAGTCTCCCTCCAGTCTGGGCGGTTGTCTCCTAGCTCGAGCACAGGTAGAGGCCCCCGGAAAAAGGAGGGGGTGCCTTTTTTGTGCTTCTTCGAAAACATTAAACCGACACTTCTACAGCTTCTTTCTACAGCTATGTATTCCTGCAATTTATCCAGGACTTGTCATCTGTGTTCCCCAAGCACAGGACCAAGACAGAGGGACCTAGGTACAACGGGGGCTCTCAGACCTCCCGCCATAAATGGAGGGCAGTCCCGGACCCCCTGAGACCCTTCCCCCCACCCTCCCTCCCTCCCTCCCTCCCTCCCTCCCTCCCTCCCCCCCCCCCCCCCCACCCTCCCTCCCTCCCTCCCTCCCTCCCTCCCTCCCTCCCCCCCCCCCCCCCCCCCCCCCACACACACACACACACACACACTTTAAGCACTGCGTGGAGCGAAAGCTCGCGCTGCAGAATCCAGGATCCTGGGTTCGAGCCCCACCCCTGCCCGTTTCGATCTGGATGAGCATCGTACCGGCGTGCGGTCGCGTATCACTACTGCGTGCTGCACGTTAAAGCCCCCAGGCTAGAGGTTCTACTGCCCTGGCTAAATTGCTAATCTACAGCTGGGAGACTCGTCGCCCGTTGAGGCAGATCAAGTTGTAGGCTGTATAAACATACACACACCCCTTTTCTTTTTTGAAAGCAAGGGGCGGGCGGAACTTTCGCTTGCCCGCTTGTGGCACCTGTCTTGTACGTTTCCACAGCCATGGTTGGCGGCATAGAGTTATTATAATGTACGCTAGAGGTTCGACTGGAGCTAGTGTCTATGCAACTTCCTCCGGGAGGCAAATTGAAGCAGACAGCAGCCAGTCTACTTTTGAGGTGCTCCTGTGCATTCCTCTGGGAAAACGCGCGTGCCTTTTGTTTCTTCGCCGGAAAATAACATGGAACACGTGCATGCACTCTGTTTAGGACGATGACATTCTTTGTATAGGGGGTATTCACTGGACGCCATATTTGAGGGCAATGTTTAGAGCAGCACGATCAAAACGAGCTCCCATTAACTGCCAGCTCAGATCGGCAATCTCGGTAATGCGGAATGGCGAAAGGAGTGTGGAAGGTCGCGGTCAGCACGCGCTCAGCAGTCGCGTGAATTCTCCCTATGGTACCCTATGCCCTCAGAAAGCGCTCTGGAGAAAAACATCGAGAGATAGCCGGCAACAAAATGCTGCCGCGGCCACGAGCTCGTGCCGGGATTTCTCACTATCGCTCGGGTTTCCTAGAAGACGTCGCTCCTCTCCTTGGTCTCCTAGAGTGCCTCAATGTTGCTTGCCGAGCCAGCAACATTGAGGCACTCCCATCGCCTTTCGGCCGCTTTGCCTCGTCGCCAAATATCGGAAGGTGTGGCCGGAGGACGGCGCGGGGCCGAATGGGGCCAGCCCGGACGCCGAAGGGGATGCCCCCGTTGGCCAAGGTCGCGCTCTCCCCGACCGACATCGGCCGGCTATCGGGACGTCGGGGGCCCGCCGGGGACGGACCCGCCCGAGTCAACGAGGTCAAGGCCGTTCCGACCCAGAACAATACGACATTGTGTACGTTACCCTTTTTTCTTGTTTTTTTACGCCGCCGGTCCGGGGGCTTCCGGCCCGCGCATCCGTGGCGGAAGCCGCACCGCATCGGGCCCTCGGTCCGCATTGTATGCAAATAGTCCGCGAGGTCACGGCCACCGTATCTTACCAGAAGAAGCCGGCCTCGGTTGTTTGTTTGTTTTCTGCGTATCGGTAGCCTCCGAGCCCCGCCGAAAAGAGCCTCCGTGTCGTTCTCCGGGGAGTGAGACGGCCGGCTCCAAGTGTCCTTCGATCCGAGCCACCGGACTAGCGGGCCTTCGAATGGCGCCGGCTTTGGAGAGCGCCGTGGTCTCGTGGTCAGGTCTCATAGATATTGCGATAGACATTGCGGGGATCGCAGAAAAAGGCCAAAAAGGCCGGGTCGGGGAGTCACATCCGGGAACATATATACCGAAGAGACACGCGAACGAATCTAGAAAGACGGGACTGACGAAATCATGGTCGCGGTCCCAGCCGGTCGTCGCCCTGTGGGGGTCGCGCGCGACGGTCTGGCCGGTGAACCAGTGCCGGGTTGCGTGCGAGGGCGCACGCTGGTTTCGTCGCCGAACAAGGTATCGCGGCCAGTCGGTCGGACTTTCCGGGCCACGCGCGCCGACGTAGCGGGGGGCCACGCGCGTGGCGGGGGCCCTTCACGCTTACCGGTTCAGGAGGGCGCCATCCGGGGTGGGGTCCTGGTCGCAGTTGTCGGCTGTCGAGTGTCCTCCGCACGCCGGGTCGCACGTTTGGACGGGGTAGCGGCGATGCTGGATCGCGTGGCACGGCCGACGTCGCCGCGGTCAGCACACTTCTGCCCAATCTGGGTCACGGCGCCCTTAAAGACGCCGCCACTCGCCGGGGTTTCCTCCAGGGGGAGCTGGAGGAGCCGCGTCCGCCGCCTGCTGCCAGGGAGCCTACAGAAGAAAGAGTGTCCTACGGTCGGGCCGCCGCGTTCGTTAACGAGCTGCGAGGAGGGAATGTCGGGGGTCGTCTGCGAGCGTTTCTGCCGCCAGGGACGCATGCGTGGTAGCGATCAATCCGTCCTCGGTTTGAGTTGCATCATCTCCTAAACGCAGGCTCTCTGCCGCTCGCGTCAGCAGAGAGGCACTCGGGCACTCCGCTTCGGATTATGTGAGGTGCGTCAGGCCACTGCTCCAGAGATAGGTTTATCGAGAGCAGAGCCGGAACGTCACTCCGAGGGGAGCTGCTCTGCGCCGGGGCAGCTGGGGTCCGCGAAGAATGTCAAGGACTCGTGGGGTATGACTGTAGGACCACGTCAGAGCTCAGATAAGTCTCAAAATTATGGGGTGGCGCAGCTCCGACGGAACCGCGTTAGATTGTATTCGGGGCCTCGGGCCTAATCCCCCCTTGCAAATGAGATAAAAAAATAAATAAATAAAACAAATTGGGTTGTGTGTATGTTTATAGAGCCTAAAACTTGGTCTGCCTCAACGGGCGACTATAGTATCCCAGCTGTAGATGAGCAATTTAGCCAGTGCAGTACAACCGCTAGCATCACGGAGTAGTGATACACGACACGACCTCACGCCGGTACGATGCTCAACCAGATCGAAACGGGCAGCGGTGGGGATTGAACCCAGGGGGGCTATGTTGCGCTTTTTGCACTCCCAGGAGACTATGAAGAAGGAAGTTACGTCAACAACGCAGCAAATGCAGATTGGATGTTGATTTTGTTTTCATCTGTCAACATCCAATCTGCGCTTGCTCTAGTCGTTGACGTCACTTCCTTCTTCCAAGTCTCCTGGGAGTGCAAAAGCGCAACATAGCACCCCCTAGGGTTCTGCAGCGCGAGCTTTCGCTCCACGTGCTCCGAGCTGGTGTGTGCTATAATCCGTTTGACCTTATGCTGTACCGCAGCGAAGGCTACAAGCAAGGAGCTCGCGCTTGTAGCCTTTCCTGCGGTACATCATAAGGTGAAATAGAGTATAGCTCACTCAGCCACCAATCTCCCATTTGAACTAAAACAATAATAAAAAGAAAAGACGCGCTTTTGGTTTTTTCTGCGCATAGCACCGCGTTTTTCAGCGCGAACAGGAGCTCTCAAGCTTGTTTCACATGCAGCGATTTTGACCTTGAAGTGGCGCGATATCTGCCGTCGCGGCGCTTTGGCCAGCACCAGCGGTTGAGCGGCACGAGCGCCGCGACGGCAGAAATCGCCCCGCGTTGGCTTCCACACGCAACGAAATTCGTCCGTCCAAAACCCAGCCGCGGACGCCCCGTCGAACCACTCGAGAGCGTTCGATGGGAAGTCATGTTGCGTCGCCGGCGGGATCCTGCTGGTGTGATTGGTAGTGGCTTACACGAAGATAAGGTCCGGAGGTTTATGTCGCCGCAGTGGCAGCTTCTCTCGATGTTGGACGAAGAGGAAGACGAAGACCCGTTGACGTTGGCTACTTCGGCCGATGTTCGAAAGCCTTGGCTCCGGGACTTCGAGAGGGTCTCTGCCGAGCGATGGTTTTGCGGACCGTCCCTGTAAGTGCGCCGTGATTCGAGCACGGCCTCGCCGGGGTAGAAACATAACAGCTTCCCCGGCGGCACGATGGTCTCTTTCAGCAGTGCCGGCTTCCAACTGGCCGATGAAAAGACCTCAGGAACGCCGCGGCTGACGGGCATCCCGAACAAGCGAAAGGACGGAGACTGAGACAGCAGGGAACACAGATGCCAGACCTGAACCCCAGAGAGCCGCCAAGCCTTCTGTCTGTTCCTGCTGTGCCCCTCGCGGATTTGTTCTTGAACACCCGAAACGACGCAGACAATGATCATGAAGAAAACGTTCCAAAAGGATGGCGCTACAAAAACTCAAAAGAGAAAACGACCCTACTTCCCGTAGTTTCCATATGTATTTTTTTTATAAGGATATTGCGTTTGTTGTTTGAACGAACTCCTTAGAAAATATTAAAGGGGCCCTTCGGAGCTTTCTGCGATCGTCTGTTTATGTTGTTATATTGCGTAGTAGGTGCAAGTTAATATGTATACAAAGTTTTAGATTACAAAACCGTTTATTAAGCAGATGGCAGAAGAAATATATCGGGACTATTTTCTTTTGGAAGACAATCCCCCATTCCCTGCCCATCGCCAAAACTTGACCAATGGAAATGCTGCATCTCGCGGTGAATGCGAACGTTATTAGTGAGTTTTAGTAAACCGTGTTTCCCGCTCCGCTAAGCCCCTCCGCTACCCGGAACTCTATAGCCAAGGCCATCGGCGCGCAGGCGCAGTGGCGATTCCGCGCTCCGCTCTGCAGAGCGGCTGCACGAAAACGATCTACTAAAACTCCCTATTATTGCAACACTTTTTAAGATTGTTGTAAATTAGAGTTTGAGAAAAACGTAAACTGATTGTGGTGCGGGAAATATAGTCCGCAATCATCGCTCCAAAACAAGCGAACTATGTTTTCTCCCCGCAAGCGTGTTGCTAGGGGGTGATGCGTCGGCGCGTCGGCTCGTCTGCTTCCCGGGGCGTCTGCAGGCGTGCGTTTGCGGGACACATGTCCCTTCTTCCCTTGGATCCCGACTCCAAAGCCAGCTTTGCGATCCTTCCACGTCAACGAGTCAAACTTTTCCTTGTCATCTGTGGAATGCGACTGCGTATTGCAGTAGTAGCGCGACGGTGCGGTGCGACGAAGGACGACTGCCGAGCACAAAGCCCGGGTTCCTTGACGACGGTCCGCGCGTGTTCGAGAGATTCCTCCGCGGGTCGGCGGTCGGCCGCGCTGGTGACGCGCAGTGACGCCGGAATCCTTCGCTTGCTATTGGCTGACGCGTAAAGAGATGCCCCTCCCGTTTTCCGGGGTCATCTCAGAAAGGGTTGCGTGCCGGGGTCTTTGATAGCAATTTTAAAAGGGAAATCCGCCGCGCATGACCGTAATTTTATGATTTTTAGGATCCTTAGGGCCTGTAGATTGAGTTACCGCCATAAATAGACCATCGCAGAACGCTCCGGAGGGCCCCTTTAAGCTTCTATGTACACTGTATAGGCTAGTTTTAGTTGTACTGTAATAGGTTCTTTCTAAATATGGATCTGAAGTTCTGAACCATTCCTAAACGAGTCACATTCACATTGTAAAACTCTAAAACTGACGTTAAACTTCGAAACACTATATATACATAAATATATGATTAATCTTCCTGAGGCATCGTGAGCGAAACTTTATTTACAACTACACTATTTTATGCTATACTGGCAAACGCATCCTGCAGGAGTCTGGTATCTTTGGTTTAACGTAGATGAATTTAGAGACGTTGCCAGGGGTCTTGGCGACTTCAGTTGATTTCGTGGACGAACTGCATTTACGCTGACACTGCCTCACTGCGCCATATATCTTAATCAAGGTGTATTTTATTTGCTCTAAAATGTCATACCTATAAAATGGAAGCAAGCACGCTTTAGGCTTTCTACCATGTCCTGAGTGACCTCAGTTTAAAACTGCACTTTTTCTTTTTCGGCACATGAGCGAAATGTGGTCTGGCCGATGTCAGACGTAACACGTGACGGTTTTACGCGACTTAGATCCTTTCGTGGCCGTCTGGGTGATATTTACATCTTCCTTTTGCATGTTCTTTGACTCCACAAATGTACGTTCTGACTTCGGTTTCCTTGCCTTGGACCTTTATGTACGCTTCTTCTGGTTTCCTACAAAAGAAAGCTTATCTTCGCGGATTAGCTGGTGTCGCAATTCGCATACGTCGGAAAGCTCCGCAAGCTTTCTCAGGAGTCGTCACATCTGATTTGCGTTTAAGCCAATCCATCACAGATAGCGGAATACCCTCGAAGAAATGTTCTAGACAAAAGACCTCTATCACTTTATCATGATCTCCAAAAACCTCGGAGCTTTTCAGCTATTCCATCATGTTGGCTTGCAAAGTGTAAGCGAAGTCAGCGCAGGACTGGCTTGGCTCATTTCTTCTTTTTTTTTTTTTTCTTTCCTGAATTTCTGGTGGAAGGCCTTCGCGGATAATCTGTATCTTTTCAGGAGACCTTTCTTCGCGCTCTCGTAGTTAGAGAATGATTTGTTCGGTTTGTTAGCCTAGCCGTAACTTGTGCGACTTTGCAGGGTGGCAGCGCCAGAAGACGAAATGGCCATGACTCCTCCAGAAAGGACATGTGTTGACAGACTCGTTCAACATTAACTAGAAACAATCCGATCTTAAGTGGCTGCGTTAACTCACTCATCTAAAAAGTTTCGCTTCCACTGACAAAATTACTAGTGTTAACGCTTAAAACTCCGCGCTCAAGTTCTAACCTTCTGAGCGCTAGCCCTTCTCGTCTATAAGGTGTGCTTGCCTTTATTGTTCTGCGGCTTCACAAGCCGCTTGTAAGTTTAACCTCTCTTTCTCTCTCTCGATCTTTTGGCTACTCTACATCTCGAGTATTTTGCCTCTGCTGCTCCTCGGCCTCGCAAATATTTCTTGCAACGATATCATCCCACATATCTTGTATTTTACTTTTATCGGTAGTTTATTTATTTTTTGTTTTATTTCTGAAACTAGGAAAGGCTTTCTAACCATGGTGATAAGGCGATTACCAAATTACAAAAAAATACCTACTTCAAAAACGACCTTTGCATAAAACGTGCCCTCTACGCGTCTTATGGCACATTGTACTCAAAAACACTTGAAAACCTGAGCAAAACATTTCCCAGAAACCTTTTCCAATGTTGAGCTCACCTTTGGCTCAAAGGGATTCTACGGGAATTTCACTTCAGGGCAAAACAATGCCCGCATCTGAAGTAATATTTAAATTCCTTTTAAATGTACCTTGCATGCCGGGCTGCCTCTCACCCGTGCCACACGGACATGGCAAATGCCATTTAGGGCGAATCTCATTCGGGCGCCCAATTACATTACATTTCAAACCCGTGCTGCCCGTGCTACACGACACATTTCCAATGTCATTTTGCGCCATGATGATGATAGCGCCTGCTTTCTGAAGAAAACTAATTGTAAAGATTTTTGTAAGATAGATACGTTTGTTTAAGGTTATGATCTCTAAAAAGTGGCTATAGGTAGTTTTAAACAAACTTTGCAGTCAATTACTTTGTTTTTTTTGCGTTTCCGCTGTAACTCATTTGCATACTTGTACCGTACGCATTACAAGTAATAAAATTACTTGTAATCGATTACTTTTTGGAGTAATTTTGTAATAAGTTTATTACTTTTATTAGGCAGTAATCACAAGAGTAATTTGATTACTTTTTGAAGTAATGAAATTACTTGTAACCGTTGCAATTTGTCCACGAGACTCCCCTCCCCCCCCCCCCCCCCCCCCGTTTTTTTTTTCGATCTGGGATTGGGGGTGGGAAGCCCCAGGGGAAGCCACAGTGCGTGACAAAGGCCATTCAGGGCCAAGTTTGAGGAAGCAGAATGTAGCTTTGTGAGTCCTTCGTTCAAACTAGCCCCCTCACGAACACACACACAGAAATTTAAAAAAAATCCTGCTTAGGGTACCTACTCGCAGCCCGTAGGAGAACCAGAACAGAAGAATGCCTAAAGCGGATGCAAAATATAACAAAGGCAGTTGAAATCTTTCCCCATTTCCCCTACGTGGTCTTTGTGACAAGCAATGTTTCGAGTTGAGAAGTGGTCGGGGCGATCTCTTCCGCTAGTGGATACTACGCATGATCCGTTTCAAATCCTGGAGCTGCTGCTCTTTTGTATAACATGCGAGCTCATCCACATGCGAATAATAAAATGAGCGACGCAAACATTGAGCGACAATTCTTCCTCAAGCTTAACAAGATGTAGAACCCCCTCCACTCTCCCCCCCCCCCCCCCCCCCCCCCCCCACACACACACACTGGCGAACGCCCAAATCATTAAACGTCTTCAAACGAATACTATGCTTGTGTCCGCATTGTGAAGGTGCAAACGACCACGAAGAGGGAGCCAGTTTTTTTTCTTCAATACTTGTGCAAATGTGAAATATAGGTTGGAAGTAGTTCATTGTTATGAGCGCTATGATTGTGTCTTCACACAATAAAGTAATCGGAAAAGTAGCGATTACTTCTTTAAGTAATGTCCAATCACTTTTGCCGTCGAGTAATCAAGTAATCTAATCGAATACTTTTTAGCCAAGAGTAATAGTAATTGTAATCGATTACTTTTTTTTAGTAACGTGTACAAGACTGCAGTCATTTGTGACCTTGGTGACGCTCTAGTTGCTCTAGCTGCAATAAGCCAAAGTCGAAGACAGAAGTTGACTAAAGCGAAAGGAAATGGCGCCTGTACAGTCGCGAGTGTCGGTCCTTGCACCGGAGGACGGCAAACTAAAGCCTCAGAATTAATTGGGGGGCTAGTTGGTTGAACATCTAGACGGTGGTTTTAAAAGCGCTCTGTCCCGTCCCCTCCTTCCCTTCTTAGTCCTTTGCGCTTTTAAAACCACCGTCTAGACAAACTAAAGCCCCCCTATCCTGGGAAAAGTGGCGCCATTCATTGTTGTAGAAATGCTCGAGGCACGTGCCGCGCGCCAGTTTTGGGAAATTCATGGCGTCTGAAATCTAGCTCAGTGCCTGCGCTGTGCCGCCATGGTTGATCTTCCCCGAGTTCTGCACATTGCACGCCCCTCGAGCATCGACGAACCTTGCGCTACTTCTGAAACATAAAGGGGCTTTACGGTAAACGGGCGCGACGGTTAATGAGCGCCCTCATTTATTTACGCGCCAAGCACGCGTGCCGAGCAGCAAAGGCTCGAAGCCGAAGCTGAGAACGCTCATTCTCGCGTTTCGCTTGGCACGCCGCAGGTCACCTGGCTTGTCCTCCCAAGCTCTTATAAGAGCTGTTGTTTCGTGGTCGGACCACTGGGTCTTCTCTTTCGCAGCTGCTTGCGGCGCTTGAGGCTCCATCGGAAGAAACTCTGTTGGAACAAAACGCAACAAAACTGAGAAGGAACGCGAAAAAGATGGCGACGCAGGCGAAGCGGCTGTGTCTATAGTATACTGGGTTAAAGAGTAGCCGCTTGCAATTATGTGACAAGCCGCGCTTCAAATCTAGTATAAAAGAATGCATACATAAAAACAAACACATATAAATTACTTTTAGTTCGGGTATACTTTGATTAACGTAATCACATTGGTGTTTTTTTACTTAAGGCCTGGGGTAGAAGCCACACATTTGGCCCGTGACCGAATGCGGATGAGTTCTGCCGAGCCCCTTCGGTGGCAAATGACATTTGCAGCGAATGCCATTCGTGCAGTCCGTGTAGCACCAGTCGAATGACATTTGGGGCGAATGTCACTCGTTGTAAATGGCATTCGAGTTGCCCGTGTGGCACGGGTATAAGAGTAGTCACGATAGCTACCGGGCTGCACGAAATTCGCAGCACGCGCGAAAACAAATCTCTCAAGAGCTGGCTCTGCCTTAGAACCAAACACAGTCAGTCGTTGAGAAGCGTTCAACCACATTGAAACTGTTTCGAAAACTTCGCCTGGCAGGCGTTACACCCTCTCAAAGTCCGAGAGCCAAGCAGATCTTCGCAAAGCTAATATGAACGATGATGGAGCCTCGGCTGCAGCTCCCCGCAATCCAATACCCGCGTAACCCGGCAACCCGATCTCTGCCCTTCCACCCGTCCTATCCAGCCAGCCGTCAGCGACGTCGTCCCGACGTCGGCAGAAGGACCAGGGGGGCTATGTTGCGCTTTTTGGACTCCCAGGAGACTAGGGAGAGGGAAGTGACGTCAACGACACAGCAAACGCAGATTGGGTGTTGATTTCGTTTTCTTCTGTCAACATCCAATCCGCGTTTGCTGTGTCGTTGACGTCACTTCCTTCTCCCTAGTCGCCGTGGGAGTTCAAAAAGCGCAACATAGCACCCCAGGGTCCGCTAACGGCTGAAGCGCTCAGGCGCTGGCTCAGGGTGCTCAGGGATGTTTGACGCCGGCGGACACCTCTTCTTCCTCAACTAGAGCGTGGCCGCTCCGCTCATCCGGGCCAGGAATCAAATCAAATCAGATCAAATCAAATCAAGTTTTATTTGTTGTCACATCTCGTTACATGACAGTAGGGGACTTGGTACAAAAAGCTGCTGGGTAGCAGCTTGACGAAGGTCCCAGCCCCCGTGCAGTTCGGAACAGCAAAAAGCTAAAAAAAAAACAACACACACACAAAAAAAAAAAAACAACTAAATATTACATAAATGTAGACACATCTTATACAAATGTTTCGTGTAATGAGCACTGTAGGCAAAACAAAAACAACATAACCCGGCAATAAACCACAAGAGCAGTAAGCAAATTTCACAAAGAAAGCAAACAGGATAAAAACAACGCCAGTATTCAAAAAGTCATAGAGAAAAAAACAAATTTACTAACCCTTTATGTGAAAGTGCCTCTAAATTTATACTCTTTTTGTACAGAGTGTTTAGTATGGTGGACAAATTAAAATGAAGCGTCTGATCAAGGTAATTTGTGCGGGATGGACGGATTACCCAGGGCTGATTTTGCCTAAGGCCGCGCAGGATGCATTGTTACAAGTTTAAAGGAGCTGTGCAACGATATTCAATTGGAATGTTTTTCTCTCTACACGAGCTTAAAGGCAATAGTGGGACTCAAGGATACTCACACGCAACGCCACTGGCCAAGAAACTCCTTTGTTGCGGTGTAATTTCAAGGACAAAAGCGATCATTTTCATTCAATCTCTCCTTTGCAAAATTTGATGACGTAACTCGGGGACCGCAGTGCACCCAAGTGACGATATTTGAATGCGGTTCATAGATTGGACCCGAGCATTGCGTGGGCACTCGACTTGGGCTCGTGACAATTGCTAGCTCGAGAAGCATTCGGGTAGTGACCCGTGTCCAATCGCTGCAACGGCGACAACAGCCGAGCCATAACAATGTCTGGAACTCAGCCCGTGTCCTGTGCCTGCCATCCCCAGAGCATGGCTATGATCAACACTGGCGGCATATAATCGGCTCCAGATCACGTGGCCGCTTGTTCTGGCTGCGAGTTGAGGGGGTGAACGCTGCTCGTTTTTCTTTAATTTTTTCCTGGGACTTCTATTGCGTGGGGTGAAGAACGAACGCGTGTTTCATAGGTCATTAACGTTAGGGATCCGTTTTAAGCGGTATTTGCGCAAAGTACAAAAATTGTTGCATAGCTCCTTTAAACGTATATATTTGCTGAATTGTTTTTCCTTTTAGGTCCTTAAATAATGATGCAGTAGGATGGAGAGAGGGAACAGAAGATATTGCACGTACAGCCCTTTTTTGTAAAAGGTGCAACTTTGCCAGGTTTGTTTTGGTTGTGGTGCCCCAAATAAGGTTGCAGTAATTTAAATGGGAACAAACTAACGATTTATAAATAGTTAATTTAATATGAGTAGGAAGTATTGTTTTAAACTTTGTTATTAAGCCAACGTTCTTGGATAGTTTTGCTTGGACATAATCTATGTGAGCCTTCCAGCTCATGTCTTGTGAAAACAACACACCCAGTATTTTAATACAGTTTACAAATTCAATTTGTTCATTATTGATTTTAAGACAAAGTGGATCGTTTATCCTTTTATTTCTAGGTTTAAACAAAATAGCCTTGGTCTTACTACAATTTAACTTTAATTTGTTGTTTAGTGTCCAGGCAGTAATTTGTTCTAACACCTCTTGCATTGCGGAAATGGAAGTGCAGATATGGTCACGGGAAGAAAAAATGCTGGTATCGTCCGCGTGAATTACCAGTTTTACATCAGTGTTTTGAGCCACGTTTGCGAAGGGTCTCACCGCTGGTCAAGGGCTGGGGGACGGACAGGCTGGAGACCGGGTTTGGGGTAAATGGATGACAATGTTTTAATGGGACATGATATTGTCACGGATAAAAACATAAACTTGATTAATAAAACATGAACGTTTAATGCGACGAACTTGAGCCGAGAAACCAAGTAACAAAGACGTACTTCGACGGCAACGGAAGAACGACTGCCTCTCAGCTAGGTAGCCACGCGAAGCTTCTTTTGTAAGTATCTAGAAACTTCCCAGCTCGGACAAACAACAAGATTGTCGAGTCGTCTGGAACATTCCAGTCATGCGAACAAAAGAAAGATAAAAAGGGCAAGCGCTGGCGGGGACCAAAGTTACCGAACCCCAGCCAGCGGCGTGGGAGTCGAGCACGATGCTGACACAGCTATTCGCTAGCGGCATTACGACGGCGTCCGATGGTAAGTTCCGTTCTGTCTCCGCCACGCGAGTCCGCCGATGGAACCTTGGTATGGTTTGTGGTGGCTTCGATGAAGCAGGTCTAACAGCAATTGTCATTGGCCCGGAGGTTTATATCATCGTCGCAGCAGCAGCAGCTTCTCTCGATGTTGGAGAAAGATGAAAGCGAAGACCCATCGAAGTTGGTAACTTCGGCAGATGTTCGAAAATCTTGGTTCCGGGTCTTAGAGAGAATCTCTGACGAGCGATGGTTTTGCGGACCGTCCCTGTAAGTGCGCCGTACTTGGAGGCCGACCTCGCCGGGGTAGGAACACTTCCAACCACCAAGTAAGGACAAATCTACTCCGTCGTTTTCACTCCACCTCATACATTTGCAACGTTGCCTTCGCGTTTCACAAACACAGGAAGCACGGAACGACCTAAGATCAATCGAAGAAAACAGCCTAACAGCGAGTCCTTCCCGGTATCACCAAGAAATAGAATTAAGCGAGCAGGATTCATGACATTTTCGAGCCAGCAGGGGTGCTATGTTGCGCTTTTTGGACTCCCAGGAGACTTGGAAGAGGGAAGTGACGTCAACGACTAGAGCAAACGCAGATTGGATGTTGACAGAAGAAAACGAAATCAACACCCAATCTGCGCTTGCTGTGTCGTTGACGTCACTTCCCTCTCCCTAGTCTCCTGGGAGTGCAAAAAGCGCAACATAGCACCCCAGCAGTTCACCGTTGCAGGTACAAAACAGCAATACAGCGTTTTACACATGCGCAGTATGTATGGGCGAAAACATTGTTTTGCCGTCGCCACGCCAATAGAAGGCATTTAGGACAGAAACGTAACCGTCACACATTCTCGTTTTGCCTCCCCTCTATTTCTTTCACTATTTGCAGGTTGAAACGTTTTAATGTTTTTTCGTCGCCCATACCGGATATGCCTACTTGGCGGTCAGGGGCGAGAGTAAGCAAAAAAGGTCTACACATAATAAAAAAAATTAAAAAAAAACGAGACTGGATGTAACTTAGAAAAAAAAAAGTTTGTAGCCCGGCACCTACGCTCACGGCGCTCTTGGTCGGATAACACGTGACATATAAACAGCAAATGAAGATACCGGCGCTAGCCGGGTTGTAACGTGGTTGTAATGTCTAGGCGCGTTCCAGAACCTCCCACACTCACCGGAATCAGCCAATAAGCGTTAATCGCGTGACCTTTCCACCAGCCAATCCGAGCTTCGCGGCCGATCTTTTGGGCTTCCCCACCTCCCGAAGAGCCAAAGAACGTTTCGCGTTGAAAGAACATGTTTAGCGCTCGGCTCGACTGGTGGGGCTTCAGGAACCCCAGGAAGGCCATCGGGGACCACCCGCTCCGTTCTTGAGTCAGGTCAGCGGATTTGCCGCTGCATGTTGCCGAGCCCGCCAATACAGCGCACTTCAAAGTGGCTTTGCAGCGCTCTTCAGTTAGTCTTCTTCTTGCGAGCAGGCGCTAGCATTTACCACTCTAAAACCCCGAGTACACTCGCTCCAAATACGTGCATTGACCGCGTGCCGAGTGGATACAGTGAAAACGAGGAAGAACCGTCATTTGAGCTTGTTGATTTGGACGCGACGGTCGTCGCCATGACTTTGGCGTGGCTGTCGTGCAGAAGGAGCCCTGCGATGAAACCCTCGCTGAGCGGCAAACAGAAACAGCAGACACTGTGCGTTTGCACGAGCATTTGCCGGCTATATATGTCGAGCACTTTGCAAACAGCCCATCCCGTGTAAGTTCTCTCCTCTGCAGGTCGCAACTCATCAAGTGGAGGGCAGCGTTTCAACGACGCATATCCCTGCTCGAAAAAAGAGCTCACATCTCATTAATTTTGCATGAATGAGCAACCCAATGAAACTTGTATGTGAAATTATCTTAGAAACCCACAAGCTGAATATAGAAAATAAGACAAAATGGATATGTATTTTGGTGTGAAGATGAATGTGCCCGAATGAGAAAAATAGGCAGACTGCCGTGAGCAGTTATGTGCATTGTAAGGAGGATTCAATCGTTATGAATGAGAAAGCAGGAAAGATACGAATAAGCAGCAATGAGCAGAAGAACTGAAAATCCAGCAGCAGCAGCAGCAATGTGCAATGGCTAGGGGTTTGAATGGTATGCTCATTGAATTTTTGTATTATTTCAATGGCGGAAAGTATCGCCGGAAAGGTCTACTGTATACCTGCTTTTCATGTGGCAAGCGCAATTAAAGCAGCTACAGAAAACCTACCTTGCGGCAAAGTGAGAGACGTTGAAGTGTTGAAACACAAATTTTATTTTTCTGAAAGACTAAATGTAAAAGCATGAAAAGCGTCGTCCTTGACGAGGAGTATGGTCATACTCAAAAAAAAAACCCGGTCTCTTCTTCTTGCTCAACCTGGCGTATGTCCCTGGTCACGTATGGCACCACTGGCGATCAGCCAGCACATCGCCACTGGCGCCGTATTCACGTATACCAGTCCTCGTAGCATGCTGAAAGAAAAAATGCAACTATTAAACTGTCCATAACTTTGACAGAGAAAATCTTAATATTTAAAATAATCTGATCTAAGTGTGGGGTAGTTTTAATCTTGCAGTATGCAGGGTATATTTTTTGTTAGTCTTTACATAAATAATAAAAATTGCATATGTCGACCCTTCTTTAGTTTATATGTGTGGGAATGGCTGAAATACGCGGCTGGATATCCGTCAGAATATGTTGACTAATTAACAAATATGTCAGTTAACTTTTTATTTAATGGTTTGATGAGCCATGTTGCAATCGCAGTTTTAAAGTGAGCCATTATCAAAGGCTAACCCAATTTCGACAATTCGTAAAAACCCGTTAATTTTTGTTTTTATTGCCTGACTCAAGAACTGCGCGCGGGAAAGAATGTGGGAAGTTGTGCCGATAATTGTCCATAGAAGAGTGACAGCCGTTTTAGTCATCATCGTCACTATCTTTACAGCGTGCCCTTGGTAGATGTGATGTAGAGATAGAAATCTCTACAGAAATCTCTTACATTATTATCCTTCTCGTCCAGCTTCAAAGACGCCGATATTACGTTTGAACCGCTAGAAATGCTGTAAACAGCCCTGCTGACTCCGTGCTAAATTCTGGTTTTGGTTGTTGTGAATTCTCTGCTTTTTAAGCAATTCGTGCTAAAACAAGAATCACGAGAATTATCATAATGTAAGAGATTCTTGCAGCTCAGCCAGGTTTAAAGGTGGATCGCATTCACAGTTTAAAAAATGCTGACATTGACGAGAAATTTGAAAAGTGATATGACAGGTCATTGGGCTCGACGCGACGCTTGTTCAGGGTGACTCCGAATTACACTCACCACTGTCCAACCATGGTATTGGTGAAAATTACCGAGCTGAGTTTCCATGATTTGTAGAGTGCGGGCTGGGGCGCTCGAGGCATTTAGAAAATGGTCTATTGCAACATGCCCATTAACCTGTTTTCTAATAGGTTTTGGTTAGTTAATAGGTTTTGTTTAGTTAGTCAACATAGGTGATGGTTAACCACCCCTATAAAAATTGCAGAAAGAATAAAAAATACCCTGCCTATTTAAAAGGTTAAAGCGGGAGCAACGATTTCCGGACTTCGGTCAAAAATTTGTGAAAGTTGCCCTCTGACACTTCTGAAGTAAAGAATAGAAAACCGATTTCGACAACGTGTCCTAGTTGTTGCGTAAAAAAAGAAAAAAAGAAGATAAATATTGGCATTTCTGGCACCCCTCAACTCACTCCCAGTGTTCAAGGTCACACCTGGTCGCACTCCTAGTGACGTCATTCGGAGTGCCGTGTAGCTTCCCGTGTGCTATCTCGGGTGGACGCTTCCTCTTCCTCTCTCTGCTGACATTAGCGGGCGTTATGCTTCAGCTTAGAGCTGAGCGAGGTCACGTAATCTTCTCGCCTTAGTTTCTTCGGCTGCCACTTGGGGCTGCAGGTGGGGGAAAAAGCTCGACTTTTGCTTTACGATTATGCAGCGGAATCGCGACATTTTTAACGAATTAGGTGTTTTCTCTATCCTCCGGGAGACGGTAAACAACGTAAAAATGACGAGATGCAAATTCATTTAATCATAAAATCGTAGCACCCCCCCCCCCCCCCCCCTTTAAATGCAAGCAGAATTTACCGGAAAAATCTAGTGCATCACTGTAAAATGTAATATACCGAACAGGCAAAAATAAAAGTTCGATGTATTTCGTGCCAAATTTTTAGTAATGTGACATCTCCAAAATCTCCATTTGTTGGTTATATTCATCTGTTGCTTCTTGTCCACCTTGTGGTCAGGTCATGTAAAATATGGCGGCTCTGTTGAATGTAATCACTTGTCGATAAAACGAAGTAAACACGGAATGTGTCATAAACTACAAGCTACTCGCTTCTAGCACATCAAGTTTCGTTGGAGTCAGTGGTGGTTTCGCAGCGCCTCCATCGTTTGTCGTTAGGGACCTGTCACTCGTTGATCGGTTTTTCAAGATATTGCGTCCCCATTTGGCAGTAGCAAGAACCCTCCCGAACTTGGAGGCTTTTTTTTTTCGCTGACAGGTCATCCATTGATCCAAACTAAGGGTAACACTGTCATTTACACATACGTGCAAATAAAAGAGAGCAATGAATATGCATAAAAACGAAGGATTCATTTGTAATCCTAGGAGGTCTGTTGGAAATGACAGCGAGCACACAACCTTCAAATTAGCTGGCATTTCCAGCCGGCTTTATATCATGACCATTCTCTTTAATAAACATTGAGCTGTCATTTTCTAATTGCAGATTTTAAGAGCAGATATAAATATAGCTTCTGAGTTCTTTATAATTTTGTCCTTCCCAGTGCTTTGTCAAAACACTTGAAGTACTAAAAAACAACCGCATGCTATAAAAAATTTTACTGCATCAGCTTACCGTTCTTCCATCAGTTCTGAGTTTAGCCTTCTTCACAACATCATACTTGCTGTCTGTATTTATTGAACACCCTTGACGGAAAAAAAAAAAACCAAGTTAAACATTTTAAATTACCATGGTTGTGACTTAGGGTGTTCTGTAAATTTCGTGCATCAGTAGAAAAGAGATACGCACCTGCTCCAGTGCACCTGTCAAGCTTTGATCGGATGTAGTTTACACTTTCGAGAATCACATTCAGAACGTCTGTGCTGTGGGCCTCTCTTGTCCGCATATTTTCAATGTCTTCGTTCTCTTGCAGTTTTTTTAATGCGAAAGCATTAACTGTCTCATGGAGCGAGCTTACGTCATCAGTCTGAAGCGCGAAAACGGCAGATAGTTTCCTTCGGTTTCATTGGCTATGTCTTCGTTCTCTTGCAGTTTTTTTAATGCGAAAGCATTAACTGTCTCATGGAGCGAGCTTACGTCATCAGTCTGAAGCGCGAAAACGGCAGATAGTTTCCTTCGGTTTCATTGGCTGGCGCGCGTCGACGGGGCTACCATTGGCCGCTGCGCTCGTCAGTCTCCACGACTGCTCATTCCATGGTGCTGCGTGTCCATCAGCGCGGAGCGTCCAAGGTCACCAGGGGAGCACACGCGCCGACCGGCGACGAAAAGTACACAGCAGACGAAAAAGGGAGCGGTCGAGCGGCTTGCATGCTTTTGCATTCACAACTCATAAGAAGTACTTAGGTGTACCTCGACATTTTTTTTTTTTTTTTTTTTTTTTTTTGTATGGTGACATACTTCTGATGGAGATCGTCGTACAACTTTTTTGGGAGCAACAGCCCCATCATCCCCACTGTCCGTATCACTGTGGTTTTCGTATCTGGCATGCTTGGCTCTCCGAGCCTCCGGGAAAAGCAGGTTCTTGCGCTTAGAGACAACTTTTCTGAAATCATATGCTTCATCTTTGCTGCTCTCACTCTTGTACGACTCAATTTTTGCTGCGCCTGATACAATACAAGCGCATGTAGGGAAAGCTCCAGCGTCTTTTGATTTCATTGGCAGTCACATTTTCATGAACACTTCTCAAAACAATAAGTGTAATCTACACCATGCAACATTTCTTTACTCTGCACAATAAAAGTTTAGCATTTAATTACAATAAGGATTTCTTCCAATGCAATTTATGTTTTCAGCCACAGCAAAGTATGTAGAGAATTATTCGTTTTTGTGTAAAACTCAACTATGCTGTTTTTTTTTTTTGTTTTTTTTAACCTCAATGAACTTTTAGAAGGAAAAATGAGGTGATAGATTGTCTGGGTGCCGTCCTCACTGCATAATAGCGGGGCTTAGCGGACATTTGACGAGGAGAAACGTCACAATATGTTGACTTATTAACAAATATTTGTGAATTAACTGTTCGAAGCTAGGTTGCAATTGCAGCTAAGCGAACCATTGTTAGGGTACGATCGAATTGAAGCATTCTGCAAAAGGGCAACAACTTGTAGCCTTCTTTAAATTGTTCAAATTGGGCTAGACTTTAATATAATGGCTCCATTTAAAACTGCAATCGAAACATGGTCTAATAAACCGCTCTACCGGCTGGAACCTTACTTTTTGCCTTGTCCCATTCTCTTGTGGTCGTCTCCATTGTTATACAATTCTGTTCCTCCTCTACACTGCCGCTGTTAGTGTTATCCACTGTCCCCATCTGCTCAACCTGCTCAGACCGGATGTAAACTCGGAAGTTGCCAACGCGGGAAGGCACAGAACCCATTGTCAACTTCAAACTTTAGAAGCATAGAGAAGAAACTAAAGAGGGGAATTCCACATTCACCAGCCCATCCTGAAGCACAACACTGCCGTTTCTTCGAGCGCGTCAGGACTTTTCAGGGTCGCCGGAAATGTATTATCAAGGAATCGGGGAAACATAACCGATGAAAACTTCGAGAGGCAACGGCTACTGAAAAGAAAACAATAGATCACGAAACATGAGCAGTTGTAAGGTCGTCAAAGTAACGAGAAAAGTAACTCGCTACTTTTGAGGTAAAGTGTTCCTTTTGAGAATCGGTAACGAGTAACGTATTTACCGGGTGATTCAAGGAGACGGCAGGCTCTTTAAATCGACCGGAAAATTCGGTTTCCTAACCTATCGCGCTACGACTTTGTGCAGCGTTGCCCACAGATGGTGCATTTTTTTTTTTTTTTTTTTGTAAAATTTGCAAAGAGCGAACTTACCTGAGGAAAAAGTAAAGAAAGAAAAAGGCTTAGCTCCTATGGAAACGCAGCGACGCCACCGGTCTTCAAACAACACGGCGGCGCCGTTTCGCACGGGACACCACCAACACCACTGCACTCTGCACCATACACCAACGCAGAGCCGCACCAACGAACGAGCATACGGCGTTGAGAGCCGGCGTCTCTAGCAGACGAAGAACTGGGACCGCACTTCCCTAGGGAGTTTTAGAATAACGTACGCAATTTTAGCGCACGCTAGCGCTAATACAAGCGCTAGATTTAGCGCTAGCGTGCGCTAAATTTACAAGCGCTAAATTTAGCGCTCGTATTAGCGCTAAATGTATCGCGACTAGGGACGCAAAAGCCCAAGCAGCTCGCGCTTGTGACGCCACCAAGATAGTCACAATTTCTATTTCACACACTCATGCTGTAACTTTAAAAAAAAAATATATATATATATATATTTTTTTTTTGTTCAGAGTACTATTTTAGATTTGTTTAAACACGAGAATCCGACGCGAGCGGTTGACCGGTCGTGTCCGCTTGCGTCGCCTCGGCAAGAGAGGTCTCGTGTACTGACCTTCGCACATCATACCTTCGCCGATAAATTTTCACGCGTCGCAAGTATCAAGTTGCCGGTGATCGTTGCCAAACCGAGAACAATGTCGTCCCGTACTGAATATTGCAGTCGCGAGGATGCAGGATGCCGCCGACGTCGCACTCACGACTAGGGTGGCATACTCACGACGCCACCAAAGCAGCCGCCAACATAATCCTGGAAGCCGCCATTTTTTTAACTGTGCTCGTCTTGGCTTTAGCCAACTTCTCATCACGAATCCGCCTTGGAGAAGCGCAAAGACTTTTTGCGTACGCACGCTATTTCCGAGAAATAGCGCACGCTAAAATTGCGCTCGCAAAGCGCAAAACCTAGTTTGCGTTCGGAGCATGCGCAGTGGCGACGGGAGTTTTCGTAGATCGTTTTCGCCGTCCCGCAAGGCCCTCCGCAATCCGCTACGATAGCGGGAACAGGCGCAGTAGCGACTTCTTCGTTGCGGAACGCTTAGCGGAGGGGGTAGCGCGGTCTACGAAAACTCCCTATTCTTTGCATACGCAAAGCTTTAGCGTGCGCTGTTCTAAAACTCCCTCTTTTCTGCTAAAGCCATCGGCTCCCGGCGGTTATGTCGCGACCGCTCGCGCCATCTCTTGTCTCCCGTGCGAAACGGCGCCGTGTTGTTCAACGTTACTAAAACACTCAGTTGGGAAACTCGCCGTCAAAACCTGGGCCGCTGGCGTCCACCGAGACCGAGCTAAATGCGACAACAGCGCCACTCTTTGTCATTTGTCTGTACTGTGGTAACCTTGAGCTTTTTGAAAGCCTGTTTTTGCGTAAAAACAAACGGAAAAGACTCTTTTTGTATGAAATTTATTGGAGTTTAGTACAAAAAGAGGGGCGCGTTATGTTTTTAAAATCTTTACTTTGCAGGGTTTTGCGGCACAATTAATTGTTTTTATACAACCATGCCTCAGCGGGGCTTTCAGGTAGCGCGTCCCGACCTAGGTGCATTTTAACTTCGGTAGTTATACGGAGTGCGTCAGCCGGGGAGACGGGTGTGGCACCCCTGTAACCTCTTCCGCTGTATCTGTTCTTAAAGCCAAAATAGAAGTCACGTGCAGTTCCTCGAGTAGCCGCTGCGGGAGAAATGGTGGCGTTGTGTTCGTCATTAGCTCGGTGCTCGGAGACAGATTGGGACCATTTTTTCAAAGCTGCCTCTATGGGAGTTTCCCAACTGAGTGTTTTAGTAACGTTGGTGTTGTTTGAAGACCGGTAGCTTCACTGCGTTTTCATAGGAGCTAAGCCTTTTTCTTTCTTTACTTCCTCAGGTAAGTTCGCTCTTTGCAAATTTTACAAAAAAAAAAAAAAAAAAAGCACCATCTGTGGGCAACGCTGCACAAAGTCGTAGCGCGATAGGTTAAGAAACCGAATTTCGCGGTCGATTTAAAGAGCCTGGCCTCTCCTTGAATCACCCTGTAGAGCAAGATGTCCCGCCGGTGAAGACTTAAAGCGCGAAACACATGTACGACGAAACCGTCCGATCCGACGTGCGGACTGCCGGAATCACCTTGGGGACGAGGGTTTTCATAGCACCGGAGAGCGTTGAAAATCCTCGCCTCCGACCGTCGTATTGCCTGGTCAGATGACGGATCGGACGGTTTCGTCGTACATGTGTTTCGCGCTTTAGAGACAGTGCATGCTCTCGCAATTTCATGTTCACACACCGGCCCAGTCTGACCCACGTATACCTTCCCACACAAGAATAAAATCTCGTATACTACGCCTCTAAGGCAGTTCACAAACTTATTAACATGCTTGACATCGCATTTGCCCTGTTTGTCGTGTTGAGAGTTGAATTTCGGACACAGCCTTTTCAACTTGTCAGGTGCAGAAAGCACCGTGCACGTACACTGACATCAAACCTGTTGGCTACATGGAGAATAGAAGGTTAGGAGAGGGCATGACGTCAGCCGCGTAGCCTCCACAAGCCATGTTCCCTTGACGCCTTGCCTCTTTCTCATTTTCCTCCTTACTCTCCTCACTTATGAGCCCAACATGACCACATCACGTGACCGTAGCTAGCCTTCGTCTAGCCTTCGATCTGATAAAGCGTACCGGACGGAGCGCGCGCAAACCTGCAAGGAATTTTCCTACAATCAACCATCTATCTTGCACGCGGCATGTCACGCGCACCAATCGCCAGAGCGATCTGTGGTCACGCTGGGCACAAAATTATTTAAACTTTTTATGACTAGGCTTCACCGATATTGCAACGTGCCCCCTCCTAGTACTTATAACCTCCTTGGTTGGCTACCTTTTTTAAGTTATGTGATACGGAATGGATGTACGGCACTATGGCTGGTCGGCTCCTCTTCTCTTTGCTTCGGTCTTGTATTTTTTTCAAGCATTAATATCATTCTGCCACATCCGTCAAGATGGACTCGAGGTATCCCAAACTTTGCAGTCACTGGATTTGGTCTTGGTGAATACATCCAGCACAAATGGTTGTCCTGGAAGGTCATTTGCAAGTCTAAAAATTGAAGGACTCTGTTTGTGGGAAGTTCATGTGTAAAGATGGTCTTTAGCGCTACTTTTAAATTCGTAATGTATAACCAACTAGCCCGTCACATGATCCTTGTTCACTTTTCTTTCCTCGAGTGTCCCTCAAACTGAGCTCCAGTTCTTCAAAGATTTGCCAGTTCAGTATCGAACCCCAGTTTCAATAAAAGTTCGCGGTGCGCTATAGTTTATTTCTTTATCGTATTGAGTAATTAGAGAGTTTAAGTAGATAGTGTTCCCAGGCCACGGTAATCGTAGCGGGAGCTCGCGCTGCCACTTCGATGCATGCTCTGAAGCGCACGCTCGTAGCGGTAGTGGGCCTTTGAAAATGATCTACTAAAACTCCCTAATGAGCGGGAACACAGCCTCTATAAATTCAATATTTTGGCCACAGCCCGAGTTTCTGCAGCCAGGCAGACAGCAACGCAGCAACAGCCGTTACCACCTCGATCGCAGGTGTGCCACTGACTCCTCGGACTCTGCAGGAGCCTCTTCTTTACGATATTCGTTCACTTGAACTCGGTGAGAAAAGTGACATGCACCGCTTGACCAAAACGCAGGTCAAGGGTCAGGGTGTCACATGACACACAACATGACGAGGATAAACAAAGTTGTACAAGTGTCTTGCTGCAATACTCGCCGATCTGTGAAAAAATATAAACAAATGCGTAAACAAATAAAACCCTGTGACAAAGCTCACTTGACGGCATCCAAGGGCTACAATTGGCACATCTCTTCCCTTCCTTCACTCCAGCGCACAGTAGCATCTTTTTGATTGCCATAGCTAGCTGCACAATCCTGATGCACCGTGGCCACTTCCTGCTACAACACAGCTAACTTCAAACGCACAAATGTAGAAAAAAATATTTAGCGCAGTTTGTGCAAAGTAGCAACATGTATGACAAATTACAATATACAAGACCTTACAGCTGCTACTAGTCAAACCAAAGCACTTTCCAGGGCTAAAAATTGCTGTTATCAACCTTCACAATGACCACTTGCTTCTGCAACATCTTTTCGTTTCAGACATGTGGCAACACACATCTGTTAGCTTTAGACGCACAACGCCTAGGAGCTCCTCTAGTCAAGGAGAGGACTAAAAATAGAAAACTGGAAGACTCACTTTTTTTCAGCTGCTCACCACTGTCTAGAGGGCACAAGTGCAAGCTGTCCTCCAACCGAGCTAAAAGCATAATTAATTTTTTAACAAACCTTCCTCACCTTGGTGTCTTCCCCTAAGATCACTGTCATACAACTTAGAAGATGAAAACAGCAGGGACAATCAATTCAAAAGCTTTATAACAAAATTCCTAGGGGGATTTCCCTTGCACCACAAAAACAAGACATGGTGCCCCAAAATTTTCGTTCAAATCTGTCAGCAGTGCTTCTTAGAAGAGCTCGGGCCTGCTGAGAGTCCTTTAGGCTTCAAGATGATGTCAGTGACCTTGAGAAACTGCCGGATATGCAGCCAGTTGTAAAGACCAATTTGATCTAGTTGGGCTCTGCTGCTTTCACCGCACACCACAGTGTCTCTGACAACACCTGCTTCTACCAGGAAGTGTTCGTCGAGGTAGCGCGTGCTACTTGCTACTTTTCTTTTGATCTCCTCTTCCGAATCGCTGGTAGCCTTCTTTAATGCTTCAACAAGGGTTGAGCCCTTTGACACCCGCTCGAAAGCCTCGGCAAAGCGTCTGCCACATGCCCCCATGACAAACTGCACGGCACGATGCAGGGTGGACAGATTCCGTCGCACAAGTTCTTGGACCCCAAACTGGAAAGTCTGCGTGCTCACAAAGATAAGCTTCTCCCGAACCTCCCCGCGAGTACCACAGAAATATCTATTTGGACAGTGCTCTGGGTTCTGTTGAATAGTTGCCGTCAGCAGGTAGTGGTTGTTTAACAGACCACCTGGCACTTGGTCGAGCACTTGGCTATGTTCAAACTCGAGGAGCTCAAGAGTTAACGTCTTCAAAGTTTTACTGCTCTCCAGCATCTGCCAAAGCAGGTCCGCCTCTGGAGGTTTGAAGGTCCAGAAACTGATACTCAAGCTTGTAAGACTAGTATTGCCAGCAATGCCCTCCACGAGAATCCTCGATGATGCTGAGGTGGCACGAAATTCAAGAGCGACATGCCTCAGGCTGCTGGTGGTCGACAGAAACAGTGCCAGCGAAGTTGCAGACTCCATTTCGATTGGATGATTCAGTCTAATCTTAAGTTCTTGGAGCTGACGGTGTTGAAGTAGATGACGAAATGCACCAGGCAGCATTGGACGAGAGTCGTATGATGGAAAGTAACGTATCTTGGTCAGGCTTGTGGAATTCTTCAGGCTGCTCTCAAACACCTGAGGGTCATCAATGCTAGCACTGATCTCCAACCTTCCTTCAGTCCCTGTCTCCTGCATGAGAAGGATGATGTCATGGAAATATGTATTAAAGTATTCTTTAAAGGTGACTAGTTGAAGTGACTTGTTGCATGCCAGTGCTTGCAGAAACACACGGTAGTCGGGGACATCCATGCCGAGTAGACCGAGGCTCAGCTTCTCCATCGTAGTGTTCTTACGAACAGCCTCCGCAAATGCAGGGAGGCACTCAACAGTGCTGCCTACAAACACCAATTCGCGAAGGCCCGTATTACATCCTACCAGCTTGGCGAGGGCTACTCCTTCGATTTGCCACTCCTTGTAGTCACTGTAGATCCCAACTTCTAAATACCGGAGACCTTTATGCTGTGCAACTACCTTTCCAAGCAACCGCTCTGAATCCTCGTAGAGTATAAACCCCTCCAGATGCAGTTCCTCCAAAGAATCGTTCTGCCCCACCGCCGTGAAGAGTGCATCTATCTCATCGTAACAATGAGACTGGTGCAAGCACAGCTTTTTCAGGGTCTTGCTCTCTGCAACAAACTCTGTAAAAGCAACATTAATAGATTCGGACTCCAGAACAAAATCCTCGGACTCTAGAACCATAATCTTCGGTAAACGCTTCAAGGCTTGGACTAATTGCATGACATAATCGTCATGATCGGTATTTCCAAAGTCCATTTCAATGGAAGGTAGTTTAAGGGTATGCAGTGTTGAAATCTCTGGGAGGGTGTCTCCCAGGTCACCTAACGCACTTGGGGACAAGCAAACATGACCCATATCTAGCTCCTCCAGATGTGCAAGTGTTCCAATGGCAGAGATGTTGGTGAATCCTTCTTTTTCCTGCCAGTCCCTCAGCGTCAACTTGTTCAGCCCAGAGTTGAGCTGCAGTGCGTCAGACAAGACGTCCTGATATTTGGGGTCTATGGTTCTGGGGAGCATCAAGGTTTTGATGCAACGGTGCTCCTGAAGTAGCCAGTGTAGCAGGATCCACCCACGAATGCACAGGTCTTCTGCACCACCAACTGGCTGACGAAAGAGATGCATTTCCAAAGGAAAAAAGCCAAATTCTCCGGGCTCAACTTCTTTCAGTTCCAGACTGATCCACCGCAGGAAGTTGTTGCAGACACTGAGGTACTCCACAATGTGGCAGAGCTGGGCGCCCTCTGCAGAACAGGGTGCAACAAATTCCGCATTTGTTTCACCGCCGACGGAGTTGAGGAAGAAAAGAATCTCTTCAGCAGTCGAGACACCAGGACACCGCTGACTGACGTGCGCAGCATATCGATGAAGCATTTCGTTGTTCTTGGTGGCCGTGCTACACGGGATAAAGAAGAAATTGCCTACGTCAAAGTTGAACGATAGCCAACGATAGGCGCTTTCTAATACCCAGCACGGGCAAGAAATGCAAAGTGAAACTCACGTTCTTTGCTCTGAAGGGCGCTTTCTCGGCGGATGAGACATTCTTGGTATTGGAAGGGCTCAGACAGTAATCGCGGGGACCGCCAACAACACGTCTTTGTACAAACATTCAACAGTACAACGAATGCGCCGACCGAAAAACGCGAAATGCGCGCGCGGAATCGGCTCTGCTCTGATGGACATTGGATAAGTAAAAATCGAAAGAATCGGGCGGTTATATGCGCCACCTAACGCACAGCAAAGGCAAAACTCCCAGGGTTGGGTTTCGGCGGGTTTCGCAGTGCCTCGGTTATTTCGGTTATTTTCGAACATTTTGCTCAAGGTAAAAATAGCGCAATGGCGTATGCCCTCTACCCTGTTGGCCCCTGGTTGGCCCTAAACCAGTTCTACAGACGATGCTACAGACATGCTGTAAAAATAGTTAGAGTGCAGGCGGTGCAGGCGGTGCAGATGATTGTAAACCTGAGACTGAGTACTGAGTCAGAAAAGAAAACACAACAGAAGGTAGAAAAAGAGGAGGCAACGTCTTAATTGAGACGTTGCCTCCTCTTTTTCTACCTTCTGTTGTGTTCTCTTTTCAGCTTCAGTCTTGGTGAAATGCGATGCCTCTAGTGGCGGTTTAAAACACTTCTCACAGCAAGCGGCACGGCGGCATGCGTGATAGGGCAACGGCTACGATATCACAGTGGGACGTAGTCCACGCTGTTAAAGGTTAAAGTGGTTGAAGCCTGGAGAGGAAGGCTCATTTCGACCGTTCTGAAAATTTTGCGCGGCTGAATTCGTGCGAATTGCTTTGCCCCGCCAAGTGGGAACATGTCAGACTCAGAAGATTCAGTAGACCCTGACGAAGAGGTACGCCATCTCAAGATCTCGTTCCAAAAGTTTCCGAAGAGACGGCCCCGTAACCACGTGTTGTGAGATGGAATGGCTCTTTGGCCGCTAACGACTCTGTTTGGCTTCGCTTGCTGTAGCATCGTGGAATTTGTGTATTCTGCTCGTATGATTCAAGCCGGGTTTCTTTCCTCGGCAGCTGCAAGAAAGCCTTGCGAGGGGAGACCTCAAGCCCGGTTTGTACAGCGTCGTGCCGCACGTCAGACAAGAACACATCAACAACACGGTAAGCGGCATAAAACTGGCATGTTTTTATAATGTTTCTATCGTCCTTTCGAGTTCAATGGCACTAAATTATCCAGATAAACAGATGGATGAAGCGTACCGATCAAAACGCCGAGAAAACAAAGTGCTGAAGGAGAGCTGGGTTCGGATCCCCCTCCCGACCATCCGTGTTTCTCGGCGGTTTTGTTATTGTATTTTATTGGTACAGTTTATTCACCTGCATAGCTGGACGGCATAAAATTCAAGTAAACAATGCTAGCCCCACTGTATGTTGAGAAGAAACATATTCCCATGAAGTTCATCCTCACCTTTTTCTCCAACCTCCCCCAAAAATGTTAGGAATTTAATTTCCCTTTCTTCATTTACTGCTACTCTAGCATATGGTGCAGTTCTAAGCAGCAATTTTTTACGAAGCATTTCTAGAAGACAGACAGACAGTGCCATGTGGCCCTGAGGGTATAGTAAATAAATAAGTAAATAAATAAAAAAAAAAAAACCCACACCAACCCAGGCGAAAATTTCTAACTGGGACCAGTTGGCACCTCAACTGGTTTCAACTGGGACTAACTGGTCCCAACTGGGAATCAACTGGGACTAACTGGTCCCAACTGGGAATCAACTGGGACCAATAGGAGTCCAACTGGGGCCAGCTGAGGGGTCAACTGGTTTGAACCATTCCCAGTTGGGAGTCAACTGGTTTGAACCATTCCCAGTTGGGAGTCAACTGGTTTGAACCATTCCCAGTTGGGAGTTAACTGGTTTGACTCCCAGTTGGGAATGGAGTGCACTGAAACCAGTTAACAAAGTAACTGGTTGGAGCGATTCCCAGTCGGACTTCAAATGCCTTTCCCGTTCCCATGGGGGTGTATTGACCTTTGCTAATGAAGAAAACGAAAAACATTAACATTTTTAGATTTATACAAATAGGGAATTTTTAATTACTGGGGTACATTTATATATTTATAAAAATAATATAAAAATTTTAATTAACTAAATAATGTTTTAATTGGAAAATATAATTAGTGACAAAATGTGTTCACCTACATTTACACTTTTAGTGCATTATTAAAATATATTAAAACATTTATTTAAGTACCTACAGTATTTTTTTTTTTTTTCTTTTAATAAATAAATTTATCTTTTGACTAATCAGAGCTAGCCGGCCGCCGTGGCACGCGGGTGCGGATTAGTGGTACGCGCTGTCGACAGATGGCGCTGCCTATGCTGACGCCGGAGTCGGACGGAGCCACCATACGCGGTAGAGAAGGGTCGCCATCGCCCAAGTTGGCGTCGTTATGAAAATGTCGAAACTACAGCTGCGCTTCTTTGGACCTAACTGTACACACACCAAGGTGGCGGCGGTGAACTTCGAGGATGGAAAGATGCAGTTCAGCGATCGGAGGGCACCCAGGAAAGACCGGACGCACATGGACCGGACGGAAGAGAACACGCCGCGGAGAGCACAATGGCGAAAATGGCGGGAGGTCTACCTCGAAAATGTTCGACTGTTGTGGCAGAGATTGCAAGGTGGGAGCGCTACCGCATCTTATCAGGACTTCACCTGCCCAACGCAGGATCACGGGTGAGCACCTTTCTTCACGCGATGGGAAGAGCAGCTGAGGACGTCTTCACTAACAGACGCCAGCGGCCGATCTTCCTTCATCTCATGAATACCACCTCTGAAAAAGTGATTCAACCGTCGCAAGCAAGTGGCTAAACCCGGAGCGTGTACGTCACCGAACCTATTTAGTTTCATTCTCCAAGTTTTTGACAATAAATTCTTGTCAACCTTCCATTTTGTGCCGTGTTTCATTGTTGCTGGAGTTGGTACCAACTCCAACTGGGACCAGTTGTAACTGGGACCAATTCCAGCTGGGACCAACTCCAACTGGGAATTGTGCCATAAACCAGTTGCAACTGGCACCAACTGGTCCCAGTTGGACGACTCCAACTGGGACCAGTTGCAACTGGGAATTGTTCCATAAACCAGTTGCAACTGGGACCAACTGGTCCCAGTTGAAAATTTTCGCCTGGGAAGCACATGACCGCGTCATGTCACTCCAGGTTGTCATGTGTCGTAATGTCACCTCGCATGGTCACGCAACCCAATGTGGCACCAACCATGTCGCCTTCGTACAAGTTCGCTTAAAGTGAACCGGAGTGCCGAATAGGCGACCAAACTGCATTGCCTCGCTATCTAGCAGTGCCGGCTGGAACTCATAGGCTACATTTGCACATGCGAACGTCCCTTCTGCGGGGGATTCCGTTTTCTTCTTCCAACTCGCATCTTATCGGTGGCTTGAGTGGCGCAACGCTCTTCCTAAAGACACCGCCAGCTGCTCAGCTCGTACGGAAAGATACTCGCCTTCTCTCCCACTTGCCCTTAGTGCTATCTCCCCATGCGAGCGGAACACCTAGCAATGTTTATCAAAACCGCGTTTGGCAGCTCGAGACGCCAATAATACGAGGATTAAACAAGAAAGACGGAGCACACCGCGAACGGCACGCGCGTATGCGCAGACGACAGCTGTCTGTTCCAGCCGGCGCTGATAGGTAGCGAGGTGATGCAGTTTGGCCGCTGCTCCAGCACTCCATTTTACTTTGAAGGAACCTGTACATACGTGACGTACGATTTTTCCAGGTGTGACCAAAATGCTCGCAAATGTTTTTGCTGTACCACGATCTATCAAGTGCATGTTAATCTTTGCAAATCAGTTGGCAAGTCTATAGTCATTCACACCGTGAAAACACGTCTCTTTTTCAAGGGGCACGGAAACGAGATGACGTGACCACGAGTTCTTTACCTCTCGCTTCAGAGTCGGCCAGCGAGAAGCGCAATGCGTGTTGTGCTCGTGATGTCAAGAGTCCCTTCATGGCCACGAGTGCTTTAGTTGTGAGCGTTGCCGCTCGGTGGCATTAACACATGACAATTTTGCCTAGTAGTCGTATCCGAGGACTGTACGCCCTATGGCCTATACATTGCTTTTACCCGTAACATCGTTCGCGACCATGCCAGTTTTTTTGTGTGCCACGAGCGTTCGGTTCACCGTGTCAGTTTCCCACCGCAGAAGTAGTAGCTTGAGGGAACCAGCAGGAAGAAATAATCTTCAGTATGCAACAATGGCGACACCTGCAAGCCATGTACAGAGTGTTCCCCAAAAAAATTTACAGGGTTTTTTTCACTGCAACAATAAACTATGCATGGCCGAGTGCTCATTCTACGCCAAAAGGTAGCGCTAGAGGTCAAAACCTGATGCCAAAGTTTCAACACAAACGAGTATTTTATTAAAAAGTTATGAGTGATTTTCTCAAAATGTTAATGGGAAAATGGGACCCATGGTTGCCCGTTATCGGTTACTGCCGCCATAGAGCACCATGTGGGTGGGGAATAAGCGTTCAGCGATGCATAGTTTGTGTTTGCAGTGAAAGAAACCCTGTAAATATTTTTTTTTGGGACACCCTGTATATAAACCGACTTATGTTTAGAAACAAACTGGAGCGCCCCTAGTGGACGCCACCGACGCCGCGCGTGCGCGATGGATTGTGGGCAAGAAATTCGCCGTCGCCCATAAATAAATCATTGAAATGTGTCGGTGTGCATCTCCATGCTCTTTTTCGCGTTGGAATTGTTAATTCTGCGTCTTCCTGGCAATGTCCGACTTCTTTAGCTGCCTCAGTGAAATTAACGAGGCTCAGTACACCGCAAAACGTTACGTGAATAATGTTACATGCGGCGATTCAATCCGCGTGGATGCCGCAAAATGAGCGCTAAAGCCTGATTGGCATGGTGAGACACTGCTCGCTATTTTCAGTCGTGACGTAGCTCGGGCTGCAAAAGCGTGGACCATTGCTGAGATGGTCGACGTCGATACTAAAAATCGCAAGCAGAATCGGACTAAGTGAATCAGGCATAACAAGTTGGTGATGGCCACTGGTAACAATTTAAATCAACATCTCCTTGTATCTACTGTTTACATCGAGCCTGCTTACCCCAATCAACCTTCAAACTTAAGTTCTTTCAGGCCTGCACTTACTTCTTCATATCGCAATTACCGGGCCAACGTTTGGTCTCGGGCCGGTGTCGTCTGGAAGAGCAGACGACAAGCAGAAATGTTTGAAAGAGCAGACGACAGTTCAATGATCAGGCGGCCATTTGGACATGAAGACGCACTGAGTGTAATCCGCAGGTGGTCGGTACAACTTGAAGGTTTTTCCACGTTTATGTTGGAACAAAACAAATAAATATGATGACCACGAGTATCCGTTAATTCAACCTAAAGTGCTTCCTGCCCAAGCAATTGTGGTCCGACGGCGTCTGGTTTTCCCTTTTCACGGCACATATCCACGTTCTCGGATGAACCGAGCACATGAAAATTTTCTTGACTCTTTTGGTACAGCCCCAGTTGAGGCGTTTTGACAAGAAGGCAGGTATTTGTTTGAATTAAAAAAAAAAAAAAAAACGCAGGAACACGAGTTCCACATGGGGATTTCCGCCCACAACCCCAGACCGGAAGCGCGCTCGACGCGCCACCACTGTGCCGTGACGTAACAGAGTTGAGTTTTGTGTGTAAGGTATTCACTGGGTGCCTATATTTTATTTATTATTCACTGCACATCCTGGAGGGGTGTGGGAAGGGGTGGGGTGGGGGGAAGTGGTATGGTTGGCTTGGCAGATAAGCTCCTGCCTATCGTCTGCACATCATCAGATTAAGCTCCTAGCTATCGTCTGCAAAAAACGGCGCTCTTGATGGTGTGGAATGCACGTTGCAGAAGCGTTGTGGAAGTGCTAACATATACAACGTGGTAGATGCGTGAGCGTTCTCTGCTGAGTCACATTCCGGACTGCATAACTCCACGAGCAAACTATACTGCCACGAACTGGCGATGCTTCTTAGATACTTGTGATGGGATGGCATTCCAACGGAACTTCACAAACCGCTACCAGGCACAATTTCAAAATTGGTAACTCGTTTTAATATTAGTTTTCTTGACTTTTCTCTTGGCAGCCTAGAAACTCTAGTCTAGACTAGCGTTTCTGGGCTGCCGGCACAACATAGACCACATCTAGACAAAGAAATAAGTGCAAACATTTAGTTTCCGTAGCCCCTTAAACACTTGGCTTACTACATGCACTCGTTGCCTTCTGCTATGCTTCGCTCGAGGATCGTGATATGCAGACTGTGCCATACAGGTCGTCAAGATTAAATCGCTCCAAAGTTATACGCCCATACTTTGCCACAACAAAGCTATTTCAAAAATTGTTTTCTTTTTCCTAATACCTTTGAACAGGGCAACTGCTTGCCGTAATTGCTTGTTGAATGTCTAATTCTTGACCCATTTAAAAACCTCCTGCTATCATACCTGTTGTCATCTTCCGCTGCTTGGGCAGTGCTACTGCCTGCATCATTTGAAAAAAAAAAAAGTGTAATTGAAGGTAGAAGCTTGTTGCTGGAGGCTATACAGCTGGAATGCCTACCTAAAGTTCTCATCCTGTCGGACGAAATTCACAATAGCTATTTGTGAAATCGGTAAATGAAAATGATGCCAAAACCAACATTCAGAGATATCCGCGCTTTGAAGCGCCATGATGTCGGCGGCAGTCGAGAAAATTTGCTATGCCGAGCCTTTGTTTCGTGCTGCTGCGTGGGCACTGGAGCGAGCTTCCAAAGCACTGATTTGACAACATGAAACTGCTTGTAATCGGTTAGGAACGAATTCTACAGTCGGAAGAGTGATCCCCTGCCTGCCGCTGACTTCACTTTTTCATTGTTGCCAGTAGAGACATCCAGTTTAAAAAACATAATGAACCAATAACTTGTCGAAAAAAAAGTTAATTTTGGCCATATGCTTGGGATACTTTTTCGGCGACATTTGTTGATTTTTTTTAGCAAATTTCCAGGGAAGTCGGAGACCACGAAGAGAATGCTAGAGCACCCCTTTAAAGAATTTATGTTGAACAGAACAAACAGACAAGAAAAAGATGGGGCACATATCTTTGTACTTTGTTCTTTTCTTGTTTTTCCTTCCTGTTTTGTATCAGTCTTTTGCAAACAGGCTCGTTAGTAAAGGAGGTCTCTGGTTTGCGCAGGCTGCCCTGAAACAGAAGTTGGCCGAGATGGAACTGGACCTCGATTGGATCGAGACCCTGGGCATGGTGAACACCCTGGCACCCCTGACACCCGAGGTGAAGCAGCAATACGGGGAGCTCCACCTCCAGAAGAACAAGAAGGGCAAGGTGGTGTCCGGGCCCGACGAGGACCCCGTGCACCACGACTTCAAGCGGGAGATGACCTTGTGAGTTCGAGCCGCTGACCTGCTGAAGCGTGCAATTTCCTTCATTATAAACTCCAGAATCGTAGTAAACAAAAGTATGGCTTCACACAGAGTATTGCTTACTTTCTTTTTAATGTGGTACGTTAGGATGCATGTATGTCTGCACAGGATCCATTCTTCTTTATTTCATCAAATACGCACATTTTAAAAGCAAAGAAGTACACATTTTTTTTCTCTTGCTACCAAATTTTGTGAAAACTACTCCGTGCAACGTGTGAACTATGCACAAAAGTTTAATTTTTAGGGTGACGATGTGCCATAAAGCCGCCAAGTGCACCCAGAATGCAGAATTCTAGAGTGTCTGCTAGACAGGACTGCCGATAAACTGCCGATGAACTTGGCTTGTTGGCAGGTCATCGTCATGTCTGTTTTATTTCATTAGGGTTTTCTTTTATATCTGTAGTTCATAATCTTGTCCTCAAAAGGACAACGGCTAGCCAGTTCGGTCGATCGCACGCACATCCCGTTAAATTTGCACACCTCTGTTCAATTCGACTGCACAGGGCCACCGTTTTGTAGCCATCTATTTCGGTGCTGCAATGCAGATTTTCCAACAAAGTTTGGGTACACCGGGAGTATTCAGTGGCTCCACTGGAAACAACAAAAGTCGAGTTTCATGAATGTTTCCCAAGTTCGTTCGGCGGTATTAGAGGGTTGACGATATCAACGGGGCCGCTCGGACGACCACCGCAGGCCTTCTATTCTCGAGCGATATACTGAGTACTGGAAGATACCACGGAAGCGCCCACTTTGTGCAAGCGCCCACTTGGGAATTCTGCAAATTATACGTCAAGCGCCCACCCCGTCAAAAGCTCCGGCATCAGCTCCGAGAACATTTGCCTTGTTGCGATTGCCACGAGACCGCCAGCGCCGATGACGGGGGTATCTTGTGAAAATAAATGTGCTTTACTTTGATACTGATTACCCTGCCTTCAGAGCTCTCTATTGGCCACTATCTTGGCTTTTAATAATTTGACTCGGACAAGTGCCCATGTCAAGATAAACCCTGTTTTTACTGGAAGTGGGGTAGGTGCTTTTCCAATATTTTAAGGTACTTGTTTTTGCTTGTTAAGTTATGCAGTTGCATTTATCTTCTTGATTTTGGATGTGTCTGGTGGCAACAAGAAGCTTGGAACTGGAAAAAGTGCTTGTAGTTTACTTGAAGCGCATTTTGCCAGTGTGCTTTTTTCATCACTTGGAGTACAAAACCTCCAGTTATAATAATAATAATAATAATGCTTTACTTTCTGGTAGTGTCCAAAAACAGCCATTAAGGCCTTCGTATTGGCCGATTATGAACAAAAATGAGCTTCATGTTAAAAGTACAGCCAACTAAACAAACAAAATACAGGAACATCAGAGTTCTGTACAATGAGTATATGGCATGCTAAACGCAAAACAAAGCCCTGCACTAAAAACAAACCGAATACATATAAAAGACTGGTCTTTTCAGCATTGATAAGAGATTGGGTGCATATAGGTCCAAATCGGCATCATAAAGTTCATTATTCAAGTGCGTAATTCTAGACATGGGTGAGGAATGATATGGGTTATTCGGATAAAATGGTAAGATCAATCTACTACTTTGGATTGGTACGTGAAAGTTCACAGATGACAAAAGGTATATGCTATCGATTTGACCAGAAATTAATTTATATAAGAAGATCACATGGCAAATGGTACGTTATTTAGATAGCTCTTCTAAGTCGAAGTTGTTCACAAGCGAATCATAATTATAGTAACAGCTACGATGAAAGTATCTATCATAAACTGTTTACACCAGGTGCTTCTGAACACGCTCAATTTCATTGCTCTGATTAGAACACAGAGTTCCATGCTACGGTGCTGATTTCAAGTTTTGAGGGAACCAAGGAACAAACTAAATATATCAAACATGTAAAACTCGAAACGTTGCGCGTCATTCGTGAAATTGGCCCCAGTTTGTGTAGGGAAGTGCCCACTATTGAAGTGGCATAGTCTTTAAATGTGAGACAGCCATCAACAAGAACGTCAAGGTCACGCATGGTAGAAACACACTGTATGGCTGCTGCACAGGGAAGTGTGTATTGAAAACCTATCTGATCGTGCTTCCTGGACAATGAAATAATTTTCGTCTTTTGTGGGTTCAGAAACAAATTACTAGATGAGTCCCACCTTGACACGCTATCAATATCTTGTTGCAATAATAAACATTCTTTGATTTCACAAACCAATGAATAGGGCTTCATACTTTGTGTCAAATACCTTTTATGTGTCCCATACTCGATTTTATACTTGTGGACAACTTTGTGTGGCATTTCAGAAGTGGGGAGTGCTCGTGCACAGTCTTGGTGGGCGGTCAAGCTGTACGTGCGTTGGTACCCATAGCTTTGACTGCTTAGCCACAGAAAGCCGTCTGCCAATATAACGATGTTTGAACATTCTTGTTTCTGCGGTGCGACAGCTACAGGCAAGCCCAGGCGGCCGTTCTGAGTGGGATCCCGCGACTACACCAGTTGGGCGTCCCAACCAAGCGGCCGGACGACTACTTCGCGCAGATGGCGAAGTCCGACGATCACATGACCAAGGTAAGTGCAGGCACCGATGAGGCACTCCGTAAATGTCGCTGAGCCGGTGTATCTCCGAATGTTATGCGTCAGGAGCCTGTGTCTGACCGGCGTGTTTGCCATGTGCTCAAACGTGGTTCTTCGTGTTCCACGTGATGAAGTCGTAAACGTGTTACAATGTTGCTCGCTGCAATCTTGGCGATAGCACACCAGCAGAGGTTGATGCAGCAGACGTCTGCTTTGCTTTCGGTCGCTGGACTACAGCAGCTTGAGCGTCTACGAGTTATGCCTCAAGGAGAGCAATGCTTGTATATCCGCTCTTTTTTTTTTTTGCCGGAACTTCTGTGACCAACTGCAGGATCGTGACACCTGACAGCATGATGCACCGGTGCCCGCGAAATACTTTGTTGCCACTTTGAAACCACTTCTGATGCGTGGACGGTACGGGACGCTAAATACGCCGGTCGCAGGCTCGTTCCGAGCTCCGTACCCACGTGCAAGTTGCGATTCGGGGAAGTGAATGTTTTGGAGATCGATTGGACGCTAGCCGCTTTCTCGGTGAGATGACTTGTTATGTTTTAATTTTCCGGTTGTCTCCGGGCTTGCCGCGGTTCACTGTGTAACGGTTCATACTATGCAGTGGCAAAAGTCTGGGCAGTGCAAGAGGCTTTAAAACAAGCTTTAGAACAAACTCTCAATGTACTGAAGTCTTCGAGACAACGGTCGGCTACCATTTTCAAAGGAAGATTGGCTGCTTTTTGCCAGCCTCAGGTCAAATTGTCCCAATGTTTCAGCATACGTTACGGTTATGTAGATGTCACCCTGGGATCTTTCTGCTGAAAAATGAGTGATTGCACTGAGCTAGTAGTCATTAAAGCTTGTTTGGTTTTGTAGGTCAGGGAAAAGCTGCTGAGTAAAAAGACAGCGCTGGAGAGGTCCGAGAAGGCACGCAAGCTGCGGGAGCTGAAGAAGTTTGGCAAGAAGGTAGGCAGAAAGCCCACGTTGTGCAGTGTGGATGCGGGACACCCCCCTTTAATCGCTCAATTCCTGTCGTCTGTCAGGTTCAAGTCGAAGTGCTGCAGAAGCGGCAGAAGGAGAAACGAGAGATGATGGACAACCTCAAGAAGTTCAAGAAAGGTGGGTGCTCGGCATTTCGTCGCGCATTTGATCATTGGTGACCTGATGTTTTCGTTGGGTTGTCTCATTACTTGGGGTTAGTCAGCATTTATTTTTTATGAGTAGGTATTCTGTGAAGTCCCGTGTGAAAACCCTCCCCCAAAAGCTAGCCTATCCCGTTTTTGGGGGTTTTCTTTTGCTAAATATCTATAACATAAAATTTCTGGAACATCGGCCACTCACAATTTTCGTCGGATATCACGCAATGTCCGACGGGAATCATGTCTACCGCGCAGTCTGCGGTACCGAAACGTCTGGCAGGCGAGTTTGTAGCAGGTTCCCGCGTGTTCATTGCACCATGACATGCGGATCTTCTGCGTCTGCAATCTGCGGTATCTGTTCCTGTTTAGGGCGGATTTCTGCATTTTTTAATGCAAAAGCGTTAACTGTCCCGAGGAGTGAACCCATGTCATCAGCTTTGACGCTGCGCTAAACGGCACCCAAAATCCCCTGTCCCAATGGAGCAAAGTGAAGCCGCAATTTGATATATATGCTCCCATTGGCTGGCATATGTCATCAAGGAAGGAGGCTCCCATTGGCTCTTGCGCAGCGTAGTTCCAAAAAATGCCACCAGAGAAGTCCTCTCCTTGGTGGCGCAGCGCACGTAGCGACCCGGCCGCTGGTAAGAGGGAGCAGCTGGCCGCAAAGCCCGTGCGGGCAAACTCCAGAAGGGCTGCACGGCCGAGCTCGGCACGGCCACTTCACGAGAGCGCGCGCTCAACCATCGGCCACTACCTCAGCAGTAGCGAAACGTGGCCGTCCCCGGCAGTACACCGCAGACGAACTAAGGGAGCGGAAGAATAACATTCATGCTTTCGCATTCACAACTCATAAGAAGTGCTTAGGTGCCGTCGGACTTTTGTCCGCGGTCTGCGTGGCCGATATCGGTTCCGCGCGATATGCAAGTTTGTGGCGGTTTCTCGCTTGTTTGTCACACCATGAAACACAAATCTGCTGCGTCTGTAATCTGCAGTATCGGTTCCGGGTTAACATTCTTACGGGATTTCGCAGTAAGTGAATAAGGAAACTAGGAAATTTTTAGCACTTGTGTGTCTTATTGGTTTGACATGCATATTTTTACGTTAATTTTCTCTCGCGTGGTATTTGTGCTGACAATATATTTCTATTTGTGATTAGGGGGTGGTGACTTGCAAAATGACTGTGCATGGGCAACAGAGGTAGAGCAGTGTCATACCGCACGATTTGTGGCAGTCAAATACCCCGGTAAAGTTGCTATGTGCGATCTTATCGGTAATTGCATTAAATTGATGCCGGATATGTGTAGAAATAATTTTTATTGTGAGTCCATTATTTTGTAGGCAAAGAATTCAATCGTCACTCTGCACTACCACCATGCCTGAAAGTGACAGATACACACATTTAGGTATGAAACTGCTCTAGGGTTTTGTTGAGACAGCTTGGCACTGAAAATGTTCCAGGATTATAATTGTCAGTCAATCGATCGTCAATTGTCTGTGCTGTCTACTGTATGTCTAAAAAAGTTAATTGCAAATTGCTAGATAATTGCATTGCATACAGTAAAACCTCGTTATAACAAAATGGGATATAACAAACTTATGGATATAACAAAGTAATCATAATTCCCCTTGCTTTCTAATAGTGGGAAGAAATGGACATTGGCTATAGCAAACTAATGGTTATAACGAAATAATTATGACCGCTCCTTCAACTTTGTTATAACGAGGTCTTACTGTATATGAAACATTTTAGCATCTCAATCATTCAGCGATACTATTATAAATTTCCAGACGCCTACACTCACGGCACTCTTCATCAGATATAACTCGTAGCATATGTGCACTCCATAGTTGTTTTTAGGACGAAGCGATACTACGGCTAATCAGACTTGGAAATCTGTCGATCTTCCAGAGCCTTCCATACTTTCGAACTCCTCTCCTGCTACGCGCACAGGTGGACAAGTTCCTCCTCGCCTACTCCACTGGTCGCATAACCTCCCCGTTAACCAATCAACGTCGAGCACCTCACTCCTCTCTCGCCATCAACCAATCAGTGCTGAGCCTCACGGCCATGCTTTTATCCGGGCTTCACGAAATGCCATACACCTAGCCAATGAACGTTTCACATTAAAAGTGCTGGTAATCCGTGCGCTTTCAGGACAAGGATCTTTGGACTTCCTGGAGAACACGGGACGGAAAGGGGGACCTCAACGTGGGAAAGGGGGGACGGCACCTGTTCCTGGGCAGAGTCGCAAGTCCCTCACAAAGTGAGATGCCAGTAGCACCCCTCTGACAGCATGCATTGTTTTGTCCCAGGAATTTGTGAACATAACATGCAAAAGACTTACGATGAAATGTCATAGTTGTGACGTCTCGCAGCAGCAAGCGCAAACCAGTCTTTCATGGTGGCTGCGATTTCTTCGGAAACCAAGAATATAAAATCATTGGCAGGCTCGACCTTTCTCTATGGTCTAATCAGCGACCCCGGAAGTGTATTTTACGTGGGGGGGCTGGCGGTCGAAATAAAGGGTGAAGTGTGTGTGTGTGTGTGTGTGTGTGTGTGTGTGTGTGTGTGTGTGTGTGTGTGTGTGTGTGTGTGTGTGTGTGTGTGTGTGTGTGTGTGTGTGTGTGGGGGGGGGGGGGGGGAGAGAGAGAGAGAGAGAGAGAGAGAGAGAGAGAGAGAGAGAGAGAGAGAGAGAGAGAAAGAGAAGGGGGAAGGGGGTAATTAAAATTGAAAAAAAAGAATAGTTATTACCAAGATTTCACTGTTTATGAAGGTTAATTATCATTTCGTATACCGTGTGTCCCTACATTAACCAAAATTCTCGTCACAAGGCAATGAAATGTTAACATACAATTATTTTTATACATTAAGAGAAATGCGACTTTCTTTAGAACACATCACCACAATGCAATGCTTTTGGAAATTAAATCCAAAAGCCAGCCGTCTCCGTGGATCCGAGGCAAAGCGCCGGCCTATGGATCCCCGGGTGGTGGGTTCGGATTCCCTCAATCTGACGGAGGCTTATTGCAGAAAAGGCGCCCGAGCTTTTGGATGCACTTCAAAAGATCCCCAGGTGGTCCAAATTAATCCTCAGTCCTCCGCTGGGGCGTGCCACATGCTCGTCGTTGGGTTGGCATGTAAAACCCCCAAATTTGACTTTTAAAACCAAATGCCCACCTAAAGCGGTCAGACGATCTGACATACCTACTTCACCGGGAGTTCACGTACGATGTTTCGTTAGCAAGTTTGAAGTGACCGCGCAGATTGGCTTACTAACGTAGCGGGCTACGATTTAGTACAGAGGTGCCCAAAAATGGTGATTCATTTTTATTTTCTTTGAAGTATGAAGAGATAAACCTTTTTAGTGAAAGAAAAGAAGCATTTTTCTATGGGCAAATTTCCGCGGAATCTCTTTTTCGCGAAACTATCAAATACGTTTTGGGGCAACGGAGGCGTCTATTATGACTGAGAAAAATGAGCTGAATAAAAATAAAATACAATAATACATAACATTGCCTTCATTTCGCCAGACTTAACGCCACAGAGGCTTGAAATATTTGGTGTTTACACGCAAAATTAAAAAAAAAAAAATTTTTTTTTGTTTACGTGAACTAACTTTATAAAATTTCACTGATTACTTCTACTATCTAACTACGTCTGTGTGCTAAATACCTTCGCAATATATTGCAAAACTCTTTTATGCGGTTATTTCATAGGGGCAAAGAAACATCGTGAACTCCCTGGACTCCCTGCAATGCAGTTCATGCGATCTAAGATTTCACAATCCCCTCTTGATTTGCTACGCATGCACACACACAAAACTGAAACAAAACCTACCAGATTTTCGTAAATTCTGGGTGACTCTTGGTACGGTACGGTCCGCTGCTGCCGTGCCGATATTTTTGGATATTTCCGGTGGCTGCTTCCCCTGACAAACTGCCAATTTCTTGGGTCCCCGCAACCACGTATCAAGGAGCGTCCTCTTGGTCGCCATAATGATTAAACGTGTAAAACTTTAAATACTGTTTTTTTTTTTTTTTTTTTTTTAGTGTTGCACTCGTTGAAAAAAACACATCCTCTGATGTTCAGATGTCCGAAGAAACCGTCCGCGGATTTCAGTGACAGATCTACAACTGCAGTTTCAGTGGAATGACAGGGCGAGGAGAAGGAGGGCTGGGGAAGAGGAAGCAGATGAGCTGCTAGAGACGAGGAAAAAAACGTCCTTCTCGTTCCAGCAGCTTCACTGGCGATGCCTTTTTTTTTCAGCATGTTTCCCGTTTTCATGGTCGTCTTTGAAAATAGTGTAAAATTCTCTGGGCGTATAATAGGGTGCCCGCCTGAACATAGCAGGCTGGCTCGGCAAGAACCAAATGGTGTTTCGGAAACCAGACACAGAAATGCAGGCGAGAATGCCGCGATTCTTTGATGTCTCCGACGACCACCGTGGTAGCAGCGCTTCAACACAGACTGCAGTGCGATGTCCCCCCTAACAAACTGTGTCGCTTGCTAAGGCCTCCTCTTGCCTTGGGAGTTTGGGAAACTTTTTCCCCTCAACTTGCTACCCCCATCTGTAGGCAGTCCCCCCCGTTCAAGAAGGGCTTTCTTCTCGCGCAGACCGTCTCCCCACCCCGCGATCGGCTCTCCACACGGAAGCAATTACCCGACCTTCGCGGTTACTCAGACCCCCAAAACAACAAGAAACACAACAACAAAAACGCAGTTGAAAAAAGAAATAGCTAGGAAAAGATTTTTGTACTTTTTTGGGGAAACGTCATTGCCCGAAATAGAAGCAAACCGAAGAAGCCGGCTAGCTGGGTGGACAAAAACAGTGCGCTGCGCGTTCCCCCGCTTGGCCAACACGCGAGTGGAGTGTGGGAGGGCACAATTCCCTGACTGTGCTGCTATGCAAGCCGCAGGCGCCGGCTCTTTTTCTTCTTTTTTTTTTTTTACTCCCTCCATTTTTTTTTTTTTTTTTGAAGCTGCCTGCGTTGTCCGCTATTTACTAACACTTTGCTTTACTTCGTTTTTGTTTTTTTCGTTATTTTTTTTCTAGAATTTCGTGGGCGAATGTCGTGCCATTATTCGAAGTAAACCCCGGCAAAAACAGAGCCAAGTACGTGGCTTGGCTGAGCTGAGCGACAACGGCAACAGTGGGGAGGGGTGTGCAGGCATTGTTAAGTACGCCTCGAGCCAAACGCACGGGGGCTCGTAATATTGCCCAGCACCCCCTGGAAAATGTCAGCGGGTGCTCGAGCCCCCGTTGCCCCCCCGGTTCCGGGGTCCCTGGGTCTAATAATGCATGAAATGCAGTAATTTAAGCGGTAATTTAAGTTTGTTTAGAAGGCGGTCATCTCTTTTCGGTAAGGGATGCTTTTTCAGTGTTTGGGTCAGGCGGATTATCCCCAAGCATTCCAATCCCCGTGTCCTGTTGTCTTCAACATATACCCCGATAAACCCCGAATTTTTGCCCAACACCAAAGATTTATGCCATAAAACACTTTATCTGTGGGAAAAAATAAACCCAAAGAAGCATCCCCAAACGAGAAGAAAGCTAACCCCGAAAGCGTGAAACCCTACTTCTAAAGCATTGAAGATGTCTTCCTTAACAAGCATAAACTGACTGAAATATAAATCACACGGAAGTGTCACCGGTGGTTTGCTTGACCCACTCTGGACTTGTGTATGGCTTCCAGGTCACAGCTGAAGAAGCAGTACAAGGACAAGAAGTATGGCTACGGAGGTCAGCGGAAGCGGTCCAAGTTTAACACGGCCAGCAGCTCCGCAGACATGGGCGGTTTCAGCCGCAAGAAGCACAACACCGCTCCCGGCAAGAAGGTGACCTCTTTTGCTAGCACGACAGAGAGATCCTCGAAACGGGCAAAAGAACGAAACTCTAGAAAAGGAGCGCTGAGTTACGTTGATTAGGGTTCAGTAAAAGATGTTCGTAGGTATATTCGTGGAAGTAGACAAAAATGACAAAGCTTATTAAAAAAGCCTATGGGAGCAGGGGAAGTAGACAGTGAGATTAGGTGCAATATTTGAACATGTTATCGATTTTATGTTAGGGTTTCAGTGTTTCACTGTCGTAAATATAGCAGACAGTTCTCTTGGCAGAGCACAATTTATTTATTTTATTTATTTATTTAATACTGCAACCCACTCTTTTCATAGTTTCTTCTCGCTGCGTTTTCCGATCCCGTGTTATAGGCAAGATCTCTGCAGCACCGCAGTGGTACTTCCATGTTATGCTTCTTGCAGTCTTCACAGTACTGGACTGACAGTAAAGCTCCTAGAAATGAGTGGTCGTTGGTGCTGTGTTGGCTTAGCATCACGTAGCCCACCACAAAGCTGTAGTGAGGTTAAAATGTGTGCGGCGCACACATCCTTTTGCAGTGCGTGAACTCTGAGAAGTCATAAAGTCGAAGACTGTGTCGATTCACAACATTTGTCATGTTCTCACCATGGCTACCGAGATTTTTTACAAGTTGGCTGCGCTCCTCCGGCCATTGCATTCGCGCGGTAGAGACTTTTACTGCGGGGCGCTTGGTGGCACTTGCAACCAAACCAAACAACACAAATAGCCATGAATTATCATTGTCATCATTATCCTCGGTCTACGGAACTTCAGAGCAGCGCTAAATGTGCTCCCCGCCTCTTGCCGCAGCACACAGACCTTTGACAAGCACTTAGTAGAAATTTGAAAGTTCATCTTTTCAAAGCACGAAGGGTGTAGAACAAATGCCCACGATAATGTGTTCAAACTGCGCGTGTAGTCATTTCAGTTAGATATAAGAAGTCGTGCCAATCGAAATCAGGATGGCGAGTCAAAATATAGATTTGCACTAAATAGTGATAGTGATTTATTTTGGCTCGGGGGAATCGCGGCGCCGCATTGGGGTCGATACTATGAAGGCCCACGGCGCCGCGTCCAACAATGGTGAGATTGTACTGCACAGATGAACTTTTAAAAGAAGTGATGATGGTTTAATAGGAGCTTGTGGATGAGGTTGGGGGGGGGGGGGGGGGGGGGGGGGGGGTTGATGTTGCGGTTGAAGAGAGCGAAATTTGTTAGGCTTGCAGCAGTCTTTGCGACGGTGATCTTCGTGGGGCTGTCGTGGGCTGCCGATTTCTAGCAGGCCGGTCTCGAGCGCCTGGCGAGGGCTTCCTTCGTGTACGGTTTGCAGACGAGTCGCCCGAATTCCAGCGACGCAGGGAGTTTAGCACCCCTGTTGTGGGGCCCTAGGGTTGGTACCAGTGTTGGCCAGGCGACTGTCTTCGTGAGAGTGGGCTCTGAAGTTTTCTAGCTTGCGGTCAAGCTTGTAACTTAGCAGCACGACCACCTTGTCCATTGAAGACATGGTGTGTGCCACTGGTCCGGCTGGCTCTCCGACGATGGGAAAACCATGTCTTAAGTCCAGCTGGCTTCCTCATCTTCCGATCTTGTATTCCGAGGTATCGGCCAGCAATACAGCGCAAAGAGCGGAGCAGCGAATAAAAATTAAGAATCGCCAGATATCGACTTACCTTTCTCTATCCTAATGATGAGAATCGTGAAGATGCAAGCTTCATGCCGAGGGCTCACACTTGACAGCACGGTTTGAGGCAATTCTGTTTGTTTCTGGTTTGGTTCTAAGCGCCGCATGCGAAGATCTAGAAAACTGACCCAGCTCGCTTTTTCTGTTGGGCAGCTGAGCATTTGGAAAGGCCGGTGCAGAGTGCGGGAAACATTTCGGAGGCCATGATTCTCACAGTTGTACCTCGATTTTTCCGCAGAACCAGAGGCCGGGAAAGGCCAGGAGACAGAACATGAAGAACAGACAGCGGCATAAGTGAAGAAGAGTCGTGGGGAAGGTACGCTAAGGTGGGAGCATAGTTTTTGCAATAAATTTCACCTGCATCACATCGACTGTGCCGCCAGTGTAAATAGCGACCGTTTCCCCAGGAAGTTCTTCCTGGGAAGGATAGACCGTAGGAGAGGTCCCAAGAATCCGTAACGGCGTGCATGTATTTAACGTTCCGAGTGCCAATGTACCAGACTTGTCTCTCACTTGAAGCTGGTAAGAGTGCAGTGCAATCCACTTGTAACAATACCAGATAAAACGATGTACCACTTATAATGATCAGTTTCTAGAGTTTCTAGTCCAGATACGATAATCGGTCATAACAGCGGAATTTTCTCGTTTTCTCATCATAGTTACAAGCGGATTGTACTGTAGCAGGACATCAACTTCTTTCTTGTGTTTGGATTTGGCTGTCGGTTATCACAAAACACAAATGGATCAATTTCGTGGAAGCATTTAAAGGGACAGTGCAACAAGTTTTGGACTTCCAATTAATTGCGGAAACTAATGTGCCGCCTATAGAATGAACACAGAATCATTCTCTCTTGCGTGCGCTACCTTTTATATTAAAAAACGAAACAAATCGAAGGACAAAGCACCCCTCAACTTTCACGTCGTCTTTCAAGCGATTTCATGGGGGGACCACCTGGTGTTCCGTCGGGTTTTTGCCTCCAGAGCCCCCTCTGGGATTGTCGACTTTTCAAGGATTAGCATCGCCGGGGGTCGTGGCGAGCTATCTAGAAAAAAGTCGGTTTGCCGCGGGGCTGACGGTGAGTGTAGAAGTGAAAGGTGGACTGTTAAGACTTGAGCGCGTTGGTGATCTACATTGACTTAAAACGAAAGAAACACACAAGAGGCGAAAGCTGCGTCGTCTGTTTTGTCCTCTTGTGTGTTTCTTTCAAGTCAAAGGGGGACTGGTTTTGTTGCCTTTCGCGTGCGCTCTGGTGACATGACGCCGTAGTTCCCGTAAGCACCACTTGTGGCTGCAGATTGGCAAATAATTAGTTTTTTCCTTTGCGATCACACAGTAGCATAGTAGTTTTTCAGAGGAAGGTAGCACATTTTTTCTCACTTGTGCCTAGATAAACCACATAAAAAAAATGAGACGTTTACAATTCCCTGTAATGCCGAATTAGAGCGCAGCTCATGAGGAGGAGGACGGGAAGGTACGGACCGACGCCACGCTGCTCAAGCCGGAAACTGGCGCCTAAGAGCTGCGCTCTAATATGAGCTGCAAATTCTTTCAACGTTAAAATCGTTGCACTGCCCCTCTAACTGCATAAGTAGTATCTGTGCGAGTCGGGGAGACTCGGCTCAAAGAGTGAATGTTGTAGCTTTCTCGCATGAGGTGTGCCCAACAAAATACCAACCTGCGACGACTGACAAACACGTCGGGTAAGTGCCCTGCAATGCGACTATTGAGACACTGCTGAATTGCAGCTTGTTCGTCAATGTGCACGTGCATTCTCGTCACTTTGCGTCATTGGCAAAACTACTACACTGCACTCGCAAAACATGAAGGTAGTTAAGAATTAACAAGAAAAAGAAGCTTGAAAACCTAAAAGTAGCGTCTGACCTTTTTTTCTTTGCAAGTCCCGGAGTATCTTGTTTTGTTTCAGATGAATAGACTTGGGATCGATACATCCTCCATTTTGACGTATTACTGCGGTACAAACAGGACACTAGAGGCGTGGAATCTCAGATACCACATTTCCTACAGTTGGGGTGCTCGACACTCTGCCAGCACCCTTGCGCAGGCATCGCGTCGTCGTCGGGGCTGTCGGAAGCGTCTGCTAAAACTCCCGAATGGGGCTGCGATCTGTCGCCGGGTCAATCTTTGCAACTGAATTTATTTCTTAGCGCCCTTTTGGTTTTTTTTCTTGACGTTGGCGTCCACGGCGGGCTCTGCGTTGTTCTCCTCCTGCCTGGAGAGCTGGGCCTCCTCCTCCTCCATGGCCTCCTTGAGGAACTGCACGTTTTCGCGGTGCTTCTTGGACTTCTCGTGGTTCTCGAACCTGGAGGTAGGGAGGCACCGCAATCAGTGTTGCGGTTCAGAACCCCGTAGTCTGTGCAACGTGGCGGTATTATACGTTGATGTGTAAACGTGTGTGAAACGGGTTAGGTGCTGAATGAAGGTGGTTGCAGTCTTGAAAATGATTCATAATCTGCAAAGGCTTCATAGATTCACCGATGCAGAAAAGTGCAGGGCTTCCGGTCGTACCTCGATACACATACCGGAAGTGCAATGCCCTACTCCTCTCCGCTGCAGGTAAACCGAACCAAGATATGTTTGATAAAGTAATTCCAGTATAATTTTTTTTTTATTTTTTATTTTTTTTTTTTTTTAAATTTGCGAGTTTATGTGAACATTAGTGATTTGAGGTTTGAAGCCACTACATATGGGAAATTTGCAACCCACGATGTAGTAGTGCATGCTCCTTCTTTGACCCCTTAAGTGGGGAGTAAATTTTGGGTGTGGGACCATGCCATAAAAAGATTTGCACACACACACCCAAAAAAAAATCGTACGAGACAAACAGTTGTTGCACTAAAAATTATAATTTTTTTCTTGTGCGAAGGAATAACATGTTGGTTCTCGTGTTCAGGTACGAGGGGGGAGACTTTTTTTTTTTTTTTTTTTTTTTAAACACCCGATTTTGTATGTTAGGTCATGAATACAGCTGTTTTCATAAGTGGGTCTGGAGAAAAATATATTTTCAGACTTGGCTCGTGAGTACTCCTGAGTTTTCGCTATCCCCGAGCGTGTGCTCATGTCTGGGCCATAGTGGCCCCGCTGAATCAATGCCGCAATTTGCGTGTCCATCGGAGCTTTCCACCACTTCCAAGCATCTCTGATCGAGAACGAGAACAGGAACAAAGATTTCCTACCAATGCAATTTATTTTTCGCCAGCCAGGGAACGCTAATAAACATAAACGTGTTTGGCACCATGTTAGATAGATGGTGGCACCTATGTTCTCCGTCAAAAAAATGCCACGCATTTCACTGCACGCTCCCTCCGTTCTAAAGAGGTGTTGTGCCCCTTTAGATGCGCTCCCCATTTTGGGGTCAAAATAGAGGTGCGTCCAAAGGTGCGCACCCGAGTAAAGGGGTTAAGACTACGCAGAACTGCAATTCTCTTCTACTTGACTCAATGTTACAGAAGCTTCTTAGGGTTAACTAACAAGCAGCCTGAAAGGAAAATGGGGAGTGAGAAACTGGTAACTGGTTTCCTTCCCGTTAGATGATGATTCTATAGGTTGGCATTTCAGCGCCTTTTTAGACAGGAGTGGCATTTTACGCAGGGTCAGAAACTTACGCTTTATCCGACTTGAAGCACTTGTCACAGGCAACGCAATAAAGCTCGTCGTCCTCGGACTCGCTGCTTTCGGCATCGGCACCGTCCGCTAAAAAACAAAACGAGCATCGAGTAAAACATTTTTCAGAAGCCCTCTAACTTTGCAAAACTTTTTGTAAGACATTCCGCCTTTTTCATTACTAAGAAACTCGTCGCATGATGCAACAAGATCGACTCTCCTAAGGTCCCCAAAGTTGACCTCAACGCAGACGAAAGTGAAATCTAGTTTTACTGCTGGCACTCTTCTCACACATTGTCATCCGCTTCAAACACACTTTCAACACTTAAAGAGAAAGGGAAGGAGAGCTCTAGCTGGTAGCCGGGGAATGAAGTGACGAGTGTTTTGTAAGGCTATGCTGTGCCGCACCACAAGCTGCCGGGCCGTTGGTGAACCCTAACTTCCTGCTGCCTCTAAACATACGCGCAAGTATGAAAAAATGTGCTCAATAGAGAGCACAGTTTGCCACACGTAACTAAACGAGGCGTCGACCTGACCGCAATCTTTTTGGGTGTCTGTCTGGCCTCTCTTCGAAAAGACTGGCCAAACCCCGATTACCCTGCTGGCATGCTTGGCTGTCGGCGCTGCCTTCGCCGAATTGCGTGTCCAGGTGAGCTTCGATGTTCTGTAGGTCTTGCTCCAGCTGCGACATGGAACACCACTCAGACTCCTCGTATCCCTCCAATGCCCTGGAAGAGAACAAAGCCCACTCAGCTGCCGGATGCTTGGGCACTTCGTCGCACCCGATCACGATCCGAACGACGACAGAGTGCTCGTGTTCGTTCGTTCAGCCTCAAGCTAAAAGGAACACTGTCAGGGTATTTATGCTTGCCAAGGTTTTTATTTTTATACATGACATACGAGAGCCCAACTGCCCCGAACACAATTTGCGGCCCGAAATTAGTTTTCTTTCCACCCGAAAACCGCCGATCAAGAACTGGCCGGTTTGAGTCGCGCTCACTCTGTCTTACGTGGTTACGTGTCGTTTTCTGTGGTTTAGACACAACCACCAAAGATAATCAAAGTCGTGGGTCATCCAAGGCACACAGTCAATACTAGAAATAGACAAAAAATGTGATGCCCATTTTTTGTGGCTTCTAAAAAGCTGCGAATATACGTAGATGGGAAAAAAAAAAAGTTGCACAGCCACACGACTTCCGGTAACTTTCTCCTTTTCTATATGTTTTTCTTCTTCCCCACTCCAGTTTCGAGCAGTTGTGTTTTTTGACTATTATAAATATATGTGACTTTGTAGCAAGGTATTTTGACACCATAGTAAATCGCCTGTCAAAAAAGTTTTGTGAGGTGTCTGTGTCCCTTTAGACGCATGGCCTTAAAAGGGTACGGAAACAAAACTCTGGAGCTCATTTCTTTGCTTCAACATGATGTAGGCAGCAGTAGAACCTCAGAAACACCAATCTTTCATTGGAAAACGCGAGAAAACATATTTTAATCTGAATTAAACGATTACCAAAAACCACCTGGCTGTTGGTTACGAAACTTCAATGGAATGTCGTGACGGCATCGGCCTCCGATGGTAGCGCCACTATATGGGAAGTACACTCGCTAGTACAGATTACCCAGGGCAGAACGTAATACCGAAGGTTTGGTAAAGAAAGCCAAAGCACAGTTGGCCACCTTGGATTCACTCTGCCAGCCGATCGCTTCCACTCATTCTTTGACGTCACCGACGTCGGGGGCTGATGAACTATATTTTTCAACGTGGCGCACTCTGCTTCTGCTTTCAAAGTCGTTCGCGCCGAGGGACGCCGACCTCTCGAAGTGACCCAGGTTTACGTCGCAGAGCTGTGTCGGTATCCACATTTGTGCGCGGTAGTTTCTGTGGCACGATCTGAGAATTCTGCGATTGTCCACCACTCAACTTAGTCACTCTTGACCGTCTCCTGGATGATCCCGTAAGTCTCGTTGGACAAGACCTACGAAAGCAGTGCCGATCGCTTCTCTTTATTTGTTTAGTGTTCGCCATTGAGACAAGTTGCGTAGCAAACTTGTGGCGATGCGAGCATTTTCTCGTGGTAGTTTCTGCGACGATGTGAAAATTGTACACTCGTGTTCTCTGTGCTCTGTGCCTTCGCTTGGAAAATCACGTCTTGTCGAGACCGGCGCAAGCTTCCTCTACGCCGGTGCCTTCCCTTCGTGCGTTTAGTGTTTGCCCTTGTGACAAGGAATGTCGCAAAATCGTTGTGGTGTACGCAATCCTTTGCAGTGGCATGACAATGCTGCAGTCACACCACTATCGATGTGATACGCTGCATGAAATACTCGTGTGATGCCACCGCCGTGCTGCCCGCTTCCCTGCTTGTTTAATAAATGAAGGATGCCAACTGGCGTGGCGCCTTCAAATCAATGTTTGTTTATTCGTGAAGTTGACGCCCTCGAAGAGTCTGGTCGTTGTGATCAGTCGATGGTAAATCAGGTAAGCAGCAGTTGCCTCATCCTACCGATGTCAGATGATTGTGCCGTCACCTTAGACTACATCAGGTAGGAAATCTACCAGTATCTCTCCTCGTGCGAGATAACAGAGGCACCTTAGCCGCCTCATAAATGTCATCCCGTTCAAAGAACAGCAAGCTCGCGCCCAAAACAGATGTCGCCATATCGGCCAAGTCGCGGGGCAGACGACGTACTACGTGTTTTGAGAGCGTACACAACTCCGCTTGCTCCGCAATCTCCCGGTGATATTTTGCATCCCTTGGGCACTCTGAATAAGCGAGGTAGTAACACGTCAATGCCACCAAGTGTCAACGCTCATAACTATGGTACGCTTAACCACTGGGAGGCCGATGACTTTGCGGATGCGACGGACATCCCAAGACGCACCATGCTCTTCGATGGCCCATTTTGAAGCGCTCGCCAGAATTAAACATTTAAAACGAGAAATACAGCCATCTGTTTGATATACAAGCGTGCGATTGTCACTAGCGGATAGAGTTTATCATGTTGCTTATTTATGAAAATGAGAGGTATGTTTTAAGTTTAGATTCAGTGCCCCTGGAAACGACACATATTGCGATCAGCTAAGCAAGCTTTCCAAAAAAGAAGAAAAAAATTCACTCAATTTCGCAATGAAATGAAGCATCTTGCTCATCATGCTAGTGCACTTGTGTCGCACTAAGTGATACACAATTAGTAAAATTTTTAGCCAATATCCTGGGTTTTTTTTAAATGAGAAGACTAATTTTCACTTACTTTCTCTGCTCGAGAATTTTCTGCACACGCTTTGCTTCGGCCTTGCGAGCACTCTCCGCCGCTTTTTCCTCCAGCTCTTTCTGAGAAGGTGAAAGATGAGAATATTTTGCAAACATTTACTGTAGGTTTTGTTTACAAGTTAATGTGAACCATGGTAGGTGCAACCTCGTAGCTTTAAAAGTGCTTCCCCTGCACAGTCACGTTTGTACACTGGAGGCACGCAAAGCTACAAGTTTCTGCCTGCAAGCTCCACTGCGGTCCACATTGAGATAGAATGAAGGGCAGACAGCACAAGGGCTTGTGCAAAACCTCAATTTCTATCGCCATTAAACAGGATTGGTGTTCGTGGCACAAGTTCCTGCACAAGTGGGACCAGAACTTGTACAATCAGAATCGTGTAGACCAAAGCCAGAAAGTTGGCGGATGCTCAAGGACATCATGCCTATAGTCCGTTGCAACCCAAGAAGGTAGGGCGAGGGAAAGGAAGGCTGGGGAAGAGCAAGCAGACTGAACGCTAAAGAAGGGAGGAGGTTTCCCCCTCTCTTCAGTGTTCTGTCTGCTTCCCCCTCCCTGGCTTTCCTTTCCCTTGCCCTACTTTCTTGAGTTGCAGTGGGCTATAGTGGCTTTGGCCAGCATTCCACTTGTTTCTTGGTTTTGTCCTGTCTACAATCTGTGTTTAAGCCATCTCTCATCACAGTGATGATTTGGCCAAAAGAAATTGCGAGTCATCGTTTTCTCTCGTTTGATACACAGGGTTGGTGATGAAGATGGGATACGAGCATGCAGTGGAATTTCGTTACTCCATCCCTATTTCTGTGTCACATGACCATTCAAAGCAAACTCAATACTATAGATATTTGTTAGCTCCTTGAACGTGCGTTCCCGCCCCGCCGTTAGTCGTAACATTTGACCAGGCCAGAGAAGACTGCTCACAACCAGGGCCGTACCCAGAAAAAAATTTCGGGGGGGGTTTTCGGGGACAACGGCGGCCATTTTGAAAGTGTCTATTGTCTTATTTTCGCCTATGAATCATGTGCATCGGTGGCATATAATGGAGAGTTACAGCAAACCGGAGAACCGGTCCCGGTTTGGTACCCGGTAGCCGACCGGCGCCACTGCGCGTGCGCAGAGGTGGAGATTAAAATTGGCTGGCTGCCAGCGCACCGACCAGGGCCGTACCCAGAAAAAAATTTCGGGGGGGTTCAGAACCCCCTATCCCCCCCCTGGTTACAGCCCTGCTCACAACGCTTGTCAGTGTTCGAGTGAGGTATGATCGGGACACTCACTCTTTTTTGCTGCACACGTTTGTCCCGCTTCCTCACAAACTGTACCAGTTGCTGCAATGAAAAAGCAAAACAATCGAACAGTGAGACAAGTCGGCAATTATGTGGTTAATTTTTTTGCTGCCTCTCTATGGACCGTTGTTTTAATAGGGATGCTGAAATTTTACCTCTAGCCAGGCACATAGCCAGGATTTTGATGGGGGGGGGGGGGGGGGGGGGGGCGGGGCGGGGCGGGCAGGGGCAGGCATGGGGCCCTTTCCCTGGTATAACATTTGTCTGCAAGTATCCCTCACTAAGTGAGAATTGAATATTCATATCGGTGTTCATCTGAGGCCACAGTATGTTTCTTCGACAACTATCACTTGACAGAAGGTAGACATGGCAGCTCATGAAACGCCAGTACGCTGGCCGTACTCACCCGTATTTCTTCGTTGCGCTGCTTCCTGGCCTGCTCTCGCAGCTTTCGGTTTTCTCTCTCCATGAGACGTGCGACCCGCCGATTGGGTGCGTGCCGCACGTCGTGCGCGTCCAGCCACGCAAAGTTCTTGGCAGTGCAGTAGCTCTGCCAGTGTGCGTAGAAGAGGTGAACCACCTGCAAAAGCAATCCACATCTGCTAAAGAACAAACAATGCATATTTGTGCAGACAGAACATTCAAACCATGCTTTGGCAAACTTGAGCCTTCAATTACTTTTTTTGTGGTTGTGCTGCCCCGTGATTGCTCTTTGTCACAGGTGGCCTGTTACTATGGCATATATGCCAAAGTAACAGGTATTTCAAAATTCATTTTTAGTTGCATTAGCTCTGAAGCTACCCAGTGTTAGGAAGTACTTTAAGTACATTGTACTTAAAGTACCACTTCAAGGAGGTTTAGCATACTTGTACTTTACTTGAAGTACCTTCTATAAGTATGTACCTGTACTCTACTTAAAGTATTTTTTTTCTTGTTCTTCCTGAGGAAAGTATAGACCATTCAACTAGGAAGAGCGGAGAGCGAAAAAATGCCCTCCCCCTCTCACCCAGTGCGTCGTCTGCTCCGCTGAGTGGGCTGTACCTAACATCCGGCTGGCGTTCAAACTCGATTTAAAATCACGTCATTTTGGAAATTTCAAGAGCAGATGCGCAGATTTTCATATGCAAGCTATTGTGTAATGCTGTGCTCGATAAAAAGACTAACTGGGTCCAATTGCAATTACCTGTGTGCAAAAAAAAAAAAAAAAAAAGGAAAGGTGTGTTAGAGTGGCCGGTCTCTCTGGCGAAAAGTAAATCTGGTTGCTCCAGCTTTTTTACTATAAGAAGTTTGTACTGGGTAGGCCTTTAGCGACAAGGAGTGGATGTCTGGAATAATAAATAAAAACATGCTCTCCTGACGCAATAGACGCAGCGGTTGAGGGTAGCACTGCCGGCTGACTCCACTGCTATTGAAGTAACGGAACAAAGATACACTAGTTGGTCATTTACTGAAATAAAACAACGGAGCGCTATAGGCTAATTTTGGAGTAGCCATGAATATTCTAAGAACGCGAAACACTCGACAACGGCAGCCACGAGCGAGAGTTCGATGTTCGGTACAGCTCGCCGGTACAGCCCAAAGATGAAGAACGGCAGCCTCCCGGTTTGCCGTCTGCTAGCGGAGTCGGGTGCATGCCCTCTCTCTTGTTTTACCCCGGCGAACCTGCTGAGCTTCCGGATGTGAAAAGAGGGCACTGCGGTCGAACAAAATGGTGCGCCCTGAGAGCGCCAAATGGAATGGTCCATAGCTCCTGACTTCAAAGTACATTCCCCAAATTTGGTCCTGCTAAATTTGTATCGCAAAATGATGCTTTGTTAACTCTGAAGCCATGTGACTTTATCCAATATTCGCTGCCACTTCCGAAAATAACTGATGCACCACCAATTACCCTTGAAACAATGCATACCAGTTTAAAAAAAACAAAACAAAAAAAAACACCGTTAGGGGAATGAAAGGGTACCATGAAAGAGTGTGTTAAAAAGTAGGAATATTTTACCTTGAAAGTACATTTTAATTATAGTACTTTACTTCAAGTACATTGCACCCGGTATACTTACCACTTTACTTGAAGCACATAACCTCCCATTATCTTTGTACTTCAAGTACTTTCTAGATGATCTTACCAAGACTGAAGCTTCCACACATGAAGAGTGTACTCAGAGTCGCAGTATGCACTTGCGATTTAAGGAGGAATGTGAGATTTCGGTGGCTCACGTAATGTTTGAAGCCCCACAGTGCAACCCTTTAAACACCAAGCTTCATCCGATGCCACTCTAAACACACGTAAAATGTTGCAAATCGGAAATAGTGTCACATTCCCGACTTCAATTTTACAATGCTTACAAATAAGTTAATCTTGAAAGACATCCTCTAATAAGACCGAGCATACAATTTTGTGGAGTTTGTTACCAGTCTTGGATACGAGTCATTACGTAGCACATCTGCAACAATGCTAAAAGAAGTGACCTAAAACAACGATGCCGGATCCCGATATTGCGGGATCCAGAAGGACTGGCCGGGCATCGTCATCGGGATGCCATGGACTCTTTCAAAAGAAAATCAAGCAACATTGGAGGTCGCCACTGCTTGGAAACGAAGCGCGTGATTGGATCTAAGACCTTGCCGAAAGCTGACTCGGCGCTCATTTTCAATACGAACTGAGCTAGGTATACGCCGAACGCTGACGCAAGCCTCGTGTTCAATACATGCTCGGAGTATGTAATCAAGCAATGGCGGACAGGCATTGGCGCAGGCTTTTGAAGAGGGTCTATTGTCCCTGGAGGCTCAAAGAAAATGCACATGCCATTAGCCACAGAAAACTGATCTCACGTCGTCGTAGGAGCTCTGGGAGGTCCCAAAGACCGGGACGTTCACAGGATCGTCCTGAAACGGCTCGTCTTCCGCTGCAATCCTCTGGAAAACGTCTCCGTACACGGTGTAGAAGCCCTGAAGCAGGAGAGAATGGGAGTGTCACCAAAAACAGGACGACAGCAGCTAGTTACGCACAAGCCAAGATGCAATCACCTTTTCGTCGTCGTTATACCCGCTGAAACAGGACGAATTAAAATAGCTGTAGACGTCCAGGCTATCGTCCCTGTAGTCGTCGCCCAATCCTGTGGCAGCAAACGAGACAGACGAAACTGGATTTGTGTTGCTGAACCACAACTGAAAGACATCTCTGCCCTTTTCATTCAAAGCGCTGCTATCACCCCGATGTGTACACACTTTCTGTGACCCAGTTTGACTTACCTCCCTTGAGGATGGCTTCGCGATGTTTGTCGTACCACGCTCTTTCTTGTGGATCGCTGAGTACATCGTAGGCCTGCTGAATTAGTTTGAACTGCTCCGTCGCCTCTTGTAAGTTGTCGGGATTTTTGTCTGGATTTAAAGCTAGGCATTAACCCAGAAACAATCCACTCTAAACATCGCAGGGACGCTACGCATCCCGCTCAAACCTCAACCGAGAAAGTCAGATTAACGGGAATAGAGATAAAAACTCGAAATATCAGTACGGGAGAAAATTGCGAATAAAAGAAGAATTTAAAGGCACTGATCAAACTGACCTGGATGCCAGAGCAAAGCTTGCTTGCGGTAACACAGCTTCAGTTCGTCTGGCGAAACGTTCCTTTCGACTCCCAACACTTCGTAGTGACACTTCATGACGAAACGCGGTGTGTTTAAGTTATTAAATACAGCAACAACACGTTACCATCATATTCTTATGAAATTCTGACACGAGGAAGCCGACCTCAGGATCACGATACGTCGACGAGTCCGACGACATGAATGGCACTTGCAGAAAGACTAGACGCACGCTTCAAATCCTTGAACAATATTCTAATGTTTGGACGGGGACTGCTGCAACCTAGTGGACTTTTAAAGAAACTAAGACGAGTCTAGGTGGGTGGGTTTGTGGCTATCACCGAGAGATGGCAGGCAAATCACAATAATCGAAATGGTCAAAATTGTGAGCGCGAGTTCAAATCGAGCATCTGTGGCCCACGGAGCTTTTCTTTCCCCGCCCTAAAGTCTTCTTCGATTATTAACGCGAAAGCGTTCTGTCCCATGGAGCAAAGCCGGCATTGTCTGTATCCGTCTTTGTTTTTCTGAAAGCACCCCCTTAATTCGCAACCCCCTCCCCCTCCATAAAAAATTTAGACACCCCCTTCGTCACGGAAGTCGGCGGGGCGCTCGAGGCCAAAGCGGACGCGCCTCAGAAATAAAACACAAAGAAAAGGATAGCAACACAGATGCATCGTTACGAAAGGCGTTGAGCCGGTGGGGTTCGCCGCGCCTGCGCAGTGGGGGAGCTTGATTTCACCGCCGGAGCGCCGTGCGCAATAGGAAGATATGGCGCGCTGCTTAAAGGAATGCGCTGCATGTAGGAAGGCTTTCGCATTCCTTCACCGTAAGCAGTCTTAAGTGTCCTCATATTATTTTAATATTTGAACTCTACACCGTTTGTTAAAGCGTGCGACATCCTCAGCGATCCATAGGAAGGAACTAGCGTCATATAACAAACATTGCGAGAACATCCTCCAAGCTGAGGTAGGTCAAGCTCGGTATTGATGAAAAAGAAAGGATGGTAAGGGTGCAGGTGAGCTTGGGGAATATTAACCATATTGAAGTAACCTGAGACCAGGCACGTAGAGATGGGAGAAAAGGGGGAAGAAACATGCCCCCCCCCCCCCCCCCCCCCCCCCCCCCCGAATCAAAATTATGGCTACGTGCCTGCCTGGGACTGGGGTAGAGAAGAAACATCAAAACGTAGAAGAGACAGAAAATAGAGATGACGGCGTCTCAAACTCAGCTAACTCGCTTATTTAGTCCACCTCCTTATACAGTCTCAATCTTAAGGTCATCACCGCCAACACAAAAGGACGAAGTCTATGCAGAGCGCAAGTTCGTCTGCTTCGTTTGCAGGGGTTGTGGTGACGTCAGAACGCTGAGCTCTGATTGAAGAATAGTGGGTATACCTCAAGGCAAGCTGCCGTGAGGTAAACCCACTATTCTTTAATCAGAGCTCGGCATTCTGATGTCACCATCATAGAGTTATTGTAATGTACCATAGCCTCCTCTCTACTGACGAAGCCTGGCAGATCGTCACGTGACGCGGCCACTGAAAGTGAAAAGGTAGAGCGGCAGACAAGAGTCATGTAACGGGCGCCCCGCTGCGGCGAGACGCCGAAACAAACTTGTCCCGAGCGATGAAATCTCTGATCGTGCTTCTCGCGTTCCTCAGGCTACCGCTTCTTTTTTCGTCGGGTTTGAAAACCATGTTTTGGGTCCTCGCCGCTGTAAAAGCTGTGCACTGAATACCAGACTCCCCGAGAAATGCTCTGTGCTACCAGATCCTCGCGTTCTAAATCTGCGACCGAGCACTCTATGGCTCCGCCATCGAACTGCCAGGCAGTACAGAGGAGGCTATGAATGTACGCTAGAGGTTCAGCTGGCGCTGGTGTGCTGTTGCGAATAGTGTTACTGTATAGCATATACAGTTACTCTAGTTGCAAATTGAAGCAGGCAGCAACCAGTCGAAAATTGGTTTCCGCGGTCATGCATTTTTATGGGAAAAAGTGAGTGAATTTTCTCCCTGCGCTCGGTTATAAGAGCCATGCAGTATCCCGAATAATCAGTACGTACTAGGTAGCTTGGAACATTTCTGATTCAAGCAGACGAAATAATTGGCCCGTTACGGCATTCTTTTTTTTTTCAAATTCATTGCATTAAAAACGGCGCTAAAACGGCTTCTTACATGTATTTATGTGCACTATCGGACACTGCTAGCGCGAACACGACGTCGGCGCTTTTCAGCATGGGGGATATACGTGCCAAACGAACGAAGGACATCCGGAAAACAGAGAGACGGCAAGAACTACGCAGTAACACTGGATCACTAACCCCCTGTGCATGCACGATCCAAATAATTTGAAGGCCACGTAATATCGTCCGATTTTCAATAAGTGCTGCTTTATTCCTTCTGCTTTGTGTAAAGATGCTTGTTTTACGTTTAAAGAATCACCAGCACGCTCAGAAAAAATATAGACACCTTTCAAAACCCACGTACTTTATTATTTACGTTTTGAATGTTTTTAACCGCTCGCAAAGATAGAAGACGGGGTCATTTTTGTATAGTGACAGGACTGGCATAATAGCAATATATAAGCGTCACCGGAATGCTGGCGAACCTTGAACACACTCTGTATTCATTTCAATTATAATTTTGCTCAGAATCGTTGCATGTTTGGGTCTGAAATAGAGCGAAGTTAAACATCGGTCACTGATAAAGAAAAATTCGCACACTTAAGAAATTACACTTTTACAGTGTTAATAAAGGTACGTACTATTCATTGATACCCACATAACAAAAGTGTTTTATGTTATTTTCTGGCGAAGAGACAAAATTCACGCCCGTTTTCCCATAGGAATGCACAGGAGCACTGCAAAAGTAGACTGGTTGCTGTCTGCTTCAATTTGCCTCCCGGGAGTCGCATAGACACTAGCGCCAACTGAACCTCTAGCGTACATTATAATAACTGCATGCTCTCTACATCCTATTATAAAGAGCCTGCATTAGAGAGAGTGTCCAACTGCTCCGGGCGGGGTCACGTGGTTTCATTAGCCGCGTTTGCAATTCGAGCTGCAAGGGGGTGACGAAAGCGTTTATCGTCTGCAAACGTCTCCGCCTTTTCCCCCCTGCTTTCCTCCTCGCTACGCGAAAACGCAGCGCATGCGCATTTGCGGCCAATCTCCACAGGAGGCGTCCGCCATTAAATTGCAAACGCTCCCGATGGTTGGAGATGGACCCTCCCTTCAATCTAGGCCCTCTGCTTGCGTCTCGTGTCTGCTTTGGTCTCCATGAGACCGGTAGCTCTCAAGTTTTCTGCAGCGCCCCTGGCGAGGAAGATGGGACGTTTTTAGGTCGCGTTTTCGTTGCGCGTCCCGTTGCGTCCCTTTAGGCGTTGTGTAAGTGCGCGTGGATGCATGCCATGGGAAACTGACAAACGCTATATGCACGCCTGTACGCAGAAATGGACAGACCTTCCACCGCCGGAGCCGTTGAAGTTGGGTGACAACGCAGCAGCCGCGTCCTAGCAGAAGTTTAAGCAACGAATCGAACTGCATCTCCGAGCAACGGAACCGACGAAGCCGCACAGCAAAGAACAAAAGGCCTCCATCTTGCACATCGCGGGCCAAGAAGCCACCGACGTGTTGAACACGTTAAATTTGTTTCCTGAGGGGCCGAACGACTACGACGTGCTGTTCAGGACATTTGAGGACTAGTGCCTGCCCAAGTACGCGTCGCCAAGCCGTGGGTGAGCCGTTCGAGCAAATTTTCCGGGACCTACAACTCAAGGCTAGAACGTGCAACCTCGCAGAGGTAAAGGAATCTATACCCCGCGATCAGATCGTCTATGGAATTTTGAGCACGTCGCTACGCGATAAGCTGCTAAGAAAAAATAACATTACTCTAGAAGTGGCCGTCGACTGCTGCGAGGCCGAAGAGTGTGCCGAAGTCCAGAACAAAGCGTGGAACGGAGACTCACCAAAGATTGAACCAGTTCAAAAGGGACAAGTCAAACAGCGTGACCGCGCAGCACGTGCCGTTTTGTCAGCTTGTCTCACGACCCAAAAAAATCCCCGCGTACGGTAAAACGTGCTTCATGTGCAAGAAGCCGAATCACTTCGCAGGCTGTTGCCGGAACAACGCGGGCGTTCATGGCGTTACCGAAGGCAATGAGAGCGACACCGACACCGATATTCTCGAAATGTCGACCACCGAAAGCAGCCAGAGCAGCCGCGACTGGGTCGTCAAAACGCACATCGAAGGGACCGAAGTGCAACTGAAAATCGATACGGGAGCGCAGGCGAACCTCCTATCCAGGGCACCCTGTTCGCGAAGCTGAAAACCAAACAGCAGCCTCGTTCCACGAGGAGCATTCTTTGCCAATACGTGGGCGGCGAAAATCCTATGTAGCGGACATTTCGTCTCTTGGTGCACTTCGGCAAACGGCGTGTGTAGCTCGACTTTTTCGTGGTAAAATATAAGCAAGCCTTCCTGGGCCTCAGAGAGAGTGAACAGTTGGGACTCGTGAACAGAGTGGACTCGCTGGATAACAAGTCGCCCAGTGAATGCATTTAGCAGCAATTTCCAAGTCTATTCACCGGATATTGGCAAAACACGACGAGAGTACAAGATTGTGCTTCAAGAGGACGCCGTATACCGGTGGTGGGAGGAACTGGACTACACGGAGGCCGCAAGCATCATCGCTAAAATTGAAGACCTATCCGATTGTATGTGTCTATTGGTCATTGTGCGGTAAAAGAATGACATGCTTCGCATAGCATAGACCCTGGCGCACGTCGCAAGAAAATCAAGGGCGAGCTAGCGCCTACGAAGTATTTCAGCCGCCTTGACGCAAACTGGCTTTCATCAGATCTCACTCGATGAACAAACGTCCAAACACACGTCCTCGCCCAAAGTATTCCGAAGTTCAGTGACCCAGATATTCGACGGTCTCTCCGGTGTGCGGGTGTACAGCGACGATATATACTGGTATGGCGTGCAACATGAAAAGGGCATGATGGGCGCCTTCACAAGACGTTTGCAAGGACCAAGGCTAAGGGACTAACGCTAAATGCAGAGAAGTGCATCTTTGGACAAGAAGAACTCAGTTTTCTTGACGACAGGATTAGTTCGAAGGGAATTGAACCGAACTTAGACTTAGTGAAGTGCTTCGTACAGCACCCCACCCCCACGTCAAAGAAAGAAGTTCAACGCCTGGCTTGGCGCGGTGAGCTATACGTTGGGAAATATTTGCCGCACATATATCGTCCAAAACTGAGGAATTGAGCGGCTTAGTTAAAATATATAACACTACTTTTAAATGGACCATGCACACAATCGCGAGTGGGAGCAGCTTAAAAAAATGCTGACTTAAGCCTCAGTTTTGGCGGTCTATGGCCCTGATTTGCTAAGCAGACTGTCAACAGATGCGTCCACATTTGCGCTTGGGGCCCCACTACTCCAACAACATGGACCAGATTGGCGCCAGGTCGGATACATATCGCAAATGCTCACAGAGACAACACGCCGGTATGCCCAGATCGAGAAAAAGGCGCTGGGCTTAACTTTCGGTTGTGAGATCTTTAATGACTACGTCCTGGGCAGACATCTGTTCATCGAAACTGGCTATCATCTACTACTGGCAATCTAAAAAAAAGAATAGCATAAATGTTGCCGCGTCTCCAACATTTATTTTGACGACTGCTGAAATACGATTTCGAATTGCATTGCAGTTTGTTCCCGATAAAAAGCTGATACATGCCGACACTCTATCGAGAATTCCATCGCAGCCCTTGGACGAAGATTCGGCAAACGTCAAAGTGCATGCTGTCGGTGTCTTGTCCTCGGTCGTGGACAGAAAAACCCTGTGCCGCCTTAAGGCAGCGACCACCAGCGATCTCGCTCTTCAATGGTCATCTCCTACCTGCAGTCATCAAGGCGTTTTTAAGGTGAGATGAAGTCATTTGCATCGGAACTTTCACCGGTCAATGGACTGCTTCTAAAGGGAAACAAGGTAGTGATCCCATCAGCCATTCGAAAGGAAATGCTGCGACGACTACATCAAGGACATCTGGGGTTGGGCAAAAGCAGGTCTAGGGCTTGACAGCTGATGTAATGGCCGGTAATGGCTGCTGATATAACGTATTTCATTGACAGGTGCGACACCTGCAAGAGGTTCGCAAACCGACAGCCTGATGAGCCTCTGTCTCTCCGCTCCGTCCTAGAGTACCCATGGGCTAAGGTAGGTACAGACCTGTTCCAACATGCCGGAAAACATTACCTGGTTTTATACGATGCTTACTCCAAATCCCCGTAAGTACCACCGCAACAGTGGTGGCTGACAGCCTTTCTGAAATATTTCCCCTGAACGGCATACCTCTAGAGGTGTGCACAGATGGGGGACCACAGTTCGCTGCGAAAGAGTTCAGAGAGTTTGCTTCACGTTACGATTTTGTGCACACGATTTCAATTCCCAGGTTTCCAAAGGTCTAACGGGCTGGCAGAAAAATGGAGTTCAAATAGTCAAGCGCGTTTTACGCAAGACGGAGTGTGCCAAAGAGGGTTTCTGGTTGGGCCCTCTCAACTGCCGGGCAGCTCCTCTTGAAGATGGTCGATCGCCAGCGAAGCTCCGTATGGAACGGGGACTGCGGACACTAGTTCCCGACTTCGCTGTGCCGCCGACGTCTCCCGTGAAAAAACACTTACACAATGATCCCCAAGGGGACACAACTGGCTCCTCTCCGGACAGGAGACATTATACGCATTCGTGACAGTGGAAGGTGGGGTAATAAAGCACGAGTGCAGAACTACGTGGCCCCAAGGTGGTATACAGTCCTCCTAACAGAGGATGGCCGGATCTTCCGTCGCAACCCACGGAACCTCCAAAAAACACCTGAAGTGTTCGTCCCTTCCGGCAGCGACCCTGAAATGAACGGCAACGAGGATCAATGCCTGTCGTCGTCGGGAGACGTACTAGAGCAACACGCCCGTCGCAGTCCTTCCGGGACACTCCACCAATGGACCCCCCAAGTGCACCACCTCTCGCCCAAACATCACCACGTCGCTTTTCCTGCCGACCGAGGAGGCTACCTTGACAGTGTCATTTCTGTCCCTGATCCTTTGGGTTTACTGCCAATTAATTTTCTGACCATATTTGTTTTTTTTTCTTCCAAAGGAAAGGGAATCTAATGGTCATGATGTAGAATACCCGAGATTGTGGTAAAAGCTGGGAAACTTGGTAAAAGAAAAAAGACAGTTCTTTTCCCCTCTCTTTCTTCTTCGACCAACTTTCCCAGCTTTTACCACAATCTCGGGTATTCTACATCATGATCAACATCCACCAGCTCGCCTGCGCACTCACTGTTTTTTCACGGACGTAACGGACCGTCCATCGTTTGTAAGCAACCTTGTGCACCGTGTGCGCGCCACCATATGGCGGCACATGTAAACAGCCCCTTTGTTTGCCTGCGGGGTGGACACTGATCTCTATGACAATTGCTGGATCGCGCTTCCCCGCTTGGTCGCTGCAGCGCGAGTGAAGCCACCGGACAACCATCTTGCTCGCAGACGATTTGCGGTTTTGCTAGCGTTGCAGAAGCTGGCGGCAGCGTGCTGAAGACTGGTTTTCTACTCGTTCATCGTCATTTACAGAAGAAGTCTTTTAAGACCTTGTGGGAGCGTTGAGACTTGCTGTTAAAACACATGAAAAATTTTACCACTTTTTCTCTGCCGGGTTGTCGACAGCCGCCGTCCACCGTATACAGTTTATAAATCGTTTCCGCGTTCCACTTGCGCTTTTTAGCAACGCCCGATGAAAATTTGTTAGCTCTTCCCGATAACAGACAGCCTATTTTTTGCGAGTGTCGGGTACGGTTCTGTACACTGCTGCGATTGATATTGATATTTGTATACCTACTCCAGCTTGCGCGCACCGAACGTGGCTGATGGGTTCATTACAGCTGCGCTGTCCGGACTCTAAAACTCATCGGCCCTCTTTCGTCTTGATTTCTCGGACCCTTTTTCTTCGTTCCATTTTCTCACCTCCCCTGTCTTCCCTTTGTGCGCTCTACCATTTCCTCTGTCTTTTCTTTAATACCAGCCGTTAACATTTCTTTTTTTTTTTTTTTTTAATTTTTCTCCGCTTTCTTATTTTGGATCCTTTTTTTGTTTCTCTCATGACGGCTTTTCATCTTAACTTGCCGAACGTAAACACTCGACATAGGTATGTCGATATGTCTGGTAGAATCGAGATAGACAGCAAGAGTGAGTGAAGAGAGAAAGAGGCGGAAATCCTGCCTCAGTTTTCTCTCCCATTCTCTCAATTTTCCTCGCTTATTTTTGTATTTATTTCATGACCCTTATCAATTTTTCTTTAACTGTTGCCACACTTCCTTTCTGACACACACTCCCTCAACCATCCTTTATCAAATTGACTACCGAATCCTATCCTACTCTTCGTTTCAGATAAAGCCCAGACGCAGCCGATGCTACGAGCTGATGGAACCAGCCAAGGAGCGTCAAAAGTGCAAGTCACTGGACCTTTTATGTTTATGACTGGTTCAGAAATGATAGAACATGTACAGAAACATGACAAACATCATGACGGTGCGCTTTTGACACTCTAATCGGTACCATTAGCTCGTCGGCTGCGCCTGTTTAAATGCAGGTTGCGCGGGTCACAGTGCTTTTTAAAGAAGGTGACAGGAATGACACGGGGAATTGCCCCCAGATCAGTATCTATTCTGCCACTACTCTCAAAGGCATTCGAAAGAGTTATTCTTAAACGATTTAATAATTTTGAAACAAAACATCACCTGCTAATTGACTCCCAGCACGGGTTTCGTAAAAACCTCAGTACACAGCTCGCTCTATTAGCGCAGAAAGGGCACATTCTATCCGAATTAGAAAAAGAAAATCTTGTTTTAGGACTGTTTGTAGACTTTACAAAAGCCTTCGACCATATTAATCACGAACTTCTCATACAAAAACTAGAGCGATATGGTATTCGGGGAATCGCGACATCCCTTATTCGATCTTATTTGCAATATCGTGGACAAATCGTTAGCTTGGATGACTTTCTAACGGACCCTCTACCAGTTTCTTCCGGCGCATCACAGGGCAGCATTTTGGGCAAATTTCTTTTCAATATGTTTGTAAATGATATCGTAAGGATTTCTTTTAGTGCTATATTTATTAATTATACAGACGATACGAGTATACTTTTAGCCCGAAAATTACCCGATGAAATAACTTACCATGCAAATTCAACAATACTCGGGCTAGAAGACTGGACAAAAGGTATAATGATTTAAAGATAAATGTTGAAAAGACAAAATCAATTTAATTTGGTGGTAAAAACAAGAATATTGTCTCAAGCGAAACAATTACTTTAAAATCTGCTCCTGTTGAGATCTTGCCCCGTTTCAAGACATTGTGAGTGATATTTCAGAAAACATTGTCTTGGGACCATCATATAAATTCATTTATAACTAAGCTGTCGCAGATACTCGGCGTGACATATCGGAATAGCTGTATACTCCCACGAAACATTATGATCTTAATAGATAGTTCCCTATTTACTGCAAGACTCAACTGCTGTCATTTAGTCTGGGCTTTGTCCACACCAAGACCATCTACCGAAAATACATATATTACAAAAAAGGTTTCTGAGAATGGTAGAAAAGGTGCCTAATCACCATCACACTCAATCCCTATTTACAAAGTATAATGTAATGCCGATAACAAAAATGTATGATTTCCGCCTGTGCAAGCAATATAAACAAGAAACGAAATAAAATTTGCCTTTTAAAAACTTGCAAAACTAAGGACACATGCTACAGTACGCAACACGCGAAAAAATGAGCCTTGGAAAATAGACACCTGTAAAACAACGTACGGCTTAGAAATGATACAAAACAAATTACCAAGATTAATAAATAAAATATATGACAAAAATATGCAGCCAGACTCATATCTCTTTTAAAGAACTGCGTAACTTTTTCGGAATGCTTTAAACTCTTATACTGAAAAAAAAAGGGGGGGGGGTAATTTGGTTTCTTGGAACTTCCACTGGTTCATTTTTTGTTTATCTTTTCTTTTTGTGTATGTGTGTGTGAATCAAACGACTTGTCACTATGTGTTAATTTTATTTCTATTTGGTACACGTTATTATATTATGCGTGTAAAGATTCATCATTACGCGTCCATTTTTTTGTATTTCTATTATGTATAATTTATTATCTGTTCTGTCTTTTTTATCTTTTTATCTTAAAAGATTTTCACTATGTTTCCTTATCTTTGCCCCGATGCTGCCAGTATGGAACTTTCGGCTTTGTCAAGCTGTCTATTTGTCAACTTTTTTCTGCAGGCCTCCTAAATCATGCATTTTTGGTGCAAAAAAAAACAAACATTATTATTATTATTCGTATTATATTTAAAACCAAGGGGGGGGGGGGGGGACGAAAACCGGAACAATGTGGCCATTCCTTCTAATGGGGGCCTGCCAGTCCCGGTCTGAGCAAGAAGAGAGAGAGAGAAGAAAGAAAGAAAAGAAGGTTCGAACAAGGCACACGCATATCAAAAGATATTCACCGGTGTCTAGTCCAGCACTGTCAGGTCTGCCACCTCAATGGCAGAAGGTCATGCTACCCGTCACAATCCCAGGTCTTGCGCCAAGCCGGGCCCGCCGCACTGGAGACTGGAAAGAACACCAGGCATTAAAGATGGTCAGCCAGACCGGTGTCTTCCAGGAATGTCAGGAGCAGCGCGAACGTTTTCGTAGCGATGCCCCTGGGACCTGGCGGGAAAAGCAGGAGCGAAAGGTGGAGCCTTGCCTATTTGACGAAGCTCAAGGTGGAGTCTGGAACGCTGAGCGTCAAAGATTGGGCAGTCACAAAGGAGATGTTCTCTATATCTTCGGGAACTTGGCATGTCTGACAGCGTTGGCTGTCCACGCATTTGATGCGGTAAAGCCAAGAGGCTGTAAAAGCTGAGCGAGTTCTGAGTCGGTGAAGGGCTGCTTCTGGTCGACCGAGTTTGGTGGGAACCGGTGATGGTGGGGTTCCTCCTGCTACGCCTAGGTCCGGGTGTCTTTTTTGCGTCTCACGTGCAATGAGAAGCCTTGCCTCGTTGATCTTCGGCACGTGGAGAGTGCTGTTGGTGAGCTCATGTGCGTGAGCTGCGATTCGGTCGGCCCTTTCGTTGCCGTCGATTCCACAATGAGATGGCAGTCACTGGAATGCTATAGTCCAGCCTATCGTTTCCAAGGATTCGAATTTGAAAGCGATGATGCGGGCGATCGGAGGTGCGTCTTCCAGATTGCTGAGAATTTGAAGTGTCGCTCTGGAATCTGTGAGCAAAGCCGCCCTTTCTGGGCTCGGAAGATCGTGGAGGGCGTAGGCGTAGACTACGGGGGGGCGTCGGGGCTCGTACCCCCCTCCCCTGGTGAGATCCAGGGGGGTACAGCCCCCCCCCCCCCCTCCCCCTGGGCCATGATCCTTACCGAGCCTACCGAGACGCTGTTCACGAGCCATGTAACGAGCTTCTAGTAATGGAATCTAAACAAAATAACACCCACGTTGCCTTTATTGACAAAATACATGGGAAATGGAATCCCAGCGTGCTTTCGTTAGCTTCCATCTCCAGTTCTGGCGAGAAGGTAACGCGGCATCGATCACATTTACGTCCGCTTGGTCTGGTTCCTTAGCAGCCTGCCATCTTGCAATGTCCTACCAGAAAAAAAAAAAAAAAAAAGATAAACAAAACAACTGGAAGTCCATATAGAGGGCGCTTACTCCATCCGGAGCCTGTTCAAAACGTCCGTTTAATAGCGACTCCGACGGAGTCGCTACTAAAGATTTCAGATTTGTGCTCGCCGGCGCGTGCACCGTGGTACCGGCGATGTACACACGGCTACGCTCGCACGGTGATTGACATTGACACACAGTGACGGACACATGGCGATATACACACGCTGTAAAATGTACCCCCTAAAATAAACTATTGATTATTGCCGGTGTAAAAAAAAAGCTGCGCCATAGGTTTCCGCGGAGCTTCTCGGGGTAATCTTTTTGAAGAGTTTTTGAAGAGTCAGCCGTTGATGCTTGTTCAATATTGTTGACTCCCGTTGGGTGTTCAGATTCTTTGATAGATGCTCCGTTGCACGTGGACTGTTCAGTGCCCTTGGGAATGGTGACACCGGGTTTCGGCTTATGAGACGCTGTTGCAGAGTTGTTATTAAATGGTCTTTTGATATCCTTTTTTTTTTTTTTTAGGATAGGTTTTTAGTGTTGCGGCATAGCTTAATTCCTTATTGTCAAGGGCTGGGGCTTGGGAGTCTTGCACTGGGGCTTTTTCACTTTTCTTGGAGGTGCTGTTGGCCACCATATTGTGAATGGGATCTGGTATGGCTCCCGAAGCCTGCTTTACCATGATTCTGGCAGAGCGGTAGTCAACGCCGTTTCTCTTCGCGTACGTAACATTTTGCTCTTCTCTCCATTTTGAACAGGCTGGAGATGTAGCTTCAGGTGCTTCTCCACAGTTGACGCATTTAATCACCGTGGATTTATTTGCATTTGGTGTTGCTGGTGGTGTTAGTTATAGGATGCGGCTCTGCACCACGAGAGCATGCGGAAGAACGGGTGCATGAGACTGCGAAGTGTCCAAAACCGCCACAGTTGCGACACTGGATCGGACGGGGCTTGAATTCCGTCACTTGGTGTCGTACTCGTCCTATAGCAGCACGAAACTTTGCAAAGGTGATCTGTTGAATGTCAGCTTAACGACACCTGTAACCCCAAGGCGACATAAGACTTTTTCACACAGTTGCGTTCGTTTGCGATAAGACTGGTTGCGTCAAGCTGTTGCTATGGCGACCCTTACGACGAGTAATCAATGGAGAGGCGCTTTGCTGCACGACGCAAAGCAGCGCAACGCAGGCGACGCAATTGTGTGAACGAGACTTTACTCATTACTACATCAAAAAGTAATGAGAATACGTTACTCGATCTTTCTATCGCAAAGTAAGGATGTAGTTACTTTGTTTCCGATAGAAGTCCGTTACTTGTGAAGCGTGAAGTCCCCTTACGCAGATTCGCGTTTGAATACCCCGCGTTCTCCTCGGAAGCGAAGCGTGTGACTGCACCGAGCTCCGACAGATGGCGCAAGTCGCGCGTGTGCCTTTAGTTTTTTTCTTTGAGCATTTTTGGGGGTGCTCACTCGCCCTCGCCGCCGACACCTTTCTTCTTTTTTTTTTTTTTTTTTCCCCTGGCGGCTGACCATCGGCAGGTCGAAGCGTGCGAGAAATCGGGTGCCCATCGATCTCTCCGAGACTCGATTAGAGACCGTGGGCCTCCTCCTCCTCGGCACTCCGGCACCGGGGCAGGCCGCTTTCAAGGTTTGTGTCCGGAGGTTCGCAGAGAGACTCGCGCTCCTTCGGTACCGCCCAGAAGGACCAGACCTGCGTGCCTTTGAACCCTTAAACGTCACCACTAGGGGTCGATCCACGCAGGGCCGTCGCGCAGAGTCTCACCACGAGTGCGACGCCCGCACTCTGTTTCGATCCAGGTCGTACCGCGGCCGACGCTACGAAGCCAAAAAGTGCTGCACCGTAGCGGTAATCGTCACCTTTTACGTCTGCTATAACCAATCACGCACAGTAAACGCGCCGCGACCCTTCTAGAAAAATCCCATCATTGCAACATGGATGATCGCCATTTCTCGGGCACAAAGCACGTGATTGGATCCGAGTCGTCGCCGGACGCTGACGTCACACTCGTATCCAATACGAGCTGAGTCGAACTCATGCCGAATGCTGACGCGGTCCTCGGGTTCAATAAACTTCCCCAGAGAATATCATGTGATCGAGCAATGGCGGACGGGCGATGGCGCGGACTTTTCTTGAAAACGGTGTATTCTAGCGCCTTCCAATCGGTAAATAAAGTGATTTGCTCTTTTTGTTTTTCCCCCAACTCAGCTATGTCAAAATGCAACATGGCGGGCGTGTCGAAAAAAGAAAAAAAGTTCATGCGTCTTCTGCTTTGTGACGTATACTTCTGTTGAGGTACAGCGCGTTTGCCGCTGGATCGGGGGGAAACACAATTTACGGTGACGTCATATTCGGAGCGGTGCTGCCGGCAAGATGCGTCTGACCAGGTGACGGCACGGGCCGGGGGTCGATGCGTTTGAGAGTCGAATTTAAATAGGGTTTTTAAACTTGGATCGAATAAAAAACGTCTTTAATGCGCGCGCGTGTGTACGTTGAGAAACTTCTGGACTTGCCGAGAGGAACGTGAGTCGCAGACCTTTTCTGTAAAAGGTCACGTGCGGAAGGGCGACCCGATATTCCCCGCCCTTAATGAAATTAACTATTAAAAAAAAACTACAAAAAACAAACAAAAAAACACCACGTATTCTTTTAAGACGCGCGTTCACTGCAAATGCACTGTACAAAAAACGGTACACAGTCTATGTTTCTTCGTTGTACGACCGTCCTGTCACATTCACAGTACAAAAACTGTCCGTGGACACGTTCGATGAATGCGCATGTTCGAAGTAAACTTTCTTCGAACTTTCTTTGACACGGGTTTGCAGGTAATTCCTTCGTCACATCGGCAGCGAGCATCATCATGTGAGCAGCTTCTGTCATCGACATGCTGTGTGAAATTTCTGTCATCATCTCGTCGCAGAGACACTATGTGTAAGCATCATGGCTTCCCATGATGCTTACACATTTGTCTTTATATATATATATATATATATATATAAAGACAAATAGTCGACTTGCTGTTTCTAGAAAACGCACACACACAAAGCATTTCTTCAAGCCGCGATGCCGCGGTGTCGCCCTCATCGCGGCTTCGCTCCTTGGCGCCTCCAGATTTCACCACCGCGGAACAAACGCGCCGACAGCCGCCTTTTGTTTTTATTTTGATGTTTACGTTCGCTTTCTTTCTTAAAAAATAATACTTAACAACACACACACACACACACAAACACACACACACACACACACACACGCACACACACACACACACGAGGAATAGTTTTTTTTTTCCTCTCGGGCCTAGTCAGATATACTCCGATTCACATTACGATGTGCCGCGATGGACGCTATGAGGTACAGTCGGCACGGAATGAAACGCGAACAGTGGGTGCATGCATGGTTTTCGCAAGATGCTGCACCACCTGAACCAGATGGGAGCTGCAAGAAGATGGTTCCTCCTCCGATGTGTTAGACTCTTGCTCAGTGCATCCAAACCTTCGGTATTGCGTCTCTAGGTGACTCAGCGTGGGTCGAAAACCATGCGCTTCATGTTTGCGTTTCATTCCGTGCCGACTGTACACAAGTCAATCCGTAGTGCGTAACTTGTCTCGTGACTTCGTGCTTTTCGCGTCCCTCCGCCGAACCGGGAACAGAGGGGACACCCTCCGAGCTATGTATTGGCTCCGGTGGCCCGTGGCGTCCTTTGCGATCCAGCGTAAACTGAAACAAAGAATAGAATAGTACGAACAAAAAGTAAGGGCGAAAACGAGCTGGTGTACATTGCACATTGTTGAAAAAACCCCGAGACTGCGGGTAAACGACACAACAGTAAAAAGTCTTTTTAGTTAAAAGTTTACCTAAAGAGACTAAAAAGTCTTTTAGGTAAACGACACAACACTAAAGTTGTGTCGTTTACCCACAGTCTCGGGGTTTTTTCAACCATGTAGAATAGTACGCCTTCACATCGACTCGCCGACGCCAATTCATGCTGCCCATAGACGTGAAATATACTCGTTTGTCTTTATGACTATGGATTTGTCTCCATGTCGCCACTGCCGTTTTTTTCGTCAAAACTGGGCCCTTGACACCACCGTCACGAATATTTCTACACTTCGCGCCGCCACCCGCAAGAGGGCGCGGCTCAAATTTTATGACGCCGAACCGTTTCCAACGAACCGGTAACCGCCGCATGAGATTACGGTTCCATTTACGGTTCGGGTTCAATATCAAATGTTTGACTTGTGTTACGGTTTTCTTCCGGTTCAGTTAAAAATAGCAATTTTGTTTCGTTTTTCGTGTTCGGGTTCGTTTCAACATTATGGTCCATGCTATTCGCCTATGATTATGACAGCTGCTTTGTAGCGTCTCGCAGATTTAGGAACGACACCTTGTCCGTCTACAACAGTTCAGTTTTGGTTGCTTCACGAGCCAGTGAAACAACGAAGGTGTTAGTCACCTCCAGTGACAATGATGCTGTTTCAAGAGCCACTTACCATGCACTAACTTATTGCGCCATCAGCCCGTAGGCCCTAGATAAAAATCAACACAGTTCGCATGAGAACCGGACCCATTCCCTTCCCACTCCATTCTGGGCAAAAAGGCACCGAATTTCATTCCCATTCCACTACCCCCCAGTGCTGCCGCCGTTCCATACCCATTCCATTCCAGAGCCGCGAAAGTGCGGAATGATTCCGGACAGGGCCGTACCCAGAAAAAAATTTCGGGGGGGGGGGGGGGGGGGGGGGGGGGTTTTCGGGGACAACGGCGGCCATTTTGAAAGTGTCTATTGTCTTATTTTCGCCTATGAATCATGTGCATCGGTGGCATATAATGGAGAGTTACAGCAAACCGGAGAACCGGTCCCGGTTTGGTACCCGGTAGCCGACCGGTGCCACTGCGCGTGCGCAGAGGTGGAGATTAAAATCGGCTGGCTGCCAGCGCACCGACCAGGGCCGTACCCAGAAAAAAATTTCGGGGGGGGGGGGGGGGGGTCAGAACCCCCTATCCCCCCCCCTGGTTACGGCCCTGATTCCGGAATCACTCCAATTCTGTAGTGGCAACTCCGCAACACTTGACCAAACTAGCAAGTTTTAGTAGATTCCATAACTCCGATAAAAATACCCGCTAAAGATACGATCCGTGCGCGAAGGCGCCTTAAAAGTAGAGGGTATCGTTATCGGCTTTATAAAAACGAACTGCTACTGCATGAAAAATAATGTCGAAACGAAAAATGAATATTTAAAATAAAAAAAAAAAAAAAAAACTCGATTTTCGATTTGGATAAAGAATTGAATAGGGCGATATTCGATTCGCTATTCCGAAATTGAGAATATTTTCAGACTTCTACCGATAAATGGTTTAGGAGCCGTGCGTCTTGCACGTACAAATGAAGAAACCACGTCCGCGTTGCCACGGCCGTCGCGGTCGACGGTTGCAACCTCGGTTATGACGTACACAGTTTCAGTAGACGGTAATAGCATAGCCAGGAACGTCTTCCGGGGAAAAAGGGGGGGGGGGGGGGGGGGTGAGGAGGGAGTCAAAGTGCATTTGTACAGTCTCCGGCAATATGAAAGACCCACTGGGAGTGCGTGGCCGAGGCGGTGGCTGGCGGGGGCGCTGCGAGCGCTCCGAGCAATTCCATTCTGCTTCGAGGGGAAAAATCTCACTCGGGGCTCAGCACAATCTGATAAGCGCGTTTCGCTTTAGCTGAGCCCTAGTGAGCGTCCTTTCCTCGAAGCAGAATGGAATTGCCCGGAGCGCTCGCAGCGCCCCCGCCAGCCACCGCCTCGGCCACGCGCTCCCAGTGGGTCTTTCATATTGCCGGAGAGCGTACATTATGGTGTAGGCTGGTTTTCGGGGCGGAAAGGCTGAATTCCCATAAGCCCCCCTCCGCCCCTCCCCTGGCTACGCCAGTGGTAGACGGCGCCAGAAACGAGTAAGATCCATCACACCACCTTTTTCAACATTCGCAACATTCTCGAGCGGAAGGCGCGGACGCAGATCGCGCCAACCGACAGATCCATATCTGGTCGATTCGCGCGCCGCCACAAACGCGCTCGGCGCCCGATATACGTGTATACCACACAAGGGCGAGAGCACGCATGCACACATCGAGACGTACACACAGAGAAACGGGAGCGTAGATATGGGAGTCGGAAACGATCCGTGGCTCTGACAAACGATCGGAAGCGGTTACTTGGAGGAGCCAGAGCCATATCCAGAGCCAGAAGCGCCGCCGCCGCCGCCGTTTGAGAGGCTTCTTCTTGGCGCCTTAATTTATTTCGCGTTCTCTTTCTGCGCGAGATCTCGCGAGACTCTGCATATTGGTTGCTTGGAGACGGCAGCGACCTAAGAAGACGACGACTACCCTTTTAACATCCGCGGCGGTGGCGACGCCCGCGAGAAGACAAAACTTTGCAGCGCTTCAGGCTCGTTAATCTCACCAAACGCCTTTTTGGCGCGCTTTTTTTTTTTTCGCGCGCGTTTGCGGAAGAGCGCGCTAATTTTTCGCGGGCGCGCCTTTTTCGCGCCTTTTTCGCGTGGCGGGAAACGCAGAAGCCCGCGGTGGCGGCGGCAGCGGCGGCGGCGGCGGCGGAGCAGCGAAGCGACCGACGCGAGGAGGCCGGAAATGGGTCCATTTGTTTCCGAGGATCGTTTTTCTTTTTATTTATTCGTTATTATACCGTCGAGTTTTTTTTTGTTGTTGTTTTTGCTGCCGTTGGCATTGATGTTGTTTTCTTCATTTAAGTTTCGAAGAAAGGGTGTAACTCTCGTGTTCGGAAGAAAGGAAGCCGACTCCCTCGCTGCCGTCTCGAGTCGAGACGTGATGTCGTTCTTGGAGGAGTCGTCTTGGCTTGTCTTGTCTTCTTCCGTCCTCGATATTCTGCATGGACGGCGGTTTCGGCGGATGTTCCCAATCGCTTCCCGACTTGGCTGAAAGAACCAACGGTCATTAGGAGAAGAAATGCGTTAGGGACGCGCGCGCTAGGATTCGAGCGTGACAAGTCGCTAGACCCATCACTCATCTCCGTTTATTTTGTTTTGTTTTGTTACCCTAGGCTTCAGATTTGTGATCGATGCTGGTAATAGCGCGAGTTTCTCGAGGGAACTGCTTGGCATTTATGTTTTTAGCTCGTTCGAATTTGTTTACCGAGAACAAATCGTAACCGCCTTGTCCCATTCAAACCGCCGCGGCTTTGGGTGTCGTAGAGGGCCATTCATTCCACGTCAACAGCTCGTAAATTTTGGATGGTTGTTTCAGCGTTGTATCGTTGTTGAGTGAACATATATGCAAACATTGCCCATATTCATTGCGCGAAAAAAAAAAAAAAAAAATAGGGGGTCTTGTTTAGCGAGGAAGGCTTGACTCTCGAGGATTAATTTTGGGTTTATCATACATTGGTTAAGAACTGAACAACATTTTTATCAGCCTAATCCTCAAAGATTCGCCAACGCGCTTTGGTGGAGACGGATGAGCATTGTACAACCGCGTGCGGTCGCGTGCCGCAAGTTTAAGACCCCAAATTAGTTCATAGTTGAGTTGACAGATGCCGCTCTCTCTCTCTCTCTCCCGCTGTCTAAATGTTTATACAAGTGACGATTTTTTTTTTTACTTTAGTGTTTTTGATTGGTGTTTAGCTCTGTCACAGGGTTTGGTTTTTGTGAATGTAAGCCAAAATATTTATTATGATTACTTTAGTTACCACTTTTTATGCCTATAGTATACGCGTGTTAATATATACTCGTTATTGAATTCGTTTATTTTCCGCATGTTAGCGGGTGTTCGTTAAAAAAATGAAACGGCTGCTTACGGCGTCGTTGCAGATATTGCCTCCTGTCAATACTAAATTAACTAGAATTATGGCGCGGTAAGAAATCCAAGCTATAATGATGTTGCAAGTGTGAACTGACCACTTGTAGCAGGCTTCCCGCTTAAGCACTTTAGAATTAAATAGAGCGAGCGACTTTGCCATTACTTCGAGTTAGAGTTTCTAACTATTTGTTTTATTTTTCCTTCCCAGTGATTTTGCGATAACGACGTTCACTACACCTGGCACCGGGAGTTCGGTTGTCACCGTCAAATATCTCGCCAGCCACGTTTCTTCTATCTAAAGCACACGTGAATAGACACGTACTGGAGTAATACCCATGGCATCATATCTAATATAGTGATTTTTTTTTTCTCTACGATCCAGTATCCTTGTTGCCATGAGGGTTTACTATACCCTCGGAACCGAAAGTTCGGCAGTCTCTGTTTGATATTACAGTTGCCGTGTTACTTCCAGCTAAAGGACACGCCAATGAACAACTGAACAAGTAGCACTTCAATGACGCCCGATACAGTCTATTGGTTTTGGTTTTGCGTCTCAGGCAGTTCTTTATAACGAACTGCCGCTATCGAACCCTTCGACAAAAATTACTCTCACAACTAAAAAAAAAAAAAAAAAAAGAAAAACGCGCAATAGACGCAAAAAAAAATGTAATTCTTAATGGCGTCACATACAATACCACTTTCCGGCTCAGCGTCGTTCTGAATAGTAGGAAGTCATTACGTAGACTCGTCAGAGGAACCCCGCATCCAGCCGAACAGGAAGTCGGTTTCTCTTTCCAATACCGGTGCATCGCGGCGGTGCGCCCTTCCAGGATGCTCGACCGGCTCCGTTGTGACGACGTGCACGCGGCTTCTTCAATGCTTCAACCTAGAGAGTCTGGATTTAAGAGAGAGAGAGAGGTAGCGACTGGAACCGCGGGGAACGTTTGCAATTTAATGGCGGACGCTTCCATCGGCGATCGGTCGCAAGTGCGCATGCTGCTACGTTTTCGCGCGGCGAGGATAAAACCAGGCGGAAAGGCGGGAACGCTTCCAGACGATCAACACCTTTTTGCCGCCTCCACGCAGATCGTATTGCAAATGGCGGTCCGTAAACCACGTGATCCCCGATGAGGAGTTGGTGAAACTCTCTCTAATACAGGCTCCCTACTACTTCAATGGCACCACGGATACGCAGGGTTGGGAGATGGGGAAAGGGGGGGGGGGGGGGTTGCTCGTTAACGGAATCTCCTGCCGTAGCTATGAATAGCGGATCGCCGCTGGCTGGGTGGTTGCGCCGCCGATGGGAACGCTCTAACGAGGGCTCAAACACTTGGCGAGTTTTCAGCGCGGCGAGCAACTTTGGCCCAGTTTGGGAGCGTCGAGGCTGACGCGCTTGTGCCGGGCCGCTCTTTTGATGCGCGCGTTGTGTAGAGCTTGGAGTGGCCGGCTTGGAGATAAGTTAGTTATAAACTGTTTCCACGTTACCGCTTTCATTTAATATAGGGACGTAGCATTGGGGGAAAAAAAAAAAAAAGGTGGATATGAAATAAAGGAATGTTGGACCGTATTTTTTATTGAGCGTTAAAGAGGGGTTAAATCTTGAGTGCCGGTACCACCCGATCTCTGCTCTTCACTCTAATGGTATGATTATTTATTTTGGGATATCAAAGGTTGCTAAAATATTTTCGGTCCCGGATCATGCGCCTAACCAATCTCGCGTATGAGGCTGCATGCGTGGAAAGTACCTTTTTTTCTTTCTTTTCTGGTGCAGAAATAGGTTACAGGTGTGCCTGTGTACGGAGCTTCAGCTGTACGATGTTTCGCGTCAAGGCGGGTGTCCACGCCACGTGTGAACACTGCGTTTGAGACAGACGTCCTTTTAAATTTGTAAAATGTTTCCTAATAATTTGGCGGATATGCAAGTTACTGCCGTACCGAACGTCCGCCTTCTTGGCGATGTTATCCCGAGAAGAAAAAATAATAATAAGCGTAATCTTTAAAGAAATATTTTCAGTCTCACGAGGCTCGCTTGGCGACTGCTGCCAAATCGACGGCAATTACTGGCCACAACGGAAAGCTCTCACGGCAAGTTCGCTGGACAGCAATCTCGAGCGAGTCCCATTTTCACAGCGCCTGGTAGCCTAAAAGACGGAAGCCGTAAAAAGCCGGTTCAAAAGTACGTGATGAAAATTACAAAAAACGTTGGGACATAATAAAAAAAAAAGGCAAACAGTGGTAAAGTAAACAATCGACAAAAGCCAACAGGGTACACAAACACACACACAATAAAAACACTCTTTACACTCAACGGTTCGCAATCGCGAAGATCGCTGTCACGTGACTCGTGACCGACTGCCGATTGGTCTATATAGTTGAAAGATACATGGCACCTGTTGGGTCCGCGTCGCTGCGACGTGTCCGGTCCGAGTCCGAACCAGCAGACGGCCGTCGGAAGTTGCTATCGGATGTCGCTCGCATCGCTGCAGCCCCACCCACGGGCGCTGAAGGTCTCGTCTTCGTGCCGTGTCTCCTACTTCCTTCCGTGCCTCGCTTTATTTTCCCCTTATCTGTAAGCCGCCGCGCTTGTCCCATCCCCGGAGTGGATTGGCCCAAGAGGACGGGCGGGCTCGCTAAACGCCTCTTGTTTTCGGGCACTTAACATTTTGTTTCCTCGTTCATTGGCTACTTTTGTCCGTTCTGCGGCTATGATCGTGCGACTCGCTTAAACTATATCGCGTCATTAGCATCTCGACTACTTGACGTTCCGTTGTAATATAGATTAACGAATCTTAGCTAATTGCTCTTGTCGATAACATTTTCTTTTTTTCGTTTCTTTTCGGGAGAGAGATAGAGAAAGAGGACCGTGTAAGGAGTGTCCATTGCCGTTTAATCGCTTAACGAATAAGCGAAATCCAATCGGACATTGTGAATTTCTGTATGGCGGGAGACAATGATGTAGAGAAGACAGAGTGAGCTGTGGAGTACGACAGTCCTTTATGTACATACATCTATGACTTGTATGTACGTGGTGTCATTGCATGATGCCGGGGGTCATTCCAACTTGTGCTTGCCGAGAAAAAAAATATCATGAGCCATTCCAGTCTATGAAAGGGGATGATCAGCGAAGCTGTTTTGCACATATGACACAGACGTGACACAGAATTTTGAACAAAGGTACGAACTATCGCCGCCCCGAGGAGCCGGCGGAAAGTAGACCCGCGCGAAGGGACCGCCACCCCGGGAGAGCGGAAGGAAAGGGAACTAGGCACGGAAGCGGGGGCTAGGAACGACGACAAAGAGAGGGCACTGCGAGCGTAGACATGGCCGACACGGGTCGCACAGCGGCAAATCTTTGAGGAACCTTTACTATCTACCTGAGAGTCTACTGATATCGAAAATGGTGCCTGATGATAACTAATCTACCGGAAATGCATATCCAAGTGATGAGACGTATAAGCTTTTGCACAGAATGAAGCGATTTTGCATCGAATTCGGCACCTGAGTTTTTGTTGACGCACAGGAAAAATCCACGGAACCCTAGCCCTAAACAACCTCGCTGTAAAAAGCACCACAACGAAGTCGGTGGTTGCTGACCTGACGGGAGTGCAAGTTGTTTATTGAAATGGGCCGGAGCAGTCGTTTTGAACTCGCACACTCGACTTACCATTTTTATCAACGGGCGTTTTTGAAACTGCCTTCCATGGCTCCGCGGTTTGACTCATCTCGCGCTGTGAATATTTGACGCTCTGGTGTACACACAGGGCAGCGAGCAAGCGCCGACAGTTTCTGACTGCATTTATTCATCCATACCTTTGGCCTATTGGCCGTTACAGGAGAGGGTTATCAGTGAAGTAGCCAAATTTTTAAAGCACGCTTCCACAAATGATACGCACATGAATGCTTCAGACACAGAAGCGTTTAAACGTACTTGAATATCAGCGACGTAAGGAACACAGAAACGAAACGGAATGAAAATAAATTTTATATTTATATATATATCATTGGGCGAGGCCATTCGGGCTTACGTCAACACCTTCAGCGGTGTCACATTCAAAAGCATCGTGAGGTATAGGTTGTTCCACACGGCTATGGTCTCCGGAAAAAACAAACAGACAAGAAACGCCAACGTTCCGTTTACAGACAAGCCCACGTTTTCCCGCACGAAGACTGCCCGTGCGCAAAAACCAGGTTTGCGAGAAGCGCCTCTGCGCCTGCGCCACGACGACGGCAGCGCCACCGCAGTGGAGTGTCGTGAGAGCCTCGAGTTGGTTTACGCGGGAACCTTTCAACGGTACCTTTCTTCCTCGTGTTGGTCTGGCCCAGTGACGTCACAGCATCACGTGACGCGATGGTGACGTCACAACGTCGTGCAACGTTGTGGTATCACGTAGCCCCTCGTCGCGTGACGTAATGATTTATGTCACGGCATGGTGTTCCGTGTCGTCATGGCGTCGCGTGACGTGGCAAAGTTACGCGACGCCACAGTGTCACCGGACGTGACGTCACGATTTCTTCGCTAAATTTAGAGGGTAAACGTCTCCTCTAAATTCGGATAGAAAGTTGTGCTCATTAAGAGAAATTCATCGAGTGCTATCTAATCGTTATTGCCTTTGATGAAACGTCTAAGCTTCAGGCGAGTTTCCGACCTATACTTTCTAGATGTCGTCGGTTTCGGAGAAGTCGCTAAGACACCGCTATTTGTTTCCTCAAAACGGCAACGTCACGCCGCAAACAATGACGCTCTTCGCGTAAAGCCGGAATCACACTGCTTATTACACATCATACAAAAGACAGTCTGCGTACAGATTCGAACGCGATTGACCGCGAGATCCATGCCGCACCATGGCAATGAGTTCGAGGAGAATCTTGGGCACTCGGCATTCGAACCACGAACATTGCGCTAACTCGTGTTTGTGGACTGTCTTTTGTGTAATGTATGGGCAGTGTGACCCCGCGGGCTTAAGGTATACACGGAGTTGCGCCTTTTATCCGTCAACATTAACTGAGACGTGCATGTCTTCACCGTCCAGCGGTCGTGGCTCGCTCAAGCGCCACGACGCCAGACGTGAAGGCTGTCAAGACTGACACGCCGCGCGTCTCCTCGCATTTCGGGCGTTTGTTTCGCCTTGTTAACCACTCGTCAGCTCGCCGGCGTCTTAATGAGTTTGGACCCGTTCCAGGCGACTCTTTGTGGGCCGATGGCCAGACGCAGGTTAGACGTGTCATCGTTGTTCTTGTACTTGTTTTATTTAAATGTTAATCAGACGCCTTGCTTATTTTTTTTCTGTCTTTTCTTTAACCTTATACAGTGTCAGTGAGCGTGCCGGGAAGAGAACGATACCTGAATGGAGAATGGTTGCGACAGCTTTGAAAAGCTGCACAAAAGCTAGAGGGCAGCTGCTTTTTTGTTTTTGTTTTTTTGCCGCAATTGAATTTTGGGAGATTTATGTCGCTGCGGGGGTCGACATGTACTAACACGTTGCAGGCTCATCATTTAAAATAAAGCGGAACAAAACACAAAAAGAAGCCCCGGGAACAGCCTCCGGGCCCCGGCAATCAAAAACAACATCTCCAAATATACAACATGGGGGCGGGGGGCATGATGATATGTGCGTAGAATATGTTTTTATTTTTTCTCATCTATGTGGTGGAAGCTATTCTCGATCTCAACAAATTGGACTAGTAGTATCAATTAATATTCGTCCATTTTAGAATTATTTTTGTTCCGAACTGTACGCTCAAGTTCGGGCGGTGTATATTCACATGATGCGATTTTAACTCGGGATTTTGTAGCCGCGGAGTTGAGCACCGCAGCTTCCACCACGCTTTAGCTACCGCATGCGAGAGGCGTGAAAACCGCGAAATTTATAGTAAGGTCGATCGTTTCATATGAATCAGGCATAACCCGAACCCAGGTGATCTTCAATTTGTAATTTAACCATTAAATTAGCAGACTTTTCTTAAGACTTAAGCACTCATCTATGAATGGCATAGCTAACCCCGGCGCTCGTCAATTTGTAATGTAACCATTAAATTAGTAAAATATGTTTAGGAAAATTTACTCCTCTATGAATGGTACTGTTAAAAACCAGGCGTAACTGAAGGTAGATTAAGAGAGATGGGGCCCTAACGCCACCGAGCAAACATTGAGAGAGATATCGAGCCTAAACATTACCGCTGAAGAAAAAAGGGAATGGCAACTGCTATTTTTTTTGTTTTGTATATGTACCATTTATTAATTCTTGCATACTCGATAGAACACCCGTTCCGTCGGTGCTGGGACGTAGCGACACACAATCAATCCCTAGAATTTGTTGAAGAAGCGCCAATACTTACGGACGACGAAGTAAAGAAAAAAAATGGTGGCTGCAATTTTTTTTACGCATCCCAATAGGCGCGCGCAACCCCTTAACAGCAACAACAACAAAACAAAAAATAGGGAAAATAAAATCGAAATTCCCTACGTTGGGCGCCAAATCTCGCCGCCGCCGTCGCTCGCGCGCACAGGGAACTCATGCATATGCAGAGCGGCAGTGCTTTAATGACGAGCGTTTCTCAGTCTGCCCCCTCTCCCTCCTTCTCCTCCCTCTTTCCCTCCCACTTGCTTTCTTTTCTCACGCTCCCCGAAGCCGTCGGGACTCTGATTCTTTTCGGGGTGCTCCCCGCCCCCGCGCGCGCGCGCGACAAGCGCGGCCATGAACGCAGACACGAGACCGGGAGAGCCCGCCCGCTCCTATAGAGCGTGTGTTATCGAGCCCCGCGAGCGTGCATATTAACGAGTAGAGCGCCCTGGTATCTCTGTCGCTCCTTTGCTGCTTCGTTAAGAGGGGGAGGGGGCTAAGCTCCCGTGGGGAGCACCCCAGGCCGTTTTGTTTGCAGTCTCCCTAAAAGGGAGCGGCAACGACGACGCTGACTCCGAGCCTCCCGCCGCCGTCGGCCAACTGTAGGAGACCGACGCGCGGGAAGATTTCGAGGTGCCCGCGCTGCTGTGCTTCCGCAATACTTTTCTTTTTTATTATAAACGCATAGAGGCGTTTTGTGAGTGCGTGAGACTGTGTGTGTTTCTGTACGCGTGTGACTCTGTGTGTGGCTGTACGTGTGTGGGGGCTGTTTGTGCGCGCGGCCGTGGGTATACGTGCGTGCGTATGCGCAACTGCGTGCGTTTGTGTGTGGCTGTGCGTGCGTGCATGTGCGTGTGTGGCTGTGAGCGTAAACCGGTATGTATAGGTATCCGTCGACGAGCCTCTTTGCTCCGAGAGAAAACGCGGGCTCGCTGCTCCGGAGTTTGCGTGGCCGGATAAACGGGACGAGGGCGCTAAAGAAAAATGGGGATCTTTGTTTGAAGCGCGGCTGGGAGCAAATCGGTGCAACGCAACCGGTGGGGAATTATGCGCCTTTATCTTTCTTCCCCGACTCGCTCGAGAGAAGGTCGCCTCGAAACGGTGCTAATCTGTATTCATTGAATAGAGTTTAGTTTCTCTGCGGTCGTTCTCCGTTGCTCATGTATACTCAGAACGCGGTGCATCCTTTTGAATCATTTTTTTTTTGTTTCAAAAGAAAGGAGAAGGGGGGGGGGGGGGGGGCGGTGCGAGTGATTTGGGAAACGAAATTGTATGCGGACCCCACGTTCGTCTGCTACTTTTGCAGGAGGTGTGGGAACGCCAAAACGCCGAGGTCTGATTGGCTATGATTGAAGGATAGTGGGTAAACCCCGAGGCAGCTTGCTTTGAGGTCTATACCCAGTATCCTCCAATCAGTACGAGTCAGAGCTCTGCGTTCTGACGTCACCACAACCTCTGCAAAAAGAAGCAGACGAACTTGCGCTCCCCGTAAGCTTTTTAAGCGGGACAAGCCACGATAGTCGTTCGGGCTTGTCGTAACGTCTATCGCGTTACACATAAAGGCGCGCGGCCGCACAGACCATACATCATGTAAAAACAAGACACGGTGTTGGCTTCAGACATGATGACAAAATTAGCTGGGACACACTTCAAACATATTCGAAGCACCTGTTTGCTTCATGCACGACGTGTACGCTTCGAACATGCTTGCAGACGAATTTAGCGTGGCCAATGTTGGCCAACAAGGAAGAAACAAGCTACAAACAATGTCTCCAGGCTGTCTTTTGTTAAGATGCATTAGCGGTGTGACCGATATACTTCAGGTTCTATGCCAGCAATGCAGTATTTACAAGCGCGATTGTTTATACACCATTGTTTAGTGGCTGTGGCCTCAAATCATTGCGTCGGGTAGTGGTGGTCACGTGGTACCGTCACGCCACGTGACGTCAATTTCTCCACTAAATTTAGCGGGGAAAATGCTCGGACGGACATACAACTTGCTGAAAGTGTAAAGTTTAATAAAAACAACAACAACAACAAAAAACATTTTGCGCTCGCATAAATATCCGGTATACCCTCGCATCGGATGCACGCCCCCTCGGTAACTGAAAGAATGCCCGAATCACAAGCAAAATGGGCGTTTGTTCTAGTGTGGGGTTCTGCACCTCGTAAACTGTGCACGTACCTTGCGATGCAGAGCGCGCGTGTGCGTGTGATCTCGCTTCATTGTATTTTATTTTTTATTTTTTGGAAACCCAGGCGAAGGCGTATACCTACACACTCTGTCCGGATGCGTATACGTGCTCGAGCATGAAAGCCTTTCTTTGAGCGTCGCTCGCACACGGGCGTATAGAGCGGGAAGCAAACCCGTTGTTGTCTCTGCTTCACACTGTTTGCTCTTTCTCCTACCTCCATCCTAAAGTATGCCCTTTTTTTTTTTTTGTTCTTCTTGGTTTGGTTTAGCCGAATCACGACTCGGGCGCCATTATGTCCTTTGCCCCTCTTGTTATATCGTTTGTCGTTCTTTGTTCTTCGAAGTTCGGTGACTTCGCTCGGTTGCCCGCTGGAACGGCGACGAGCTTTGTTTTTTGTTTTGTTTTTCCTTGCTATAGTCATTTCTTGATTCGTGATTCGCTCCTCGGAGTTCTTGCCTTCTAATTATGCAATGTCATTGGCTGTGCTGATGTAATGCAGGATGCACAACAGTCACCGCCCCCTGCGTTTGTTAAGTATAGTCGGCGGCCATTACTGTACCCATTCCGAGAGAAGTAGGATAATAGCGAAACAATGTGTGACTAGGATTATAAGTCTCTACTGGGTTGGCTGTGGGCGCGAGCTTGTCCCCGCGACTCATTTATGCTTAATAAGTCGTCATTCCCGCTTGCTTTAGACTTTTCCGAAATATGATATTGTAAACTGTGTGATACCGCAAACTTAGACAGCGGGGAAGGTAGCCCCCATCGGCATCCAGTGTATCCGCAGTAAATTAGAAATTTAGCCAGTCTAGTACCACTAGTAGTGGTACTAAACTGGCTAAATCTATCGTTGACAGCGGAGACGAACAATAATGCAAGTTAAAGACCCCAAGCTAGTAGTGGTACTAGACTGGCTAAATCTATCATTGACAGCGGAGACGGGCGGTAATGCAAGTTAAAGACCCCAAGCCAGTAGTGGTACTAGACTGGCTAAACTATCATTGACAGTGGAGACGGGCAGGAATGCAAGTTAAAAACCCCAAGCTAGTAGTGGTACTAGACTGGCTAAATCTATCGTTGACAGCGGAGACGGGCTCTAATGCAAGTTAAAGGCCCCAAGCTAGTAGTGGTACTAGGCTGGCTAAATCTATCATTGACAGCGGAGACGGGCGGTAATGCAAGTTAAAGACCCCAAGCCAGTAGTGGTACTAGACTGGCTAAACTATCATTGACAGTGGAGACGGGCAGGAATGCAAGTTAAAAACCCCAAGCTAGTAGTGGTACTAGACTGGCTAAATCTATCGTTGACAGCGGAGACGGGCTCTAATGCAAGTTAAAGGCCCCAAGCTAGTAGTGGTACTAGGCTGGCTAAATCTATCATTGACAGCGGAGACGGGCGGTAATGCAAGTTAAAGACCCCAAGCCAGTAGTGGTACTAGACTGGCTAAACTATCATTGACAGTGGAGACGGGCAGGAATGCAAGTTAAAAACCCCAAGCTAGTAGTGGTACTAGACTGGCTAAATCTATCGTTGACAGCGGAGACGGGCTCTAATGCAAGTTAAAGGCCCCAAGCTAGTAGTGGTACTAGGCTGGCTAAATCTATCATTGACAGCGGAGACGGGCGGTAATGCAAGTTAAAGACCCCAAGCCAGTAGTGGTACTAGACTGGCTAAACTATCATTGACAGTGGAGACGGGCAGGAATGCAAGTTAAAAACCCCAAGCTAGTAGTGGTACTAGACTGGCTAAATCTATCGTTGACAGCGGAGACGGGCTCTAATGCAAGTTAAAGGCCCCAAGCTAGTAGTGGTACTAGGCTGGCTAAATCTATCATTGACAGCGGAGACGGGCGGTAATGCAAGTTAAAGACCCCAAGCCAGTAGTGGTACTAGACTGGCTAAACTATCATTGACAGTGGAGACGGGCAGGAATGCAAGTTAAAAACCCCAAGCTAGTAGTGGTACTAGACTGGCTAAATCTATCGTTGACAGCGGAGACGGGCTCTAATGCAAGTTAAAGACCCCAAGCTAGTAGTGGTACTAGGCTGGCTAAATCTATCATTGACAGCGGAGACGGGCGGTAATGCAAGTTAAAGACCCCAAGCCAGTAGTGGTACTAGACTGGCTAAACTATCATTGACAGTGGAGACGGGCAGGAATGCAAGTTAAAAACCCCAAGCTAGTAGTGGTACTAGACTGGCTAAATCTATCGTTGACAGCGGAGACGGGCTCTAATGCAAGTTAAAGACCCCAAGCTAGTAGTGGTACTAGGCTGGCTAAACCTATCATTGACAGCGGAGACGGGCGGTAATGCAAGTTAAAGACCCCAAGCCAGTAGTGGTACTAGACTGGCTAAACTATCATTGACAGTGGAGACGGGCAGGAATGCAAGTTAAAAACCCCAAGCTAGTAGTGGTACTAGACTGGCTAAATCTATCGTTGACAGCGGAGACGGGCTCTAATGCAAGTTAAAGACCCCAAGCTAGTAGTGGTACTAGGCTGGCTAAATCTATCATTGACAGCGGAGACGGGCTCTAATGCAAGTTAAAGACCCCAAGCTAGTAGTGGTACTAGGCTTGCTAAATCTATCATTGACAGCGGAGACGGGCTCTAATGCAAGTTAAAGACCCCAAGCTAGTAGTGGTACTAGGCTGGCTAAATCTATCATTGACAGCGGAGACGGGCGGTAATGCAAGTTAAAGACCCCAAGCCAGTAGTGGTACTAGACTGGCTAAACTATCATTGACAGTGGAGACGGGCAGGAATGCAAGTTAAAAACCCCAAGCTAGTAGTGGTACTAGACTGGCTAAATCTATCGTTGACAGCGGAGACGGGCTCTAATGCAAGTTAAAGACCCCAAGCTAGTAGTGGTACTAGGCTGGCTAAATCTATCATTGACAGCGGAGACGGGCTCTAATGCAAGTTAAAGACCCCAAGCTAGTAGTGGTACTAGGCTGGCTAAATCTATCATTGACAGCGGAGACGGGCTCTAATGCAAGTTAAAGACCCCAAGCTAGTAGTGGTACTAGGCTGGCTAAATCTATCATTGACAGCGGAGACGGGCTCTAATGCAAGTTAAAGACCCCAAGCTAGTAGTGGTACTAGGCTGGCTAAATCTATCATTGACAGCGGAGACGGGCTCTAATGCAAGTTAAAGACCCCAAGCTAGTAGTGGTACTAGGCTGGCTAAATCTATCATTGACAGCGGAGACGGGCTCTAATGCAAGTTAAAGACCCCAAGCTAGTAGTGGTACTAGGCTGGCTAAATCTATCATTGACAGCGGAGACGGGCTCTAATGCAAGTTAAAAACCCCAAGCTAGTAGTGGACCACTACTAGCTTGGGGTCTTTAACTGACATCCCTGCCCGTCTGCGCTGTAAATGATAAATTTGGCCAGTCTAGTACCACTACTAGCTTGAAGTCCTTAACATGCATTCCTGCCCGTCTGCGCTGTGAATGCGACGTGACGCGAGCTATGCGGCGCTGCGTGGGTTCACCAGTGATGACGTTTAAAGAGGATGGAGGGAGGCCTAGTTCTCTATAGTCGATGACAGTTTAAGAGTTGAGGGGAAGCTCCTCCCATCTCTTTCCACTCTAGCAGAGCGAACGATGGAGAGGAGAAGACCTCCTCTTTAGCGTTTGCTCTCCTCAAGTGGAAAGAGGTGGGAGGAGCTTTCCTTCAACTCTTAAAGGGACACTGACACCCCCCAAAATGTCTGTTTTCTTTTTGGCGAACGATTCATTATGGTGTCGGAAGACTAACCAATCAATATTTTGATAAAGCGTCACGAATATTTTAATAAACTAAAAAAACGCTACTGCTCGAAACCGAAACCGAAACTGGACTGTGGAAGAAGAAGAAATATATGGATGAGGATATAGTTGGTGGAAGTAGCGTGGCTGTGCAATTATTCTTATCTGAAGCTTTTGAGTAGCCAAAAAAAATAAAAATAAAAATAGAGTACACATTTTTCTATTTTTAATACTGAGTGTGTGCCTTCAATGACCCACGACTATTATTATATTTGGTGATCGTGTCTAAACCATAGAAAATAGCACGTGACCACGGAGAAGAGAGTGAGCGTGACTCAAACCGGCCAGTTTTCGATCGGCGGTTTTTAAGCGGAAAGAAAACAAACAAAAAAAAAATTCGATCCGCAACTTTGCGTTCTGGGTAGTTGGGCACTCATATGTCATGTACAAATAAAAACTTCAGCGATCATAAATTCCCTGTCAGTGTCCCTTCAACCTGTCACCGACCGTATGTGGTATTGATTGAACCTGCGGATCCCCATGTTCTGCATCGCTTGCTGGACCACTATTTCATTTTAGATCCACCGCAAACGTCAACTAAAAAAAAAAAAAAAAGATAAAACGACGGTAGCGAGTTGCTTTAATAGAACCTCCGATACCTTCAAGTTTAACCCGAACACGGAAACCTCTTCGCGCGGAGAGGGCGGTCAAAAGTCGGCCCCGAAAGAGCAGCGAATCGTGAAATAAGGCCCCCCCTCCCCCCCCCCCCCCCCCCCCAAGAAAAAAAGAACGCATAAAAAGGAAAAAAAAAAATTTTTCACCGAATAAGACCGACGATGAGGGTCCGTGTACAGTGGAGGCAGAAGGTACTACAGCCCTAATTAAGCCGCACATATACGCAACGTCGAATCCCCTCCATAAATCTCTTCTTCGCCCCAGCGTTGGCGCCGCCGCCGCCGCCGTCGGTTCGAGCCCGGCGCCGGTCGAGCGCGAGCCACGGTCAGAACACGACAGACTCCCGTAATGAGTCATAAATTAGAGATCGGGCGGGTTATCACCAGGTGGATAACGATGTAATGAGCTCTCGTTCGCTTTGCTGTTCCGTTTATCTCTTTCCGTATAGGTTCCTTTTTTTTTATCTTAGCGAGCGTGCTTTGCGGATGTTCATCTCCTCTCCGCCGCTGGTGCTGCTGCTGTTCTGTGTTGTCCTCGGTGGAGTTCGCAGATTGAGAGCAGGGGCGGCGGCGGTGAAGGCGCAGTGCGTGAAAAGAGGTTTAGTGAGTGGTTGATGTGGGGGCGCTGTTTCGATGAAGGGGAGAGGAGGAAGGACTCTTCTTTCTGCTTCTCTCTCACTCTCTTTCTCTTTTTTTTTTTCGCTCGCTTTTGGAGTAATTTCAGTTTTCAGGATTAACGAGCATCCATAGTGCCCGCGCGTGGAGCGCTCAGCCGGCGTTATTATCTCGTCCGAACAGGATGGCTAGCGAAGGGCTGAAGGAACAAAAAAAAGATAAAGATGTGAAAGATTAGAAGCAAAGAGGAAAGATGGTGGGGGAGGAGAGAGAGAGAGAGAGGGCGCTGACTTTTGAATCTTTGTGTGAAGGAAAGAGAAAAGAACAACGGGCAGGCGCGAGGATTCAAAACGAGAGCTTGATGACTGCATGTTTAAGTAATTAGATGATGGGGAGGGTGCTTTGCGTGTAGCCTTTGTGATGGACCTCTATAATCTCGAAGGAGTGCGTGTGTGTGTTTTTACCTTAGGTCTCTTCCGTCTGCTCACCCCCCGCTCCCTTTTTTTTTTTTTTTTAAAGTTTGACGGCTGTTTTTGACTTGCGGAAGGTTCGGCTCCGAAAGGTACGCTTTGTATTGTGACTCTGTCGTGTTAATGTTTATTTATCGATGCCTACCAACAGCAGCATGCCATCCCGGTTGTGCGGTAAAACACACATACACACGCACGCACACACACACAAATGAACAAACAAAACCGAAAATGTCATAGAATGCGTGATAAACATCGAACAAGTTAAAGAATCCGTAATATTCCTTTGCCAAAAAATTTGAGCTTACAGTTTCTTTTTTTTGTAAATAGTTGCCGGTGGGCTTTTCTGCTGGGGGCTAGGAGGGACAACCAATCCTATTTATACACGGAAGATGCTTAACCGATAACGAGTACGAACCGTGTTTTGTCCACACGTGCAAATACCGGCCAACACATAAGCTCCTGCTCCTTTCCCGGCTTCATCGCAAATTACCCGCGATACACCGCTGGCTTCTGTGGTCACTGGCAGCTATTCGCACGAAGGAAGCGGCTCGTTATGTTAATTCACGTTTCTTACATTCTGATTGGTTCTTCGGAGTTCTTAACGGCGAATGCCGCACGCTGATTGGCTGCGGACTGATAATGAGACGATCGGGATCTGGTCCACGTACTGTCTTTCTTACGCTATTACCGACTCAAAGGTTTAGCAAGTTGAAGAAAGAGAAAAAAACGCAGCCCATACACCAGCTCAACTCGCTGTAACGTCGCACCATTCCGGTGGCGCTGCTGTCGGCATTGCGCATGCGCAGAAGCTCCGCCTCACTCGAATTCTGCGCAAGCAGGCTTGTTTGCAAGCAGCGCTTTGTTCTACAGGCCTGGCTAGAGCCACTAAATGAGCTGCGTTTGGAGTATCGGCACACCGTTGCCCGGTTTGCCAGTGGGCGCCGCCATCTTGGTGCTTCCTGCAGAGCAGACGCAAAATTTTAGAGCACGTAATTTACTCACATCTTGCTAACTTTCTTGATTCAAATTCTTTTTTTACTGCATCACAACACGGTTTTCGCAAATCACTGTCCTGCGAAACCCAGCTTATCACTTTCACTAATGACCTACTTTCCATCCTCGACCGTGGTTCCCAGGTTGATTGCGTCTTTCTAGATTTCTGTAAGGCATTCGATAAAGTCTCTCACAAACTTTTACTTTTCAAGCTCAGTCACTTGCATATTGATCCTAATATTTTGTCTTGGATTGAATGTTTTCTTACTAATCGTTCTCAGTTTGTGTATACTAATGATGCTAACTCTTCTCTAAGTCCAGTCACTTCCGGTGTCCCCCAAGGGTCCGTTCTGGGGCCCTTATTGTTTCTTATTTACATTAACGACTTACCTACGTGTGTATCCTCTTCTATTAGCTTATTTGCCGACGACTGTGTGATATATCGTGAAGTTACTAATGAATCCGATTCACTCCTCCTCCAAAATGATTTGTGTGCTGTATCCCAATGGTGTGAATTGTGGCAGATGTCCCTTAACATTAACAAGTGCAACTCTATGAGAGTTTCTCGTCGTCACACGGTTCTTCCACCTCTCTCAATTTGTAACACTCAACTTCAGTCTGTGACCTGTTACAAATACCTGGGTGTCTATATTACCTATAACATGCCATGGAAAACCCACATTGACCACATTATTGCTAACGCTAACTCTATGCTCGGTTTTCTAAAAAGAAATTTTACACTGGCCCCCGTTTCTTTGAAATTACTGCTTTATAACTCCCTGGTCCGGTCAAAATTAGAATACGCTGCTGCAATCTGGGATCCCGGTCACTCGACACTTATAACTAACCTGGAAGCCATGCAAAATCGCGGAGTTCGTTTCATACTTTCTAACTATCATCGTACAGCAAGCGTTTCCTCCATGAAACTCAGTCTATCCCTACCCTCTCTCTCTTTACGTCGCAAAATATCGCGCTTGTGCCTCTTTTACAAGATCTATTATTCTAACACGTCATTGAAAGATAAACTATTCCTTGAGCCCCCATTCATTTCTCCGCGTTTTGATCATCCGTTCAAAGTTGGTGTCCCTCATTGTAACACATCAGCCTTTTTGAACGCGTTTATTCCAAAAACATCTCTTGAGTGGAACCACCTTCCCGCTTCGTTTGTTAATATACCTTCAATTGATTTATTTAAAAAAACCTTATCTGCTCACCTTTTGTCGTGATTGTCCTTTTGTTTATTTTTTGACCAGAGTGCTGTGTTTCGAGCTGTTGATGTTTATTCTCGGCTGTGTTTGCTCTCTTTTTGTACCCTTTTTTTTTCATTTTTTGGTTGCCCCACCCCCTCTGTAATGCCTTTTGGCCCTGAGGGTATTGTAATAAATAAATAAATAAATAAACTGTAAATCGTCACAATTAAAAAAAAAAAAAAAATGCGGCTTTTGTTGGCTTTACACGTGATGCTATAGGAAGCTCGGGTGACATAGTTTTGCACTGTTGCGAACTGTTTTAACATTTCTGGACGGCGGAAAAACGTTTCCGGCAATTTTAAATAAAGCTTCAGGTGACTGGCAACCATGATTTTAGGCACCAAGATGGCCGTCCTGTCGTTACCTTGAAGCGTAGCTTTTTTAGTGGCTCTCGGTCTGGCCTCTAACCCTCCAACCCATAGATGTGACTTGATCTGAAGTTGAACTTCGACTTGCTCAAGTCCAACTCAACAACAAGTTAGACTTTTAATCACTCAAGCTGACTTTTAGGTTTCATAGATCCTCCCGCGAACTTCCTTCGTCAATTCCCGTGGAAGTTGCGAGCGCTTGCGGTGATCCCCGCCCGGGAGCGAAATTAGGCTGCAATTTTTCACTTAAAAACTGTTTCACACTTCAAAAATAAGATGCCTCTTCAAATTGTCTCGATAGCATGTCTTTACGAAACGCAAATCGTGAAAGATGCTGATGCGCAGGTTTATTAACTAATGTTGTACGTGTCTTCTAAACAAATGCGCTTTTCCGTCTGGCAATGTTGGCTCATTCGAATAATAAGTCATTGCCTTTTTTTTTCGTTTCACTTGTCGGTGTTTTTTGTTTCTGGCAAGATTCGGTCTCATATGAGCTTCGACATCTCCTTCATTATGAAAACTCGGGAGAAGCTTGAGCTACAATTCAGCTGAGACGAGAGACAAATGTTTCACTCTAAAAAAAGCCCCTGTGTCTCCTTTCCCGTACAACACCTCGGAGATCCAATCACCGCAACTCACGGAGGCAGCTTAGCAAATGACGATGCTGAAACGTATGTTTACACCAAAAAACGTAGTCTGAGTTGTGACATAACCCAATGAAAGCGTGACGGTTTGCATTGCTTAATGTCGCAACTCAGACTGCGTTTTTTGGTCTAAACATAAGTTTCGGCATCGTCATTCGCTGAGCGGCCTCCGTAAGTCGCGGTGATTGGCTCTCCGAGTGTTGTGCGGGAAAGTAGACGCACGGGCTTTTTTTTTAGAGTGTTATCTGGATTGAAAAAGCATGAAAATATATTCGAGTGAGTGCTCGAGTCCTGTGTTGCGTCCTCAAGCCTCAATGGGAAAGTTTAAAATCCTCATAAGATGTTCCCTCGGGACTTTAATAACAAAAAGGGCGCTTGTAACTCTCGATGCGGAATGAAAGGACTACATATTGAAGCGGCGCTCAAAGCAGGTAAGTGTTCTGCAACATTTCCTTTTCGGAAACTATCTGCGGCGTTGGCTGAGTGCTCTGTCGGATATGTAAACTAAACTATACGGCCTGGCCTAAGCGCCCTCTCGGCTGTCTTAAACGTTATTCCGTGTTGCCTACATGTTTCCACAAAACCTTGTTTTAAAGGGTGCCACTATACATAAAGCGTTGGGCGCGGTGCCTGTGATTTCGGTGGTCGCAACCAGGAAGCAGTACCGGGAGTCATAGTTTCCGCAACTATGTTGTTTACCTCGTCAAGCTTCCACGTACAAAAACACATGCCCAGAACAGGTTGTGCATGAGGCAGTGGAACTGTCACTTCAGTAATTAAAAAAAAACTCTAATTGAAATTTTAATTTTTTTTTAAATGTCTGATAATTTCGGCTGTTGCTAATAATCTTGACGCTGTCACTCTCTCATTTCTGATATTCATGGACTGACGACAAATAATTTTATATGTTTCTTCAGAAGTCTTTTCTCTAAAGATGCAGTCCAGGAGCCTAAGTAGCACCTTAGAGAGTATTAATTTAGTGGTTACATCTGAATATTTGATATGAGTGCCTTACGTAAACGTTTCTTTAAAATAAAAACCTGTCCCCCCCAGCCAGTGAATGCGGTCTGGGCTGGACAGGATTGCCAGGGAAGTAAATGAGCATGGTTATGTTATTGCAGGGAATCATATGTGCCCCCGGACCAGAGCGAGTCAGTAGTGTGCTGCTGCACTCAATGGTGGACTGGTAGGAAGGGAAACCATCTGTTGAGCAGGAAGAAGACGAAGCGACTAGGACATGAGTGGATCACTCAAGCTGTTGAATGCAGCTGCACACTATGGTGTCGTCAAAGGGCTCCTTAGGGCATATGCGACTGCCTGTTAAATGTCTATAGTGGTAGCAGCGGTAGGCTGGCGGCTGTTACACCCCTCGAGCAGTACAGGTCGGTACCGGACGCATTCTGATAAATGAGTGATTATGATGCCTTGGACCACCAACATCGATGGCAGTGATGCTGCGAACGAGTGGGCTAACAGCAGAAAGCGTCTGTTCCCGCTCACGTGGCCGCAGAAATTTGCCTTTATGGCCAACCGTCGTGTGTGGAAGACCGCTCGTCGCTTTTCCGCCTCTGCGACCATGTGAAAGAGCTGCAGTTTCCTCACTCATGAGAAGTTGGGACTGCCCAGTTCTGCCTACGACACACTGTTCCAGAGAACGGTATGACATGTTTCAGAAGTACTGGACGTACCTGTTCATAAATAACATAGGCCAGACTGATTTAAGAGAACTGTGACACCCTGATCGTCCGTCGAGTAGAGCGACGACCATCAGTTCGTCGTTGTACTCGACGAAGGCCTTCAGTGTCGTGTTCATATGGCTGCTCGAACATCTTTGGTTACGGCAGTAAATGCTGGCACTACTGTAATCTTTTGATAGGCGGTCATTCATGACACAAGCTGTTTTTTTTTTTTTTGACGACCGTGGTCCCCATTTCGTGTCCTCGCCACATGGTCGTTCTTCTGCGCCACACATCCATGAAGCTTGTTGACACGTTACTTCTCAATCACAAGCTTACGACTCGCACGACGTCTAAGTCGGGGAATACATAAGGGCTATTGGAAGGCTATTTAGCGACTATAAAACTTTGCATAAACTTCGAAGCCTGGTGACTAAAATGTACTTAAAGTGGATCTCTGGAAGATGATTTGTGCACCAGCGCAGTTGTTTCCTAGATGTAAGCCCAAGTTTGCACTTCCATTTTCCTCAACCGCCAAATGTACCTGGAGCATTTGCTGTAGGCTATATGAGGTTGGTCAGAATTATTTTTTATACTCTTGGATCTCAACTATCCGTAAACAGCACTTGGAGTCTTTGAGGGCCTCTAGACCTGCTGTGCTCCCCCCCCCCCCCCCCCCCCAAAAAAAAAAAAAAAAAAATATATATATATATATATATATATATATATATTTTGTGTTGGCCCGTCAGGGTCGCCATGTTGGTCTATGTATCCAAATAAGCAGCTCCGGTCTTTATGTTCGTAAATGAACAGCTTGAGCCATTCCCTTTTGGCAGCTAGCTCTTATGTCGGCAGTGTTTCATGATGGCAGGACAAAGAAGGAGGCTAATGTACAGATTGCAGTCATTAAAATTAATTTCTTTCGGAAGTGCGACAGAGCAGTATTGAGGCTCGTGCATTTCCAAGGGCGCAGTGAGAAATACTTTCAATTATACTTTTAACGCAATGTTTAGATTAAATCGAAACACAATCAAGAAAAGAAAGCAGATATTTTCACTATGGAAAGACACACGAATAACACAACATTCTCAAGACATGCTACTTAGAAATGCAAAAATAAAAAAAAAGCAAATAACTTGTAAAATATTGAAAGAAAAAAATATTATTCCATAATGAGTTAAACGCTCACGAAAGTGCAAACAAGACAAAAATGAGGAAGGTGCAGATAAAACGCGTGCAGGCGCTTTGCATACCTTCCTGTGTGTTTGTCTTATTTCCACTTTAAAAAAAAAAAATTTGGATAATTGTGAACATAAAGCACAAGTAAAGCATGATTTAAATCACATTTATTTTCTATTTTAATAGACAAAGCATTTGAGTTGGGGATTATATAAATGATTGTGATTAATGAACTGTGGCTCACTATGTGCTCAAAGGTCTGGAAAATGTTCACACCGTGCAACATACGTACTATCCCCGTTGAAATGGTGCCACGAAGAGGGAGGCAGCACGGATTTTGAACAAGCAATGGCCAATGGCTGGAGATGGTATTTTGGCCAGGGGCCAAAGAGTGGCCATTCATTGACCAATGCTTGGCAGATGGCTGATGGCCAGTGGCCTTTGGCAAATGGCCAGAAAAAGGCCAGTCATCGGCCAATCTCTGGCCACTGTTTGGCCAATCGTCAAAGGACCATTGCCAGCCATTGGCCAATGATTGACCAACTCTGTGCTACTTGGGTGGGTTTTACCACTTTGGTTTCAGTTGCTTTTTTTTTTCTTTCTCCCCCTTCCAGGTTGAAGTTGCACTGATCTTCTCAGTATTGCCCCCTGGTTGCCGTGACTGAGAGAGCAGCAAGGATCGCTCGTTCTCAATAGGTTACGTGATTCTATGCACGTAGTTATGATTGCAAAACGCCCGACAAGGCAAGAGAATCGCCACTTTTAGCAGTGTTGGAAGTCTTTACTTGGGCGATGTTGTATCTGAATGAGTTTATAAATATTAACAGTCAAAGAGACAATATATAATGTTTTCAAGAACTTGACAAATTAACATGCAAACATTTTTATTGTGGAGGTCACATGCAGATAATCTGTACATAGGTGTGAAGTTTAGTTTAGTGCGAGTGAACAATCATGAAAAAGGTGTGCTCATTTTGTCTCTTGACGTTGACGCCTTTGTTGCAGTGGAAGAACTGTGATGTATTTTTTTCTTCACGGTGCAATGATCTTTTTATTGTGTAGCGGACACAAAACGTTGTGCCTTCGAATCGAACTCGGTGCAAGGCTTTCATAGAACTGTGTATAGTTGTAAGCCCTTTAAAGCAAAAGAAATTAAACCCTGCGGCTATTGTTTGATCAGATATTGTTTCGGGAAACGTTTGTAAACACTGTCCTCAGTAAAGTGCCTAAACGATGTTTTCTGGACATCTGTTTGCAAACTGTTGCAGAAATCTTAAAAAAAAAGAAAAAAAAGACGTGCTTTCTTTCAGCAAAGTCATTCGACAAACTTAACAGTGAGATGTCATTCGAGAAGTGTAATGTTTTGTGGTGAACAGCTCCGTTCACACTTAAGCTGAAACTAGAAGCTCCTCCTTCAGCGCGTGCTCTCTGCTCTTGCTAACACAAGTGTGAACGCGCAGGCACGCACAACCGAAGCTCTGCGTGGGCGGAAGTCAGCGAGCTCGAGCTGTAGGCGGAGCTTCTAGCCTCAGCTTAAAACAGATCACAGTGAATAAATGCATTAATGAAACAACGCGTCGAAATGTGTGGCAGCAGTAAAATGTGGAATGTATCTACATGGATCAAGGTGAGTTTTCAACAGTTTTATGACCTTTTTTGTTCCTAACAGTCATTTGACAATGCTGATATTACTTGAGAAGTTGGCATGCATGACACCACCAAAGTGTATGAAGCATTCCTGAATTTTCATATTTATATTGCTGACACAAGGAACAGGTACGTACTACATGTTATATTTTGAACATAAACGAGTAATTTAGCGCAGAAAAGACAAAACTGGGATTATCAGCTTTTATGCATACAGGGAGCTTTCTTTATATAATAGGGGTCAGGATCTTGCATTAGTAAACGTGCGTGCACACCACACATGCTTGCTCAGGTTTTACACGCCAGAAGCTCTGGCAGCTTGTTTATTTTCGGTTAACGGGAGAAACCATTCGATTGTTTACGCAGGAAACTGCTTTGAAGTTCTTATAAATGCCTGAAAAATCGCCACTGGGCTACTGATACACACGTGCGTGAACGCGGTTATTCGAAGGAGGCGGATGATTTCGCGAGCGCCAGGGAAGTGGACGGGTCTCAGCCGGCGGAGCGACAGATGCTTTATAAGGTTAGACACGTTACTCCCGATAGCATGGTACGCCATCAGTTGTGAAATGTCGGCAGTTCGAAACATCCTGCCAGCAAAAGTCGCAGCGTGATGAACAACTTTATATGCCTGGGTATCAGCGGCAGCCGCCTGTTGTAACCGGTCGGATCAGGCGGTCAAGCCACGGCCGAGCAGCTCCCGCTCCGTTGCCGTTCGTTGTCGCACATCCCGGTGAGACGCATTCGATCACGAAGGGATGGCCGCTTCTCTCGGCGAGAAATACCCGTCCCCGAAGGCAACGCCGCAATCGCGGGAGACAGATATTGAACGCGGCGACCTCATATGCGACATCACATCGGCAAGCCGCCACGTTGAAATGACTACGATGTCCCGTTCAAGGTAGGCCTAACGCAGGCTTGAAGTTTGGGTACTTCGGGTTGGCTACAACATAGAGTTATTACAATAAACGCTAGAGGCTCAGCTGGCGCTAGTGTGCTGTTGCATTTTGGAGCAGGCAGCATGCAGTCAGAAATTGACTTCCGGTAATGCATTTCTATGGTAAAAAGCGAGTGCATTTTCTCTCTGCGCTCGATTATAAGAGCAAGTATCACGAATAATTTGTACGTACAAGGCATATTGGAGCATTTCTCAGTCACACAAATGAAATAATTGGTCAGTTACAGCATTTTTTTTTAAATTCGCGGCATTAAAAACGTTGCTAAAACCGCTTCGTACGTATATTTATATGCACTGTCGGACACTGTTAACGCGAACACGGTGCCGACGCTTTCCAGCATGGGGCATATACGTGCCAAACGAACGAAGGGCATGTGGAAAACCAAGAGAGACGGCAAAAACTCCACAGTAACACTGGATAAGTAACTCCTTGTGCTTGCAGACGATCAAAATAAATTGAAAGTCACGTAATATAGTCAGATTTGCAATAAATAACTACTGATTTATTCTTTCTGCTTATGAATATGTGCGAATATTGTTGTTCTGTGTTCAAATCATCACCCGCACGCTCCAAATCTGTGCAAATAGAGGGAAGCCAGAGGACAGGTGCGCGATAAAAACTGCCCAACATAGGAAATAATAAGAAAGCACACCTTTCGTAGTCCACGTCCTTTATTCTTTACATTTCGAATGTTTTTTTTTGTTTTTTTTTACCAACTCGTAATGATGCACGACGGGGTCATTTTCAAGCTGAGGACAGGCATATGAGCAATATATAAACACCTACGGAATGCTTGCGAACTTTGAACACATGCATTCTACATTCCTTTCGATCGTTATTTTGCTTAGAATCGTCGCTCGTTTCTAAATACCTGCCATGGAACAGAGGTTTGGGCCTGAAATATAGCGAAGTTTAACATCGTTCAGTGGTACAGGAAAAATGCTGTAACTAAAGCAATTAAACTTTCACAATATTAATAAAGGTACATACTACCCGTTAAAACCAAAATAACAAAAGTTATTCACGTTATTTTCCGGCGACGAGACAAAATTCACGCGCGTTTTCCCATAGGAATACACAGGGAGGCTCGAAATGTAGACTGCATGCTGTCTGCTTCAATTTGCAACCGGAAGTCCCGTAGACACTAGCGCCAGCTGAGCCTCTAGCGTTTATTGTAATAACTCTATGGGCTACAAGCTCGGTTCAAGATCGATTTACGAAGCGCGCTAAACGGACTCGGGCAAGTTTAAGATCGGCTTCGGAGCAAGTCACATCAATGAATTCGGGGGTTAGACTCGATTTCGCTGGTCAGGATTGGAGAGCAGGAGGACGTTGCAGCCATAAGAATTGAGGAAGATCTAGGGAAGTGTAAATGAACGTCGCCAACGTGCGCGCCATCGCCCGTCCGCCATTGTTTGGGCACGCATGTGGAGAGCAAGTCGTCTGCTTCTCGCTCAGGAGTTGCCGTGACGTCAGAACCACGCCGAGCTCTGATTGGCTTTGATCGGAAGGATAGTTTGTAGACTTCAATACCAGATGCCTTGAGGTCTACCCACTATTTTTTTCAATCAGCCAATAAGAGCTCGTTGTCGTTCTGACGTCACCACCACTCCTGCGCAAGAAGGAGTGGTGGTGCTCTCCGCATAGGCCCTGAGCATGCATTGGTACACATAGAGCTGCGTCAGCGCTCGGCGTGAACTCGGCTCAGCTCGTATCGAAAAACGGGTGTGACGTCAGCATTCGGCGAGCACTCGGTATCCAATCGCACGCTTCGCGACCGAGAAATGGCGACCACCCATGGTGTTTTGAACTTCCCGCTGTCTGTTGTTTAGAAAGGGGAAAAGAAGTGAGTCGGCCTTGGTCTCCGCGCTGTAAATGAGGAGTTTAGCCAGTGCAGTATGGCTGCTAGCCTGGGGCCTTTAACGTGCACTGCGCAGTATAGTGATACGAGACCGCACGCCAGTACGATGATCGTTCAAATCGAAACAGGCAGGGGGGTGGGGATCGAAACCAGGATCCATACGGTCTCTGCGGCCAGCTTTCGTTCCGCGCGCTCCGAGCTGCGGCGTACGAATACACTCGGCCATTGATTGGCCTACACGAATGTGATAATAGACAAACTCGGTGGGTTAGATGTGCTAGCGAGAGACGGAATTTAGAGCAAACATTTAAAGGGGAAGGGTGCACTTGTATCTAACCTAAATCTAGGTTAAGGGGCGCAAGCTACTGCCCGATGCGAAGGGTATAGCCAATAGCGAACTCCATTCATTTATTTACTTATCCACTCGCAAGCTCCCCGATTGGCGTTGGCGGTCTGACGTAGACGTGACGACTACTTTGATTGGCTGACTTCTGTGACGTCAGACATCGATACGGGAGGGTTAATACCGAACGGAGATAACGTATTGCGGAACAGCATGAATGATACCTACCCGAAAGTGTAATTTTGCGGCGTTCGGGGTCGGCGTGAAAGAGGCATTAATTTGGTTCTAAGTCGCTCATTTTCCGGCCGTGCGAAGATTAGACGTCGGACTTGAATAATGGACTAACGGGAAATCGCCCTCGCTGGCTGCGAATATTCCTGTAATGATGCGTGTCATGGTCATCTTTCAGTCGCCCTTTTTCATTGCTGAATTGAACGTAGGACTCGGTAAAAACGTTTTTTTTTTTCTACTGCTACATTTTGGCATGTTTTTTTTTTTATTATTATTAGTATTTTTTCCATGGTCAGTTTCGGGCCCTGGGGGAGGCTCACGTCCCCGTAGAAACCTGCAATAATTATAAACCTATTAGAGTCACTACCAGAATGAGAAGGGCAGGGAGGAGTTTCAGTTGTCCGTTCTCCAGCGCGAGTTTCTTGACTTCCATAATGCTCGTGAGCCTCGAGTGTGCTGCACAGTCAAAAGCACGACGGAAGGCAATGCGCGCGTCCCGGAGACTAGACGTCAAAAGGGGACGCCATGCGCCACCTGTTCTGGCAATGTCTATAGAAGTTATTCGCATGTCATCAGCACTGGACACACTGGATCCTGCAGGAAAGTAGTGTCATAGCCTTCCCTGTCTGCTAGCTGAGTACAAACATATACTAACATGCAACCGACCAAACCTCGCAAGCTGATTGGCTGATTTGTTTCAGGGGCCATGGCCAATCGCCATTTCGGTCCTTTCAAATCTTCGAAGTTTCTAAAAGGTCGCCCTGAACCAGTCCCCGTTAAGGTCGCTAGTGAGCGTTTTCGTGCTGAAAGCGTTCTTCGCCACTGATCTCTATTGTAGTAGGCTGGAACTCGGATCGGGGCTAGCCTTGCCAGGGTCGAGTGGCACCACCAGAAGCAATTACTTGACACCTTGACACCAGCTATTGCAGACGACTCTATGGGGAACGAAAGAAAAAGTGTCATTTCCCCCGCTTCTAAGCTGTTTTCGGCACGGAAACGTTTTGGCTGCTGTTCAGAAAGCCAGCCAAATAGCTTGTGCACGAACATCTAAACTGACAGCCCTCACAGCTCTTCCCTCTCTTCCTTCTCACCACTAATAATAATATAAATTAATATTCTGCAGTCGAGAGTGCAGCTCAATGAGCGAATGAGTGGGCGAAAAATGTAGTGCAGCTCAATGAGTTACCTAGAGTTACCGCGGAGTCTATGGCGGTGTCGATGAGTTGGGTTTAGCGGACGAGAAGCTTGAAGGCTTTGCTGAGCGGAATTGGCTCACTTCCGGAAAGCCGCTGTCAACATGGAACTTTTTCGTCATTCATCAACTTCTGGGCTTCCCTGAGGGCGGTCTTATTGACGGCAAGTTCATTTGTTTGTTTCACTACGAGAGAAAGCTTCCCAGCTCTGGCACGCTCGATTTTCCCATTCGGCGTTCAAACGCTTCCCGAATACCGATCGGACCTCTAAACACCTGATATAATAGCGAGTTTTAGTAGACCGTGTTTCCCGCTCCGCTAAGTCTTTCCGCTACCCGGAGCTCTACAGCCAAGGCCATCGGCGCGCAGGCGCAGTGGTGGTTTCTTCGTAGCGGAGGGCTAGCGGAGCGTGAAACACGGTCTACTAAAACTCCCTAATAGCGAGTTTTAGTAGACCGTGTTTCCCGCTCCGCTGAGCCCCTCCGCTACCCGGAACTCTACAGCCAAGGCCACCGGCGCGCAGGCGCAGTAGCGGTTTCTTCGAAGCGGAGGGCTAGCGGAGCGGGAAACACGGTCTACTAAAACTCCCTAATAGCGAGTTTTAGTAGACCGTGTTTCCCGCTCCGCTGAGCCCCTCCGCTACCCGGAACTCTACAGCCAAGGCCACCGGCGCGCAGGCGCAGTGGCGGTTTCTTCGTAGCGGAGGGGTAGCGGAGCGGGAAACACGGTCTACTAAAACTCCCTAATGATCGCAGCACATAATAAAATACTCGCCTTCGAGTACCAGCGTACAGTCTTCAATATACCTACTTTTGTTTGCATCTCCCATAGACTTGCGTGTATAGACCGACACGCTGTTTAATAATAATAATAATGACTTTATTTGCCATACAAGCATGGTGGGAGCTGAAGAAAAAGCTGTGCAAGCAGCTTGACTGGTCCTCAGCCCCCCACAGGTACACAGCATTGGGGAAGTCATACACAATAATTTATATAATACAAAATACTTAACAACAACAAAAATATAACAAAACAAAAACAAAAGCAATAATCTTCTAGCTAATCAACAGCAGTAAGGATTGTTTAATTTGAAAGAAAATAATCCTTAAGCGCACACGAACTGGGAGATTCGACATCAAAATTAGAGCCCGGAAGAGTGTTCAGTAATGTTGGCAAGGTTATTTTAATCATTTGGAGGCCATAATCTGTTCGAGATGTTTCTACTGCTCAAACATCCGAGTGACGGGTGGAATATGTTGCAGCTTGTTTTTCGAAGTGATGATAATGACAATAAAAAACTGTTTAACTCGCGACATTCCTGTTTATACTTTATGCTAAGTCTGAAAGCATAATGATCAAATATCTTCACTACACGCAGCTCTCTAAAAAGTTGGTCAGTGTGAGAATCGTAAGGCACGATACACACAATTCGTAACACTCTTTTCTGCAATAGAAATAGTTTCTGCAGATTGTTTTTTGTCGTCGTCCCCCAAACTAAATGGCAGTAATTCAGATTTACAAAACAAGCCGGCGTTTGCCCACACCAGGTGTGGGCACTGCGCATGCTCAGAAACCGATTTCGCGTGAACTGAAGCGTCTGCGCATGCGCAGTACCATAGACAGCGCCACCGCAGCTGCGTGACATGAGGGCCGCGTGTGCAATCGACTTGTCAGTCATGCCGTATGTCTACGAATCTCTCGCAATAATGTTTGTCTTACGCATTTTAAGACAGGTATATTATTTTTTATTGCCACCAAGCACCGAAGCCGCATGTGGTGGCGGTTGTGAAGATGCGCGCTTGTTTCGCCGATGTGTGAATAACAAAATTTCCATATGCAAGAAATGTCTTTTATAAAGGGGGTACGGGAACCAAATTCTGGCGCTCATTTCGTTCCCTTTACATGACGTAGGTAGCACTAGAACTTCAGAAACAACAGTTTTTTGTTTGCCCATATATTTAGATCCAAGTTTTTTTTATTCCGCTTTCTCTATTTTGTATCGACGCTTTTTATGTTTAAACAGCTAATCACCCTTTGTGCCCATCGTTCAGCATCTATTTCTCTTAGCCTATCCTCAAATACTATCTTATTGCTAGCTTCCCTGCCCTCGAATGAGGACCATCCCTAATCACCTTGTACACCTTGGTTCGGTGTTTTACCATGTGCTCCCAGAGCCAATCTCACCACGTTGCTTTTTATAGCCTTGTCTAGAGCCGCTAAATGAGCTGCGCCTAGAGTATCGACACTCGCTTTCCCGACATTGTTGTGGGCGCCGCCATTTTGGGTCTTGTGCAGAGCAGACGCAACTGCCGATCATCATGATTCAAAAGTGCGACTTGCTCAGCATTAGATTCGGTGTTGGAAAGGTCATGTAATATTGCTTTGCTTTGTCGCGAACTATATTTAAACGTAAACTTTTTTGACAGAGGTATGTTTAGACATTAGTGGAGGGCGGAAAGCCGTTTCCTGCCATTTCAGAAAAAGCTGCAAATAACTGGCAACCATGATTTTAAGACACAATATGGCCAAGTGTGGTTACTCTGAAACGTAGCTTATTTAGAGGCACAAGCCTTGTCTGGACGTCCAGTTTCATGCAGAAAGCTGCATTTGCAAGAGTCATGCTCGGAACCATAGCTTCTTTCCAGATCTCCTTCACCACGTCATACCTGTTATAGTTCTACAGTGCTATTTTTTTATTACAGCTGCATTTCTGTGGAGCTTACCAGTTACACATTTGCATGTTCATTGAGGTATTCTATACCCCGTTAATCCATACTCCTCGATACTTGTATTTATCGACTCGCTCAACCTCCAATCTTGGAATCTTTAGGCTCTGTTACTCCGTCATCATTGAGCACCATGACCACTGATTTGCCACTACTGAATTCTAAGCCTAGCGTTTGACCCTCTGCGCCACTTATATTCATTAAATACTGAAGCTCTATATCGCTATCGGCCATAGCACTATGTCATCAACATACACCAGACCTGGTAATGACTGTTTGATCTTTTGACCTTGCCTGTCATATGAAAAGTAAAACCCAAGATTGTTTTTTTCCAACTTTTCCTCTGATCCTCGAAGATACAACATGAACAACAATGGCGACAAAGGGCATCCCTGTCTAAGACCCCATTTGATCTCTATCGGCTTTGATATCTGTTTTCACGTCATCGGCTTCCGACGGTAGCGCACTATATGGGAAGTACGCTCACTAGAACAGATTACCTGGGCCAGAACGTAATAACGAAGGTTTGGCGAAGAGAGCCAATGCACAGTTGGCCACCTTGAATTCACTCCGCCAGCCAATCGCTTCCTCTCATTCTTTGACGTCATTGACGTCAGGGGCTCATGAAGTAATATTTATGGACATGGCGCGCGCTGCTTGCTTTCAACTTGGTTCTCACCGAAGGACGCCTATACCTCTCGAAGTAACTCGGGTTTACGTCTCCGAGCTGTGCCGCGGTACGTTCGCGGTACTTTCTGCGAGACGATGGGAGAATTCAGCGATCGTCTCGCCGTCCAACATAGTCGCCGTCGATGTACCCGCCTGGACTATCGTGTAAGCCTCGTTGGACCAGACCAGTGTGTAAGATAGACAGGTGGGGAAACGAGAGCCAAATGAGCGACCGGATTGTGTCCCCCTCGGGTTTCTCTTTTTCTGTGGCGCCATCTATGTTCAGCATCGCGAACTCTCACTCCGGGTGGGCGACCGGTAGGGACCGGCTAAACTGACGCGAAAGGTTTCTCGTGGATTTTCAATGGAGGACTGTCGTGCTCTCGGTTTATTTTGCGCACTCTCCCATAAAGTGCCATGCAAATTCGATTCAAATTTTTTTCCTCTCGCCGCAGCGCCATCTGTCGTGAATCGGGGGTATCCGCAAGCAGACGAGTACACAATCCGGTCACGGCGCTGCGGTAGGGCTTTATGGGCCGCTTCCCCACCTGTCTATCTTACACCCTGGACCAGACCGACGAAAGCGGTGCCGATCGCTTTCTCTTTCTTCCTTTAGTGTCCGCCATTGAGAAAAGTCGCCTTGCAAAATCGCGGCGATGCGAGCGTTTTTTCGTGGTATAGTTTTTGTGTGACGATGTGAGAATTGTACAGGTCGTGTTTTCTCTGCTTTTGAAATACAAGCGTGTGATTGCGATTAGCAGACAGAGTTGATCATGTTTAACTTAATTCTGAACGTGAGAGGTATATTTGATGTTTTGATTCAGTACCCCTTTAATGTCACCGAAGGCCGCCATTAAAGATTCCTTATATCGGTAGGGACTTAGGCACCACAAACTCATAATGTTCTGTTCGAAGCAAATATATCAAGTTAGAGGCTTCGAACTGCTAAGGCCGTACCACCATTTTTTGTTTCGACGGCTCTGTAGGAGATTCACGTGATGTTTTGAAAGGGGTCTATTAGGCCGAAGCTTCTTCGCGATGTACAATCGAACTTGGCCGCCCGAGAAAGTAAACAAACCAAACAGACGCAGCAAATTGCTATCGAAGGACCATCATCGTGTGGACTACACAAGGCCTTCATCGCGGGGGGGAAGGAGAATGATCGTGAGGCTACCGAAAATTGGTCTCGGTCGAAGACGAACGACCTTCAATCGGTGCGAGAGCAAAAAACTTAACGGTTGAACCTCGGGGGCCGTGGATTGCGCCGAGGTTTGGAAGCGTTCCGGGCCGTTCTTGGTGTACAAGCACGCCAGGTCCGGAGTCCGTCTGTGGCCAGCTGTGGCCACGGGCCGGGAATTGCAGTTGGCCGTAATCACCGTCCGGGGCCAAGGGTGATTTTTGGACGTCGTTTCTTTAGAGTGGGCGGCCGCCCCCGCCTGCGCTCCCCCCCCCCCCCCCCCCCCCCCCCCCCCCCCCCCCCCCCCCCTCTTTCGAACCTCTTCTACGGTCTTCTGCTTCTTCTCTCGCTCGTTCATTTACACAGGAAACGCGAAACCAAGAGGAAACCAGAATTTTTTTTCTTCTTCTAGTTCTTAATTGTGGTCATCAAAGTTCGCCTGAAGAGGAAGCGAATCCGATAAAATAAAATAAAAAAAAAATAACTTTTTTTTTTTGTCGGGAAGTTGGATGGGTCGATGGCGCGGTGGGAGATTTGAAAACGATCGAAAAGAACGAGAGAAAAGCAAACCTAATAAGAAGGGGAATGCTTGCCAATGAAAATATCGTGAGTTCTGAACAAGAAGAACGAAATCCTCGCGATTTTTTTGTTTGATTTCGTAGCGCTCGCACACACACACACACACACACACACACACACACACACACACACACACACACACACACACACACACACACACACACACACACACACACACACACACACACACACACACACACACACACACACACACACACGCACGCACGCACGCACGCACACACGCACGCACGCACACACACACGCACACACACAAATTGCAGAGCGGAAGACGAAGACAGACTGGCTTAGAGAGCTGGGCGTTGATGGTTTAAAAAACTCAAAGCGAAATTTAAAAACAAAAGCAAAAAAGAAATGTTAAAAAGGGACGCTAGTTTATCTGGTTTTTAAGTTGAAAGTCGGTGAGATCGAGTTTGTGTTACTTCGTTTGGCTCGTTTTTTTTTTTTCAGATGAGTTTTTTTTTTATTAAAAGAGGTCAGTTAGGTTGAGGAACAAGAGATTATCGAACTCGTAAACTTTTTTTTTTTATCAGAAGATTAAGCTATAGTAAGATAAGTTTTATTTCAGCTTTAACTTGCCTTATGCTACAAGTGTTTCACCAACAACTAAAAGTATTCTTCTCTTTTTTTTTAGGGAACGTTAGAAATAAGTAAAATATTTCTTCGGGGATAAAGTTGTTCCAAACCACCTTTTACAGTATAGAGAAGCCCCCCCACCTTCCGAAAGTTCGAGCAACTTGTCTCGCCGACAAGACGGGAACACCATTATAAATATCCTGTCAAGTGGTGCCCTTCCATTCCAGCGCTTAACGTATAGTGGGTCTTGAAATGCCTAGTCACTTGTCCATGGACACCGGTGTATTGTATGAATTTTTGCAGAAAAGAGCTAGTGCGCATGCTTAGAATACGTTCCATGCCCCAGGAGAAACAAAAAAATGTCAGGTCGCAGAAAGCGTTTATTGGAATAGTTCATTGACGACAAGATGTTTCGGTGGCGTCCTCTTAAAAAGGCCGACGACCAGACTCAAGATTCTGCAAGGCAGAAGCTCCTCCTCACCATGGGGAAGGAGAAAACAGGCAACAGTGGAAAGGGTAGAACGGGGGAGAGGAGGAAGCGGGGGAAAAGTGGAAAGCGCAAACTGGTTGTCGGTCTTTAGGCGGCCTTCAGGCTGCTCGTACCATATAGTTATTATAATTTACGCTAGAGGTTCAACTGGCCATAGGGTCTTTGGGACTTCCGGTTTCAAATTGAAGCAGACGGCAACCATATAGTTATTATAATTTATGCTAGAGGTTCAACTGGCGAAAGGGTCTTTGGGACTTCCGGTTTCAAATTGAAGCAGACGGCAATCATTCCACGTTTGCGGTGCTCCTGAGTATTCCTATAGAAAAGCGCACGTACATTTTGTCCCTTCGCCGGAGAATAACCGGAAGAACTTTTGCTACTTATGTCGTAGCGAGGAATAGGGAACGTTATGAACGTTATAAAAGTGAAACTGCTTTAGTTAGTGTTTTTTCTGATTAATGAGCGATGTTTACCCTCCCAGTATTGCGGTCTATAGTCCTATGTTCCACGGCAAGTGTGCAAACACAAGCGGCGAATCTAAGCAAGAATAACAGTCGAAAAGAACGTAGGACTTGTTCAAGGAGCGCCGACATCCCGATGACGCTAATATCGATAATCTGCGATGTTTATATGACACCCAAATTACCACTAAAATGGTGAAACGAAAAAGAGGCAGAAGTGCTTTTTTATTATCGTGTTGAATTTAGCGGGCGGTGAGAGTTTTCCGGCTTTAACCCATTTTAAAAGTTTTCGAGCACGCAGATATGGGTTTCGAACGCAAGAACAATTGCTTATACCTTTGCACTTGTATATGAAAAGCAAAGTGAACAGGAGGAATGTTATTTATTGCAAATCGTACTCATTTCTCGCTTTATTTTAATCGTCTGCATGCACGGATAGATACGGACCCAGTGTTAGTGCGTAGTTTTTGACGTCTGTCTTGATTTTCGAGATGCTCTTCATTGCTTTGGCAGGTAAACCCCTGCAGAAACGCGCCGATGCCCTGAATTCGCGCTAAAAGTGCCGGAAACAGTGTGCAAAGTACATGTACGAAGCCATTTTAGCGCCGTTTTGAATGCCACAAATTTGCAAGAAATACGCCGTGACTGACCGATGGTTTGGTCCGCGTGACTGAGAAATGTTCCAAGCTATCTAGCATGCCTACGAATTATTCGTGATATTTGCTCTTATAATCGAGCGCGTAGAAAAAATTCACTTACTTTTTCCCGTAGAAATGCATTCCCGGAAGTCAGTTTCAGACTGGTTGTGCTGTCTGCTTCAATTTGCCGCAGCACGCTATATCAATCAATCGGACCTTAGCTCTACATGGCTCACACATCTCACAGTCACTTCACGGTCTCCGAGATTCTTGGCGCATGCAAAGCCCTCCACACAAGCCCTTCCAAACGCCCGTTTGCCCAACAGACTATAGCTTTCCCAAAGCTCCGCGAGACACTGCTGACACAGAGCCGGCATCAGGTGTATCAAACGTTGAATTGTTTGCAGGCGGCATGGAACTCGTATATTCGTTCGCACTGCGAAGGCCGCAAGGTGCGCGATTCAAGTGCCGCATGCAGCTCGTGCGCTGGTTTTAGCAGTGCTTTCTTCGGGGCAAACGAGCATCTCTTTGTGCTCCGGGCAGTTAGCCAAGCAAGCTCGAGGATTATGGTGATGATGATGACGATGATGATGATGATATTGATGGTGATGATGGCTTGTACCTAGCGCCATCGCGCCGCGGAAACAGCCTCGAGTTTTTTTTTTTTTTTTTTTCCCTCTATCTCAGTCTCTCCCGGAGAGGAGAAATTTGTGCGCCAAGAATCTCGGACGCCTCGATCATAAAAAAAGGACACGGGTTTTGCAGAAGAATCTACGGACATGCCTGTGGTATGCTCCAAGCATGTTTTCTCCGTATACATGCTCCGAACAGGTTTGCAGACAAATTTTGTACGAGCAGTACTGGTCATATACAGACCGTCTGTGCAGTCTGTCTTTTGTACATGATATATCAGCGGCGCGGCCGTGGCTTTAAGGCAGAAAGTAGCGACGGAGAGGCGCTTATACAGGGAAGCAACAGACGTACAAACAGTTGCACGAGGAGGGGAAAAAGTTTAATGCGACATTAAAATCGGAAAAAAAAAACAACAAAAAAACTGGTGCCTTCGCGCGATTGCCGGGTACTTTTTAGCTTATCAAGTCTAGATTCGAGCGATCGTAGCGCCCCCGGCCTCCTGTTACGACCGCGGGAGAAAGTTTAGCGATCACCAAAAGTGTCGAATAAGCACATCAAGGATTGAGTGAACAGCGCCCTCGCGCGTCAAGAAAGGCAAACAAACAAATAGATGAGGACACATAACGAGTTTAGTGCGGTCGCTCCAAATACGTGGACAACGAGAGAAGCACCTTCCGTCTAGCCAATCGGGGTGACAAGGAGAGGCACGTGACGGCTCCCCACAAACGAAGGTGAATTCCGACGAGTTGTTGTCACGTGGCTCGCTCGGACGCTCCGATTGGTTCGCCGAGGCTGCAGCCTTTCACCGTTTGCAATGCCATGCGAAACCGGAGTAGGCGCCACCGCACGATGTACTTACTACATGTCCCCCAGCCAGCCCGCGGAACTGCAGCGCCAGGCACCCCGAGTGGACAACGACGGCATAAATTGGGGGTGGGGGACCTCTCTTCGAAAAACGCGGACTAAAGCGGTTTCGTTCTTTATGCCTGTCTCTTCCCCGTTGCCTCGTTTCGCTACTTCGTTCAGCGCCGAGCTGACAATCGGGTGGAGGCTACGTGCTCGTCGGAACCAGTCAAGCGTCTAGGTTTCGTCTCGTGATCACGGTCCCGCCCATATCTAAGCACAGAGGGCAGGGGGCCAGGGGGTGAAAAGGGAGGCGTTTGATTGGACGGGAGAGGGTAGCCCCCACTGCACTGTTAACTTAGCGGTGAAACGAAGGCGGTTGAGAGGGTATGGGGAGTCCGCCGCAAGAGCTCGTCCGTCGTAATACGATTACTGGAGGTTTAACAGGGTTACCGTCGCAGAAGCGGTTTCCTCGTAACTTCATCACGGCAGGTAAGCGGTCAAAGTGGCTTGAGCGCACGAGGGGAGGGAGGGGGGATTGGGGAAGGGGGCGGGGGGGGTCCCAAGTATATACCAGAGAGAGGGGGGGGGGGGGGGGGGAGTTCTCGAATCTTACGACATGCTGTTACGCGGCGACGGGGGGTCACGCGAGCATCGGTTTGGCGCTGCATCTTTTCGCGGTGTTCGTTGTGGTTTGGGGACGCTGAGCTGGATTGGCGTTTCCCGGCTGGAAACGAGAACAAAGTGAACAAAGAGGAACGTTGCGGAGTTGAGTAATCGGACGTGATTGAGCCCGAGTTGATCGGACGTGCGCTTCGAGAGGAAAGAGTCCGCGCTCGTAGAGGTTCGGAGAGTGCAATTTAAGCGGACGGAGGTTAAAGTTGGGAAGTTGTTCTCTTTGTTTGTTTGTTTTTGTGTATGATGGGGGGACGACGTGGTATGTGGTGTTACTTTTTAGATTGAGGTTCTGGTGTCTCCGAGTTGAGCCTTCCACGAGCGAGTGTACCCGAGCAAGTAGTAATGGCGTATGAAGAAAGAGTCGGGTTTCGTTTTAGACGGTTCCTGCGTCTCTTGGTCGTTTGAATTCATTGCGGTTTTGATCGACTTGATGTCTTTATTATGGTGTCGCAATAGCTAGAGTTTTCAGCGTAAGAGCGTGTCCGTTCGATATATGGGAATCTGGGTGTTCACGCAGTTGTTAACAGGACGGTGTTGGGGGTTCGAACGATGCTCACTTTACGCAAGTATGTTGGCAGACGTTTAAGAAACGTGCACCGACATGTACTGTACACTGAGAAGTGGAAGTTTTATTTCTAGTTTTGTAATTTCAATGACGCGAGAAAAGGTTTAGGACTAAACGTCATTCGATTCGAAAGTTTAAAGTCCATTCTGGGAAATTAAGAAAAAAAAAAAAAAATGGCATATGTTCTTAGAAGTATATAATGTGCGTCTTCGTGTTTCCATTAAAAAAATTGGAAATTAGTTTTTAATTTTTGCTCTATTTTTAGTTTGACGGGTACCTTCATCTGAAGTGGAATTTCTGAAACCCTGAGACGGCCCGCAGCAGCAATAATATACACTTTTCAAAATACCAACAAGCAACATTGTCGGCTGCCATTTTTCGGCGGCCGACATCGGTTAAAATATTCAGGAAGGTAAGCAAAGCAGCGACGGAAAGAAATCATATTGTTATTTCTTAATTTCTAGGCTCGGTGGCGCAAGCTACCGCCCGTTATAAAGGACGCAGCCGTTAGCATCCATCCATCCATTGGGACAGGAACCGTACACGATTGGATCCGAGTCCCCGCTGAAACAATGGCAGACTCGAATAATTGCCACAGCAGCTACCAGACGGCGCGCAATTCCGAAAGAGTCTATTGGACACGATCTCCAGTTCGATCGTCGAGTGCCCTGTCAAACGATAACGCACTGCTCGTGCCCATTCGTTTGGTGGCACGGCCTTCCCACCGTTGCCCTTTTTTGGCCACCAGTCGCGCTGACTATACGGAGCGCAAGTTCGTCTGCTTCTTTTGGGGGGGGGGGGGGGGGGGGGTTGTGGTGAGGACAGAATGCCGAGCTCCGATAGGTTCTGATTGAAAGGATAGTGGGTAGACCCCCAGGCAGCTTGCTTTGAAGTCTACCCACTATCCTTCAATCAGAGCCAACCAGAGTTCGGCGTCGTTCTGATGCCATCACAACTCCCGCGCAAAAAGCAGACGACTTGCTGTTCGCATATAGCAGGCGACCAAAATCGTCTCCCGTTCACCGTCGTGGGGTCTATACCGACCGCCGACTCACAGTCACATTTGAGCGGAACCGAAGCGTTACGAGTTCACGGTACCGCGGAACGCGTCTCAGACTAAATTCGCGTACCACGTTCCAAAAAAGTGGTTTCTCGATTTCCACCTGACGACGTCACAGGAGTGTAGCGCACCGTCAAACGTGAACACAGCGCAAAAAATTTAACAAAAGACAAGAGAAAGGAGTGCACGGACAAAGCGCTGACTGTCAACTAAAGTTTAATTTTCAGGCGAACCAGAAAAATAAACACAGAGCATAGGAAAGAACCAATAAAGACACAAAAAATTTACAACCCAACCGACAAGATTTCTACCACGTCATCACCCTCACACATGCCTGCCATTCTCCCTGATAAAAAGGACCTCATCTTCCCCCAAGTGCACCGACGGTTTGCTCACACATTGCCCTTCCCCTTTAGATAAAATAAAAAAATGCCTCGTCAATCTCCCTGGCGGTCTTACTTTTATTGCGCGCCAAGATCGTCAAGTCATGAAAAACAGGTACGCAGCCGCACCTACTGCAGTGTACCGCTAAGTGGCCAGCGGGGGAGGAACGGAGAGAAAGGGAATGTTCCCTCTCGTTCACGCACCTCCCCGTTTGTCCAATGTACACCCTACCACATGTGAAGGGGATCTGATACACAACCCCCACTGCGCATGGTACAAAAGGAGTGCGGTGGTTTACATCACATTGCAAATCACTGTTCCTCCCTCAGTTGACAGCGGTGCACAGGCGTGACAGCTTCTGGGGTGCCGAAAACACCACTGGCACGTTAAACTTACGCGCCACTCGCTTGACCTGATGAGAGAGGGCGTGGAGATAAGGCACCACCACCGGTCTTGTTGTCGGTTTTTGTCTAATCTTAGGACTAGGTCGGCCCCTGAACACCTTTATGAGGGACTCAGCCACGCCCACAATCAACGTAAGAGGGTATCCCGCCGATCTCAGCCTAGATACCTGAAACAAAAGACTGTTCTCACACCTATGATGGCATGACTTCAGCAGAGAAGCCCTCATACACCCCGTAGTAACCGCCCTCTTCACAAGCTTAGAGTGCGCTGAACCGAATGGAAGAACACCCTTCTTTGAACGTGGCTCATAGGACCAACATATATGCAACGGCTGCTTAGTTAGCCTCAGGTCCAAAAACTGTAGTGCTCCTGCTGATGGTGTCTCGAACTTAAAGGATAAACCGGGGGAGCACTTCGTAAAGCAGGCCAAGAAATCCAAACACGCGCCTTGAGGGCTCAGGCTCTGGTTGTCATTGTACAGCACTAGGTAGTCGTCCACATACCGAAACACTCTCAAAACCCGACACCCCAAAGACATTGCAATAGACCTGTCACACCTCGCCAGATATATATCACTGAGGACCGGTGCCAAACTCGATCCGATACAGATCCCACTCTTTTGCAAGTAAATTTCACTTTCAAATGTGACATATGTGGAGCTCAAGTAAAAACTCAATAATTCCAAAAAGGAAACCACCGCAACACCCGTCGAGTTCATGAAGGCAACCGAACCACTTGCCTCTATGCAGTCTCCCACAGCTAGCATCAATTCATCATGAGGGATCGAATAAAACATGTCCTCAACATCGTAGGACACGAACTCACAGCTTCCCGGATTGTCTTTTTTTAGGAAATCCACAAGGGCATCAGAATTGCGAATGAGAAAAGGGTCGTCCAACTTAAGCAGAGACAGGTGACGCTGAAGAAACGACGATACATAGAGCTACCAAGAATCTTTCTGGGTAACAATCGCCCTGAACGGATTGAGCTCCTTGTGGGTCTTTACTGTGAAGAAGACCTCGAGATTGAGGCCTTTAGCGCCCGACACAGACTTCTTAAGGTTGTCCAACCCAAGCTGGCCGCAAAGCCTCACGGCCCGCGCCTTAACCTTCTTCAGCTCCACCCCCGGCACACCTCTGAAATTCTTCAGCACTGCCTGTCTCGCTCTTTCTTGAAACAAGCCTTCAGGCACTACAACAAAACCTCCCTCTTTGTCCGACTGCAACAGTTTCAACTTCGACTCATTGAACAACTGGACCACGGGTCCAAGCTTCATCCTAGGTAGAGGCCTTCGGTCTTTCCCCTTTATCAACCCTTCCACACATTCATGAACACACCGGTCCCTGTTGTCCTCTGACGTCTTCGCAGACACCTGCCGCACCAGGGCTAGCAGTTCCGAAGGCCTGACCGACGGTTTCGTGGCGAATTTAGGACCCTTATCCAGAATGTTCCTCACTGGTGTCGGAATGGTGGCACCTCCCAGTAACACCACGTTGTCCTTGGCTCCCGGTTGGCCTTGAAGCTTCTTAGGCAATAAGGCGCGTTGCCGCTCCCACAGGAACTCGGTGACCCGCACAACCTCTCGCTTGCATGCTCGAAACTTTCTTTCCGCCACACCCGCATCCACCGACGTTCGAAAGCACCAGACTTTTAAACCTTCTTGTAGCAGTCTGACTTGCCTCCACGACTCCGAACGAAGAATCTTGCATACACGCTTGGCGTGCCCGGCGGATGGTTGCGCCATACCAAAAAGGCCAACAACCTTCGGAGGGAACATACCTTTTCTGGCAGCGTAACCGTAGTGGCGAGCCTTGCATGTTGCAGAAGCGATGGCGTTAATGTAGAAAACGTCTTGATGGGTTATAATTGAAGTACACAAAAAAGGGCCCGATGTACAAGAAATGAAGTTCAACAAGGCGGTAAGTTGGGCTAGTTGGTTTAACATCGTCAAACGTGAAAACAGCGCAAAAAATTGAACAAAGGACAAGAGAAAGGAGTGCACGGACAAAGCGCTGACTGGCATGTGTGAGGGGGATGACGTGGTAGAAATCTTGTCGGTTGGGTTGTAAATTTTTTGTGTCTTTATTGGTTCTTTCCTATGCTCTGTGTTTATTTTTCTGGTTCGCCTGGAAATTAAACTTAAGTTGACAGTCAGCGCTTTGTCCGTGCACTCCTTTCTCTTGTCCTTTGTTCAATTTTTTGCGCTGTTTTCACGTTTGACGATATTAAACCAACTAGCCCAACTTACCGCCGTGTAGCGCACTCCTGGGACGGAATTTTCTGGCGTCGTTTGTTGCCACTTATGGACCGCTCTGGATGCACGGGCGGGATATGGTACGCCAAACAGACGAGTCAGAAAACGCGTTCCAACTTTCAGCCACACTGTTAGCAAAAATAACACGCCCAGACGTGTAAACCGTTGTCCCAGAGCGGACACGTCGAAACGTGTTCGTTTTACACGAGGCCATCTGTGTTTTTCGTCTACACATGAGGTGCTGTGTAAACTTAACACGCTACACCGTGTCTGCCTTCCGCAAAACCGTTTCGAGCGTGTTCCTTATGAAACATGGCGGCCAGCGGCCGAGAACAGGCGAGAGTCGAGCCCAGCGAGCCGCGCGCCTTTCAGCCGAATAGACAACTTCCATAAAGCCCTGCATGCAACACGGCGCGCGTTGCACTCTGGGAACTAGTTGGCCAGGGAGGAGGGTGGCAGGGTTTCGGTTTCGATCGACACGCCGACACGTCGTCGTTTTCCGGTCCCGAGAGCGTCATTTGTGGTCTCTAAACTAACCTAAATGGCCAGACCTCGAAGCTTTAGCACAAGCCCGAGACGTATAGCTTGTCTTAACACATGCTTGTTGTATGTTTGTACTTGAGCCTTTCTGCTAGCGTTTCGAGTTATGTGGACCAGCCAGTGCTGGGAATGTCGACGCTGCGAAGCTCGGGGATCTTGCTTGTGTACACTGTTAGCGAAAATGTAATATTTCGCCTGTTTACACCCCATTTTCACTCGTTAGCATATTTTTACACGCTCTGCTAGTGATAAATCGTCAAAAAATTACTTGGGGTAGTAAAAATTGGTGTTTCGGTTTCGGTTTACACGACTAGGCGTGTAAGCAACACTGAAAACACCCCAGCCCAACACCCCAAAACGTCGAGCGCCATGTTGCTTCTGCCTTGAAGCGGTACGGCGGACGTAGCAGCCGAAGGTGAGTGTTTGATTTTTTTTATGAAGTTTGTATAGAATGTAGCACGTCTCAGATTTTTATTACATGACATTCAAGAACGTTAGATTTGCTTTGAGCAAGCCGGCTCAGGCGTTAAGCCCGATTCACACAACCGGCGTTTAGCCACCCCGTCGATTGGAAACGACTCGACTGCTCGCCGGTTCTTTTGCGCGAGCTTTCGCTCGGGCGCTGTGAACCCTATGAACTGTGGTGCTCAAAGCTAGCACAATTAGGCACGGCTAGCGTCCCGGTGGAAGCTGCAGAGAGCGGAAACCGAAGACACCGTCGCATAAGAGTGGCGAAGCCGCGATCCTGCGCTGATCGTTGTCCCGCCGCTCTCTCCGGCAATATCGACACTTCGCTGCTGGGTGTCTCGTATTTCGACGTTTTAGAGAAACTTGGCATTGGCAAGCGCGAGGAGTCTCTATATCGTTTTCTCCGTCGCCTGCGTGGAGGAAACACGGTGGCGATAGAAACATATGCTCATGCAGTCAGTCAACTTGGACAATCCCCCTGTTCCCTCAATCCTATCGCATTCTTTGACTGCGTTTGTGACAACAACGTTTCCCCAGTGTGAAAGCTTTCAGTCACAACGGGCTACAAACTGGGTTGTGCATTGCATGTAGCCCTGAGGGAATTCTTCGCCGGAGACACCAGCACATTAGTTTCATTGGTAAGGTGACCGGCAACTAACGTGTTTGGCAAATGAAGTGATCACGGGTAAGTAGAAATGCAAACAATGTTGAATGAATATTAAGGTGGTTGTAGCCAGAGCCTGCCAGTTGAAAACAACCTTTAACAATATAGTCTGCGGTAACTTCTTTTTGCACTTAGGATTGCAATTTTAAACACAAAGCCACTCCACATAGCTGTCGAAAATCGTGTAAACAACAGCAGTCATCGTCCCCGGTTCGGATGAGCGAAGCCTTAGCTTGATGAAAAGAATGGCGGTCTATACTTCTTGGTTGTTTCAATCACAACCTCGCACAGCTGAACAGACAAACAAATCAAGGAAATATATCCCGCGCTGGCTTGCAAATCACAGCACACAAGCAGGGTACATAGCAGAGCAGAAAACACTGGCAATGAGCACACGGAGGCATGCAGCTTCCTTTCTTTTTCCCTCGGCAAATGATTGCTTTGCTGCAGCATTCCGTAAGCACGTCGACATTCAAAAGTTGAGCCTGATCTGTCTTGCAGTGCCTTGCGGAACGGCAAGTATCGCCCACCATTCCACAAGGCACTGCAGGACTCGCAAATGTGTGAACAGTGCTTTCAATAAAGGCCATGATCGGGCAGCAGGTGCCCATCTAAAGACATTTAATATTGATTGGCATTGAACTAACCTTTGGGCTTCATCACGTAGCAAGCATGGGTGAGGTATAATTCAAGAACATTTAATGTTCGACGAGTTTAATACGTTGTGGTGCTTTCCCATCTGGTTCGGTGTCACGGAGTGGGGTTTCAAATTAATAAAAATAATTCAATGATCCACTCTGAGAATAAACGAGAAATTACGGGAAAAGAACAAGAGAGCTAAGTTCGACCATTGACTAGCGCTAGGTCCACGCCTGGTGTATAATCAGTAGAGAAAGATGATGACACAGGGAGGATAAGCAAACAAAAGATTAGATTTAATAAAGTGAAAAACTAAGCTGTACACGGCAATAGAGCACTCAACACAAACCGCACTCCAGCTCAAAGCTATGGAGCCCTGCGAGCCAGAAACTAATACTAAAAAGACTCGACGCTCATAAAACCGGAATAAGCCAACAAAACAGTGACGAAAACCCGACACTAACAACGAGAGCAAACCGAGATGGAGCTCGAACGTTACCGCTACACACATGGGATAATCCCCCAAAACAGTCGCGACAGAAAGTAGCACTGTGTAAAAATCTTCCCAACATTCAACAATTCGTACTTCAGAGCCAGAGAATGCAGTAGACAAGTCCTAGAAAACCAGGCTTAGCTTTCCGGTAGGTGCCGAGTCCAGAGCAGTCCGTAGTCTGGAGTTGTCGGCCGAAGAACGGCGTCTCGAAGTCCAGCGGTCCAATTAGAGGCTTGATGAGGTCGACATCGCGCACCACACAGCCACACACGCTTCAGCACAACAAACTGAAACACTTGTCCGACAGGCAGGGCAGAAGCCAAAAATTACACGTTCCAAGACTCATCTGCAGGGAGTAACCACGTTGAGTAGCGACCCGGCCAGCTCTGGGGTTGGACTACCTTCTTTGTTCCCGAACCCCCTTTTATAGGCTCGTCTACCGACCAACCTCCCGTTTCCCCGCCTTTCGGGTCAGTCAACTTTCAAGAAAAACAAAGCTACACAGCAACGACCCAAATGGCAAAACCTATTACATTTTTCAGACAACCAAACATATGTGCCCATCCATTCCCCCGTACGAGTCCAAAAACATAAATTATCGCCGATACATAGAACACGACAGGCGGCAGACTGAGCAAAGCCGCCGCCTTCAAAAAGCGTGCTAGGCAGCGTAAACATCTTTGTATCCCGGCGGCGCCCCTGCATGTCAAATCGGCACCATACGCGAGCCAGCATACGCACCCTTCCGTCCGCGAGGTCAAAGCCACAAACTGTGACCTGGGATGATCTACGTCGCCCGTTAACAAAAACCCATTCCGCAAACGAGCAAATTCGTTGGGAACTTAGAAAGGAACTACGACGGGACGAACTGAGATTAAAAGTGGCACCACACTCCCCCTTTTTGACCGTACCAACACTTAAAGTGGTCCAAAAAAAAGATCATAAAAGTATTTAAAAAAAAATGAAGAGAAGCCTGAATTTGTGACACCCGGTTTCTCCATCCTGTGTTTTTTTTGTGCTTTTTCTGTTATGAAGCGAGACATTATTCCAGCCGTAGGCACCAGATGTAATTCCCGTCTGCGATCATAAGATTATAGGATTCTAACTGCCGGCAGCTAAGTGTCAATTACATCCGGCTTGTGCATACAGTGCAACATCTTTTGCTATTCAGCCGATCATCACTTTACAGCCTGGGTATCTGTTCTTGTAAACGACAGTAGTGCTACATGTTAAACGGCTCTAAAGCGATAGAGCAAACTCGCATCTCATTATCTTTTAGCTGAATAAACTGTTTGTTTGGTTATGCTTGTTATCCAATTTTTGTTTTAAATTTAATTTTCTCATATAAACACCTTACATTATAGAAAAAAAAATATTTTTATAGTACGGAGGTGTCCATATTAAGAAGACATGACTGTATCATCTTTGAAACTAGCTTGCCACAGCCAGTGTTATAATATGTATTGATCTTTTATGCAGTGCCTGCCTTTCCTCGCCCCTTGTGAGGACGACTGAGAAAGCGACTTTGCTCCACAACGACGGATGGCAAGTGTCCCAAGTGTCGTCACCTATAGTGGTCATGTGCTATGTGTTCGCAGCATTGTAAGCCGACCGTGGAGCACTTTCAAAAGGGAACTTTTGCCATGTGCACAGTATGGCCGTGTACAATACGGGGCACGTACAGTCAGAAGAATTATGAGAGGGAACATGCGGGCGCGTGTCACTTGCTACAGGCAGAGCAGCCTAGCAAGTGTCATGCTTGTGCACTGAGGGGCCCTGGTTTGAAGAGCCGAGGCAGAAGTTTCAGCGGCGGTGTCACCGCCCTGGCGGCTTGTCGCCCAAGCAGAAACGGGGTTAGCTAGCTTTGCTCTTGGCTGGCTTTGTGTAGTGTCTGTAGACCGGGAACGTAGGCTTATGAACTTCGGCAACAAGAATACTACACGGCTTTGGTGTTTTGGTATGAGCAACAAACGTGACACTATCTGCTACGACTAGCTACGACCACCCACCGCAGCGGTGAAGGCATCCAAGAAGCAGAACCTGTGTATTACGCCGTTGCCGTAACCCAACAGTGCTCATTTGTCATGGAGGGCTTTCCGCCCAGAGACTTTGCTCGTCACTGAGTGTTATTTCCCGTGTTTCTCTTTGTGTGCGCAGTGGCTGGACGGGCCTCGTACAGCAGTTCTTCAGTCTCAAAGGTGACTAAAAGTTGAGGGTGGATGGACTTGCAGCAATCCCCTCGGTTGGTGCGTGTGACAGAACCTTTGTACGGCATCATCGGGAGGATGCTGTTGTGAGTTAGCAAGTTGTCCAATTGTGTGTTCATTATGCTAATATTTGAAAAAGCTTGTTTAAAAGGATGCTGGACCAACATTTGGATTTCATAAAATAAGGCCGCGGAAGCTTTGAATGGGAGCTCTACAAACTCCGAAACATCACTCATACATTAATATCTCAAACGGATGGCCGTATTCTTGGAAAGGAAAGGGCACAATCAAACAAGAAATGTGACATCATACTTCTCCTGGTACACTTTAGAATGAGGGGAAGCGCCCTCGCTTCTCTCATTCCCGCTTTGGTTCACCTGCTTAAGGGGATGAAGCCTAGAGGAGAGGGAATGAGAATCGCGACATCACATGTCTCGTCGGCCTTGTTGAATTCCACATGTTTCCCAAATTACGGCCATCCGTTAGAAATAATGCTCTATGTGTGATGTTTTGGGGGTTTTGCAGCGTCCCGCCTACCGCCCCAGTGTTGTTTTGCAAGCTTCGAATTTCGGTTAAGCATACCTTTTAATATGAATAATTGTGTCATCAGAATGTTAGAACATGTCAGTTCTACACAGCTACTCTCAAACATTTTCGAATGGTCTCGCCTGCCAGATTCAAAGGGGGGGGGCAACATGTACATGTTTTTATGTCTACAGCACAAATAGTTCCTATCATGCACTCTAAATAGCTGTCAATCGACAGACTGGGTAAAAGAGTGAGCACAAACAAGTCCAACTACCAACAATGCTGTCCATGGCGAATCTTGGACACCATGTCTTACGTTATGTGGCCTTAGCGGTCTTTCTATAGTTCTTTTCATTGTTGCCGGTAGAGCAGCTACCGATAGGGGGGGTTGCGAGGACGTCAACTTTGAAATGCAGTTTCTTCACATAATGTTTGCACTTTGGGAAGTTTCTACACATATACCTTGAAGTCGCTATTGTACGGATGAAACAACTTCGTAAGAGTGTCTATGAAAACTTGGGCAGGGTTCTCTTTAACGTGCCTGACTTACAACAAGGCTGTCCAACTTGAGAAATTTCACTGGTGGGAAGCTTATTTTCATATAAGAATGGTGTACTTCTTCACAGCGCTGTATGTATCCAACAGAAACTCCAGATGTGTTCAATAAAATTGTGTTTCTGTGTATCTGATGCACTAGGTTGTATTTGTTTTGAACGCTTGCTACGTTTAGGCTATAAAAAATAGTCTAAATTTTATGCCGACAAGCTTATTGAAAAAGAAGTGTTCGGTCTGAATAAAAGATTCCAGAAATTACACTAAAATAAATTGCTACTTGGGGTAGCAAAAATGGTGTTTTACAGTTGACTCTCATTATTTCAAACACCAGGGCCCGTTTGCTCGAAGCGCTAACCGCGGCTGAAGTTAGCCGCAGTACCTAGGAGAGGGATTTTCAAATCACGTGACTGGCTCGGTAGGGATGCGGGGAAGCGTGGCGGTGCCCCGGTGAGTGAGCGCCGCACGCTTTGGAACTAATATGTCGTTGTAGCTGCAATACCGGGCGCGTTAGTCAGCAACGAATGGTGCAGGAGGCTTTCGCTTAGCCTTACCTCACTTCATCACAAAGCATGAGCAAGGCTCTTGCCGCATTTTTTAGATAGTCTTTCGACTCTGGCCATTCCTAAGCCTAAATGAATGTGGTAATTGTCGGCTTAGCAACATCTTTGGAAAGCGGATTGTCTTGACTCTATCGGTCGGGTATTGATTGCACACAAAAGCAAACAGCATCCCTATAGACCTTTTTTTAAATTACCCAAGCATCGAGAAGAACGCTGGAAGTATAATTCTGCGGTCTGCGCGCACTGGCCTTCCTCTTATAAAAGATTCGAAGTAAATAATCATAATAAATATTTGACCAACGCACGTGCAAGACAAAATTTGTTTTAGACTTTTTGCTTTAGAACAGTTACTACTACAGACGCCAGCACGTGCAACGCGTGTAACTACACTTGTAGCATGCACGTCGGTGCTTGGGAAATTTAGAGAAAGGTCTAATATGGTCAATTGGGACGCTGTCTGCTTTTGTGTGCTATTAATACCCGGCCGATTGAGTCAAGGCAATCCACTTTCCAAAGACATTGCCATGCTAACATTAATCGCATTCATTTAGGCTTAGGAATGGCCAGAATCGAAAGACTATCTAAAAAATGCGGCGAGGTCATATGCTCATGCTTTGCGATTTAAATGAGGTGAGGCAAAGCGAAAGCCTCTGGCACCATTCATTGCTGACTAACGCGCCCAATATTGCAGCTACAACGACATATTAGTTTCAAAGCGAGCGGCGCTCACTCACCGGGGCACCGCCATGTTTCCCTGCATTCCTGCCAAGCCAGTCACGTGATTTCAAAATCCCTCTCCTAGGTACTGCGGTTAACTTTAGCCGCGGTTAGCGCTTGAGCAAACGGGCCCTGGAAGCCACACACTTTAGTTTGAAATATCAGAAGATTGAATTATCAAAATTCATCTAAATATTGTCACAAATAAAAACATACTTCTTTATTAAACTTAAAATCAGTGTTTAATGCGCCGAACTTGTGCTGAGAAACATAAATTAACAAAGACTTTTGATGGTGCCGAAAGGACAACTGCCTCACGCAGCCAAGCGAAGGTACTTTTGTAAGCGCGTGGGTATCTAGAAGTTTCTGAGCTCGAACAAAAAAAATTTAGAGTCGTCTCGTCATTCCAGTCGCGCAAACGAAAGAAGGACATGCGCTGGCGGGGTCAGCGGCATGTGAGTCGATCACGCTGCTGACTCGGCTATTTGCACGTGGCATTACTCCCCTCTTGTGAAAGACTCATCGTCTTTATGCAACACAAAATTAAATTAACAGCTTAAACAAGACTAGGTCAAAATAGTCTCGTAAATAGCAGATTTTCACAGTCCTACCGAGCATACCTAGTTCAGTTGAGTCGGAAGACGTGAATCGCCTACGGGTCGCAGAGGGCAGCGTGACAATGTTGATGTGCCATTGGCCAACGACTTACAACTTGGGTCTCATGTAGCGAATAACCTTGAGGTCGAAGCACCACTTTAACAGTTCCTTGCTGCGACAATGAATTGGTGTTTAGATTCACAGTGGGTAGCCAGGCTGAAACTGGGCGTCGTGGTGACAAAGATTGTAGCAGTCATCGTCAGGAAGTTTTGGCTTGCATCAAAATGCTACCAAGCTGGCAAACTTCCTCCGTTCGTTGAGTGACATACCAGGCGTCGTCGTCCTGTTCGTCTTCGTGACAGATACCACACTTGCCGTAGGTATTGTCATCGGGTTCATCATCAAGGTCGCCGTCAAGTTTGTAGTCGTGGTTGTCGTTAAAGGGCAACTCCGGACCATACTTTCAATTTTGGGATTATGACTGTTTTTAGTGCAGTCAGCGTCCCTGAATTGCAAGGTGTAATTTTTTCCTCGTTATTGTGCGTAGTTTTAAAGATATGGACGCCTCAAAGTTTTGTTTGGGGCACGGCCAACAAAACCGAAACTAGCCGCTCGAGGCCCTGTCAGCACTAGAAATCAGCCGCTATGTGAACGTGACGTCAGGATCGTTCCTGTTCAACGAGTATGCAGGTTGATCAGCAGCTACTTCTGTTGCGCTAGCCGTCTAAAGGTAGGAGGTAAGCTGATTTTATTTTAATTCTGTATATGTGGTAGTTATCCAGCACATGTAGGAAGAGTTAGTGCGTATACCCAAAAGCTAGTGACTGGAAAACCCGTAAACTCGTACAGTGCCGTACTCGGCGGCCGCTGCCGCCGTGCGTGTGCCATGCCGTACTTGTCGCTAGTATACCCAAAAGGTAGCGACTGGAAAACGAGTGAACTCGTTCAGTACCGTACTCAGCGGCTGTCGCCGTGTGTGCAGTCTTCCGTACTCTGTCGCTAGGCCTAAATTGTCATCGGGGCTCCGTGGATGGAGCGGCGTTGCTCTACGACGCGCTGCTAGTGAAGTACAGTACTGGGTGCTGAGGCTTTCCGGCACGGGCTGCTGCGTTAGGGCTGTACATGTCTGTTTTTGCATTCTTTTTTCCTTGGGCGCGTAAAAGCCAAAGTCCACTCGTCGAACAGCGTTTACCCACACCTTCTTCAATTTCTGGTACGTTGGAAACTTGTGAAAAAGCACCTCCGGGTTGTGCAGCGGGTTGTTTGAGCAGCCCACAGCACTACAAGTTCTACTCGGCATCCTTCGAGGAACAGCTGGGCAGTCTTGGGCGCTACGAGTTGCTCGCTAAAACCAGTCTTTGAGTCCTCACAAGCAAATAAACAAAAGGCTATACCGAAGCTACACGGGCTACAGATAAAAGCAATGGCTAAACATGACAATCACAAGTCCAAGTAGCGGTGGTAGCGGCTCAAAGAAGCGCACTCCGCGTAACGCTTGGAGGAAAAAAAGAATGATACTGACGTCACGGCCCAATGTTGCTTTAGTGATCGGCAACCCGCTAGCCGACCGCTAAGGTGCAGCGGCTCGCGGCGGGTCACATTTTTATTATCGGCATTAGTTGAGAATGCGGCATCCCACGGACGTAATATTTTGGCTGGGGTCGTATTTTGTGTCACTACAGCGATACCAGTAATTTCTTTAATTTCGAGTTTTGGCCGGAGTTGCCCTTTAAAGTCGTCGTCCGGATTGCCCTTGGATAACTGTCAAAGCCGTAGTCGGGATCGTCTTCCATGAAATTGTTCGAGTCTTCGCCTGGGTCATCATCAGTGTCGTCATCAGTCTCGTCACCACGGTTGAAGACTGTTTGTCATCGAGGCCGTTGTCAGGTTGGTTGTTGACATTGTAGCCGGGTTTGGTCTTTGGAGTTGTCGTCCGTTTCATCATCAGCGTAAAAGTCGTCATGATGTTTTCGTCTAAGTGTGGTAGCCAGGGGCTTTGTCAAGTTCATTGTCCGGGTCGCTTCCGAGGCCATAGTTGAGGTCGTCGTTGGTGTCAGAGTTGGAGTCGTCCTCGGATGATTTCAAGGACGTCGCCTTCACGATCGTCGTCTTCAGAGTTATCGTGTTCACAGATGGTACGCTTTATGGGCATAGACTGCGTTACCCTGCAGATCCACCAATATGTCATGAACAAAAACAAACTTGATTAATAAAACTTCAGATCAATGTTAAATGCAGCGAACTTGTGCCGAGAAACATAAAGTAACAAAGACCGCACATACTTTGACAGCGACAAAAGGACGACTGACTCGAGCAGCCATGCAAAGCTCTTTTTGTAAGCCCGTAGGTATCTAGAAGGTTCCGAGCTCGAACAAACAAGATTCTCGAGTCATCTCAAACATTCTAGGCGTGCAAACAAACAAAAGATTCCCCATTCCACCCAACTCCATTGCAGAGAATTGGAATTTTCTAATACTAATTCCATTCCTTTGAACTCCTGGAAAGGAAAAACTGGGCCCATTCCCACTCCTGGAATGGCTGAACTGCTGCATTCCATTCCTCTCAATCCCTCCCAATTGTGAAAATGGCACTTGACAGCTAGTACTAAGTTACCGGAAAATAACGTCGGCGTAAAGCTGGCGTTGTGAAATGCGTAGACAACTGCAAAATTCAAAACCCTACCCGCAATCATTGATTTTACTAAGTTGAGCTTTGGTTGCACATAGCACTAGTGGCAATTGGTATGGGGGCATTGCAGATATTGATCGCACCACCAGGTGTAAAAGCCTCGTAACAGAGAGGAGAACTAAGTCGCCCATCTTTTCCACAAAAGAACCGTATATGTCCTCCACTTTTACGAGATACATAATAAGTGAGGAGTCACGTGTATTAACGAAGTGCGGGCGGTGTGACATTGTCCCTGCCTGGTGGCCTGCAACTGGTGCTGTAATCACACATGGTCCCAACAGCCTTATGGTTGCATCTCGCAGCACCAGGAACGACACTTTGGCTGTGTTCCAAATCTTACCCAAATAGATTCGAGTTACTCCGGTGGGTCGTGACAACACAGATTGAAAAGTGCTGGGCACGGGTAGTTTTTGGAACGCTGAGGTGCAAAACCCTTACCCTGGATTAAGATCGAGTAAATTGCCCTTGTCAGCCTACAACTCTACAGTTTGGGTTGCTTCACTGGGGTTGCCACTTTCATCCTCGAAAGAACATAAGCAGTCAGATAACCAAACCGTCAGTTACCTAAGTGCAATAATGCCGTTTCGAAAGCCCCTTTGACGGCATCTAAGCAGCTCGCATTAGAACAAAGCCTATTCCATTCCTACTCTATTCTGGGCAAAATGTAACTACTAATTTCATTCCCATTCCATTCCAGTGCTGCCACCATTTTATTTGCATTCGATTCCAGGGTTGTTTAAGTGCGGAATCGTTCCAACTCTGGAGTGGCAACTCCTCAACACTGGTGGTAGTCACCAAGGCACCCAGTTCAGTGTGAATGCTGTCCTCACAGCCCATCCAAAGCTGTTATTACTGTAACAAACTTCAGTACGACGAAGTAGTTGAATTCGGAAGCCTGTTGTGCAGATTTGTACCTTGCATTGTTTCCGGTATTTTTTATTTCTTTTGTATTTTATAATGGACAACAACCGTTGTAATCTCGGTATTGTTGCCAAACCTGAAGGTTTTATCATCGGTGCACTTTTAAATAAATACATATATATGCCACAGCCGCAGCTCAGCGATGAGCTCTTACACTGCGACTTAGGTGTTTCGTAAGTATTCATTTTGATTGCGCGATAATGATGTTTGTCTTCTGTTAGAATTAAAAAAACCAAAACAATATTCAACATGATGGATAATTTTGGACACCCGCTGCATGTGTGATCTGAGCATTTGTTCTTTTCATCTGAAGTGTGTCTCTTGCTTACTACCTATAGAGTATACGATGTTGTGGACGGAAAAGATGCTGCGACCAACTCCGAGCAATAAAAACATTCTGTTTATTCTCATGTCGTTGAGCTCGTGGTGACGAGTATGAGTAGCACTGTCATCTTTGGCGATGCCAAGGCTGAACCGATAGACTGCCGCAGAGCTATCGCCCTCAGCTCTGCACTGTGAGGAATGGCACGATTTTGTTGAAGTGATTGCGGCTCCAGAGAGGTGTCGTTGCTGTTGACATGTACCGCAAGCAGGATGACATACTAGAGAGCAGGAAAGAGGGCGTTTGGAAGCCGTGCATGGTAGTTAACGCCGAGGTCAGGAAATGAGGCAGCAGACGGGGGAAATCGACCCTGTCGTGCTTTCAGTCCGGCTCGATCAGTTTGGAGTGTACAGCCTCGGACTGAAAGGGGGATGCCGGCCGACTGCGGGGCCGATGCAACATCCCCTAAGATGAGGAACCGAACTGAGAGCGAATGCCTGACATGGCAACGATAAGGAGACCCTGGTCGGCTAACAACATGCCTTGTGAACAGTGTGAAGATGTCGATGAATATTCACTTGCCAAGCCGGTGGGGCAAGCAAGGTGGTCGCAGCCCATTGCTGGGAGATGCCGGTGCTAGATGCGGCAGAGCAGAGGTGGTTGCGGAGGCGCTGCAGATGTGGAGGCTGAGAAAGTTGAATATGTGCCTACTGCATTTTCGTCCGAAAAGGCAGAGCCATTGCCGTGCCCTTGGCCACGAAGAACATTCCCCTGGATAGCAGGTGCTCGGAGTCAATCATCATGTCCAGGTCACCAATCTGTAGCACTTTCGATCTTGAGGACGGAAGAGACGGTGCAACAGACTCTGAGTTTAACTGTGAAAACATTCTCTTTATTCTTGTACCGTCAAGCTCGTTCCGACGAGTAGCTTGCTTTTATACACTGCAGTCATTAGCATTATAGTTGATCTAAGTATTTTGCAACACTATTAATACGGCAGATTGGGCGGGTTGGTACGGCATAATTACGAACCAGCGCACAGGTAGACCAGTTACTCAAAATCCAAATACACAAAAATATGCACTCGCACAGCGCTGATGTGAGTTTTTTGTGTTTGGATTTTTGGTAACTGTCTACCTGTGCGCTGGTTCGTAATATTGCAACACTGCCGTCTTTAGGCGGTGTGGAGGCTGAACCGATGGACCGCCAGAGGCCCATATCTGTATCTGTTTCATATACTGAATGCCTTTTTGCACGGCTCTGTGTTTACTTTTGTCTTTCAGATTTTTACTGCTCACTTGTTTTTTTAATTTTATTTAGAGGATACTACTGGCCATTGAAGGCCCAAGTAGGAGTGGGGTACAACATATGCATTCACACACCTACAACAACAAACAAATAACACGACATTAAGAGGTTTACAACAACTAACCAGCAAATATACAGGATATATATATTTAAAAGGGGGGGGGGGGGGGGGGGGGCGGCACAGCATGCATCAAGCAGCATGTAATTCAATCATTTGTAATAATAGATGTGAAATTTAAAACTCATATTTAAGATTGAACATTATCAAACAAATGTGAATTTAATTAAGCTATAAATTTTATATAGACTGTTACTTTTTATACAATTTTGTCTAGATTTGTCAGGATACAATCTGCAAGTATGCATAAAGTAACTGGAAAGTTGAAAGAAGCAAATCAGAGATTGCAAAACCTACTTCTCAATAGATATTTTTTTCCCAAAGTATTTACGTGATAGTGCAGCTGAAATAAGGCTCCTTTTTCAATTTTTTTTATTTGAAACACCTTAAAAATGCATTGTTTTCTAAGATTTTTTTTTATTATTATGCTTGGAAAATTAAGTTACCGATTGTGTTTAGTTTATTCTAAACTATTTATATGAAATTCCAGAGTGCTTTTCTGCATAACAGTGGCTAGATAAGGTTTTTATAATTTCTGATAAAACAAACTGACTAGTTTCTCTTTAGTGACCGTTTCGCCAAGGTGACAGCAGAACAAGTAACGGATCCCGACGTCAAACTACAGGAATTTGAGATATATGTTATCTTAGCGAATGCACGCCACTGTTGTGACATATTTGAATATCCTTATCGCTTGCTTGGGCTCAGCGGGTAATGCAGGTCGGCACTAGCGTGAGTATAAAGGCTGAACTGCATAAAGCGATTTAGCGAGCGACGGCGACAGCGACGAGTCAGCGACGTATTACGAAGATTTCTTACTATCGCTCGTCGCGTCACTCGGTTTTTGGATTTCTAGAAAACATCGTTCCGCTTTCATGCGGCTTGCGTCGTCGCGCGAGTGACCGAGCGTCAGCGAAGCGGGTCGCCGTCGCTGTTCTCGTCGCTCGCAAAATCGTTTACATTCGGTTTATACTTCACGCTGTCAATAATATCGACTCGAGCGCGCATAATTTCATTTCCACGGGAGCGCGTGTAAATCAAACCCTAAACCAAGACGGGGGCTGCAGCCAGCAGCTTTGAGAGCGTCATACAACGGATTATAGTTTGACAGAAGCAAGCACACACTTCGCTAGCGCATTCCAGCCTTGAGCGCTCGAACTTCCGAAAACGAAACCAGATTTTGCTACATTTTGGCTAGCTCGAAACATTTTTTTTTTAAATATAGGGTGTCTTTTAGCTATAATCTAGACTAAGAGAAATGTGTACCTTCCCAAATTATATTTATGTCGCCGTACTATATAAGTAATAATTGTGTAATATCGTTACGTTCATGTAAAATACAGGGGGGGGTCACCGGACCTTCGTTTGAAACAAAAAGTCTGCTATATATACCGAGTGGGTTTCACTCGTAATCGAGTAGGAGTGTCGGGTCGTCAGTGTCTCTGTTCGTTGTTTGTGTATGTAGATGCTTGTATGTTGATCTTGTGGTATATGCTGTGATGTATGTGTTGATGCTGCCGTCCGTGTTTGAGCGTGTCACTTCCTCAAATGCCGAAATGTCATTCATTTTTTGTAGTTTTCCGCATACTCACTAGGTGGCGCATGCAGCCGCCCAATTTTATTTTAGCTTTGTTTGTACATAGTCCATTTATGTGTAAGGAACCACACCACATAGCTACAGTCTAGTAGAAAAGTAACCGCGTTTAAATGGCGCATAGCGCCGGCGTTCAGTTCGTCTTCGTTCGCTGGCCGTTTCGGTAGCCGATTCGTACCCGGAAAGCCGCAAAATTTGCGTACACACGAGATATGAGTGGATACGTCGAAACGTCGCGTACAACTTTGCTCGCGGTAAAGAGGTGAGCGGGACGTCGGTAACGGCGGTCGGGTAGGGTCGGTGTCGGAGCTATTCGTCGTCGCTCGCGGCAAACGGGCTTTTTCAATAAAGTTCATGTCTGTGGTCGCGAAAAGATAACTGCTGTGGAAATTACCCGGCGTCGGTGACAATGCAACCGGCTTGAGGCCTCGGCGATCGGCTGAACCGCCACGCGAACGAGACCTGCTCGATGGGGAAGCACGCTGCTGGATGCAGTCGATGGTCGCTCCCACTGTCGCGTAATCGCCGTAATGGATACGGCGTCGGCGCTTGGGGGTGAATGCTTGCGGTAGTTCAGCACGTATGGACGATTACGAACGAACACGTGCAAACTACGCTTTCGCTGCGGCGAAAAGCCGTGTAAAGCGCTGGGCCTCGCTCGTAGAACCCGTCTTGCGTCAAACGGCCGCCATTGTAAAAAAACACCCCTAGACGTGTGATCGCAGAACGAAGTACACGTTCAAAGATGTTCATTTTACACGAGACCTCGGGTTTAAACGAAATACACCGAGCCTCGCGTGTAAAACGAACACCATTTGGGGAGTCCGCCCTGGGACAACGGTTTACACGTCCAGGGGTGTACTTTTTCGCTGTGTGTGTACGAATTAACAAGCTGCAGCAACCAATAAGTATGCACACATCGATCCTCGCGCCTTTACATTAGTGTTGTTGATCAGAAAGTTTGTTTGTTTCGTGCGTCCATAGACGAAATATTACTCTTTGCAATTACTGTTTTCTTAATACGCCTGAGTACGTGAGGAAAACTCGGAGGCGCCATTGAAAAGCTCACTTCTTATCTCTTATCTGTACTGACCCGCAGCACTGCACGAAACGAAGTCCCCACCCACTTGCATTTTATTAATATTAAACATCGCGTATGCGCATAACGTTATCCTGCAATCGTATACGCAAATTCGCACATACAAACCGTTTTAAGAAAGCAAAAGTCGAAAAACGTCGCACCGTTCGCCTCAAGTACGCCGGACGGGCATGAACCCCTATGCAGTGCGCCAAACGAACGAAATTATTCAAAGTGCATTCGACGGTTGCTAATGGTCATAATATTTGTTATGTGTTTGCTTTGTTCCTGCCTGAGTATGCCGAGATAATTTCAGACACACCGTTCGGGCACAGATCTTGGGCGTCAGTAAAAGCTCGTTCAAAAAGGCTTAGCGAGGAGTAGGGACGCTTGTTAGGGCCTCCGTCGTAGCTAACCGATCTCAGCGTTTGCGAAAACTTAATCTTCTATCAGCATAAAATTTGAGTGGGAGATACATGATGACAAGAGGAAGACATCATAGTAACTCTGGTGCAGTAGTGAGGTCGAATTTATTGCGTTTCCTTAAAAGTTTATACGTCAACGCTGGGCTCAAGTTTGATACTCCTGTGAGGATGCGGCTTGCTTTTCGCCCAATGAAGTAACAAGAAGCGGACGTTTGGCAAACAAAATACGTGTAAGGCTCCAGGTGACCAAATTTCAGTTGTTCACTGTTACAAGACTTGATTATTGAAATTGAACTCAAAGGTGAGGTGACTAAGCCACGTCTTACTACGTTTGCATACGCACTCATAATATCCGGTGTTTCCGGAACCAAGGAAAGTGCCCCGGTGTTCATTTTGTATCGCTCCAAAATGAGTGTATTGTACGTTCGTTAAAAGTCAGATCATCGAAAACGCAGGCAGCGCGTTCGGTCGCGGCGCGATAGCATGAGATGGAGCTGTTCAGTCGAAACCGAAACTGAGTGGCCAACTAGTTCCTAGAGTGCACTGCGTCGTATTTCGCCGCGATGGGGCGCGTCGGTTTTGGAAGAAGTCCATTGAAAGCACACAGGGCGCGTTAGTTCTCGTTCGATGTCTTTTATACACAGTAAAGTCCCCAAGCGGCGGACGTAGCTACTTGCAAAAATACGTACGTGCGTTGTCGGCGGTCGGCGGCGTCGCTAGCTTCAACGAGCCGCTAAACAAAAAAAGAAAAAAAAAAAAAAAAAAGAATGCCGAATTTGCATGGATAAATAACTTGAGCAAACTATTTAGAATCGGGCGGTAACTTGCGCCACCTATCAAGATTTCTAGCAGCCTGTTTTTAAGAAAAAGACGAGTCTGTTAACCTTGCGAACGACCACGACTACACAGCAACCCTACACACAACGCAGGCAGCACAGCACCGACATGTACACAAACACAGCAACCGACACTACGCCCGACACTTCCTACTCGATATCCATTCCTCCCCGCGGCGCATATAAGCTTGACATGTGCGGGTGAGCTCTTTGGTCGCTGACCATTACAGATTTATAGAATACTCAAAACACGGCGCAATGAACAGCCGTGTGTTAGAACTGTTTGCATTTAAAAAGTATGGAGGCAAAATCTATAATGTTAGTCCGTTGCAATAAATAACGATATGTTAACAATAAATCTTAAACCGGTCATGAAAAAGTTCAAATTTTTGTTATTTTCTTGCTTGACCAGTGTTATGAGCAGTCCGACTAGCTTGAATCGATAGGAAAACAAATTATTGGGATTTTGTCATTACGTATACAATAATAAATGAAAATGATCCTTGCGCAAAGCAGTTTTTATATATTTTTGTGAAGGACATCCGGACATCCGCCCAACACTTCACTTCCGCTAGTTGCAGCAGTTGCAGTACGGGAGCAGACGCCTTCACTTTTGGGGCTTTTTGATAAGTTTGTTGTCGTATGTCGTGTCGGTGTCGGAAAGAGCGGTGGTGCTTGGGAGCTTGTGACCGGTGTTATTCGTGAACACTGGTGTGGGGCGCTGATGCGTCTTTTTTTTATACTGCCACCACCCCGAACTTCGAAGATACACGGGCCCGTAGCAGTGCATTATGCTGAATCGCGAGCTCCTTCTCTGTTGACGTCGCTTTCCTGGTACCACTCATGGATACTGCAAGCGTTTAAACAGTGTGCACCACCTCGCCTACATCCCCGGTGACATACTCGACCTGTTGAAACTTATTGCTTCCGTCATTTTAGAGTACGCAAGGCAGTTATCTCGTTGGTCTGGTTTCGGTTATAAAAGCAAGGCAAAACGCTCGTAATTCCCGCCCTCAATACACGTTGGACATCTTCCACACCTTGACACCGGATAACTGAATGAACGAGGATTTACATTCACTTCCGAGGTTACTCTCGCCGCTTCCTCACCGTTGAGCAGCAGGATGAGCTGGCGACAAGCCGCGGATGAAAGGCTTGAGCATCAACAGCCCAAGCGCACTCGGTGCCGATGCGGGCGACGCGGGTTTCTGTCAACCGGGAGGCCAGCACAAACCGTGACCGTTCCAGCTCTTCGTCATGACACGGTGTTGCAGAGAGCAGGGTAAAATACAGCTACACGGATCACCGAAGCAAACGACTGCTATCTTAAATCTTGGCTTGTGATTGCGCCTTTGTAGTAGATCATCTTATTCGTTTTGCTGGAGAGACGCAAACGACGGGCTTAACAAAATCGCTTGCATATTCCGCATATCTCACAAAAGCATTTACCCTGTCACCTTGCGAAAAGCGCGAAACACGGAGTCCGAACCGTCCTAAGCTTCCCGTTTTTTACCTGCTTTAGAGCAGTTTGTACCTGCTAGTAGATAGCCTACTGAAACAGGGCAGTGCCAGAGAGAAAGAGACAAAGTTGAGAAAGCTTGCTCGCTCCAATTTCTCGACTCTGAAGTGATTGTACCATAATAAATGCACCAACGCGTCTTCCAGAATAAAGAAAGAGCACTACGTTCACAACATAAAAAATGGTCTCAGTACATGCATCTGTGGGCAGGTAGGAAACCTTGCCCTAATTTATTCACGCCGCATGATTGGCGCAACAAACTCGTTGCAGGACCGAATCATCTACTCGAGCGGTGTGCGTCGCTATGCAAACGCAGTCCAACACGAAGCATAAAAAACGGCAGATTTAAGACAACAATCCGGAGTCCATTATTCAACTAAAACAACGTAATTTTGTTGAAAACGCCCGCTGCTTCTTACTTACGGTATGTGTCGGGATACTTCCACAGTTTGAAACGGAACGAAGGAAGATTTACCTTTAAAAACGCTCGCTGCGTCCTCCCGGACCAGCTGGACCGGATCAGCTGACGACGACGGGACTGTACCCGTTGAACCTCCACCACGCAACAAACAATTTGCGCTCCGTGTTAAAAGCGTGGTTCAAACAGACCCGGAATACAAAGCACCGCACCACACACGACGAATGTTTCAGCTCTTTTTCGCATCGCCGGGTTGCACCAAACAGAGCGAGATTGCCGAAGTCAACGCCGCGCTGTCGTGAACCTTGGCTTGTGGTTGCGAACTCGTGGACCCTGTGACTCCCTTCGCTTTCAAAGCACACACGACGATTACGAATGCTACTTTCCGTCTTCCAGGAACGTCACAGGGGCACTTCTCCGGTCACGTCTTCACTATGTGCTCGCAAACTCCGAAGCTCTATGCGAAGCTTCTCGCGTCCCGTCAAACCAAAACAGTAGCGGCGCCATGCGTACTTGCCAGATTTTCTCCGGTCAAACAAAAACAACGAAAGCCAACCGGCGCTTGCTTCCAGCGTACATCGGCGTTGCGCTTGCGCCGTGGCCAGATCGCTTGCAGTTGAAGCAGTTGAAGGTTGAAGCAAAAACGAAACCAATTGCAATGTCACGTGTTCACATCGAGGACACGCTTTTTATATCCATTTTAACTGTTTGGAACGAATAATTAGACCCATGACTTTATTTGTGGTGTCTAATAAACTGTTATCAGGTACGATCTCTATGCCCTAAACTAAATACAAACATGGGCGACATGAAGGAAGCCGCATTGCCATCGACCAGAAGATGGCGGCGAGCACGGTAAGCGCGGGTTTCGCCAACGTCCTGCGACATGGCGCAATTGCTTTTGGTGCATATCTGTCTCCGAGACATGTTTCTTTCCGCAGCATTTGTCGCGACGGTCCTTTCTAAGTGTGTCCCCAAGCATTCCGGTGCTTCGATAGCCGACAATGCCGCGGTCGTCGCCGGGGGCGATGCGTATTATCGAGGCCGGCTACACGGTTATGCGTGTATGACCGAACCAAAACACGTTTTTTACAACCTCGCATGATTTCTGAACGAATTATCCGTTACTCATCGTGTAAATTTATGGTAATTTGTGTAAATAGCGTGTTTTTCACCCCAAATATTCGCCAAATACACGGGACTTGCTGACAGTGCACCATACTCTCTAATCACGGTTTATTTACACGGGCGCAAAGAAAAACAAAAACAAAAAGAACGACCGCTTTCTTTTGCCAAACCACACAGTACACTTCCCTTTTACCGATATCCGAACCCACCCAGGGACCGAGGCCCCGTGCGTACCAGGCTAACAAAAGAGACGCAACTAACTAACTTGCTGGCGCAGAAACCCGACCCACCGATTGTTAACCTTGGCTAGAGAGAGAAAGACGGGGGGCGGCAGGCGGTGGCGCACCCGGCGCGCAGTTTGTGTACACTGGAGATGGGCGCTCGCGCGGGTTTTTCTCTCCAGGTTACGGTCTCAAACCCGAGCCTCGGGTACAAACTCCGAGCGCAAACCTGGACGCTAGTGCGTGTGCGCGCGGGCGAGCGCGCGGCGCTGGGACTGCGGAATCTTTGCCGTCCGCCCCCCCGCGAGCGTCATTAATTAAGCCAGAGGCCCGGTCGACAAACAAGATCTCGTGTACTCGCGCGGCTGGTTCCTCGTCTCGTGGACCGAGGGAAACTTAATTTCGGGAATTAATCCGACACTGATTCTCGCCGAGCAAGCTCGAGTGTGTGTAAAAGAACACGGGTTTTCCTCTCGTTTTTTTTTTTTCTTTTCGAGTTTGTTGGAGAAGAGAGGAGAGGGGGTTTGTAATGATCAGCGGATTCGGCAGATAGGGTGTACGCTGTACAGATGGTTGGGTGCAGTGTGCCTAGATTTGAGAGCGTTGCGTTGCCTGGCCTGGTTGGCGGGTGAAGGCGGCTATCTCTTCCGGCGTTTAAGGTATAGTCGCAAAATAGATTTAGAGGTCACGTCACCGGCTCCGTGGGAAGAAAGTGCCTAGAGTTTTATTTGATTCCGCTCAGCAAACGTAAACCCTGCCTGTTTTTTTGTTGTTGTTTTGTTTCTTAATTGTCGTTTAACACGACTTTTTCGATAAATAACTTTACATGCCCCTCCCAAAGAATACGCTGATTCATTTGACTTACCATTTCTAGCTTTATCCCCCTCTTTATGCGAGCGAAATCCGACTTTAATATGCGAAGCGAGGACGTACTCACGGCTGCCATCTAGCTGGAACGCTGTAGTAACCTGTAGTTTCTTAATTGTCACTGCGAAGCCGGCCACGTGACCTCAAAATCCATCTTGCGGGTATTTTTAAGCGCCTAAAGAGATAGCCAGATTCACCAGCAAACCGGCCCTGGGGTCGGTTTGCTGATCAATGCGGGTACAATTTAATGTTTTGTTAATGTGAACAGCTCCGTTTCCCCCCAAAAATCGTCCATAATAACGGCACAAAAAATGCACTCATTTTTCCAGTTTGTCTTCGAAAATGGTCTATATGGTGGGATATCCGTATTAGTGGGGTTCATATTAACGATACGACTTTATCTCTCTGACGGATCATTCACACACTAGAGGGATATTGAGTTGACGTGAACGGTTTCGCTTGGGCAAGAGATTAATTAGACTAGCGTTCCAGTGAAATGGCTGCCGTGAGTCCGTTTTGCTTCAAATATCAAAGTCCGACTTAGCGTGCAGAAGAGGGTGAAGAGGCTTGGAATGAAAGTGAAATGAACAGCATTCGTGTGTTTTATGAGCGGCATGTAAAGTTATTTTTTAGGAAGGACATAATAATCGAGAAATAAAGAATGTAATGGGGAAATACTGCTGAGCGGAATCGGCTGGAATGCTATAGGCACTTTGTCCCCACCGAGCCGGTCACCTGACCCAATATTCCTCTTTGAGGGTGAGTTAATCACCGGGAGAGACACTGTCGCATTGATCCGCATACCGGCCCAGAGGTCTGATTCTGGTAACCGCGAGGGCGGAAGTATGGTCAAATATTCTCCTCACGGAGTGAGCGAAGATATATCGTTCGTAGGCGGTTCGTCTGTTAATGCGAGCGTAGAAGGCGTTTCATCTGCTACAAAGCGCCACTCGCGAACCGGACTGAAAAAAAAGTAAACACTACACGTTGTCTGCTAACAGATCCGAAAAAAAAAAAAAAATCACCCTGTGCTATGAATTAAGCGCCGCGGCGGTGTGAGATCGGACACTGGCTGAAATTTTGACCGTCTGCTATTTCACGTTGGAAGCCATTAACAACCTGTGCTTCCTTTGTAAATCTCGCGTTGCTGTGCCGCCGTATACAAACCAACACACTTCTTACAAACAAGCCCGCGTTTGTCCTTACCGAGTGGTGGGCACCGCGCATGCGCACAGACCAGATTCGCGTGAAGTGGAGCCTTCTGCTCATGCGCAATACTGACATCAGCGCCACCTCAGTGGCCTGGCGTCAGATAGTTGGTTTAATCTACACACAAGATGACACCGACCGGAAGGTGGTATTGGCCCGCCTCCCCACCCCCGTTATCCTCCTCACCACCTGGCGTCACGCGCATGCGCGTAAGCAACCAGTCTGCGCAAGATATGTCCGCCATTAAACTGCGAACGCTCTCCATGTTTTGAGCTGCTCCCTCTCTGCAATCTAGGATCTCTCTCGCGCGTAGAGCGCCCCGCTATGACTCCTCGAAGATGAATGAACGAGGGAGATTAGGGGACGAAGGAGGACGGAGAGGAGAGTCTCGTATGCTTTAGGCTTGCGTGTTTGTGTGTGCAAGGCTCTTTGGGGCAGCTGCCGTCTGCTGTAATCCGGCGGGGTTATGGGGGCTCATTTGACACGCTTTCAGAAAAGGCTGCGCGATAATTTCTTCTTTTTTTTGTTGTTGTTCAGGGAAAAGAAGGAAATAGACTTCCGGTTCAGGTGATCATGTTTGGCTTTCATGCTACTTTGGCCCGGTGTTAATAAAGTCGCTTCCTAACAGGTCCTGCAAATAAATAAATAAATGAACCTACCAGTGCATTCTTAATCTGGTTAAACGTATACGTTCTAGATAAATTAAAGTTCCTCCTATTCGCGAGCAAGTCTAATTTTTATGTGGATCGAGGATTTTATGAGGAACGCCGGTTCTTTTAGCTTGATATTTTTGTTTAATTTAGGACACGTTGGTGGTATACGTGGATTGTCGTTCCAATTATATGCCGTTCTATTTACCCGTTGGTCTCCTCCAGTTAAAACTGCCACGGTGTGTATTTTTTACGTTTTTATCGTGCACAATTATTAATCATGTGAAACACTGTTCTGTATAAATAGGATCCTTCGTTTTTTTTTGATGGAACCCGGTTATTTCCGATATTTACACCTCGGACATGTTTCTTGAATATCGGGTCAAACCCGATTTCCCCCCGATTTTGGAAATTGAGTTCCGACATTTTCTAAACTTTTCTGCACCGAAAATATTTTCTAATGAACAAAGAGTTTGTAGGGACACGTGCGCTGGTTCCATAACTCGTAAAAAAATCCTAGATTCTTTATGATTCAATGAACTGCAGTTTCATATATCGATCCCTCAAATGTTGCTTTTTTGTCCATTGCGAGGCAACCTTTGCCCCTCTCCTTTTCTCGTTTCAAACAGAAAAAAAAGAAGGAATTGTCAGACGTTTTTTTTTTTTCTTCCTTGTCGTCGTCCGTCAGTACCTGTGTCAAGTTTTTCACAAAAATGTGCAGAACCCAGGGATCCTGGGTTCGATCCCCACCCCTGCCCGTTTCGATCTGGATGAGCATCGTACCGGCGTGCGGTCGTGCACCACTACTGCGTGGTGCACTTTAAAGACCCCAGGATAGCGGTTGTACCGCACTGGCTAAATTGCTCATCTACAGTGGGTAACAATGTCGCCATGTTCTGGCAGACTAAACTCCTGCTGTATAAACAACTAACGACTAATTTGTTTTTTGAGAACTTATGCTTTTCAAATGTACGTAAACTGTAGTGCTGAACAAATTGTTAATTCAATTGTTAATTGTTAATTGGTAATTGTTAATTATACTTGTATAATAGTAAGCATAACTTAAAAAAAAAAAAACCGAATGTCATATCAATTATAGAAGTCAATTTCTCCCCGACTCTCATCTTCAATAAAGCGCCCGAGCATTAAACCCCGATTTCTGACCAAAAAAAAAAAAAAAAAATAGAAATTCCTAATTTACCAAGATAAATATGTATAAACTACGAAGTACTTGCAATTATCTGAAACACTGCTCCGTATAAAGTACAAAACATATGAAACACTGTTCCTAAAATTTTGGTTATGCAAATCTTTTTTTCTTTTCTTTTTTGCAACAGTAGTTTTTGTTGTACCCAGAACCTAAGTGGAACGAGATTATGAGTGTGGGGTGGGAAGAACTCGTTCATCGCACAAACAACACGGTAAAATTTGCTGCTTATTGGCATCAATTTTGTCAATATCCTTGAAGTAAAATGCGCAAAAGCGGCCGAAGGCGTGTTTGCGCTGATAGTGTCGCGCTGCGAAAAGTCAATCGTTAGTTTTTTATGCAAAAGGAGTTTAGTCTGCCCCAAAAATGACGACATTGTTACCCACCGTAGACTGCGGTACGACCGCTAACCTGGAGATCTTTAACCTGCATCACGCTGTACCAATACACGACCGCACGCCGGTACGATGCTCATCCAGATCGAAACGGACAGGGGTGGGGATTGAACCCCAGGCTAGCGGTTGTACTGTACTGGCTGAATTGCTAATCTACAGCGAGTGACTCGTCGAAACTTTGAAATGGCTGACCAACAACACGCTGTATAAATATCCTCACAACCGCAATTATTAACCCAGGCTCCCTGAGTTCCGCAGCGCGAGCGTTCGCTCTACGTTCTACGAGCCGGTGTGCTCTAGACCACTAGTTCACTCATCCTCCTGTCGCGTGCAATGTATTCATGCATGCGGTTCATGTGTGCTGAAATGAGAGCAGACGACGAAGCCGTTACGAACGTCACGGTGTTTCAGTCCCGCGTGACCACAGCCGTAGTTGCGCTTCCTGGTATGTGACGTCATCCCGAGGTTCCTGCTCCCAGGCACGCAAACCGAAACCAACCAGTGGACATAACGTGACGTTGCGTTATTTACAGCGTCTAAAGGTACTCATTTTAGCGCGAATTTCGCGACCCACATCATTTGAAGTCTCGCTGATTAGACACGGGGGCAGCATCAAGTTTCGGCGGAGACTCGAAACTACATCAGCGCTTCAGCGATTAAACACGAGGTTGAACGCTGACACACCACTCGAGCCCAATGTGTACAGCGGGGTCTGTCCAGGTGGGTGACGTAGTAAATTAAGTCCTTTGTCCTCGCTCGTTGAAACAATTTCTGTACGTGACAGTTGTCACGTTGAATTATGACGTAGTTGGGTTGGGCGATAAAAAACATAGTTCAAGCATGTATAACTACGACGAAGTATAGCTAAGAGACAAAGGTAGAAGTATTGGCACGAAGTTCTTGAACTCTAGCGGGGGCCTGCCATTCGTCAAATAAAGTGATTTGCTATTTTTTGGGGCCTAACTCAGCTACGACAGAATTCAACATGGCGGCCGCCTCGAAAATAACAAAAAGCTGTCTGGAGTCGGTGACAGTTGAATTAAGAGTTGAGGAGATGCTCCCCCCAACCTCTTTCGACTTTAGCAGAACGAACACTTGAGAGGAGGTCGACCCTCTCTCCAGCGTTCGCTCTGCTAAAGTGGAAAGAGGCGAGAGGGGCTTCCCCCGAACTCTTCACATGTCACCGACTATCGGTCGTTGTTGGCTCTACACGTACGATACAGAAATCGCCAGCACGCTCAGTAGAGGGAGACAGGAAAGCCACGCGCTCACCCACTTCGAAACAGAGTCTTCTCCTGCGCACTTTCGCGCAATGCAGGAAAGACGCACAAAAAGGTGAACTTGGGGCACAAAGAACCAACCCCTAAGCAACTCGTGCACTGAGATTGGAACTTGGCAGGAACAGCGAGCTGCTGCTGCTGCTGCTGCGTCGAATTCCGTCGAAAGCGGCGGTCATGCTAATAATACAACGCACGAAAGAAAGTCTGCCAGCATGCTGGAAGCATACAGACGTACGAAGCCTTCGAACACGCTCGAGACATATATGTCCGCATATCATTCTGACAATAGTGAACACCGTGTTTTTTTTTTTGTTTTTTTTTTCTTGTGCGACGCATAAGCAGGGTGACTTTAAACTCGACACAGCGGCGGGTTCCACCGGTGTATAACCGTGCCCGTGTGCGACGCTCGAAACCGTGCTCGAGTCAGCGCCGTAGATCTCGCGGGCCACCGCGGTTCGGGGTGTTCCGGTCCACCACCGACGCTTTCTATAACCTCGTTCACCTGTACGCTGACAGCGCGGTGGAAAGCCACGCGCTCGCCGGAACCAATCAGCCGCCTCCTTCGCATCACCTGAACCCGCTCTCTGCGCTTGGGTAGGGGCGGAAACGCGATCGTGTGTCGATCGAAAAAAACTTACGTGCGACTAGACCAACTATAGCACGGAGCTCCCACCACACTGCCGGCTCGGGAGGTTAACGGTGTATCGGGGTTTGGGGCGGGAGAAAATGACTCCATGGCAACGCGCGCGCGCGCGAGCTCGCTATCTGGAAAGGTGACCAGTGAGGCGTGAAGATTTCGGCGTAGGGGGGGAGTATCTCTCGCGTGTTGCGTCGCGATACGCGCGTGCGCTGCCGTGCTCGTCGGACGTACTATATACGGAAATCAGCCCTAAGGTAACGGTGCGTTCGTTGGAAGGACGCACTCGCCCGTGCAATCAACATCTTAGCTTTTATCACCCGAAAACGCCCTCTGCGAGCGGGTGTGGTCGAGAACGCGATCGTGTGGCGATTGACAGGAGGCATGACTGGCCGAACCAGGGCGTAGCCGCTTCCACCAATCTGTCAACTTAAGGACTGTGTATGGAGTATACGTACTCCCTTCATCTTCAAGCTGACATTGCGGTGGAAGCTGTTTCCTCGTTAGACCAGTCGTAGGTGTGTTTTCCCCCCCACGTGATCAGGCCATCGTCCCATATCCACGCGGAGAGAGTGTGCGATCAAGCTATGAAAGGGAAGCGGCTGATTGGTCGGGAGGAAGCGTAGGTCTTGCTGCATTGTCAGCTCGGGGGTGAGCAAAGAAGGCAGGCCCGGCGAGTGTTACAGGCACCTCGGTTAGTGTATATTCTATACTGCGTTTACGGATGATACACGCGGCTGTGGGCCCATGGACGGCGAGGACTCGCTGCAGGGAACGCCGGATCGGTTTGTTTTGTGTCCCTCGGGGGACCGAAGGTCGCGACGTTGGTGCGGGTGTTCGCTTCTTTTAACGCTTGAGTCGGAAGACTCGACAAGACGGAGAGGGTTGTACGGTTGTCGTGTTCCTCTCCTCGTTGTTGTTGTTGTTGTTTTTGTTTGTGTTGTTTGCGTGCTACGTGAGAGAGAGAAAACGAACGCGCAAGGAAGTGGAACTCGGTGTTGTGGACAGGAGGACACACTCGTCGCCGCTGTCGATCACAGGTCAGGGCTCGCGGAAACGAGCAGGGAGCGAGTTTCGGCCACATTTCTTTTGTTTGTGTGAACTCGTATGTTTGCCCGCGTTTGTGTACGCAGGTATGAGTGCTTTTTATGGGTATCGTTGAACGTATACTTGCTCGTGTATCTGCTTTCAAAAACATACGTCCTTGTGTGTGTGTGTGGGGGGGGGGGGGGGGGGAGGGTTTGTGTCACTTTACTATTACTCATTTTTTTTTTTTTGCCTTTTTAGCCACGGAAACAATTGAGAAAGAGAAAGAGAGGGGGGGGGGGAGAGATGAAAAGAGAGACACCATTTTGACTACCATGTTCTTGAGTATACTCCTTTTTATACTTCGCTTCCTACGCACTTGCTCGATTCGCATGAAATCTAAATAAAACGTCAGACAAAACGTCCTCGCGCCAGCAGTCTTGACAGCGTTGGACGGTCTGTATGAGCTATGAAGCAGACTATAGATGCGCCATTGCAACCAGAGCGTACTGCAGGTAATCAAGCTTCTAATGAAAAAAAAAAAAAGATAAATAGGGCCTTTTCTGGTATTAGATGCTATTCATCTCTACGTATCTGCGGGCTTTGTTGGCCACCATTTCCTGGTTGTAACTTTCCAGAAAATGCTTCTGACCTTTAAACAGCTAAACGCCAAGTCCTAAAACTTCGACATCCGTTCCCATCCGTGTCGCACTACGTTTGAGTGGAGACTGAGCTTTTGGTGACGCATATTTCATTTCAGCGGTGAGCAAACCACGGTTCTCTTTTCCAATGCACGCGTACATTCGATTAACATTGAGGCGGAGAGGGGTAAAACTTCTCCCTATACTTTCTTTCTCTTCCCATTTTAGCGCGAGTGTAGCAGAAGCTAGAAAACGAGATCCCCGAGCTCTCATCGTGCCTGCCAAGCACGCACGCTCGTGCAACGCAAGCATCGTTCGCGGCAATCATGCTCGTGCTCGTAGCTTCGGCTTTGCTCGCAGATAAAGTGAAACGAACTGTAGCGGGCGTTTATGGGAGCTGGCAAACTGGCGGCATCAAGCAACGTTGGTAGTATACAATGAGCACCCTACCCACCAACGCGAGCCCTTCAATCTCGCGGCAACAATCAACTCACGAGCCACCCCACCCACCGTCCCTCGGGCCCCACTCGGCCATTGCCGCATCACCCCGAACCCCGGTCGGTTTCGGGGTAGGGGAGTCGCAGCTTCCAAGCCGCTGCCGCGGGCCTTGGTTTACGACTCGGAAAGAAGGGGGAGAGATTCGGAACCTCCGCCACCGCACACCGGACCACACATCGAGATGAACCGCGGCCGAACCTGTACGACCCGATCTCCTTCGGTCATCTGCCGCCATCCACGACACGACGAACCAATCGGAGGCCAAGAGAATGCGGCGTCGCATCGCTATGAAACCCTTCAGCTCGTTGGACCGACGGAGGGCTCCAACTGACAGCTGTGACACAGCATTTTGGAACGGACGTGCGTGTGTTAATATATTTGCGCGCGTATTGACCAACGTCCGGTTTACCATCGAGTCAGCGTCTGCCCGGACGAGGTGTGAGCACCGCGCATGCGCAGAGACCAGATTCGCGTGGAGGGAAGCGTCTTTGCGCATGCTCCGAACCAACAGCAGCGCCACCCGCGTCGGTGTGACGTCAGGGACGCGCGTTTGCCGCATCCTTGGACTTCGGTCCAGGTCGGGGTAAGCTTGAGTGTGGGTTAAGGTATACGGAGATCCGTCGCTTTACGAGCACTCTCTGCATCGCCGGCTGTTAGCTGTTGCTGCCAAAAAGATTTCCTTTCTATCTCTTTCTTACTCGAGTAGCTCAGGCTGAATAAGGGAGACGCCTGTGCTACTTTCATCCCTAGACCGACGAAGCGATGGGGCCTGACCACAGAAGCCTGACCAATCAAACGCCTCCCTTTCATCACATGAACCCCGCTCTGTGAACGTGAGTATGTGGAGGAAAGGTGATCACGTGACAAAAGGTGGACGCGTCATTGGTTTAACGAGGACGTAGCTTCCACCGCACTGTGAGCTCGGGGACGAATGGAGCACATCGGGGTCGGGCACCGGGCGGTCGCTGCTTTTGTTGCAGGTGTAAAAACCTAACGAGATGGGGCCTTTCCGTCACGTGGGGTTCGGAAATGGCTGCCTGGCGCAGCTCGAGGCTGGCTGGCTGTGCCCCGGTATATATTGCGGCCCGAGGGGGTGCGCGTGAAATGTTTGGGCGTACTTAGACTTTTTTGTTTTGTTTTTGCGCGCCGAATGAACACGCTCGGCGGCGTCTCATTGGAAATGGGAGGCTCGCGTGTATATGCACCGCCGGTGTACTGCCGACGTACCGCTGGAGTCGGTCGTTGCTGGTTGCGATTTAATGTGTTTGCGGTCGTATTTATAGCACATACAGTGGCATTCACACTGCTCGTGATGAGCCGCACAAACGACGGGGTTTTTGTGCTGCGGACGTGGGGACAGATCGAAGTATTCGTGGACAGGCATTGAGACGTATTCGAACCGTGTCTGCTTCGTTCATATGTGTGCTTCAAACCTCTAAGGACCGTTTTTTTATTGCCACTGTTACAATACCGTTAAAAAAGCAAGAAACACGTCCCACAGAGGGACGCGTTTGCGTCTGCATTTGCGTTTGTGTCTGCAGACTGTCTTTTTTTTTTTGGGATGTCTTCAGTGATGCATCTTCTTTTTAAGTGCCACAAAATATGAAGTATGGCCATGACTTTAGAGATTCAATATTGTTTCAATCCTTACTTCGTCCAGGGGGTGTCCACTTTAGCCAGCGCTCGATCAGGCCCCCGCCTCGATCGCCCCGAAGGAGATCACACAACGCAAGGTACGAAGGATCTGCTGTTTCACAGTTAGACGATCTGGAGGCAGCGCTTTGCCCTTTACAGTTCCGTCGCCGACCATTTCCGAGCTCGCTGCCCGAGCTTTGCACCGTGCCATCCTCTTGTTGTCACTTGGACCCCCCCGATGCCCATATCCGCCCCCCCCCCCTTCCCCCCGTGGCCACAATCCACACACTTTCCCCTTTCAAACGTAAGACTGCGGGGAGGGGGGGGGGGGGGAAGCTTGAAGACAAGGATTCTTCTAGTTTGTCGCAGAGGAAGTCGCCGGGCTCGGACACGGGCGCGTTCTCGACGACCACTTAAGGAGCGACGGGCGTAATGCAGACAGCAGGCGGACGTCGACGGGGGGTCGTGCGTCGACGTCTGCGGGCCTTGGACGGCGTTGGTGGAGGCGGCGTGGCCCCCGGGAGAATGAATGAGGCCTTAGGCCTCGGATGCGAGCAGGTCGGACTTGTCTCGTCCGAACAGCTGAACTGCCGCCTCCACGTTGGCGGGGGGAGACAGCGTCTTCAGCCGCTCCTGTGGCACGCCTCCGGCCTCGTGTGTCTCCGGGTGTACGAAGGGGATTCCGCACAGCCAGCCGCTGTTCTCAGACCCAGAGGGCGGGCCAGAGTTGCTAACGTATGCCCTCGGAAGGGCGGCAGAGGGGTGTCGCCGGGCTGCCCTTGCTCTGACCTCGGTTGCTGTCTCCGTCGTCGAGAGACGAAGTGGACTGCTCCCTGGCCCTCAGACGCCGTCCTCGTGGTCACCCGCCTGGCAGGGGAACCTGCTCCAAGCTGATCACCCCCTCCCCTCCTCCTCCCCCCCCCCCCCCCCCCCCCCCCCCCCCCCCCCCCCCCATCGCACCCGCCGTGGACGGGTTCACCCGTTCCGCTGAAGGTTCGCAACGGCTGGTGCAAGTGGACCTGCACCTGCCGGGCTCGGTAGGGGGCTCTGTTAATACCGATCGGCTCCGCTACCGTGCCTCCTCCGGGGTGGCCACCTCGAGGGTTGGGTTCCCTATGTGTTCGGCCATTCGAATCCAGGATGGCCGCCTTGGCTGACTGGGGAGGCCGTGGCGTTCACGCCCTGCCCGGGCGCATGGGCTCTCTCTGTGGGGCCGTCCATGAGCGGCGCCGTGTCGAGCTCCTCCCCAGCGGTCGTTCCAGGTGGGCGTTCTCTGTGATAGAGCGCTGTTAATGGCATGCAGAATCACTGCACTCTGCGTCACCCTCCCTTGCGAACGCCCGAGCTGTTGCAAACGTCCTCACGAACCTGCTGACCACCGTCCGCGCTCGGGGCCGAGCGGGACGCTCCCCATTTCCCGGTCGCGATGGAAATAGCCCTTCAAATCGGCGACGTAAAGACGTTCATACTGCTTGTTTATACAGAGCCGCGTCCATACGTAGACGCGACACTTTCGTCTTTATCTCGTAGGGCCGCTCTTCCCACCTCGGAGCCAGCGAGGCAGCGAACCGCAAGCCCCACTGCTCAGTGGGCGGGTTCTTCGCAAGACACCGCTGCCTGATTGCCTTGTAAGCGCCGCCATCTTGGTGCTCAGTACAGAGCTGTCGCAGGTGGCAAAAAGTTCGACTTTCTCGACAAGATAGAGCGCCGCATGCCTCGTTCACACTTGCGAACCGGCGGCCGGATAAACGAGAATTCTTACGCCCGTGGCGACGAAAGCAGGCAGAATTTCTGGCGAAGAGTAAGATCGCTCTAGGACCAATTTTGAACGCCGGAAAAAAAGTTTCCCAAGCCGATCAGAACGCACGGGGGTAGTGGCGCTTGCTGATGTCAGATCTCGGCTGGCGAGCTGGCGACGATGACGCGCGCGGGCAAGGAGGAGGTTTGGGAGCTCCCGTCAGCTCTCGTCTGTTCGGGAAACTGCGAGACGCTCGCGCCACGCACTCCGCAGGCGGCAACAAATTTGAACGGCCCGATCTTTTTTCGGCGAGCGAATCCAGTCAGCGGCGAGTGCGTATTTCGCAAATGTGTACGAGCCATTAGAGCAAGAAACTGGCAGCTGAAAGTGACCTCCAATTGGCCGCCGCCATTTTGCACATTTTTGACCCCTAGACACGGGACCTTATATTATTGCGTTTAGTTTTTAACGAAGCCTTATAGTATTGCGTTTAGATTTTACCAGCGCATAAATAATTGCTCATTGATCTTTACTCGCAGTACCGACGAGAAAAGTTATTCTTTGTTTTGAGTCCAAAATGTGTTTTTACGAGAAAAACTCAGGCAGCTTTGCAGTGCTTCTGCTAAATGCCGTCAGCCGCGGCGCTGTATTTTTTTTATCGGAGCTAGACACTGATCTCTGGGGCTAACAGTATTAAGAAAAATAGTTTATCATGATTTTTACAGCGATCACGATAGAAATATCGGCTCTTTGCGTAAAAGCCTCAGGATTTGGTAGATCGAAATTGTACAACATGGCGGCAGCCAAGCGGGGGTCACTGTTGCCAGGCGAATGGTACACCAGTGTATCGCTCTAAGCCTCTCTACCTCGTTGAACTTTCCGAGCTTGAAGCACGGTGTGAGGAAGCACGGGTGATATCCTTTTGCTCTGTCGCAGGCTGTTCTAACATTTCTGAAAAACATTTAAAAAAAAAAAGAAGCTTTACTCGCGATTTTAGATAAGGTATCTGATCATCTGGCAACATATTTTGAGTACCAAGATGGCCGAAATATCTTTACTTGAAAGCGAATTCTTATTTAAAAGTCCCCCCCCGCCCCCCCTGTTCCCCCTTCTCTCCCCCTCCCTCTTCCCGACCTAATCGAGGTAGTTCTCGCGTTCCGTGACATTTCTACCGAAACATTTTCCGAACTTGCCCGGTATAACAAATGCCGAGTGCCAGAACAGAACCGGTCCGATTAGACTCTAATGGCACGTCCTGCATCCCCCCCCCCCCCCGCCCCCCTCTCCCCCTTCCTTTGATGTCGCAGAGCGTTCGTGAGCTCGCACGCAGTTCTCTGAGAAAACTCGGGCTAATCAGCACTGCCTGGCTTCCGTTTCCAAAAGTCTACACCTACCTCGTCGCTCATATTTCTTCGACGACGTCTAAAAAAAATAAAACAATCAAGAATTTCTAGTTGCGTGGCTAAGTTAGGCTTACGTCCCGTTTAGAAACAGACGCCGTTTTGTCGTTCTCTTTTTCCCGATAACGTAGCGTGCGTAAGCGATACCTTCTCGCTAATTACCCCGGCAGCGGCGACCGAACCGACCGACCGACCACGCACACCACAGTGCGGGGTTCGTTCCGTAATCACCCTTTCCCTCATAAGCTCCCCTCTCACGCGACGTGACGCCTCAAAGAGCCTCCTAATGGCGATCGAAGCCCCCCTGCCTCCATCTCTTCCAAGCACAAAGGGCGTCCCAATATGGCGATGCCCATAATCGCGCCTCCCCCCTCGTCCTTCCGAGCATACGTGCACGGATGGAGGTAGGCAGCTCGGCTTTTGCGGGCATCTATAAGGTTTTCAAGGGGTAAATGGGAGGGAAAGCGGTTGCCTGCCCAAGATTCCGTTTAATTAATCATGTTCGCAGCGTCGGCACGAGCGCTCGAACCGAGTTTAGCCCGAGGGCCCTCTTGGATACGCCACCGAGAGAGGTTCTCCGTGTGTGTGCGTGTGTGGATTGGATTGGCTCGGCATGGATCGGCTTCCTGCTTGGCGGGATTTTTTTTTTGGCTCGAGGGCAGATTGACGACGAGTGTGGACCGTGGTACTCGTGTCGGAGACGTAATTAGTGAGATGGAAGGAAAGGGGGTTGGGGGTTGACCAATGATTGTTGAGAGGGGGCTTGGGGATGTGGGTACGGTGGCGTACTTAGCTTTGCGACCGCATCGGATGCGTCGGGCGACGCATCGTCACTGGCGGATGCAGTATTTTTATAGACTACTAATGAGGTATTTTGTGTGTGAGATACACTTATGCCTATGATCTTCTGAAAAACACTGTTTCATTTTTATTTAGAGTGCCGATATATACAGGGTGTCTATCAGCGCAATGCGGGCGTAAACAAAATTCGTATAAATAAAACAACGAACGGATTGCATTTGAATTTTTCACACAGGTGTCTTTAGATGGTGCATGTATCATACAATAATTTTATGAATGTAGCTTTCAAGAAAGAAATAATGAGGTCTTAAAAAACCTTTTTTTTTTTTTGTTTTTCTAATGTCCAGGAAGGGAAACGGCCATCCGCCTTGTTATTTGATGCCATTACTCACAGATGGCACCACTTACGCTCCGATCTCATGGATCTGCTTTCGGGTATCCCCTCAAATAACCTTTTCACGTTTTTTCTTTGTGTTGTGTCGTCTCTCTGTAGCAGCGTCAACCAGAGGGCTTTTGGAGTTTCCCTTCCTGTTCACAAGGAAGGAAAAGAGTTATTTGGAATTATTTTTTTTTCTAATACTTTTTTTTGACGGGTGTATAGATAGAACATACAAGAAAACACAGACCCAATACCAGATCCAGAGCTCACCATTGACAACCAACCCGTCCACAACGTCCCACACCTTCGCGTCCTGGGCCTCAACATGCCAAAAGATGACTCAGGCGCCCAGACCATCCTCTTCCTGCAGCGCACACTCACCCAACTCATGCACCCCATCCGTAGAGTCTCCCATCGCCACTTTGGACTACAAGAAACGGACACTCTACACATCATTCAAGCTATCCTCATCAACCGAGTCACTTACGGGACACCGTACTTGGCCCTGAAATCCGCGGAGAAGGAGAAAATGAACGTTGCCATACGCCAAGCCTACAAGGCCGCCCTGGGATATACCCCCAAAGACGGCCACACGAAAACTCCTACAGCTCGGCGTCCATAATACATGGGAGGAAACGCAAGAAGCCCATCGAGCCTCACAATTCACCCGACTCAAACTCACACCGGCAGGCAGAGCTACGCTCACCCGGCTCGGCTACACGCCTCCTGCAGAATGCGGACAAAGGAAACGCATCCCTCTCGCCATCCGACATTCTATCAAAGTCGCACCTATCCCAAGAAACATGCACCCCATCTACAACAAGGCACGCCGAGAAGCCCGGATACGAGCCCTCTAAATTCAATACGAACACTCCCCGGTCTCTTCTTTTACTCGCTACACGGATGCTTCCCTGTACCACTAACAACCAGCCCATGCTGTGAGCGTCACCAACGCCCATTGCAAAGAGCTGACGACAACTACAATCTTCACTACGTCTATTGAGACAGCAGAAGAGCTCGCCATTGCTTTGGCGGCCACCACTGGCGACGAGTATATCACTGTACTGACCGACCTTCAAGCCGCTTGCCGCAACTTCCTACTAGGCCGTATGCTTACCAGCGGCCCTCAAAGTTCTACAAAGCGTGCGCCAGCTCCCGGAACTCCATATCGTCTGGACCCCCGGACACGAGTCCTTCGAGGGAAACCAAGCGGCACACGCCGCCGCCCGCGCTCATACACACTGGGCCGTTTCTCAAGGGGGCAAAGACGCGCAAACCCCATGCACTTTCAAACCCAATCCTCTTCAGAAATACGCGGATATCCTCGCTCATTACCGCCACGAACGACGACAGTTCCCGCCACCGCATCCCCACTTATCCAGAGCCGAAGCGACCACTTTTCGTCGGCTACAAACTAATTCGTATTCCCACGGCACCCTACTGCACGCCATGTACCCACCCTCTATCCTGCTACCTGCAACTTCTGCTCCCAGCTTGGCACCCTGTACCACATGGTCTGGGAGTATCAGCAAACCACATTCCTTGCTCCCAGCTGTCACTCAACCCTACGAACAGTGGGTGGGCCAGCTGACCAGTTTCGACCCAGCGTAGCCTGTTGGAGAGGGCCCGGACAGCCATCGCGGGCCAAGGCTTCCCGGACTAGAGGAGGCCGCCCACCGGGCGGGTGCTCAACCATCAGCGCCTGAAGCTCCATTTATTAAAAGTTTATTCCTCCTCCTCCTTCTGATACTTACAATAATAAAATTTGAGTATAATTAATTCACGTCCTAAAGCCACCTTTGTAAGAAAGTTTCGTTGCACCCAGTTTATTGTCTTAATATTACGAATATTTTTAACGCCCGAATGGTGCTCGGAAACACACTGTAAAATTCTGTAGTGCATTTGTCAAGATGCCATTTGTGAGAAGTCGCACTGTTTTGATGTTTTTACAATTAGTACTACTCTTGAGTCAGCAGGTTATACTTTTCTATTCTTTTCTAGCAGGTTATACTTTTCAATAACTATCTGTGACCACTCTGCTGTCAATGGTATGGGCGCACGTGCGCTCGAACATACTAACCAGTGAGCACTCATCAACGCTGAGCACGCGCACTCTTTTTTTTGTTAATGGCGCGGAAATTTGTTTCCGATTATTAGCACCAGCCATAGCCTCCTCTATATTGACAAAGCCTGGCAGGTCGTCACGAGACGCGGCCGCCGAAAGTGAAAAGCAGACAAGAGTCATGAAACGGGCGCCCCGCTGCGGCGAGACGCCGGAACACAGTCGTCCCGAGCAATGGAATGTCCGCTCGTGCTTCTCGCGTTCCTCGGGCTACCGCTTCGTTTCTCGTCGGGTTCGAAAACTATATTTCGGGTCCTCGCCGCTGCAAAAGCTGTGCTCTGAATACCGGACTCCCCAAGAAATGCTATTGTGCTACCGGATCCTCGCGCTCCATATCTGCGACCGGGCACTGTGTGGCTCCGTCATCAAACTGGCAGAGTTTGTGAATATAGGGGAGGCTATTGTACAGCTTGACTGCTTAGAGCACTCGCTCGTGCTAACTACAGGTCCCTTGGTTTCCGCCTATGGGTGGTATTCACTAGCAACCATAGTTGAGCCCGCCGTCGCAGAGCGCGAGCTCACGACGAGCTTCCGAAACGTGCCCTTCACACCACCAAGATTCTAAGTTCTCCTGGAAGATGAGTGGGGCATCGTTCTGAGCATGCGCTGTGAATGCTGCGTTCAAGTATGGCGCCCAGTGAATACCACATATACAGTTGTTGTATTACGGCTGTAATGAGAACCTATATTGATTGACTTATTTGTATACTACTTTTATTACGTCTGGTAATGCTTCCATGTGCGACGTCTAATACTGGTCGCAGCACTTTTCGACTGCGTTTAAAACATTAAATGTTATATACTCGGCTTCCAAATGGTAGACTCAGTTAACTGAACTAGTTTTTATGGTGCTTCTATTTTTTTTTAACATTTTACTTATTTTGATTACTCCGTCACACCTCTTTAAACGAGTAACGCCTTTTTTTTTCTTACCCTCATCTTTACGCGAAAAAGAAATAAAGGATGGGTGTCAAGGCTGATTTATTATAACCAATGATTAGTGCTTGGTTCGATGGCTCTTTAGCGCTCCGAAACGTTGCCTTGTTTGAGAAATCAATCGCGTCTTTGTGATCATGGCCGTGCCGTTTTTCTTGTCGCCTTGTCAGGTCCATGCGTAATCCGTCTTCTGACAAAAGAGCCGCCCGAAAAGGCTGCGAATAAATCTCGTCTTACCCTTAACCAATGTGACGCCATGTTGAACGCTGGCACCGCCCGTGCCAAACCCCCTCCTTCGCGTCAAATATAACTCCGCAAAGCCACACAACCCGCTCCACAAGCTTCAGAAAAGCCCACGCGCCGACTCCGAAAAGAGAATGCCGCCAAGTTCGGAAAAATCGAGTTCATTTGTCATTCCCCCTTTGCGGGGCTGCAACGCGTCAATTACAACCCTTTTCGAAGCAATACTCCCGCCGCGCAAGCAATCACTCTTCCGCGCCGAACCAAAGCTCATTCACTTCATTCACAGAGCTATTGCGAGCTTCGCCGCAAGACGCCACTGTACTGCGGTGGAAGACAGTTGAATCGGACTGCAGTCACGTAGCTTTGCCTTTGCGGAGCAGATTCGCCGTATCTTTGTTTTGTATTTTTGTCCTCTCTCTTTCCCTCTCTCTTTGTCTCCTCTATTGTTTCCAACTACGGACAACGCGGTCCCTCCTCTTTCGGCGGGCGAGAAGCGAGAATTGCTTCGGTAAAAAACATCAGGACTGGAACCGTGCGAGCGCCCGTTTTTTTCCAGCATAGTAAACAGGGCAGAGGAACCGACCCGTCTTGGCTATGGCTCTGTCTTGACTCTGGGCAGCTCTGGCTCGTCTTGGGCTCTGGCTCGTTTGAGTTAGGATTCATTCTGCGCCTCGGTTTTGCTCCTGACCACAGTGAACCTCCGACGTATTGTTCACTTCATTCGACTTGGAATATATATGGACTGAGGTCGTCGTGGACTGAGTTCTTTTCTTGTATTTTTTGTTCTTTTAACTGGGTCGTCCGGTTTTCTGAAAGTGTAGGGGAGAATTAGGTTTAGAAGTAAATAGCACGAACATGTGGGCCTTGCTAGGAGATTGAGACGATGTATTCCGAATGAAGACGCTTGAAAACAGCTGCTAGGTGAAACTGTATATATAACGTGGATGTTCGAAACGTGGTAGCAAATTAAAACGTGTGTTTGAATTTCAGGCAGTCGTCGTCTGGAGGAGAACAATATAAAGAAAAGGGAAAAAGGGGGGGGGGGGGGGGGAGGCAGGCAAGGTAGGGGACGGCAATCGAAAATGCCAGTTGAGAGCTTACAATAATTGAAATGCAACGTGAAAATAAATCTGAGCAATCGGTGTGGAAAAAAGCAGCCCCGCTTTTCTGGCTAGGTGTTCTTAGAGAATAGCACATGTCTCATGTATCACATGGCCTTTTTTTCAGTGTAGCCAATTCACGAACTAGTATCTCCTTCTCGCCACACTCTCACTGTTGAATAAAACATAAGGAAGGAAAAAGCGACCAAATCGTCCTGATCGATTCGTATAATGGCCGTATAAACCTCAAGGAATACCATCAGGTGTTAGTTGCATGACACGATGGGTGGATATTTACTAGAATTTATCTCAGTAATAAACCGTTAAACCCGTGGCGGGTGCGAGAACATACTTTGATTTCACCTTAATTCGAGTCGTTCCGACGGTTACGGAGAGCGCCCAGGGTCAAAGCTCCAAAGGAGAACTGCAGAACAGTCGAACGCGGACATCAAAGTTTCGAGGACCTTTCACATTTCAGACTAAAACACTTTTTGCGTTATTTTAATTTTGTCAGATATAAACGGCGTTACCTCACGGGCGTGTCGATGCAATTTTCAGAACGGTGGTGTCACGTGATCTGTGATGCCACCGTGACGTCACGCGTCGGCGTGACCCGGCTCAGGAACGCTTATACCATTAAATAAGCTATGCACTTCAGAGTCACGAACGACACCTGAGCCATATCGGTGTTTAAAATCATGTTTGGCATGTGTTATATGAAGCTTCGTCTGAAACAGCAGGAAACGCTTTTCCGTCCTCCACAAATGCTTAAAAAAAAAAAAAAAAAAAGTCCGCGGTTGAGCAAGGTGATGTTGCCCGAGCTTCGTGAAGCTGTACATAAACCGCAAAAAGTCGAATTTTCGAACCGTAACGATCGCCTATGCGGCGAGCAAGTCGTCTGCTTTTTGCGGAGAAGTTGCGGTGACGTCAGAAGGACACCGAGATCTGATTGGCTTTGATTGAAAAGATAGTGGGTAGACCTCAATGTTAGATTCATTGAGGTCTACCCACTAATTTTTTTTTTCGATCAGCCAATAAGAGTTCGGCGCTACCACATCGTCGCAACCCCTGTACAGGAAGCAGACGAACTCCCGTTCCGCATGGACCCTTTTCAGAGGACAGCGCCATCGCGTGTCCCCCATTGCTCGATCACGTGATCTGAGCATGGACCGAAAATGGGTGCTGCGTCCTCCTTCGGCGAGGACTTGAATTTAGTCAAGCGTTTTGGGTTCGAGCAATGGCAACCTCCAATGTTGCTCGATGAACTTTAGAAATAGGTCTATGGCGCCCGCTCTGCGCTGAGCACCACAATGCCGGCGCCCGCAAGAAAATCGGGAGAACGGAGTTGTTGATACTCTAATCTTAGCTTCTTTCGGTAGCTCTAGTTTAGGCAACATGTGCCACACGCCGTGTAAGTGAAGCATACGTAGTTTGTGCCAGTATAGGCCACGTGGTGGGGCCACTGTACGTGACCACGTGATTTGACGTTAGAGTGTCGCGGGATCGTCATACCTCACAATTTAGCCGCTAAATTTAGTGACGAGATTTTTTTTTTCTTCCAAATTTAACGGGGAAGCTCGTCGCGCGAACCTTGAGTGTGACGCGAGGACTCGGTGTTGAGCGACACTATGATTTCTCCCCGAAACGTTTTGGGCGGGTCACACACCGCACACACGCATCGAATCCGATGCGAATCCTCGCCAACAATGGCTGTCGGCGTGAAACCTATATACTCGCTTCAATCCCAATGGACGACGTGTGTCATTGCCGGACCTATTGTGCGCGGCGGGCAGAAACCCTTCGCAAAAACGCTAGAGGATCGACAGAAAGATAAAGATGAAAGGGAGGAAGGGAGGGCAGATCGAGAGAGGATTTGCACCCTATACATACACTCGTCATCCCCACTCCAGCGAAAGGGAGCAGCAGCGAATTGGGGCGTGAGCCTCTGGCTCTCATGCTGAAACGGCAAATAAGATGAACCGGTCGGACGGGTCAGGCGAGGGAGCTCGCCAGCTATACACACCGTTCACCCCAAAGCTCGCAGGGCGGTGGGAGCTACGCCCCCGCCAGGCCAATCAACGGTTTCCCTGTCATCACCTGACCCGCCCTTCACCCGTGGGTGTGGGAGGGAGTGTGATCACGTGGGAAAAGATCGACGCAAGACTGATCCAACAAGCACGTGGGCCTTTTACCCCATTGTCAGATTAGGGGTTAGCAGACTGCACTTCCCACTCGTTTCAAACAACGCAGACGGTGGGGGCAAGCTATCTGCTCAATACAGACATACAGAAAAAAAAGATGGCCCCGGGGAAGTGGGGGAGGGGGGCGTTTTTGTTTCCCATTTGTCGAAGTGTGTTTCGGAAACCCATGAGCGTTTGATGTATGGGACCCCGGAGGTTTGGATCCTCCGGGAGGGAGGGGGACAGGAGGGGGAGAGAGGACCTCGAAGTTTTTCCGTCCGTTAGAGACGTCCCTCGGGGTTTAAATCCCGACGCTGAACTACGTCGGTCCACGAGTGTTCAAACACGAGTTACGAGGGGGCTTGGTTCGGGGGGTGCTTCGCGGTTAGGCATATGTGCTTTCGCTGGCAGCGGCCCTGGGAATTGGGGGAAATGAGGATGTATCGGGCGTTGTGCGTGACGTGGCCTCGTCGTCATGTTCGGCGTTTTCTTTTCTTATTTTTTTTGGTGCTATGCCTGTATGACGGAACGGTGGTTCCGGGAAGCGTTAAGCCGCGACGGTCAGACTTCGAATACCTTATACAGTCTGAAGATACTGCCCCAGACATGTTTCTTTTTCTTGTGTGACGGCCCCGTTCACAATGGCCATACAAAAACTGTATGCAGACGAGTTCGAACCGTTCGAATGTATGAAACAAATGTGCTTCAAACATTCCTGAGGTATGTCCGCAGGTAATTCCGTCGTCACATTTGCATGCGAACACCTGGCCTTTGGTACGACGTACGATAGCTTGACCGCGGCTTTGCAGGAAACACGAAATTAATTTTGGGTCGGGATAAATGATTCGACAATTGAAAACGAGCGTCGTGTTGGTTCTTAGATACAAAAATTGAAAGTATAAATGAGCGAGGACGAGGACGGGAACATGACATCTTTCATTTAGCAACAACAGAAAATGGTACAACGATAAAAAAAACAACAAAAAAAACGACCCCCCCCCCCCTCCCTCCCACCGCATCTTTCTTTCCCGAACAATTTCTACGGCTTCTCTGACCCCTATTTGCGTGCGTGTGTGTGTATGTGTATGTGTATGCATGTTGGTCTAACCCTTTTTTATTTCCCCCTGTCCCCGTTTTTTAAATAAATATAAATAAAACAAATAAATAAATGTTTACTTCTTCATCACATACATGATGGAGGAGACCGAGGAAAAAAGCTGCATAAATGCAGCTAGACGAGTCCTCGGCCCCCTCCCTACAGTCAGCAGCAGTGGCAGCTCACAAAAAACACAAAGTAAAAAGAAAAAGAAAATACAAGCTCAGTTAACAAAAATAGCGAAATGTATCAATGACATGTAGAATATAGCAAGTTCCAACTCTAACAATTCAATAAAAAGTTATGATTATCACAACAAAAGCACACATATTCAGAGATATAGAGAGCATGATTAAGCACTGTTATACAAGTTATGATAAATTCTAAGCTTATGGCGAAACAGACATAATAACTATATATACGTCAGGACACTAGAACATTGCTCGATTAGTCATCAAATAACACGCTTAAAAAAGGTCGGATTTCTTTAGGTGTTGATGTTAAGAGTTCCATATTTTGAGTGTTCAGATAATTATGTAGGTTGGGTAATACATTCGATAATATCTGCTCACCTTAAGCAGTTCTACAATTTGGCACTTTCCAGTTTTCTATGCTGCGAGTTGAATATATTGGATATCTCTTCGTCAGAGACGCTAGGTTGACAAGATGACATATATTGTTGATGACTTCGGACTTGTAGCTTAGGCATAAATGGTATTTATATAAACTATACACATGCAATACATTCAAACTTTCGAAAAGAGATCTGCTATGGTGATCATATGAAAAATTACTTACAATTTGTACTATTTTTTTCTGGAGTACAAGTATCTTATTTAAATTTGCATTAGTAGTATTTTCTCAGACAAGATGACAGTAGTGTACATGCGAGAGAAATAAAGAATTGTAGATGATTAATTTAACACTTGCTGGCAGAATGAAACGATGACGGCATACTATTTCAACGAATTTCTCGCCATACCCCCGTCGGCTCCTCATCTCTCAAACCTTACCGACGTTAATTGCTCACACCGCCTTTGGGTGACCGCGGTTGCGTTGTTGGCAGTGGCGAAAGATGAGCTCTAAAGCCGCCTACACCGCGCACCGCTTCCACAACATCACAAAGTTCTATCTTCGCCTCGATTCCGAAGCGAAGATTTCGGCCTCAAATAACTCCTTCCCCAAGTTGTGAAACGCCACTTCGTCGTCATCAACAACTTCCACGAACGACGATATTGCGCCAAGAACACTCAAAACTCGTTCCCAGGGACAATCTAGACAGCATTGACTTTAACGCGTCGTAGGGATGTAGGGACACTTGGGCACGACGTCATCAGTGCAGCCGTGCAATCGGCTGGCCCCACGGTGTTGCTCGCGCGCTCTCCAATTAAGCTCTGTACGACTTTGTGTTTCACAGTCTCGCTTGGGTTCGAGCACTGAGAGAGTTTGGATGATTGACATCTCGTGTCGCGTGACGCCGTCGTCCCGAGAGTCCAATCAGCACGCTCCGCGAACTTCGGCCCCAAATTTCTGTTTGACGAGTTTAGCGACTCGGGAAATTCGATGAGGAGTGTGTGGAATCAACCGATGGTGACGTCACGTGCAGGCCTTGACTTCTAAGTGGTATTAGTCGAATATGCGTTCAACGTTCCAGGCAGCGTTGGCTGCGGGAACAGTCCGTTCTTGGTGCACGTGCAGGCCGTGCTTGTTTCTTGGCCCCGCCGTGAGAAAGGTCGCGGCGGTGCGGCGCGACGTTGCCGGCCGGGCGCCCTCCGCGGACGTTAGCACGAGCGGCGCGGTCACGACGAGGGCGCGATGGGGTCCCTCGCACAGCTGCAGTAGGGAGCGGCGACGCACGACTTGGAAAGGGGGCGCCGGCCGCCGATTGCTGATGTTATACGCGGCGAAAAAGCATCCTTCCTCTTGCCTCCTCCGCGCGTTCGTCTCTGGAGTAGGAACTGAGTGCCGGACTTGGCAGAGTAAAGAACGTTTTCCCATTTCTTTTGTCTCTTGTGCGCGAGTCTGAGCTTTTCGCGTTGTCCGAAGTTGCCGCCGTAAATCTGAAATCTCCGTTTGAGTCGAGGCTTTCGCACCGAAACAAAACCCGCGGAGGAATATAGGCGGAAGCGACAGGAGACTTTGAAGAATGCGCCCCTTTTAAAATTATGCTTCTATTCCCCGTTTCAGGCTCAGCATTAGCTCTTTCTCACGTGAGTTGAAACATGGTGGCGCCAGTGTGCGGCCCCCAACCACTTCCGGTGTTGAACTAGACGGCGAGTTTCGCAGTATTTGCAAAGTCCAATACTATATACAGGCTATCATCTGGAAATATGGCCGCTTATAGCACTGTCAGACTTGATTTACTCTTATGATACAAAAACGATGAGTAAAAAATTAGGCAATATACGTGAACCCCAAATGTGCCGGGGCAACCCAGTAAATGGCAACACTGATTTTGTGACCAAACAAAAAGGGGGCCAATACAACGCTGTCAAAGCTACTGGCGCGAGCTCGTGGCTTCAACGCGTGCAAATAATCCGCGAGATCAAACTCAATGCTCGCGCCAGCAACTTTGACAGCGTTGTACACGAAGTATGAAACTGAGTATAAATGTTTTTAAGCAGCTGTGCCTCAGTACCGCCATAATCACCCTTAAAGGGATACTGAACCAAGGAATTTGGTGTCCATAATAAGTGGCGCACGTTCTTTCCACGAGCCAGCAGCCGCCGGTGTGCGCGAGCACAGGCAACAAAAATGACGTCACAGACCTCCCTTCGCGGTTGAGATGACAGTGAAATGTATGGGCTTCGAACCAAAGGAGAATAAAGACAAGTTTTTCATCTACACAGTGGTGCCTGGTGTAAAAAGTAAGCGATGAATTGGTCTAACAAGCACGTAGCTTTCACTTGTAGAGATGAAAAGCCTGTCTTTATTCTCCTTTTAGTCCGAAGCCCATGCATTTCATTGTCCTCTCAACCGCGAATGGAGGTCTGTGACGTCATTTTTGTTGCGTGTGCTCGCGCACACCGGCGGCTGCTGGCTGGTGGAAAGAACGTGCGCCACTTATTACGGGCACTAAATTCTTTGGTTCAGTATCCCTTTAAGGCTGCGGTCCCACGGCAGCCATCTTGAACAAGGCGTTAGTTCAACCAATAGATGGCGACACGCACCCGTGGGGTGGCCGAAACATTGGTTCACAGTGGGATGGCTCGAGCACCATCACGTTCCCCTCGTGGCCTTGCTCGCGCTGCTGCCAGCTGTGCTCAGCCAGCTCAAGTAGCGTGGCCCAGCAAAAGGATGTATGCGAGAATGTCAGGCTGGGTATAAATTGTTCTCTGATATAGGGACATACGGTTCGGCGGTTGTAACGGGATTTCGCAATAAATCTTACCAAGAAGGAATCAAATGTTTATTCACGTGTCAATATTCTACCAATGAAAATTTCCTCTGCAGGAATGCACGCTCAGTAGACCCAACCAGTGGAAGCAGACGTCAAGTAAACTCCTTCGCGATTTACGGTACTTACCTCACCATTTTAATGACGACTAAAATAACGTCCCGAAATATTGTGTTTCACGGGGTCCGGAAGATGTTGTAAAGGTTGTTACATTATAGTTCCCGGAAAACAAACGCCGTTGCAATATTTTCGGAAGTACCGACACACATAATGTTGTAAGTACAGCTTACGAAAACCATCAGAATAGGAAGATGTTTATTTGCAATGAAGACGCTATGAATGAACGGCGTTTAGCGACGGCAAGTTATGAGCGTTCGGGAATTTATAAGTTGACGTGATTGCTAACTATGAACATGCGAACAATGAAGACCAGTTTTGTCGGGAGATGGTGTTGCGGTGATGACCTGATATCGGACGACTCATGGCAGACGAACAAGCAAGTTTCTTCTCAGCGAATGGTGAGTGTTCAGTGTCAAGCACAACACGTGGCTACCAATGTTGTCGACAATTCGAACACATGCTGCTTTCGACAAAAGTCCTGGCACCTGGGCTAACTTTGTGGAAAAACTCGAAGTCTTCCTTGAATCCAACGCCATCAGAACAGTAACTGAAAACGATCCACTATTCAGTCGGTGGGTGGCGAAACGTATCCGCATCCACGGGGTCATGGGCGATGCGTGCTCTAAGTGGCTGGAAGTTTACACGATGCCTGCCACGACGTCCAAACACGTCATTGACGTTCTACGGTCTCTTTTACCTACTTTTGTCCTACCGAAAATACTTTTCTCTAATAACGCGCAAAATTTTGCTTCAAATAAAATAAACAAGTTTTTGAAGAAAAAAACCAGCATGAGGCAGCACATTAGTGCACCATACCATCCTGCAACTAACGGGCAAGCAGAACAGATGATGTGCGAAACGAAAAAAAGTCCTTTTGAAGCTTACGGAAGAAGCAGTTCAGTGAAGAATCGCCAGGTTCTTGTTCCGGCAGCACGCGACGGTCTCATCTTACACGAAAAAAAACCCGCCGAAGCAATATTCGGTGGACGAAGAGCCACACCCCTCGATCTCATATTGCTGTAGCCTACGAACAAAGATCGAGAGATTCCCAGATAGAGAGTAATGGCAGTTTAATCGGTCGGACAACTCGTCTACGTGAGGAATTTCAGCGGAAGTGGGCCTTCCATGTAAAACTTAAGTAGAAAAGGCTCTATGTTGGTTGACCAGGAGGTGTCATCTCTCTGAATGCGTTGGATATCAATGACCCTAAGTGTAAATATAACTAAATCACAAAACTCTCTTTGTGTATTGTTTAACTGCCCTTGTATTTGATAGTAGAAGCTATAGTGGTGATATGGACCTTTCACACCAGGCTCCTTTTTCTTATTTTTCGCCTCATACTCCTTTGCGGTTTAAGTATGCTTCAAGAATCTTTTGGAACGGGGACACCTTACGTCAACGAGGCCATTTGTTCCAAGTAGTCAATCAGGGAATGCTGCTAGAAATCCGACCCTCATATTAACGAATAAGACGCACTTCTGCACAGTGCAGTTTTCCTGTTCAACGTACAGTTGTAAAGCAGCATCCTCATTGATTCTACCTTATACTGTTGCGGGTGAAGAAAGTCTTTGGGTACACGATACTTGAAACAATTCTGGCGCTGTACGTTGTGGTTCGACACCCACTAATGTCGTCGTCCTTATAGAGCCTCATCAATTAATAATTACCTCGTCACCTCATATCTTTCTTCATCAACAGTAAGTACAATAGGCTACCGCCATATTACAATCCAAGAATTGAAAAATGTAGTCGTTCAGTCCTTCAACAAGTTTATTATTTATACATTGTTATTACGTTATATTACCTCGAGACGATCGACGTCCATCGTCGATCCTCAAATACTTATACTTGTATATAAATTAGACGCACAAGAAAGGGGGGGGGGGGGGGGGGGGGTCGGTGGCCGAGTGCATGGTCTAGCGCTCACCAGCTCGGAGCACTTAAAGCGAAAGCTCGCGCTGCAGAAGCCACCCCGCCCCTGCCCGTTTCGATCTGGAAGAGCATCGTACCGGCGTGCGGTCGTGTATCACTACCGCGTGGTGCACGTTAAAGACCCCAGGTTTGCGGCTGTACCGCATTCGCTAAGTTGTTCATCTACAGCTGAGACACCAGACGCCCACTAACTTCCGGCTGTATAAACATACACACAACAATTTGCAATTAGACGCAGAATAACAAAGAACACAGCGTGCCAAATCTTTTCTTTTGGTGCCTTTTTTTTTTTTTTTTAAACCAGCGCAAGCTTGTGCGTTCTTTCTTTTGAGACGGTTAGAACGGTCGCACATAAAACCCGCGTTTCTCCTACCCGCCCGCTTCCTCCTCTCATTATGTGTATTTTGTTATAACTAAATAAGCTATAATGATGGTGTATTATTCATATTTACTTTCAGTTTCAGTCAGGGAAAATGAGTTTCGCGGGAACTAGAGCCAATAAATGAGCTGCGCTTAGAGTATCGGCACTCTCTTCCCCGACAGTGTTGTGAACGCCGCCATTTTGTTGCTTGTGCAGATCAGGCGCAACTGCCGATCGTCATGATTCAAAAGTGCAACGTCCTCAGCATTAGATTCGGTGTTAGGAAGCTCATGTAATGTTGCTTTGCTTTGTCGAAAACTGTTTAAAGTGGAGGACGGAAAAGCGTTTCTTGTGATTTCAGATAAAGCTTCAAATAACTGGCAACCATAATTTTAAGCCACAATAAGGCCAAGTGTCGCTACTCTGAAGCGTAGCTTATTTAATGATACTATTCATGCTCTTGTTCAAGAAGCTTGTAATACCTGGAGGGGCCATGACGTAAGCCCCGTGGATTCCACAAGCCACTACCTTTTGACACCTGCCTCTTCTTCATTGTTCCCGCTTGTGCCAGTAAATTAGCTTGCGGTTCCGAGTAACGACACTTGGCTTAAAATTGTGGCTTAAAATCATGGTTGCCAGTTATATGGAGCTTTATCTAAAATCACAGGAAACGCTTTTCTGTCCCTCACAAATGTTTAAACAATCCGCGACAGAGCATTTCAATATTGCATCAGCTTCCCAGCACCGCATCTAATGCTGAGGAAGTCGTACTTTTGGATCATGATGATCGGCAGTTGCGTTTGCTCTGAGCAAGACCCAAAATGGCGGCGCCCAAACCAATTTCGGGGAACTGAGTGCCGATACCAACGTTACTAAAACACTCAGTTGGGAAACTCGCCGTCGAAACCTGGGCCGCTGGCGTCCACCGAGACCGAGCTAAATGCGACAACAGCGCCACTCTTTTTCGTTTGTCTGTACTATGGTCACTCGAGCTTTTTGAAAGCCTGTTTTTTTTGCGTAAAAACAAACGGAAAAGACTCTTTTTGTATGAAATTTATTGGAGTTTAGTACCATATGATGGGCGCGTGATGTTTTTATCATCTTTAGTTCGCAAGGTTTTGCGGAACAATTAATATTGTTTTTATACAACCATGCCTCAGCGGGCCTTTGAGGTAGCGCGTCCAGACCTAGGTGCATTTTAACTTCGGCAGTTCGACGCGGCGCGTCCGCTGGGGAGGCGGGGGTTCACCCCTGTCAAAGCCAAAAATAGAAGTCACGTGCAGTTTCTCGAGTGGCCGCTGCGGGAGAAATGGTGGCGTTGTGTTCGTCATTAGCTCGGTGCTCGGAGACAGATTGGGGCCACTTCTTCGAAGCTGTCTCTATGGGAGTTTCCCAACTGAGTGTTTCAGTAACGTTGGCCGATACTTTAAAGCTCATTTAGTGACTCTAGGCATAAAGTGAACTCGGGTGTATTATTTTCCTCTTCGTCTTTATTGTTTATCGATTTCAATCATATCGAATAATGAACGCATTATATCACGCTACGCTTGTGTAATTATTTGTCTTAGATTTATTAGCCTGACCCAATACTTAAACCATTCATTTATCGATAGTAAATCTTCCAATATATTTTTTAAATGTGAAGGTAAAAAGTCACGGAGATTGATGATGATACAGATGCCAACGCCGCCCTCGGAAATTTTTTGAACACTAGAAATCAGCAGTTTGCCTGCCATCCGCCAGGTAGCGCAACAAAACACCCAAGCAGTTTTTAATTGTTTTTATAATTAGCTAAGCTCTACACCTATTAAGAAACCAAAGCAAGATCATTGTGAAAATTTAATACATCGCAATGTATATCTATTCCAAACAATAAATGTTATTAAATGCCAATAAATCTGTTTGATGTCCAAAACAGATATGAGTCAAAAACAGGTAAGTTTGAAGGGCTCCTGGAGCGTTATGACTTTGAAAATGAAAAAAAAGCCATCGTCCACCTCTTGGGCAACTATTGTAGCTCTAAATGTTATCAAAGATTTTATCATAGTTTAATTATTTCTTCAGCGGCATTTGAACTACCATGACTCGAAGCACAAAAAAGTGCTACGTTTGATATAAAATATCTTAACAAACAAATTTTACACAACATTAAATTTTTGCCTGCATATTACCTATTATAAGCACTACATCTGTAGCTAATTTCATTGCCCTAGCGCTAGTCATTAAAAACATATTTGTGCTGAAAAATGTCAATTTTAGGGCAATATTTGGAGGGATGAAAAAAACAAAGTATTGCAAATATCAAAAAAGTGGATCGTTAGATTCTGCTCCGACATCATCTTAACAAAACTGCTATTTTGGAACCGTGCTATTTTTAATGGATCGTTCATAAAACATGAACTAGCGGAGCAAGTGAGGGTCCGCGCCATCATATTCGCAACGCTACAAATGCGCAAGAACAGTAAAAACCAACACATACATAATATCAAATGAAAGAGGATTGCATTGCCTTTCGAATGTCATCAATCCCACAAAACAGTATTTAAAAGGAGATGAGTAATGGCCTGCCGAAAAGTACCCAAACTGCCACATTCAGTGGGACCGTGGCCTTAAGGTTTGGTTTCCTTTTATTCCGTTTCCTTAATTTCGCGATTACCAGAGCAGGACAGTTCATTGTCATATTAGATTCTACCGTGTTGTTCTCCACAGCAATAGCCTATGTGTAGGCTCGTAAATGCCCGTTTTAGTGGCTCAGCATCTCGGTAAGACAAGAAAAGGTCAGCAATGGCGGCTGTAATCTGGCGCATGTTTAGAGTGTCTATAGAGGGCTCTGATATGGAAACACATGGCGCTTTTCATGAATTCATGAGCGACCATGTGTGACAGGCTCCTTTCAAGTGAAAGGCTCGTGTGAGCGCTTTGTGGTGTGCACGCGTCTCTTCTGGCGATTATTGATCAACTGGCGGTTTCCGAAAAGAAAATGGGTTGCCTGTATGTTTATACAGCCTAGAACTTGATCTGCCTCAACGGGTGACAAGTCTCCCAGCTGTAAATGAGCCATTTAGCCAATCCAATTTTTTACATTTAGAAAAAAAAATTGTGACGCTTTAAGCATTTTTTGAATTCAGGAAGAACGGTCTCGCTTCCAGCCCCATCGACCCCTGGCGCATCATGAAATGCAACTGGGCGATGAAGAATTTTTTCGCACCAGAAAAGGAGTTAAAGAAACCCGTTATAGGTTTTTCGCAAAAACAAAACCTTTTAGGGAGTGTTTAAAATAACTTTCTAGGCTGCAACGTACGAACAAAACGAAGAAACCGTGCGAGTTCTTTTACGACCAGATCCTGTTTTAGGGTATATACGTATCAGTGTCGAATAGTCGTACACAAAGTACAATTACGAAACATTTTAGTCGTTTTTTTGCTGTCAGATTGGCGACGACTGCTGGTGCACTATCGTGGAAACATAGGTTCTATAGCGACAACAAGCGAGCAGTAACAACAACCCCAAATTCGGCGAACAATGACAACGTGCCACCGACATTCGCCGACACCTGCAACCTACGATCGACGCCTATCACAGTTACCCGAGTGAACAAGAGAATTAGTCTTGAGGGCTGAGAAACCATACAAGAAAACAAACGCAGCACGGCGTTATTGCATTCTTATTTATTTCAATATTGGCGCTTACAGAATGCAAGAAAAGAGGGGGGGGGGGGGGTCGTGTTAAGGGGGCGATAAGGCTCTTGTGCAGCGATTCCCAAAGATGCAAAGATAATAAATTCTGCCATCGGCCCTCGGCTCAGAAAAGGCCCTCGGATTTAGACATCGCTTTCCTATATACCTCTCACAACGTGCCCGAAACTCCACGAACAAAAGACTGTCGCTCCGGTGACGAAGCCGCCTAAACATCCTCAAACACCAGAAATATATAACTAGGCAGAGAGAAAACAACATCTACACCTACAAAAATGCAAACATGACAAAGGGCTTTCAAGCGTTCCACCGACCAAGCGACCGAACTTCCGAACTTTTGTTTTCTTCAAACCTCGCGTCGGTGCCCCTCTCGCAGTCAGCGACCCGCTCCAGCGCGAAACCGTGTCCACGTGTTTCTATTTTTTCTCTTCTTTTCTCCATAAGGAATGGTAACAGCTGCTGTTGCGCGAAAAAAAAAAAATGGCCACTGGCTGGCGGCAGCAAATCATAGAGCGTTTCATAAGGGTCACATCATTCTCGAGCACGATGGGCACCGCTTGGAGCCCTAACTTTCCCCAAATCCACCTCGAGATGGACCGGGTCTTCGTGGCTACGAACCAACCGAAACCAATCACGGATCAACTTTCCAATCGGATCAACCAATCAGCTACCGGCTATCAATCACAAGACTGGGGACCTGAAGTTGGCCGAGCCAATCAAAATAGTTTTTTTTTTCCCCTTGAACGTAAGCGCCAGGGTGTGTACCGCCTCGGGGTCGTTGTGCTCCAACTTGAGCTGGGAGCGTGGTGTTGTTCGGCTTGCCGGCGGATGGCGTCAAAATGAAGCTCGTTTGTTATGGCGGTCCGTCGAAGCAACGGCAGCGGGTTAGAGGGCGAGTTTGGGAAAGTCGTAGGCGTCAATCGGCGTGTCGGCCCCCACCGTGCGAGAATGCTTGGTTCCCGACGCAGTGTTGCGAAAGCAGCAAAGAACCAGCCACCTCCAGGCTGCAACTTTGGATCGCAACCGCGTTTTGTGTGTGTGTGTGTGTGTGTGTGTTTGTGTGCGGGGTGTTGCGATTGTTTTGGGCAGGCACCGATTTCGACACTGGCTAAGTTGGCGGGGCGCCATGTTGTCGCTGTAACGGGATTTCGTATTGGCTAAGCGATATTTTTGTTTCATCTTGTTAGTGTAACTATATAGAATAGTAAAAGCTTGGTCTGCTGGGCAAGTTGGTAATTGACATTCATATTAAAAATAGTGCAAAGAAGACGGGACAAAAAGACGGAAAAGCACACAGGACAAGCTCTAACTGGCAACTAAAGTTTATTGAACGCTTCAAACTTTGCAATCGCCGTGCACGCGTGTAATCTCGTCTCAACAGAAACACGGCGTACCGCCAAATGAGTATACATATAGCCCCACCCACCGCCTGTTCAAAAAGTTGGCAAAACAGCTACATGACTCCGCCGCACGACCCGAACGAGGACGTGTTAATATCTACAACTTAGATAGTGTTAATGAAGCTGTACTCCTTGGGTTGTGTACACTATGGAAAGTTGGAAAGAGAGTTGCTGGAGGCGGCAAAAATACGTGCTTACGACCCCGACGTTTGCATTAGTGTTGCATCGGTCTATATGCAACCCAAAGAGTACAGCTTCATTAACACTATCTAGCTTGTAAATATTAACAAGGCGATTTTTCCTATCCTCGTTCGGGTTGCGCGGCGGGGCTTTGCTAACGTTTTGAACAGGCGGTGGGCGGGCTACATTTACCGATTTCGCGGTACGCCGTGTTTCTGTTGAGACGAGATTACGCGCCTGCACGGCGAGAGCGAAGTTGAAAGCGTTCAATAAACTTTAGTTGCCAGTTCGCGCTTGTCCTGTGTGCTTCTTCGTCTTTTGATCCCGTCTTTTTTGCGCTATTTTTAATATAGAATAGCTTTATTGCTAGGTATTAGTTGCGCTCGTACACAAGGGTAACATGAAATGAATATCGGGCTGGGATAATTTTAGATTAAAGATTTCACTAATCGCATATCGTTTAGAGGGCCAATATATATATATATATATATATATATGTATATATGTATATATATATATATATATATATATATATATATATATATATATATATATATATATATATATATATATATATATATATATATATCGAGAGAGAGAGAGAGAATGTCAAGAGGCTGCGTTTAGGCACGAAGATTGGAGAATATAGAGAACTCTTCCTTACCTCCTTTCCTTCGAAAGCTCTCAGCCTTTTCACTGTAATGCATCCGAGGTGCCTCAAACACGGTCAGCCCAACCCATGGCTCACGCATCCGCCGACGAATATTTGGATTCGCGTTCGTGGCCGAAGAGTGCCGTGACGTCACTTATCGTCACTCGCGAATTACATGTTTTCTAATGCTCTTAAGAAAGCACAGTAAACGCAGTGGAAGCTTGGTGTCATCGCATACGGTGAAACGCTATACGTCAAGACCACGTGATTTGTCATTTCGCTTTCGAGCCGAGCAGGAAAGCTAAGGAGAAAGAAGCTGAAAATTCGTTTCATGGCCTTTTTATTGAGGAAGGGCTGATTCAAAAACGCCCGCGTCGCAGATGCACGGATGACGAATAGGAGAATTAGGAGAATGAAGACCACACGACACATCACACTACCTGTTCCCAATATCGCTTGGCGAAAACCAGTGCACAACAGTGTGCTAACCGTGCACCTTTATGAAGCAAAACGCACGCTTGAACGACGTTACGAGTATGCTCCAAGATGCTTACAATACCTGGACTACAGATTCAGTACACTGTGACGCTGCATTCCTACTGGCGTTCGAATCTCAAACGCAACGCGGATCAGCTCGAATTCATCGTCAAATACGCTATCGCACCCGCCTCATGAATGTGGTTCAACCACCAGTGTGAATGAGGCGTTAGTGCATTTATTGTTGATGTGCTACCGACGAGCCAGTCCAGCTTTAAACTCCAAGAAATAACAAAGAAAGATTGTTTAATAAAAATGCAATTAGTTCCCCTTTAGCGCAATCTAGCTTTGCTCCTGAAAGTACTCACAATTAAAGTGTCAGTATAAATTACATCTGACGCGGCATGCTCAAGAATGCCTTATCTATTCTGATGGAATAAAATTTTAAAATAGTGCCGCTTTGAGCTCGAGCGGACGACGACCGTCTCCAAAAAGTCGAGTGCTCCATAGGTTGTCATTGTGAAAGCGATGTTCGCCGAGAGTTTGATTCAACATAAGAGGTATAGTAGAAACTCACACAAAGACAGGAGCTTTATTCGATGCCCATACGCCCTGCACATAAATAAAAAAGCAGTCTTAATCTTAAAAAAAAAAATCTAGACAAGAGAGAGCACTGTCGGATCCTCTTCTCTTTTTGTAATGCCAGAAAAATTGTCTCTTCGTACTGGGTGGCGTAGGGACGTCATTTATCCCTGGCATTTTGAGAGTGGCGCATCTTTGGTTTCGAAGCGCCTTCACACTGCCAATACACCTTACAAAAAACAGTCTGCAAACACCGTCCGAGGCTTGTTTCTATTTCTTAGGCTAGGTGGCGCAAGCTACCGCCCGTTACAAAGGGTGTAGCCATTCACATCCATCTATTCATCCTTCCTTCCTTGTATAACCATGGCCGTGTTCGAAAATTTACTCGATCTTACTCCAGGGTAAGGGCTTGGTACCCTTGGCGTTCTAAAACCTACCCGCGTCCAGCGTTTTTCAATCTGTGCTGTCACGTGATACGATCCGCCGGAGTAACTCGGATCCATTTGGGTAAGATTTGGAACACAGCTAATGTCACATCGGTCATAAAAAAACTGTCTGGAAGCGTGTTCGAAGCACGCACATGTACGAAGCCGACATGTTTCGAACATGAACGAAGCGGGTCCGCAGATTGTATGATGTGGCTGTGAGCATGACAATGAGATGGATGACTATGAGTGCGGCCTTACGCTGCAACCGATCGTAGCATCGAGCCTCACTTCATTTAGATAGTAACCTGTCAACCTAATACCGTGCATCTTTCCATCTTTCCATCCGGTACCATAAACGCGGATGGGTGTCTCTATAACCGGATGTGATAATAACCGGAGTGACTGTATACGGGAAAGCCGCGGAACGCCGTTCTTCGCTGTCTCGGGCTCCTCCGCGTTCCCAAATTGGGAAGTGGTCAGGTTTTGAGCTTCGAGTCGAGAACGGGAGAAGCTCTCGTCGGTTTGTTCCTCCTCCTCCTTCGCGGGCTTTGCTGTGCACATTTTTTTGTTTCATTTTGTTTGCGGCTCGTCTTGGAGTGGCTCTTGGCTGAGCAGCGGAATTCACGGAGCCAGCGCCCGCGCACACACCCACGTACGCTTGTTCTGTTTTTGGTGCTGAATTCACTCGACTTGCGAGAGTTCTTGTTGCAAACTCGCGAGGCGCTGGGCCGCGGTGGATGGAGGAACGGATGGATGGATGAATGCTCTTCGTTCTGGAATGCGGGGAGCTATTTGCAATCCTGCCGTTGTTCGCTGACGTTGCCCAGCCTCGGTTTTGAGTTGCGCTACGTGGTGTACCAATCTATGTGTATGCGATTAATGTGGAGCCGTTATTTCGGCGTGCCTGCGTACGAAACGCTAAAATACAGCACGCGTGGTTATACGCATGTAAACTAACTTCTTGATTGATGGTGGCATATTACGGGGGGAAAAATGTATGTTACGGTACAACAATGCTGCGTTGGTGGGTAAAAACGTGGCCGTTTTCGGGCCGTGAAAATTCCCGATGTCTAGACAACTAGCAACTAGTTTTCTTTCACGTTGCACGAGGTGTGCCTGCCCCATAAAAAGTCTGTCGCAGAAATTGTGGCCTTTGAAAGTGCGCAAAAATAGTGCTTTAATCTTGTTTATTGGGCCGTTAATCAGATCTATAGATGTTGCGGGAATTCCAAAGCGCAATAAACCGTCAACATCCGTCTTCGCTTTTTTTTTTTTAGAAGACAAAAATTACGTTTGAATCTGCCTTTTTGAACGCTTATATACGATCTTGTACTCGTTACTTCAAACATTTAATCGATTACAATTGCAAACAGCTCCCAGTGAAAAAAATATTCGATTAGATTACTTCATTACTTGAGAAGGAGATTAATTGACCATTACTTTAAAATATCACCGTTATTTTTTTATTAATTCATTTTTCAAAGCTACACGTATTCTTCCGGTTTGAAAACAATACACGTACCTGCTGTCCATTATTTGATGAAAAAACAATAATTGTAAGGTACTAATATTTTTAGCTCGCCAATTCCGGTAAACCATTCTCCTTTCGGAGATCATTTCGTTCTAGGATTCCCTTGTATAGAAAACTCGTAGAAACTGAGGGCGCCTTTAGAAAAAAAAGGGGGGGGGGGATTAACAGTCACCAGTAATTTTAGTACTTCCAAGAGTAATAAAATTACTCTCGCGATTACGTCGCAATAAATGTATTCGAACGATTACAAAATCACTCAGAAAAGTAATCGATTCCGAGTAATTTTATCACTTGTTAATGAGTGCCGCAAGTCTGCTTATACACTTATACAGCGAGAGCCATTTATGTAGAGTCAGTGACAGCTTTGAATATGCAGAGTGTGGTGAGCCCCGATTCACTCTTGTGATCCCTCCGCAGCCAATCAGCGTGCGGCATTCGGCCGATAAAAACTCGGGAGAACCAATAGGAATGCATGAAGCTGAAATATTATTCAGCCGCTGCTTCTTCTTCTTTTTTTATTTTTTTCTACCTGTGCCTGTAACCAGTACAACAGCGTCGGAAGCTTCGCGGCTGTTAGCGCACTCTCCCCGTTTTGTGAAATCCTGCAATCAGTAGCCGACCGGTGATGATGAGATGTTTTGACTTTTAAACGAACCATGAAAATGATTTTTTTTTAACTTCCGCCCCCTTTAGCTTTCCTCCTAAACTCAAAAGCGAGATGAGAAAACGCGTGGTCCTGAACGCGCTTATGTGCCGGATATGCGATGATATACCGAGCGTTCACCGCGTGCTTTCTTAAGCGCACTTTGCAATTCGTGTGTACACGAATATATGTTACACTCGAGCGGCTTTATCCAAATCCGAAGCGGCCCTGAACACACGATGGGCGTTGTCAAAATGTTGGCACGTTTCGGCTTCCAAGCATTACGGCGAATATTCTACGCGTATAGCACGTTGCAGAGGATCACGTTTAGGCATCCTTTTCGCGGTTCTGAAAGTCTATATAGACGCTTGCAAGCAGTCGCGCTTCGAGAGCTACAGTCTGGCCACCGTGGATAGAAAAATGCTTTGTCTGGTTGCCAATCTGGAAACCGTGGAGACGCCTCAACAATGCTTGACTATCAGATCGCTCGACCCACACCACCAGCAAGATGGCGGCGTCCAGGGGCCGTACTTACAAACGCCTATAGACTCTTCAAGTAATCGTATTCTGCTCTGCGCCATTTTTGACTGGGCTGTGGAGCGCGTTTGGGGCATCGGCGGTAGCTCTCTTTCGCGAAATATCGCACTCCGCGAACACGCTGGCAGTTCAGAGCGCAAAGATGCGCTCCGATAGGAAACCGAAATCTAGAAACGCGTCCAAATTGAACGTTCTTTTGGAACGCCGTAAAATGGCCTAAGTGACTCTTATATTTACAAAAAATGATTTGATTTAGTGGCTTCGGATGATGGCAAGCAAGTTTCTAATTCAAACCATACCTATAAACTTTCTAATTAAAAAAAGTAAATTATTCGAAAGGAATTATTGAAGTAACTATTCCGAACGCCAATAATTTTCCCAATCGGGCCCTTAGGCAGAAACCAATACGACCTTAAAGGAGCGATGCAACAATTTTTGTACTTTGCGCAAATACCGCTTAAAACGGATCCCTGACGTTAATGACATATGAAACACGCGTTCGTTTTTCACCCCACGCAATAGAAGTCCCAGAAAAAAAATTAAAGAAAAACGAACAGCGTTTACCCCCTCAACTCGCGGCCAGAACAAGCGGTCACGTGATCTGGAGCCGATTATATGCCGCCAGTGTTGATCATAGCCACGCGCTGGGGTTGGCAAAGCGCAGGACACGCGCTGAGTTCCAGACATTGTTATGGCTCGGCTGTTGTCGTCGTTGCAGCGATTGGACACGGGCCACTACGCGAATGCTTCTCGAGCTATCAATTATCGCGAGCCCAAGTCGAGTTGCCCACGCATAGCTCGGGTCCAATCTATGAACTGCATTCAAATATCGTCACTTGGGTGTACTGCGATCCCCACGTTACGTCATCAAATTTTGCAAAGGAGAGATTGAATGAAAATGATCGTTTTTGTCCTTGAATTTACACCGCCACAAAGGAGTTTCCTGGCCAGTGGCGTTGCGTGTGAGTATCCTTGAGTCCCAGGTGTGCCAGTAAGCTCGTGTTAAGTGAAAAACATTCCAATTGAATATCGTTGCACCGCTCCTTTAAACCTTCGTTCTCAGTGCCATGTGTATTTTTCGCAGACGTGGTTTGACCCGCGTTTCGAGGAACGCCCGGTATAAGTGCTGAGCTCTACTTAGTTTCGCTTTGGGCCTCATACAAATGGCCAGCTTCACTCACTACCCAAAGTATACTTGTGTGTGTGTGTGTGTGTGTGTGTGTGTGTGTGTGTGTGTGAGTGTGTGCATGTGTGTGTGTGGTTGTGTGTGTTTGTGTGTGTGTGTGCGCGCGCGCGCACATTTCACATCACTTGGATTTTCGTTTCTGTGCGGTTCACGAGTTTGAAGTCGTTCTGAGCGTGCCCAATGAACTCGAGCGTGGCGTTCGACGAATACCGCCTCCAGCGATCGACAACAACTTTTTCACGTCGTCTTCGACTGGCCACTAGTTTCCATCGGCGCCCCCATTTTCCAGTAGCCGGCGGTGCCTCGAGCCGGAGACGAAGAGCGAGCTGGATCCGAAGGCAGTGCTCGAGACGGAGTCGTAGACGAAGAAAAAGACGGAACCGTGTAGAAGAACGAGCGCCTTCCCCCCAAAACGCAGACGAACTGAAGGAGCAGACGACGGGGGGGCGCGTGCAGCGCGTGTTAAAGACTGACGTGGCTATTCCGAGCTTCGTCGCTTTCGCATCTTTGAAAAGAAAATCGGCTTCAACCGACGTCGAAACTACCGTTCCGGGACTCCGACGACCCAAAGCGAAGAAAGGAATCACAGGGAGCCCCAGGCCGGGAGAGATCTCGACACCCGGGCCCACCGATTCAAATGACACCCGGGCGAGGCTTAGCTCACCCGAGCTACGCCTAGGCATGATGTCCGCCTCTGCTCCGATCGCACCTGAGGTGAGTACCTCGCCCCCGACGCCGCAGTCACAAATCGATTCAATGGAAACGAATGAAGTGGTACCGCAAACGGCCGGACCAAGTGTATCGGCAACGTGCTCGACTCCCCAAGCTAGGAACACAGCTCCGGAAATTAAAAACAGCGCGGAAAGACGAGGACCAGACAAAGAAGTGACACGGACGTAGCGCTGACTTACAACAGCCTCTTGACAACACTCAGCAACTTGAGTGTTGTAAGTCAGCGCTACGTCCGTGTCACTTCTTTGTCTGGTCCTCGTCTTTCCGCGCTGTTTTTAATTTCCGAAGTATGTACCAACTCGCCCAAGCCTCAACTTTAGTAGGAACACAGCGTCGACCCAAAAGAAACCTACCGAAATGTACAAGGTGAACATCCGGCCTCGGGAGCAAATGGACTTTTATCAAGTGACGACGCGGGAGATTGAAACAGCAATCTTTGCAGTCATCTCCGCCACTGCCTACCAAGGGCTAAATCGTCACAAGCCATCGAATTCTGCCACGGCATACGTCTCCACGCTAGAGGACGCCTTCCAGCTAACAAAGTTATTGACTGTTCAACAGCAGGGTAATCGAGCCGTGCAGGTGCAAGCGTATCTAGCTTCAGGTCCGAACGTCCATCGGTGTGTAGTGAGAGGCGTTGTACCCGACCACCCTGATCAAGATATTGTACCTGATCTCCGTACACCATCTCACAGAATTCTGGCGGCTCGCCGACTAGGCAAGGGAGACACATACCTCCTAACCGTTCAAGGTGAGCAGCAAATACCTGAAATCATCTATCACCTCGGGGCGATCCTGCGCCCACGAGAATACAAGCCATCTACGGTTATCTGCTACCGTTGCTGCCAACCAGGACACATGAAGGCCTTCTGTCCTGTACAAACTGTGAACCCTGAATTGGTCAACGCTGACGGCAGCGCGCGCTACCAGTGTGGCTTATGCCGCACTAACGATCACTCAATTGCCTCACCAAAGTGTCCAAGAAAGAAGAAGCTGGCGGATGTTAAATCCCGTAAGGCTGACAAGCCCGCTCCTCATACCGGCAAAGCATCGATTTTGACGAAAAATCGATTCCAAGCCCTAGCCGAAGAAGGGGAAGAGGAGGAAAGTGATCACACGGTATCATCAAACGACGGCCTTGAGGCACTACAACCCTCGTACGCAGCGATTGTCAAGGCCACTAGGAAACTTCAGCAACCGCCACGAAAGACAGCCACATCTCAACATTCGTCTCAAGATCTACATGGAGCTTCGCAAGAATCCAGCAGCTGTCATCAACCCAGGGGTGCCAAGAACATGCCGTCTCGTACCCCACGGCGTGGTCAGGAGGCCCGGTCACCCTCAGCGGCAGAAAATGTCAACATTGATGATGTAACCGGTCACTTGCTGTCCGTGGCCAAAGCACTGGACACACTTACAAGTCAAATCGCTGCAATGCAATCCTCCCTAGATGCCGTTCTTATGATCCTGCAGCGATGGATGAGTCGACAGTAGAGTGTCGTCCAGCCCCTCCGCTCCACATATTACAGTGGAATTGTCGTAGTAGCCGTCAAACGTTTGGGGAACTACGCACTAGAATATTGTATCGTCTGCTCAATCCATGGCTCATCCTTGTACAAGAACATTTGGAACTCATTCGTATCCCCACGTACTGCGGCTACCATTCACCGTCCATTACTGATGCCCGGCATTTAACGACCTCAGACTCCGAGCCCTCTAGGCCCGGCAAAGCGGCTATCTATATCAAAGATCATCTTCAGCACGCCCCAATAGACCTATCAAAATGGTGCACCTCCCGCCAGGAGGTAGTGGCTGTCCTCGTCCGGACACGCTACAATTGTGTTGTGACAGTCTCTTTTTACGGAAAACCTGGAAACGTCCGTCATAATCTCGGGTGGCTTGAACACATTCTCTCGCTCCATCCCAACATACCTATTATCGTGGGTGGCGACTTCAATGCCCCCAACACGAAGTGGGGGTACAAGCAGGATTCCCCCCGAGGCCGTCAAGTATACGATCGCTTCACCGATCGAGGATTCCATCTTCTCAACTTGCCGGGTCCCACTCGCCTAGGGAACCCGTCCAACGCTCCGGACCTCACCTGGTGGCGTGGGACTGGCAATCCGGCATGGAGGACTGAAGACGACACTTGGGGAAGTGACCATTTTCCGATCATTATCAAATGGTTCCCAACGGCATATAACCGCCTCCGGAAGCAAGTTCAGGTAACCGATTGGGATAAACTTCGATCATCTCTTAACATCATGGCGCAGAACCCAGAAACAGTTCAGAGAGACATCAAAGAAGCCATGATAGACTGCACCACGACTACCACGGTGCACTGTGATCAACCAACACCTGATCCCCACCTCCTCCGCCTGTGGCAACAGCGACTTGAAGCGGTCACATTGGCAGCCTTACACTCCGACGACCACCAACTTCAGGATGAGGCTTCCCACGTGGCAGCTAAGGCACGCCGCCACGAGAAACGACTTACACGCCAACGCTGGCTTGACTGGTGTGCCTCGTTGAGTAACCCGAAGCACCCTGAGGCTCTTTGGCGGACTTTTCACGCTATGGAACGACCTCGCCAAGCTGAAGGCCGGACTGGCAACATTCAGTTGCGTCTGGGGCTCACCGACGATGAGTTTGCGGCGCGCGCGGCGGATACCTTTTTCCCTCGACATGCCAGCCCGTCGGTCCCGCGCCCTGTCACGGCTATGCCTGACACTACTGGCATCACTACGCCCTTCACTCTGGCTGAGCTCCAAGACGCCATCGAGAGTGCTAGTCGCCGCTCTGCTCCAGGACATGACGGTCTCCCGTACGAAGTGTACAAGAACCTCGAGGGAGAGGCAGTCACAGATTTGCTAGCTATCATCAATAAGATCTGGGAAGCCGGCGAGCTCCCCACATCATGGAAACACTCGATTGTAGTGCCAATTCCCAAACCGGGCAAGGCACCGACCGGCCTCACAGCTCTGCGGCCTATATCACTGACTCCCACCATCTGCAAAATCTATGAGCGTATGATGGCTAAACGTATCTCTTGGTGGCTGGAGGCCCACTGTCTCTATCACCCCAACCAAATTGGATTCCGGCAACATCTCGGAACGGAAGATGGCCTCGACCGCCTTGCGAAGGAAGTCCTACATCTGTCACCCTATAGCCACTTGGTTCGCACACTTGTAGCTACTGACATATCAAAGGCCTATGACAATATCGCTCACGCCCCACTGTTGGAGGCAATGGTGGTCCTCGGCCTCCCACCTCGTGTCATAAATGCTGTCCACGCCTTCATTACCGACAGAACTTTCGCCGTCCGTCTATCATATGGCGAGTCGTCCAATTTCCTATCGAACTGTGGCGTGCCCCAAGGCTCAGTACTTGCACCCCTCCTATTTAACATTGCATTCCTTCCCCTGGCCTGGGCTCTCGCTGATATACAACACCTTCGTTTTTAATTTACGCTGATGATGTCACAATGTGGTCAGTTCACCCATCCCTAGAGGTGCAACAAAATGCCTTACAGGCCGGGCTGAATAAACTAGACTGCCATACAAAGACTTTTGGCCTGACGGTGTCTCCCGAGAAATCGCAATTCCTTCATGTGTGCAACAACGCTGCCCGGAAAAAACTGCCATTGACTCCCATGCCCCTCAGAATAGGGTCGACACAGCTTCCGATGGTTACACAAGCCAAGATCTTGGGACTCCTCATCCACCAGTCTGGCTCAGCCAAGCAGTGGCTTCAAGCGGCACGCAAGACGGCGGCGTCTACAACACACCTCATCCGACGCATCTCGAAACGATGTGGCGGAGCGGGGACTGAGGTAGCCCAACGTCTGGTTAAATGCGTCCTTCAACCTCGATTGATCTACCAAGCTCAGTTCCAGCGTCTCACTGCATCTCAGTGGAAGAGTATTGAAATCATCAATAGGGACGCAATTCGCGGCATGACTGGTCTCCCTCGGCATACTCCTACCTGGCACCTGTACGAGTATGCGCAACTGAACACTATTGAACAACTTGTCAATCAACGAAGAGAAGCTCGCAATCTGAAACATACCATCACTCCTTTGCACGAGGAACCTCCCCGCTGCTCTCCGTACGTTGGGGCTCCACCGCCACCATGGTACTACACTACAATTACTACCAACAAGCCTGCTACCGTCCGCACGCATCCGTCCGGCTCCGCGCCACCACGAGTAGAGCAGGTCGCGGCCCCGAGCTCGGATGAGTTCGCGATAGATGTCTACACCGACGGAGCAACGTGCCAACATGGCATCGCTACCGCAGTGCATTGTCCATCTCATCCTTCCATTGATACATCGGCGTTCTACGCCACACAGTTGGACGATCCGCTTATCGCCGAGTTATACGCGATTCGAGACGCCATACAAGCACTAACGCGGATGCCCGATGTCACTCGAGTACGCGTTCACACGGATTGTGCCTCTGCCATCCGACATCTCAAGTCAACGCGATCTTTACTACATATTTGCCATGAGATTCATGCCCTAAATCGTACATCTGCTAAAGAAGTCCGGATTCTCTGGACCCCTGGGCACCAGCACGGTACTCACCAGGACAAAGCCCACCAAATCGCTCGAGCCCTGATTGAACATCCCCCCCCTGATCCCACCCCCATTCCGGATGAGCCGGAGGCCTCACTCGTCGTGGGCAAGGCCCGCATAAGGGTCGCTACGCGTGCACTCATTCCCGCGTGCCCACATCCTCTCCCGGCGGGCCTGCCCCGGCGGGAGGAGGTCCTCCTCGCAAGGATCCGGACGGACTCCGCAGTCACCCCAGCAGTCTTGGCCTCCTGGGGCCGAGGCCCCGATGATGCCAGCCCGGCGTGCCCCTACTGCTCTGCCAGGGCGTCCGCAGTTGGACTCCGACACATTCTCTGGAATTGCCCAAATCTTCAGCACCGCCTCCTTCCCCTGACTCAGGCACGAGACCTCAACCTAGCATCCCCTGAGGACTACTACAAATGGACCAGAGTGAACGCGCATGCCGGAGCCCTTTTGGGCTTTATACGGGATGCACACATAGCGCACCTAATCTAAACTCTCAAGCTTTGCTTGTTGCACGAATAAAAAAAAAAAAAAAAAAAAAAAAAAAAAAAAGAGCAGACGACGGGAAAGAGAAGCAGAAAAACGACACAAAAGAGACGCGGGATGGCAGCGATAAAAAAAGAGAAAAAGAATTGAATCTCGACGGTGTTGGCCCCTTCGGCGTGGAGCGTTGCTGATCGACGAAGGACGAGGAAATGATGGCCATCAATGAGCGGCGCTTGGAGGGGTTACGCTCGCTAGAGAGCATAGATTCGAGAGGGGGCGCAACTCGGACCACTGCTGTTTGTTACTTGACACGTTACCTGTACCCAGTTACTTTCCTTAGTAACAAAGTAACGACTCATACTGGTATTCGCATTAAAAACCGCAATAAAAAAAAGTTTCGCTTTTAGTGGAATGTCACTAATTTTCCCCTTTTGAGGGAGAATTAAGATGTATCTAAGTGGGGCATTTTAGTTTAAATATATGTGATCTTATTAAGACGTACATGTGTCAAGCGAGGAAAAGGTCGTTTCTTCCTCCGACAGCCAAATCTTGTTCATACGCCTAATCGCGCATTGTTCATACGCCCAATCGCGGCGCGGTGTTGGAACAATGCGCAAAACTTCCCATTTTTTTCCGAGGTGAAAAAAAGTACAGATAAGCATGTTGAATGAACCCGAGACTGGGGTAGAAAAGAAACGTGGAAACGTAGAGGAGTCAGAAAATATGCAGGACGACGTCTCAAATTCGGCTAACTCGTTTAGTCACTCCACCTCCGATGATACTTTCAATCTCAAGGTCACCACCACTAACACAAAAGGACGAAGTCTATCATATACAGTTCAAGCGCCACAGTTTGCATCACACAATGCAAGAGTGGGGACAACCTTACACGTCCACGCGATAAGGCAACACCCTAGTACAGAAGAATCATAGAAAAATGTGCACAAGGTGTGTCAGTATAGCCACAGCCATCTCCAAATGAACGCGAGAAATTATTTACGACTAGACATATTGAAAGCTCCATACTGGTTCATAAAAATAAAAAAAAATAAAAAATTGAGGTAACGAGAAAATAACGCGTTACTTTCAAGCTGAGGTATCGCGTTCCTTTTGAATCGCAGAACGAGTAACTGCTATCGAGACCAGTTATAACGAAGTCAACGGGAATCGTAAATCACTTCGATATATCCGCTATTTCGTTATAACCGACTTCGGTTATACCAAAGTGCAAAAGGAAATGGAAAATCGTGATCACTTCGCTGTAGCCGCTATTTCGTTATAACCGACTTCGGTTATACTGAAGTGCAAAAGGGAATGCGAAATCGTGATCACTTCGCTGAAGCCGCTATTTCGTTATAACCGACTTCGTTACAACCGATATCGACAGTACTTGGTTACTGTCTGAGCAATGATTGACGACGTTTAGTTACTGTACTTGAGCAACCCGTACATGTTTGGACCGTGGAGAGGATTCGCTATTCAATGGCGGTCGCTTCCTGCCAAGAATGAATCCTTGTGTGCATGCGCTTGTCGCTGCTTGGCGAGGAGGATGGCGGGCGCAGAGGCTGCAGTAAGGCTTAGCAAACGATTGTAGACGATCGACGCTTTCGCGTCCTCTTCGGTGTACTTTGAGCTGCGAAAGTGGATCGGAAACCACCTGACACCAATCGAGTAGTTGGACACACTCTCAAATCTAGGCACTCTAATGAACCACCGATGGAAGAGGGGAAAAAAAGCAGTGCCTTGGGCAGCTGCGCCTCCGCTGCTCGTCTCTCGTACGTCCGTCGTACTCCTCGCCAGACGGGTAATGCCTTCTCCTGCGAAAGCGTCGTCGTCGAGTGTGGGACGGCTTTCTGCGACGAAGGGAAGAACAGAGCCGTGCGATTCCCCGGAAGTTGTTTTCGGCGGCGGGGGAGCGGTGAGGAGACAACGTGGAAGCTCGTGGGAGGATCACCAACATGGTCCAAATAGAAGAAGAAAAAAAAAAAAAGGGGGGGGGGGGGGAAAGAAGTTCTGCGTCGTCTGCTACCGTTGGCGATTTTTCATCGCATGTTTTCGAACCTATACTTTCGCGGTTTCGTGTGCAGACCGCCAGGGGCTGCGAAGATCTCATTAGCTCGAGAGAGAGCCGGTAAGCGAGCCTGCCGTGACAGCTTCCTGTTCTAGCCGCTAGGTGCTGTCGATTTGACAGGAACTTTGGCTAGGTGGCGCAAGCGGCCGCCCGATCTAATGGGTTTATCCATATTTATCCATTCATCCGTCAAGAGACCCTTCTCGAAAGGCGCGTGTCGATTGTGTTAGAAGGTCGGAAAACTGCACAATGGCGGAACAACCGACAACGCTGACCGGGCAAATCTAAAACTAGAAGGAACACAAGCACAAATGCGCAGACGTATGTAAAACCGTAAGGTCACTGTGCATGCCTGCGCTTAATTGGTTTAACAGATGATGACATACGCACTGGCAGACGACGAGCGTCGTTACGTGGCGCTTTTGGCCGCTGAGTGTTTGCATCCATCGTCTTGTAGCGTTGGTTGTTGCAGCTGTGTCATCCGTGTCCACCATTATGCCAGGATTCCACAGCTTCCAACATAGGGCAGACATTCGAAAGGGGTATATAGCAACGAGCAGGGATGGGCAAAATACATGAAAATATGTATCAAAATGCAAATACAAAATACTTCGTCAAAAATGTATTTAATTACAAATCTAATTACATTTCCAAAAAGCATTTAAATACAAGATACAATTACAACCGAATGTATTTGGTCTCCTCCAAATACTCTTCCAAATACATTCCTCAAAATTTGCGTCAGCGACTTCAGGGAACCTGCAACGGGTTTCTGGGTATCTCATCTTAATTTTGCATCGCACACTCGGGAGTTAGTGTGCGAGGCTCTAGTGACGTAATAGAAATATAATCACAAAAAAAATGTACAGTAATCAGCTAGGATGTAATAGGTAAAAAAATTACAGAGCTTCATGCAGCTTTTTTTGTCGATTACATTTTGGTATAGACCAACAAAGAACCGAGACGACCAAGACGCGCAGCTTTAGTTTGAGAATTTTTTATTGTTGCAACTCGCACCAGTTACGAAAATCTGGACGACCCGCGCATCTAGAATGTTCCAGGAAAAAATATGGATGGAAATCAAGCTGGAAAGCATCACAAGTTGTCACAGGGACTTATTTAGCCAGCCTGCCTGTGAACGTCGATTTCGTCACTATTCTTGCCCTGGACTAGCACCGTAATCACAAAGTCACTAAACGATTGTGCTTGATTGAGAAACACTGCATCCGGTACAGGACATAGTTTTCTTCCTGCTCTGGACAGTGTCCTTAAAATAAAGCCGGAGGAGAAAAAGAAAAAAGCCCCATGGCCGAATAAAGGATGGAGACTATATCTTACAACCACATGCATAAAAACAAGAATTGTCGTGACAATAAATTTGAGGGATGTATTTTCGCCCGCCAAATTGTATTTAATTACAATTGTATTTGAAATACCCATGTTTTAGTATTTAAATACACATGTCAAATACATTACCCAATTTGTAATTAAATACAAATGCAAAATACACAAAGTATTTGAAATACGTATTTCAAATACTTGTATTTGAAATACTGCCCATCCCTGGCAACGAGTCAGTCGACAGGAGGCGCCCCCGTCGGCTGCTAGTCAGCGCTGCTGGTGGCCAAAAAGGGCAACTTTGGGGAGAACACACCACCGAACGATTGGACGCGAACGCTATACAACAGAATTCAGGGCACTCGGACGCTGGAGCTCGAGATCGGGTCCACATTGGTGGCAGCCGCCGGCCATCTCAAAGTTGCAAGAATGCCGCACAAGATGGCGCTACCTGTCGAAGCAAGTTTCATCGCCCGGTCGGTATATACCTTTCTAACGCTGACAAGTCCACAAACACAGCGTGCGATCCACAGAGCCAGGCACGCGCCTGTTCCTAACTAAAAAAAAAAAAAAAAAGAAAAAAAGAAAAAGAAAAAGAACGTAGTGCTCATTTACGTTGCAAATGACACGGGAAATAGGTTCCATGTGTATGGAATGCATTGCCACCAGCGCGATAGGGGGATCGGTGGCCGAGTGGTCTAGCGCACACCAGCTCGGAGCACGTGGAGCGAAAGCTCGCGCCGCAGAACCCAGGGATCCTGGGCTCGAGCCCCACCCCTGCCCGTTTCGATCTGGATGAGCATCGTACCGGCGTGCGGTCGTGTATCACTACTGCGTGATGCACGTTAAAGACCCGAGGCTAGCGGCTGTACCGCACTGGCTAAATTTCTCATCTACAGCTGGGAGACTTGTCGCCCCTGTGAGGCAGACCAAGTTCTAGGCTGTATAAACACACACACAACCCCCCCCAGCGCGACGTGCAGCGTCCCAATGAGCTCGAGCGTGTTTTTGCGCTTGGGGCGGGTCGGGATGTCCACACACGATGACGTCACGCGCATGGCCTTGTCTTAGCAAGGCCTCCACAAAGGTGACGTCGCTGCGAGCCACGTGTTTTGCACGGTAACACAAAGCTTCCGCAAACGTGCTTCCCACACCGTCACAACTGCCGTTCTGTGCGAGCAGTGTGCGTCCATTCTGAGCGTGCTCCTTGAACAGCCAGTTCAAGCATGGTCGTCGAGTGAATACCCCCTTTCTATAAACATTCGAAACCAATTCTCTTTGTTCTATACGGTGCGGGGCCGTTCCAGCTTTGTCCCCGCCAGCATGAACCGCTAACCCGCAGTCCCGTCAACAGTCGTCACGTGACTCTCTCTCTCTCTCTTATTCTTCTAAAACAAAAGAAAAAAAGGAGTCCATTGTTCTCTGGTGCGACGACGTCGAGCGCCGCGATCCCGGCCTGCGGGTCGCTGCGGCTTGCAGCGCGGCGCCGCGTTGACAATGGGGATGCCTTCTTTTGCCCCGTCGGGATTATACGCCGGTTCCCAGGCCGTTTCATTAGGACACGCGTGGGCGGGAGACGTGCTCGCCCAGGACGACGACGACGACGACGACGGAGCACCTTTCCGCCGCCCGCGGACAGAATTCGCGAGACCGCTGCGACGCGTATTCGGAAAAGCTCGTGGAGTGAACGAACGGACCGATTTCGGGACTCTGATTGGCACGTTTTCGTGGCCGCCACATCGCCTGGTTTATGGAGGGGCGGGGGGGGGGGGGGGGTGAGGGGGGGGGGGAGGGGGTGAGGAGGAGGCTGCTAATACATCGTACGAAAGGACACGGAGTTTCTCCGCGGACATTGTGACAGATTTATCCGCGGACACGCCTCACACATCTTCGAAGAAAGTGCTTGCCACGCAAACGGTCGTCCGCGCGAGGCGACCATTCTTTACGATCCACGGATATTATCCACCTTCTGCGGTTTTCAGGATCCGCCGGGGACTCGTGGAAACTCACTCCGCTACTTTTGCTGTCTCTTTTTGTGCAATTAACGGATATACACAACCTTGCGGCATGCTGAAACGCTGTGACGTCGATGCAAAACACGGACCCTTTTGCCCATACCACTCGGCTTCGGCGCGATAGCAGCGCCGCCGCAGCTCAGTGACGTCAAGCCCGCGTGTCGGTCAATATATAGAACGTAGTGCATAAAGAGTCGATAGAAATTGTATAGAAAGAACTTGTCTATACCTTTTATATTAACAATTTGCCAGTTTTTGAAGAAAAAAAGAGGAAATCAATGTCAGTCACTTTCTTTACAATACATCCAAGGAAACATGCACTCATCCTTTGCCGTGTGCACATGCGCAAACATCACAAAAGACGCCACCGAGTGTTTAGAAGACTAGTAATTTAGTGATGTTCACCGCTACAATCATTTGAAAGAGGTCCACCACAAAAGTATAAAGAATTAGAGGTATGTTGCTTTTTTTCATTTTTTTCTTGACAGTCATTTATACGAGATATTGTTTCTTAAGGCTGGTTCCCACACAGCCCCGTTTTCTCACCTTACGTTACGTTACGTTACGTTACGCGACGTTACGTTACGTTACGTTACGCAAGCTTACGTCTGCTTACGCCATAAGTCACTGGGACGTCTGTGCTTCATAAAAAGCGCGGCTACCAGTTCAAAGAGATGGCCTGGCACGCCACGTTCGAGCCACGAATGTTTCAATGATTTACACGTAACATAAGAAAACGAAAGAAACAGGTGCTCTGTGAACCAGCCTTTAGGGTTGGGGAAGTGCACCTTCAACTGTAAAACATTACAAAAGGGGCTATAAATATTTGTCACAGATGGAAAAGCAGCTTCCGCAAGGAGGTATAATTACGACGGGGTGTGATGTCGATTCTCCGTACAGCATCTTATTAAGCTATCGAGTCTAGTCTATACACCTTTTCCACGAGAGCGCAGTCATCTTGAATGTCGTCTCTTCTGGTATACGATAAAACATCGTTTTGATCTCTCCACGCCGCTGGAAGCTGGTCACGAAAAATTTGCGATTTTCACACATTTCTTGTTTTGCCTCACCTTTATTTTTTCGCATATTCCAGGTTTAAATGTCCGATTATTTTTTCGTCCCGCATACCAGATATGGAACTCACGTTACTGAGAACGAAAGAAAAAGAAACTTTTATAGATATTCTACAGGAATATGGTGACAGGAAATCCATGGATACGCGGTGGGTAGAAATTCTGACGCCTTTCTATCGTCCACAGTTTAAAAACTTCAGTTTAAAGAAAACCTATAGAATGATTAGATAGGAAACGTAAAGAGTCGTTAAAAGGTGCATAGGATTTCTAAAAACTGCCTGAATTTTTCTTTTCTTTTTGTAAGCAATCGCTACGGATTCTATGTTTCTGCTGTTAAAGGCGCGAAAAGCCTAGATCATGGCCTCCTCCATAGTCACAAAGCCTGGCAGTTCGACGACGGAGCCATGAGTGCCCGGTCACAGATTCGGAGCGCGAGGATCTGGTAGCACAGACCATTTCTCGGGGAGCTTGTAGTCAGCGCACAGCTTTTGCAGCGGCGAGGACCCGAACCATGGTTTTCAAACCCGACGAGAAAAGAAGCGGTAGCCCGAGGAACGCGAGAAGCACAAGCGGACATTCCATCGCTCGGGACAAGTGTGTTTCGGCGTCTCGCCGCAGCGGGGCGCCCGTTACATGACTCTCCTCTCATCCGTTGCCTTCCTCTCCACTTTTTCACTTTCGGCGGCCGCGTCTCGTGGCGATCTGCCAGGTTTTGTCAGTATAGAGGAGGCTATTCCTAGATCCCTTTGCGTGCGGAATCGCTGTGTCATTCCCACTCCGGCAGTGATTTCGGCCTTGAGCGAGTGGCCGCCCCTGACAAGACCATCTATTATATTAAAGGCTTCCGAACGGGCCACTCTTTATTCTCCATGGAACCTGATCATAGTTGGATGACGCCAAATGGGCTATTCGTCTCTAGACCGATGCCGAGCGCCCTTCGCGGCGTTCACTGAACACGAGGCCCACCCGAGCACTGACGCAGCATTCGTATCCAATCTCTGTCTTCCCTAAATCTCACTGGGATGATGTCAACGTTCTAGAGCACATGTTTTGATTCCTCTATGTTCCGTTGCCCCTGGTCTGAGTGTCCCATTGAGCCATGCGTCATGAAGCAGTTCTTCTGCTTCCGCCCGGATAGCGCTGCCAAGAGATAACACGCTGTCCGCGTGTTTCGGGTAAGATTGGTGAGCACATGTAGTATATTGCAGGAATAGTGGGAAGCTTTAGTAGATCGTTCTGACGCCTCCGATAGAAATGCGGTGCATGCGCAAAGGCGTCCGCGGTGCATGGGGTATCGTTATCGGAATTACTGAAACGATCTACTAAAACGCACTGGCAGAAGCGCCAGTGCGTTTTAGAAAGAAAGAGGCCAAACATCGAACTACAATTACAAATTGTGTTTTGTCTACGTTTATACAGCCGGAAGTTAGTGAGCCTCGATGAGTGTCTGGTGTCTCAGCTGTAGACGAGAAATTCAGCCAGTGCGGTACAACCACCAGAGTGGGGTATTTAACGTGCACCTCGCAGTATTGATACACGACCGCACGTACTTACATCCAGATTGAAACGGGCAGGGTTGGGGATCGAACCCGAGCTCCATGTGTTCTGCAGCGCGAGCTTTCGCTGCACGTGCTCCGCGGCCTGCGGCGCGCAAACACGCTCGGCCACTGGTCCTCAGTGTCACGGGCTACTAGCAACATGACTTGAACGGGAAAAAGAAAGCGGCAATTTATATACTATACGCCTTCTGCTCAGAATGATGCCACAATATTTAAAAGTTTAAGATAAGTTTAAAAACGGAGAACTGGTAAAATTTATTTCTCACAGGCAAACTTAATATCGAAAGCCTGAAAAAAAAATAGTCTTTCCAGTTTTGCGTTTGTACTTTCGTAGAATCTATAAACACTTGCAAGGAGCCGCGCTTCGAGAGCTAGTCTGGCCACCGTGGATGGAAAACACTTTGTTTGGGCGCCAGTCTGGAAACCGTGGGTACGCCTTAGCAATGCTTGACTATCAGACGATCTACGCACACCAGCAACAAGATGGCGAGGTCCAGAGCAAGCGTCTATACACTAACACACTGTTTACAAACACGCCCGCCTTTGCCCACAGGAGCTGTACGGGTCATAGAGGTATTATAGTTAGGGTTCCGCGTTTCCGAATAAATCCGAAAAACTCCGAAAAACACCCGCTGATGAATGAAATTTTGGTCCATTCGGATTTATCCGATTAACTCCAAATTTCGATATACCAGTCCCCCCCCCCCCCCCCCCCCCCCCACACACACACACACAGACACACACACACACACAAAAATTACAATTAATGGTTTGATCAGCGTGTAGAGTCAATAGTCTTAGGAAAATGCCACCAGACTTATCTTTCAAATTTCGCTCAGGACAACAGGTCATATAGTCACGACAGAAGTTGCTGTTTATTTTTCCAGTTTGAGTCATGCTATTTGTGCTTAAGAGGAAGAAGAGGTTGTGTCTTTGTAACAGTAAAAGCTATGGACCATAGAGGTTGCATAAAGTGGGGAAGAGGGACAGGTGAGACTTCTCTATTACATTCTTTACCACTCAACCTCGCGCGGTCGCGCGGTAGGTTGATGGAATGGCATGAAATGAATACATTATTCCCAGCGAAAACCTCCAGGCGTTTATTGATTTTAAGGTACTGACATTTATCGAAGCAACACTCGTATGCAACTTTTGTCGTAGGACAAATTTGTATTGTCAGTTGTAATGGCACCAACGCCAAATCCAACTGAAGAAAATTTAAATTCATACAATCGTGTTTTTTTTTTTTTCAGCATACGTTTACACCCGGATATTATTTATTTATTTTTAATAAGAAGCACTGCCAAATGAGACTCCGAATTTCAGAGAATTCTGAATCAAACAAATATAAACTCCGATAAACTCCGAATTTTCGGCAAAAAATAAACTCCGAAAAACACCCTCCGACTTTGACGAAAAATAAATTCTGAAAGCACGGAACCTTAATTATAATGTACGCTAGAGGTTCAACTGGAGCTAGTGTGCTGCTGCAAATTGAAGCAGACAGCAACCAGTCGGATATTCAGTTCCGGTAATGAATTTCTATGGCAAAAAGCGATTGCGATTTCTCCCTGCGCTTGATTATAGGAGCACATATCACGAATAATTCGTACGTACTAGGAAGCTTGGAACATTTCTCAGTCACGCAGACGAAATAATTGGTCGGTTACAGCGTTTTTATTTCAAATTCGTGGAATAAAAAATGGTGCTAAAACCGCTTCGTACGTGTATTTATATTCACTATCGGACACTGTTAGCGCGAACACGGCGTCGACGCTTTTCAGCATGGGGGATATACGCGTCAAACGAAGGAAGGACATCTGGAAAACCTAGAGAGACGCCAAGAACTACGCAGTAACACTGGAGAAGTAACTCTTTGTGCATGCAGACGATCAATATAAAAACATCTAATACAAAACGCTACATGTTGTTGAAATTCGAAAGATGTCCGTCCTTGTCCGTTCTTTCTTTTTGTTTATTCTTTCTGCAACAAGTTATCAAAACCAACGCCGCTCACGTTCAACTATATAAAAATAAATAGGTACTACTGTATTCTTTCTGCTCATGAATATGTACAACTATGCTTGTTCTTCGTTCAATACATCACCAACACGCTCGAAATCTTTGAAATTATGGAGAAGCCAGAGAACAGGTGTCCGATAAGAGCTGCCCGACAAAGGAAATAATTAAAAGACACACCTTTCATAGCCCGCGTACTTTATTCTTTACATTTCGAATGTTTTTTAACCGCTCGTAAAGGTACATGATGGAGTCATTTTCATAGAGTGACATAACGGGCGTATTAACAATATACAAGCGCCACCGGAATGCTGACGAACTTTGAACACACTGTATAGTCCTTTCGATCGTTATTTTGCTTAGAATGGTCGCTCGTTTTTACATATCTGCCGTGAAACACAGGTTTGGGCATGAAATTTAGCGAAGTTTAACATCGTCCAGTCGCAAATAAAAATACTGTAACTAAAGAAATTGACCTGATCGCTGGGCGCATGCGCAGACTCTGAGAGAGGGGAGGAAAGGGAAAGGTGCCATTTTTGGTGGCTCTCTCGCCCGCTGGGTCGCTCAGACAGTGCTGGTTATGCTTGACTCTTCCGGTATTCTCGCGGCTTGGCTTCATAGTCGTCATGCCTCACCACCGCGCAGCAGAAGGTTGCACAAATAAAAGCAAACATTGTTAAAATGCCAAATTTTATAAAGTTCTTGTAGCCTTTGGCGGGTGGTGCACGAAAGCACCCGATGTCAATCTCCCCGTCGTTTTTGACCCTGCTTTCAAGAGCAAATGACGAGAGTCCCCCGTGTCAAGTGGCTAAAACATCAATGTGACGGCGGGACATTCTGCTTTTAACTAAAATACGGTAAATGTGAACAGGATGATATACCTGAAGTTGGGCTAGGAAAAGGAAAACGCAAAAGGACAAGGAAAAAGGACAGGTAATGTCTCCTGAGACGTTGCCCGTTTTTCCTTTGCGTTTTCCTTTTCCTACCTCAGTCTCAGGTTTAATAATTGAAAATGAGCGTGTTGCTGATTAGATACGAATACATGAAAGGATAAAACATCAAGGACGGGGACGGATACAGGACTTCTTGAAAGAGGTACAATTTCCGTCCCTCTCCTCGATGTTCCATCAAGCTTTCATGTATTCAACTTACACCAGCTCGCCTGCACTCTGACCATTTTTTTGTTAATAGTAAACGTGCAAACGAGGTTGCGTGACGTAATCATGCCGTACACGGTACTGAATTAAAAAATAACAGCATAAAGCTTTCCGTTTTTCAGGCGTGCGCTATACACATCTCGTCTTGCAACGTTAAAAAAAGAAAAAAAACATTTAAGGCGAGCGGAACGAATTTAAACCTTACGGAGACAGAACCTTGATGAAATTTCTTGGCAACCCACCGTGAACTTGATGCTGTTTGCTGTTTGCCCTGTTTGCTGGGCCCACTTTGTCGAAAATTCGTAAACGTGCCGAATTCAAAGATGGATTGTTTCTAACATACCGTTCCTTACTTAAAGACGGTGCAGGCCATCTTTCGCGATATCTAGACGGTCCAGATTTCGCACCGTCCGAGTTCGTTTACACATTTCCGAATACGGCAATGTCCCGTGCCCTCGCGCGGTACGCAGGACGGCGAAGTGACGGACGCGATAAGCGTGAATAACTTAAGCGATCAAGGAGAGTAAAATCAGGTGTTTGTAGTGGCCGGGCCTCATAAACGGAGCTCACAAGCTCTGCACAAGGTGGATGGTTGGGTCGGTATCCAAGCTGCAGTCACCATTACTTTCCTTACATAACACTCTGCGACTCTGCTTTGAAAGCAGCCCCTATTTTAGTTGCTTGCAAGACGCGACACCGAAGTGACGATGAAGTGACTCCGAGTCGATGGTAAGAACCGATGCGGCGTCGGCGGTCTGTATCCTAGACATTGACTTTTGTTAATCCTCCAGGTCGTTCTCAGCCATTTCGAAGAAAATGTGCACGCAAAGCGACGACAGAAAGACACGTTCAGATTGGTGAAGGACGGAACAACGCAACCAGAGAACACACGCAAACACATGGACCGGGAGACAAGGCACGCCTGGCGCGGACGACGTTGAGACGGTCCCGGAGCCACCAAAAGTGTTTCGAGGGATTCCCGCGAGGGCGCGCCACGATCATGGCCAAACTCTGAAAAAGGTCAATTATACTTTTACGATGTTTATCAATGTACATACTATTCGGTACAGCCCAAGCAAGAAAAGTTATGTGTTATTTTCCGGCGAAGAGACAAAATGCACGCGCGTTTTCCCATAGGAATGCACAGGAGCACCGGAAAAGCAGACTGGTTGCTGTCTGCTTCAATCTGCCCCTCGGAAGTCGCATAGACACTAGCGCCAGTTGAACCTCTAGCGTACATTACAATAACTCAACGGCACGAGCCCTGCGCGAGAGCAGAATCCAGATTCGCCCGAGGCGAAGCATCTGCGCATGCGCACTGCCGACAGCAGCGCCACCGCAGTGCCGTGGCGTCAGAGAGTGGCGTCGGTCTATAAACGTTTTTTGTTTCCCGACGTTCTCAGGTCACGTGGGTTTCGTATCTGGCATGCGGGACGAAAAAATAAATAAAACATTTCAACCTGGAATATGCGAGAAAATATAGGCAAGGCAAAACAAGAATGCGTGTCAATCACGCATATTTTCGTAAACACCTTCCAGCGGTGTGGAGAAGTCCAAACGATGTTTTAACGGATAGCGGTGTGACGATCGATGTTCAAGGTGGCTGCGCCCTTGTGGAATGGGTGTATTGTAACTAAGAGCTTAACAAACTCGGGGCGTGGCTCATGTTATTTATCGCTCCTTGCTTCGTGCTAAATAAACGAAGTGAATTGAATGGATTGCGTTTTCGGGGTTCTTATCGGTTATCTTATGCAAAGCTAGCAGTCGCCGGAACGCGATAATGATCTAACCATCCGTGTTCCGCCACTGCTAGCTTTGCGCCTGCTTCACGAGTGGTAACTTTGGCGCGCCCCCGAGTTTCCCGCGAGCTTCAAGTCGTTCTAAAAGGAGTTGATTTAGTGGTTTCGGTGGCGCTCTACAAGTCTCTAATTCGAACCATACCGTATGTTTATTTTTACTAATTAAAAAGTTAATTAACGAATTTTCATGAATTAGCTGACTTATTACAAACATTAGTCACCCATATACTGTCCCTCTGGCTGTACAACTCACCTGCGCAAACGGTATTAGTCCATCTTTTACAAATGTATTGTAATATAGCTGTTCAAATAAATAATAAAAAAAACACCCAGCATATATATATATATATACATATATACTAGTATATATATACAGGGTGTTTCAGATAACTTAGGCCAAATCGCTCCTGCGAAAACTACTCATCGCAACGAAAAAAGCTTCTTGCCGTTTTGGTCCTAGGCCAGGGGCCCATTTAGAAAATTTATTAAAGTCCGGGATAATTAAGTTGCGATTTTTTTTCTTTTGCGCAATTACCTTATTTAGTATTGTGTTTAAGGGCGTGGTTTCAATTAGAAAATTGCTCAGCATCATCAAAAAACACTAAATCAACAAATTGCAGAACGATAGAAGGCACGCGAAGCATTTTACGGCTCTCTGAAAAACCGCACAAATTCGAACGGGTTTTTAAGTTTAGTTTTGCTATCGGAGCGCATCTCAGCCCCGGCGGCACCGCGCCCCGTGCAGAGATAGTGCCACCAACCTCTGCTGCGCTGTCATCGCGCGACGCAGCAGAGGCTGGTTGCACTATCTCTCCACGGGGCGCGGTACCGCCGGAGCCCAGATGCGCTCCGATAGCAAACCGAAACTTTAAAACCCGTCGATTTTGTGCGGTTTTTCAGAAAGCCGTAACATGCTTCGCGTGCCCTCTATCGTTCTGCAATTTGTTGATTTAGTTGTTTTCGATGATGCTGAGCAATTTTCTAATTTAAACCATGCCCCTAAACACAATATTAAAAAAGTTAATTACGCAAAAATCTTTAACAACTTAATTATCCCGGACTTTAATAATTTTTCTAAATGGGCCCCTGGCCCAGGACCAAAACACCTTAAGCCTTTTTTTGTTGCGATGAGTAGTTTTTGCAGGAGCGATTTGGCCTGCGTTCTCGGAAAAACCCTGTATATATATATTCGGTTCTTAATATTTTAATTTTCCTTTCAGATATCAGTTTCAGACATGAACACCCATTAAGAGAGGCCTGTACGTATGCGGGATTCGACTCTCTAGAACACGTTTCCGATTTCTGCGTACCTTGCAGGTCGACTTTCCGTCCTTTTCTCCCAGCATCTTTCACGCCTTTTTTTTTCTTTCCTTTTTGTGCTCCGGTCGTGCATCATTACGCGCCAGACGGCGCTCTCTCCTCGATTCGAAATCGCACACAAAAGGTGCGGACACGCCCCAGCGGGAAAGAATCGTCCCGAATCCCGAACTCCACGCTGGTGTCCGTCTAGGCTCCAAGAGGAGAGGGGGCGCTACGGTCTGGAACCTCGAAGGAAGGCTCCCGGAACCATCGAGCTGTCCAAAGTTGGACCGGGATCACACACACGCGCTATGGCGAAACCCAAAATCCATTATTTCCTTTTTTTATTTATTTGTGGGAAAGGGGGTTGGTTTGGAGCTAAGACTGAGGAAGGGGAAAGGGGGGACTGGATTATTTTATGAGAAAACAGAGTTCTGAAGCTCCCCTCCCCCTTCTGTCTACACCACAGTACTCGCGAGCTCGCCTCCCCAACTCCCGATTGGTTCACGTACCAGTGACGTGTCGCTTCTTCTGGGCCCTGATTGGTCGGTTTCGTCGAGCGGATCGGTGACGTAGTGTGGAAGCGATGCTGCGATTGGTTCTGATGGGTTTGGGGCCTGGGCTTCGGTCCGGGTCGGTGTGGGGAGCGGAGCGGCGGGAGTTGTCCCTAATTGACCGAGTCCGCGCCCGGCGTAGGGACCGGGCACAAAAGACTCCTCGGCCAAGAAAATGAGACGAGTGCGGCTAACGAGGGCGGGACTCTCTTCGACAACGGTTTCGGTTCGGGTCCTGGGTGGCCCATTTGCGGCGGGTAACGAGCTCCGGAGAGATGGACCCTCTTGTGTTTTTCTTCTCCCCCCTTGTCTTTGCCTTAAGATCTTCAAGAGAAGGCACGTCCTTGGAACATTGGTGCGGCGGAATGAACCAGAAACTTGGCGAACCGGCAATCCCCTACTTCCCTAGTTCGTAAGGATATCCATCTAAGCACCTTTCCACCGCTCATTACTGGCACAAAATTGGGATTCACTCGGTTGTGGCCAGTGTTGGCGGTAACGGGTTACCTGTAACGGCGATAAAGGTAACGCGCTATTTTTTACGGTAAAATGGTAACATGCAGAAACTTGGCGAACCGGCAATCCCCTGTTTCCCTAGTTCGTAAGGATGTTCATCTAAGCACCTTTCCACCGCTCATTACTGGCACAAAATTGGGATTCACTCGGTTGTGGCCAGTGTTGGCGGTGACGGGTTACCTGTAACGGCGATAAAGGTAACGCGCTATTTTTTACGGTAAAATGGTAACATGCAGAAACTTGGCGAACCGGCAATGCCCTGTTTCCCTAGTTCGTAAGGATGTTCATCTAAGCACCTTTCCACCGCTCATTACTGGCACAAAATTGGGATTCACTCGGTTGTGGCCAGTGTTGGCGGTAACGGGTTACCTGTAACGGTGATAAAGGTAACGCGCTATTTTTTACGGTAAAATGGTAACATGCAGAAACTTGGCGAACCGGCAATCCCCTGTTTCCCTAGTTCGTAAGGATATCCATCTAAGCACCTTTCCACCGCTCATTACTGGCACAAAATTGGGATTCATTCGGTTGTGGCCAGTGTTGGCGGTAACGGGTTACCTGTAATGACGATAAAGGTAACGCGTTATTTTTTTTCGGTAAAACGGTAAAAATGTTTTATCGTTAGATGCAGTAATGGTAAAACGTAACGGTAACATGTTTTACCGTTACATGTTGTTTTATACAGTAATGGTAACCTACTTACGTTACTTATTTCGAGTAATGTGTAACGTAGTTACATTAGTGGTTACATCTTCCCATGATATAAAAAAAAATTACACGTGTTTCTAGTCCGCGAGGTGCGAATCGCACCTCGAGGACTCGTCCACACACCTTCAAAACCGAAACGAAAAAAAAAAAAAAAAAAAGAAAAAAAAAATATATATATATATATATTATGGTATGTTTCTGAAATGACAGAATATTTCTTGAAATATGGAAGTTATATGCATACATTTGCACGTCAAAACGGTTAAACGTTTTAATTCATAAAAAAAATTGAAAGCCGTTTACAACTCCCTGTAACGCCGAATTAGAGCGCAGCTCTTGAGGAGGAGGAGGGAAGGGTACTGAGGGGGTGGGTCAAGTGACCTTGGGGAGCGGGGGGGGTCACGTGACCTTGGGACGTCACGTGACGTCGGGGGGGGGTCACGTGACCTGGGGCCACGTGACGATGCCGATGACGTCATCAGTGACGTCACTGATGACGCCATCAGTGATGATGACGATGCGGATGCCGGTGACGTCATCAGGGGCGATGACGTCAACGGGGGGTCACGTGACCAGGGTAAACATCGTGACCCTAGTAACCCTTGTGAGGGCAACTCTCGTGACCCTTGTGAGGGTAATTCTCGTGACCCTCGTGAGGGTAACTCTCGTGACCCTCGTGAGGGTAACTCTCGTGACCCTCGTGAGGGTAACTCTCGTGACCCTTGTGAGGGTAACTCTCATAACCCTCGTGACCCTCGTGAGTGTAACCCTCGTGAAGGTAACCCTTTTGAGGGTAAGTAACCCTCGTGAAGGTAACCCTTTTGAGGGTAACTAACCCTCGTAACCCTCGTGAGGGTTACGAGGGTAAGTAACCCTCGTGATCCTCGTGAGGGTAACCCTCATGAGATTAACCCTCGTAACCCTCGTAATCCTCGTGAGGGTAACCCTCATGAGATTAACCCTCGTAACCCTCGTAACCCTCACGAGGGTTACGAGGGTTGCGGTTACGCCGACGGCGACGCCGACGCCGCTCAAGCCGGGAACGGGCGCCTAAAGGCACGACCACATTGGCGTCGCGGAGGCCTGCGGCGCGGCGGTCGGCGCTGCCGTTTGCCGACCCAAACCAGTTTTCGGCTTCAACGGCGCGACGTACGGCGCCGCAGAGTCAACCGCTCCGTGCGCGGTTCAAAGCCGGGCGCCGCACGCCGCAGAAGAGAGGAGCCAATGGGAAGTGGCGTAGATAGTGACGTCGCGATGCCATGGCAACGCTCAAGCCGGTCCTCGGCTCGTCTTTCACGTTCCGAAGGACGTGTTTCGCGTCGTCTGCTCTTCCTATTTTCCCCCCATGCCTTCCCCAACGGAGCGGTTCCTTGAAACTGTGCGACTGTTTCCCTTTTTATATGACAAGACGCAGCCAGACTACCTAGATAAGGACGCTAAGAACAACCGCTGGGAAATTATAGGAGAGGAACTCGGAATTACAGGTGAGTTTCTCCGTGGCACTTGTTGCATGTCGTCTGTGTTGTGACGGATGTCGTGTTGATTTGGTGACACTTTCGAAAGTAGAGTTCATCTCTGGCGCGCCGCCGGGGCAGCAAAGCCCCGGCGGCGCGCCAGACCTGTCCTGTCCTTCGGTGTTTCGGTAAAACCAACTCGGCCGGGCCCAAAACCTGCGCCTCCTTCCCTTCAGAGCGCGGCGACGTCGCAAGATCAACGAACAGGCTAGGATAATCACATTCACGCTGATCACCAGGTCATTATGGGTTCCTACCATGTGTGGCAGCGAGTGCGGAACGGAAGAATGTAACGAAAAGCAGACGACGAAAGAGCGGGAAATCCGACGGGAGGCGCGATCGGGGGAACCAGTGCTGTCACGTGACGCCTGCAAAACGGAGGCCAATGTGGACTCCTCGCGTTGGGACGCCGGACGGCGGTGCCGCCCGGCGGCGCCGCCCGGTGGCGCCGTTCACGCTAGTGTGGTCGGGCCTTAAGAGCTGCGCTCTACGAGGTAACGCAAAATTAACGCGCGTTACTTTTGATAGGTAACGGTAAGGATTTTCTTTTCTTTGCAAATAACAAGTAACGTATTTCGCAACTTTTTTTTTTTTTCGCTAACGCCTACGACGCTGGTTGTGGCGTTACCCATCTCAGTAGTTACCTGACCGGTGAACAGGGGGCGCTGACACGCGCCGCGCCCCTTGTGGCTTCAATTTGGTCGGTTTCGGTTCCAGCTGGCTCGCGGTTGGGTTGGTGTGTTATGTCGTTTTCGCTTAGTTTTGTGATATAAATGCATCACTTGTGGTTGAGAACCAATGATACAGTGGTAATGGGCCACCTTGAGAACTACGACGTAGTTACGAGCCTAAATTGTGGACGTTTTAACGAACACCTTCATGTGATCATGTTCCTCGTTCGGCCAGGTTTAGCGGCGAAACGACTGAAACGGTGCCGGGGGAGGGTTCGCGATGTCTACGGATGTATTGGACGGACCCGCCGATACGGGGTTTCCATACAAATAAACGAATGAAGAGAGCGATGCATGGAGGCAGCGAAAACGCAGGTCGACGGCCTGACTAACAATGTGCTGAATCGCTCAGAACAGATGAACTCCTAAGTTTAGTGCTCACTGTTTCGTTTTCGAGAACACCAACGTTTTGTGGAAATTGCAGACCGGAAACGCCCCCCCCCCCCCCCCCCCCCTGTAATGACGCATGGAATGCAAAAGAGAAGAGATATTGTTTCTATCGCTTTATTTAAAAAAATTAAGCAGACGAGAAATGTTTCGGTGGTTCTTCCTAGGCCGAGCGGGACATCTTTTAAACCATCGGCCCCGCTAAAGTATTCATTAGCAGGATTTCATAATGTTTACCCAAGGAAAATACCTATTATACGGACATGTCCTTACAACGTATTGCGAATATGAGCCTGACGTCTGTTTTTTTCATATAAATTGCGGAATAAAATTAAATTGCGCGAGAAAATTGACCTCCGGGAAATTAGGCTCAAGTCAAATGTCAGGCACCACTTCAAGGATTTGTGGGGACGGATCACTAGTTGTTTGAACAGATACGATTTTTACTTTCAGCGGCGTCGATGAGGAAATCCGGCAACAACAACGCTGCACTCGAGTGATTTTCATGCAGACGGCTTCCTTTTCGGCGTCACATATTGCCTACTTCGAGTACTTTTGTCAGGTACTCACAAGCTGTTTGATAACACGTTTTTCACCCGGGGAGCCCAACTTTTTTTTTTTTTTGTCTAAAAAATTAATTTAAGTGGATATAATAAGAAAACTGAATCACTGGAGGCATGAGACCGAGCACAGTCTCTAGTTTCCTTATATTCATAAATAAACAGACCAAGCGAATGTTCATATACCGCAACAATGATTCCCCCATATAATCATAAAAAATGTTTTGGATTTGTTATGAAGGCAGAGCACGATGCCTTAAAAGGAACGCATAAAGTGACTCTTTGCCTTGTCAATCTTTGCATTCTTTAAGATCATAAATGCGTGATCATAAATATACCTCGCGGTTCTTATCATGTCATTATCACTTAACCGCTGACAGTTAATAAAATTTGCGCTGTAATAAATAATTGATCTCTCAACCCTCGTGTGTCTTAGATTCATCTACATACTCAATGTGCGCCAGTGCTAACACTGATTCCTTTCCTCGCACGTATCCGGTACGCTGACGGTGCAAATAGTCAGAACTTGCTATAAAATGAAGTGCAGAAGTTGTGAACGAAATGATTGCATGCTTGAATGCAGTGAGGTAGTAACTCACGCTCCACAAAACAAGGCAAAAAAGGAAAAAAAGGAGAAAAAAAAACGCTCTAAAAGCGCGATTAAATACAGAAATGGCGCGCAACGCCACATTATGGCGGCCGCGTCACGTGATTCAAAGGTGGCGGGCAAACGCGATCCACCAATTAAACATAGAGATCAGCGTTCCACCCCAACTCCCTAGGCGGCCATTTGCATTGACATCGACAATGTGCATGCAGATCAATCCCGAAAATCAAATTTTGTGTTTGAATCTTCAGACAAAGGGAAGCTAGCCCGCCTCGAATGACGTCTGGCATTTTCGCTGTAGATGTGCAGTTTGATCGGTGTACGCCTTGTGACCTCGGGCTAACCTTGATCGCGCATCACGCAGTACCCATTTCCCCACCGTACATCGGTACGGCGTTCATCCAGATCGAAAGGGGCAGTGGTCCGGATTCGACCCATACAACGTATCGGTTCTGTAGATCCTTTGTTTAATCTCCACCTCTTGGTAGACGAGCCTAGTGCCGCCGGGTCGCGTCCACGCAACTTCCACTGCGCGTTAAAGATGCTACCTTGTCATATTTGTTCGCTCGTCGCAGCACTGACCGCTAAACAATCCCCCACCTAAACATTATGCGTAGAAGCCGGAACATCTAAAACGTGACGCGGCGCGTGGGGAAACATATGCGGTCGATTTGGTATATTCATGAGCGGTTATGTTCAACCTTGACTACGCGAGCAACTTGGTTCACTCGACGCGGCGTCACGCGGCGGCTCTTCTAACAAGCCACGGACGGGGCATGGGTTTTCGCTCGAGCACGTGTGAAAAGCGCCGCGCACGAACGGGCTGAGCCTCCCCCCGGGCTCGACGTTTTTGTGCCGAGTCACGGACCAACGGACCGCGACCGAGGACATCGGGCAGTCGGTAAAGCCGGCGAGTTCGGAACGCTTTACGGGTGACCGTCGGCAGCTCCGCGGGTCTGGCTGTGTATGGCTTCTTCCGTTTATGTTTGCTAAACGATCGCCGGCCACGGCTGCGCGTTCGCGGTGCGGGAGGTTGTGCTGGTGGACGTGGTCCGGTCGCGTGTTTACGTTGTTTAGGGTGAACGAGACGTGCTAATAGCTGTGTTTTGAGTGTGTGCGTGCACCTTTACGGACCTGCGTGCGTGTGCGTGTACCGGCGCGTATGTGCGTGTGTGTGTGTTTGTTTCCTTGCTCAAAACCCCTTGCAGATCAGTGATCAGCTTGCCGGCATAAAACTGAGAAATGTTCTTTCCGTGATGTCTCATACGCAATTCCGAAGTTTCAGATTTTTCACTCTAGTAGTCGAGCCGCTATCTTTCATTTACTCGCGGTACCAGGAAACCGATTGGGAGCGAGAACTGCGTACATTCCTGTCGAGGTTACTTTTCTGGAAACCGTACACCAATAAAAATAAATATCACGTACGCTCGACACGTGGGTTACTCTCAGAGATTTCTGAATAACGCGGTATGGCGCACTTGTTCGGCAGGGATATTAATAAAAATAAGTTCGAATTTTCGTTCTTTTTTTCTTCGATTAACTGGCACGTTTTCGCCGATAAAAGACTGAAGAAAACTTCTCAGTCACCAATTGATGGGGGCGGGATTGAGTGAGTGAATGTCTAGGAGTGAGGAGTGAGCAAGTGTTTCTGTGTGAAGACGGACTGGTGTGCGTTTGCCAGTGAGTGAAAGAATATTTGGGAGTGAGGAGAGAGTAGTGAGCGTTTGCCCGTGAGGTGAGAGAATGTTTGGGAGTGAGTGAGTGGGGTGACAGCGCGAGTGAGTGCGAGGGATCGATTGAGAGTGAGCCTCCTGGATGACAAAGATGTAGTGGTGAATTTTCGGCGTCCCCTCAATAAGGCCAACACGGTGCACAGATTTAACACCGTTCGCGTTCGGCTGTGGTTCCCAATCGATCAGGGAGAACCCGGATCTTTTAGGTGACGCTGAAAAGGCACCACTACGGCTTCGTCCTCTTGTTTCCGTGATCGACGGGTGAGCGAACATTTGTGCGTGTGTGGTGAGTGGTGAGAGTTTGTTCAACAAGCGCGTCCGTAAGTGAGTGATACGTTCGAAAGTGAGTCAGTGCTGACTAGGACGCGAATGAGTGCAACTGGGTGAATGAAGCGGAGAAAAAAGTATGATTCTGCTCTCGCGACGAAAGAACGGGGAAGATGGGAGCGGGGAGAGAAAAAGAGTAATCGTATTCTCTCCCGAAAAGAGACATCGCGGACGGGGTTTACGAACGCGGGGAAGTCCGCGACCGGACGTCAACGGGGAGCAACAGACAGCCGCCCCCGCGACCAACTTGCCGGGCCATCGTCGTCCATCCCCAAAGAGGCTCAAGAGCAGCGCCCAAAGAAACGGCGTCCTCCCCCTCATCCGGCTTCCCTTAAGAGAGCGACCCGGCGGGCCGAGCGACGTTTACGACGAGCTCGTGATGGAGTGGTCCCCGCTTCCAGCGTCGTCGAGGAAACCAAAGGAAGAAGGGGAGAGACTCCTCGACGCCACGCACCTCAACGCCATCCATCAACTTAATCACGGACCGGCCCCGTGACAACCCCGCTGCCGTTCTAACCCCCGTGGTCTCGTCCGAGTTGGCAGCGCCGTTTTCGCCCTACGAAGGGATTGAACCGATCAACCTCGGCCGCCCCGTCACGTGAGGCTTCTCCTCGATGCACGCGTGCATGCGGAGAAGAGCGTCGCGTGAGGGGTGGAAGCGAGTCGCGACAGCCTTATTGGCCGAGTCTGCTCGCGAGGTTTTGCCGCGCCGTCTCGTTAGGGGTGTGGGGGGGTGCTGTGTAGTTCCGCTGTTCGTGCCGGCTGGAAGCCGGAGGCTATAGGACACAGCCGGACAACGGTGGGCTTTAAATTTGCTTCATGGGTTGTGTGTGTTTGCTCTCAGCGGCTACGGTAAGAAAAAGTTATGTGGGTCTTTTTTTTTTTCTTTTGCTGACGTGTCACAATTTAACTGAGCAATCAGGGTGTTCTTCGCGGGAAACTGGTCTGAAAGGACTCCCCTTCTTCTATTTTCCTACCCATCCTTTTTAGGTTCTCTGCCTTCGGACGGTAAGCCTTTCATGTTTTGGAAAAAGAACCCTTCTTTATACTGTGAACTCACACACTTATAACGCTTTTTTTTTATTTTTGTGTTTCAGATAACCTTGCAGCGACATTCAACCTTACAGGAGGGCGCTGAATAGGTCTGTCGATCATCGCGTTGAACTAGTTGTATTCGTTCTTTCGTGGGCTCATTGAACGATGGAACCACCTGTGCTCCAGTCACCGATAAACTGACAGGGTGGTGGAACGTAGTACATTCTTGCCGGACAGACCAAGCGCCCGCCTTTCGTCGCTTGACTCTGCTCTCTGCGCGTGAGTATGGGTGGAAAACCTTATCACGCGGTGCAAGACGGTTGACTCGGCCAACGAAACTTTGTCTTAGGTCACCTTCCCTGCAAATAAATGTAGTGCTTTTTTAATGATTTCAACCCATTCTCTTGTTCTTCTGCGACTTATTAGCTTTTGAAATCGGCAACTTTGATGGTCTGAGCCCAGCGCTGAAGCAGTTCGCTCCTTGAACTTCTACGACAACGCGTAACAACAGAATGGCGGAGAAGACTCCGTTGGTGTAAACGCCCTACACGTTTCGAGAACAATTTACTGCCAAGGCAAGGTGACCCAAAAAGTCCCGAAACGTCGTACATCCCAAATCACGCGTAAATCTCACGCGTAAACCTAAAGGTTCGAAACGACTCCCGTTTGTACGCAGAGGCGCGACCACGCGGCTACATTTTATTTCACCGCGCGATACGAACGTTCAGAACCTGTACGTGAGGAATAGGCAACATGCGAACGCCTCGCGACGCAGGTTTTATTTTTAATACGAAAGCATTAACTGTCCCGTGGAGCGAAGCCGGCGTCGTCTGCAGCAGCAAACCATCATATCAGATGCTTCGTCGCGGAAGTCGGCGGGGCGCTCAAGGTCAAAGCGGACGCGCCTCAGAAAGAAAACACAAAGAAAAGCACAGCAACGTAGATGCATCGTCACAGAAGACGTGGAGCCGGCGGCGGGTACTGCGCCTGCGCAGTGGGGATGCGTGATGTCACCGCCGGATCGCCATGTTTTTTTGTGCTTTTTTTTTCAGACGGCTCTTTTTGTGCAAGACGTGGCGTGCTGCTTGCTGAAACGCTTTGGCATTCCTACACGTAACGAGTCTTAAGTGTCCCTCCGATGTTTTTATATATTATTATTATATGATTTATTCTCCTCGCTAGTAAATGATGGGGAAAGAGCAAAAAAGCCGCATTAGACGGCTTGATCAGGTCTCGGCTTCCATCCATTCAGCAGCAACGTGACAGGCACGTTCAAGCGACGTAGACACAAATTATTACTCAGCACTTCGCAAGAAGAAAAGAAAGGCAATAAAAGTAACAACAATTCGCACTACAAAAAATTTGAAGGATACTGTTCCAATAACCGAAGATTCAGAACCCAAATGAAGAGGTGCGCTTAACGTTTCTGAACTCTCGAAGTTTTCTGGTGTCCGCGTGAATATCATGGGAATGTAACAAGTTTCCAAGTCTTGGGATTCGGTAGGCCAACATTCCTTTACCGGTGCTCAACGGAAACATTGTTACTTGCCAATAGTCTGAGTCTCTTACTTCGTAGCTCACGAGATGTCGCTGCAGTTTACCCAGTCCCATCAGAAAAAAGGTTTTACATTGCTGTCCCGTTTTCAGTTTTATGGATCGCTTGGGGGGGGGGGGGGGGGGGGGGATTTGCAAAGGTTGTGAACATTTAGTACGTTATAATTTTACTCAAGAGAGCTCCTACGCCCCCAAGACCATGCTTGCACCACAGCCTCCCAAGACTTCAGCCATTAAAGCGTTGAACCCTTTCTCTCTCTCTCTTTCCCGTTTCAAACAGTACTAATTTCCCTCCCCGGTTTCGAAAAGGTCACAGCTCCTAGCTCTAACATCTCTGAGTCATATAAGGGGAGGGAGCTAAAATTAATATCGCGATTCAAGACCGGGATCACCTGCGGTAACGGTTGGGTTCGCCTCGACGCCACGCTACAGCGGTTCCTTGAGCAGCAGCGTGTTCGCGTTCGAAGGTACTTCCCTACCCTTTTTCCCCTCCTTCCCGCACGCCCCCTCCTTCGGATGAAATTGGAGGAATCGGGGAACGACCCGCGTCGCCATGGCGGCGCACGTGAGATACCAGCATGACGGGTCAAAGGAATGCTACGCCCCCCCCCCCCCCCCCCCCCCGCTTCCCCTCCCCCCCCCCCCCGCCTTCTCCTTCCCTTCTTTTAGAAACGGGAAGGGTGCAGCGCTGTTGAAGGTAGGCGATGGTCGCAGCGCTGGAGCGAAAAAAGTTTCTAATTAAAAAAATATTTTTATTTAATATTTTTGCGTTGCTAGCGGGAGCTCGTGCCGTCACTTTGAACACGTTCTGCAGTGTCATAGCCTCCTCTATACTGACAAATCCTGGCAGATCGCCACGAGACGCGGGCGCCGAAAGTGAAAAAGGTAGAGCGGCAGACAAGAGTCATGTAACGGGCGCCCCGCTGCGGCGAGACGCCGAAACACACTTGTCCCGAGCGATGAAATGTCCCCTCGTGCTTCCCGCATTCCTCGGGCTGTAGCCTCTTTTCTCGTCGGGTGTGAAAATCACGTTGCGTTGGTTCTAGCCGCTGCAGAGAGCTGTGCGCTGAATACCAGACTCCCCAAGAAATGCTCTGTTCTACCAGATCCTCGTGCTCCAAATCTGCGCCTGGCACTTTATGGCTCCGTCGCCCAACTGCCAGGCTTTGTGAGTATAGAGGAGGCTATGGCAGTGTATATACGATCTACGCAACGACTTTATTGCGCGGATACATACACGGCGAGCTATTGCCCTGCCTCAAGAGTTGTTACTAGCCTCCGCTGTGGACGAACAGTTTGGTGCGACTGCTCACCACAGGGAGTCTTTATGAAATGCACGACGCGATAACAATTATACACGACCGCGTGCCGGTGTACGGCGCTTGTCCGATCGAAACGGGCAAGCGAAAGTGGGGAAAGACGCACTTTAGATACATAGCTGTCTCCCTTCTCATTTGGCTCCACTGATTAGAAAGGTCCAGTGATGGGCGTTCCAAGTGCGTCACCTGGAACTGTGCGTACACACGAGCAGAACCTTAAGCCGCAGTAACACGTACCACTCGTCTACATTATTCAAGAGACAATGCGTTCGCTGGAGACCGGATGACATAATTATATGCGGTCGCGCATCTAGGCTCTGCAGACAGTTCTTGTATGACCAGTGACCACTGTGACCGTCATACAAACAAACACTCCCAAGACAGTGTTTGCAGACTGTCTTGGACAAGACCACGACAGGGCCGACACGCGGCCCTGACATCACACGGCTGCGGTGGCGCTGTCGACTGCACTGCGCATGCGCAGACGCTTCAGTCCACGCGAATTCGGTTTCTAGTGCTCACACCTGGTGTGGGCAAACGAGGGCTTGTTTGTAAACAGCGTGCTGGTCTATAGCAGCATGTGCGCCCGGGCTTGCGGCGCAACAATATCGCAGCACCTAGCGGCTGATATGTAAAGCTTCCAAAGTGTACGTATAGAAGCGCATGCAAGGGGGCTCCAAGCTGAGGGGGGGGGGGAGAGGGGGGGGGGGGGGCTTGCTGGGTGTACGTCCCGCCGGTCGTGAAATGGAGATTGCAGCTGCAGCCCGGCTGCGTCAAGGCGATCCGCGTGAAGGATTATCGAGCGGGGCGGGCCGTTGCTCTTAATTAATGAGCGGGCCGCTTCATTAGGGCTTCGATCTAGGAAGGGAGGGCGTCTTGGAACCCCGGGTGTCAGCCTTACGTCCCGGCACCTGTGCTGCTGCTAGCTCTCTAATCCTGACTTACCGGCGCCCCGTGTGCACGAGGGGAGACGCGCGCACGGGGGAAAGCGCTTCTTATCCTCGTACTAAGCCTTCCAACTCGTACACTAGTAACGACCGATCGTTCGCGGCCGTGCGTTGTCGGCGTGTAAGGTACGCGGTGTTAGTTCTCGAACGTTTGAAAGCCTGGGCCGAAGGGGCGGGGGGATGTCGTAGAGGTGAGGAAGGTGTTGTTATTGTAGGGGTAGCAGAACTGTTTATCCCAGAAATGAAACAAAAATGGAGAGAGTGTAGAGAGAAAGAGAGTAAAAAAAAAAAATGGGACTGCCATGTATTACGTGCGTGTTCTCCCTGCTTAGCGGTTATTAGGGAGTTTTCGTAGATCGTTTTCGCCGTCGCGCAAGGCCCTCCGCAACCCGCTACAGTCAAGGCTATCGGCGCGCAGGCGCAGTAGCAACTTCTTCGTTGCGGAACGCTTAGCGGAGGGGGCAACGCGGTCTACGAAAGCTCCCTATTGAGAGCAAACAACGGCGGATGAAGCCGGAGATACCGGCAGTGGAGGGCGAACCACGGAGAAGCGCGGGACCACTGCTCTCTATGACAATTGCTGGATTGCGCATCTCCGCCTGGTCGCTGAAGCGCAAGTGAGGCCACCGGACGTCCATCTTGTATACAGCGAAATCGCGTTTTTGCTAGCGTTGCAGAGGCCGGCGGCAGCGTGCTGAAGACATGTTTTCTACTCGTTCGTCGTCATTCGACGAAGAAGTCCTTTAAAACCCCATGTAAGCCGTGAGACTTGCCCTTGAGGACACGTGGAAATGTTTTACGGAAGCACAGTGCCGCATGAGAAGGGCACAACACGTCGAAAGCAAGACTTCGTCCGTCCCGCGGCGTGATCGAAGCTTGCTTGGCACGCCGAAGTACTGTGTCTCTGGGCCTTCGCACTCTATCAAGAATCGACACCATCTGGATGTTTCTTTACAAGTGCGATGTGCGTAAAGCCGTATGGGCCTTTGGAGCAGCGTTATACTTTACTCTGACGACTGTTATTGGAAACTTTCGGCACTCGCGGTTCAGAAACGTGCTTGATCCAGCGTCCAGTGGTGACCGAAAAGGGGGGGAAGGTACATCTTTTTTTTTTTGTCGTCAGGCGACAGATTACACAACAGCTCCTCATCACTGATAAGTACTGGCTCATTACGAACCTACTTAATTGCATACAATTTTTTGAAACAATTACACATCAAAGACTGAACACGAATAGTGGCTCGCCTAATTGTGATTGGTCAACAGGTTGCGCACGACCATATGGGCTCCAATGACTCCAAGCGCTGGCATTGCGTGTGATGGCGGCACGAAGATGTACGGCATCACACGCGGCGTCGGTGTTTGGGGGTATTGAAAAATAATTCTACTGACTTAAAACACGCAAGAAGAGCAACATAATCGTAAGAGATCTGGAGAAATAAGCAAAAGTGATAAGTTTATTGAAGTCACAGTGCAAAAAACGTCTCATATTGACTGAGGAATGCTTTCAGTACTACGATGCTCCATAGCGATCGTGGTGCGACTGATTTTAACGACCCTTTCGAACATTCCAAGCTTTGAAAGGGTTCAAAATGGCGATCACCATGACAACCGACAGCGATGAACCTATCTCCTTGCGAGGTTTTGTCGTTTGTATGCTGGTATTTGTTTGTGTCCGGCTAGCAGGTGGGAAGGCAATGGCGCTACTTGCCCAGATCTAGTGACTTTTGTCAGAACTGTCCTGCAACACCGGAGGCAGGCGCTCCAGACTCGCGTTTTTACCCACACCGCTTAATGGCACACGTGATCAAGACACGGATGGCAGTCCTCCTTTTCTCAGAAGATCAACACGGACGCTCCAGCCACCTACTTGGCTGGGCCCGTAAAAGCGTGAAGTTTTTTAGCGGGGATATATTGCCGTGTGTGTTCGCCGCATATAGCGAACAAACGCCGCACATAGCGAACAAAACGTAAACGGCGGATGCAACCGAAGACACCGGCAGGGGAGGGCGAGCCACACAGAAGCGCGAAACGCCTGGAAGTCATAGACTGGGCTCGGTAAGAGTTAAATAAATATATCCTTGCATTACCCCAAATTAACCGGTGCATCACAAAGACGAAAAGTACAAAATAAATGGTGGTTGGGATGACAGACGAATGTAAAAACACAAGCACGCATGTACTTGTGTTTTTACACAAGTACGTGCCCTCCCGCAGAATGCACGGGGCATGCATCATGTGTGAGGGGTGCATCCTCGTGAATAACTTTGTAAGGGCCTGTTGGACAGGCCGGTGCAGGTCCGGAAGATGAGAAGTCGACGAAGTTTTGCGACGTCGGCGTGTGGATCCGACAGCTGAACGTCCACATGTGAACTGGTTGTGGAAAGGGCGGAAGCTGTGGTTTAACGTGTTCGCACACGGTCTACCAGAAGTGAAAACGCGTTTCGTGAAACTGCACTGCAGCGTCTAGTTAATACGTTAAAACAAGAACAACGGGCGATCGCTTGTTCGTGGTAACTGTGACGCGTACCGTAACCACTGCAGCCCGCCCCATTCCCCCCCTCCCTCCAAAAAGATACTTAGGGCCGGTTGCACCAACGCCGCTTACCTTAACCCAAAGCGGCGCTTTTCTGAGGGCCGGTTGCACCAACGCCGCTTACCTTAACCCAAAGCGGCGCTTTCCTAAGCCGGCTTAGCGCCCTAAACCGAGCTTAGGTAAGCACGGGTTTAAATTCCGGTTGCACCAACGTTAAGCCGGCTTTACAGACGCGCCCCTAGCTAAACGCTGGATTTGCGTAGGGAATCTAGGGAGAAACAGAGCAAACTAGGGAACGCTCAGAGCGACGAATACGATTGGCGGAGAGGAATCACGTGATGTAAACAAAAAAGAAAAAAGAAAAACTGCCGTAGTAGTCGTCGTCGGCGTCTGCTTTTCGCTGTATTTCTTCGGTGAGTAACAAATTAAAGGCCTCCAAATTCAATCATGTTTTCGTTTAACTTTCAATAACAGAAGTCAAAGCTTCAAATAAACACGACTGCTCTTTACATCTTTGATTGTGTGTTTAATATCGGTTGATAACAGGATATTTTGACAGTGGTAGTAGTTTTCGTGCTCACATTTTGAGGCGAAGGAGCCATCGGGGGCCCCAAATCTCACCGAACGCGAGAAGGACACTCTACTCGCTACATCGCTGAAGACAAAACATCATGGATATAAGTAGGCAGGTAAGATGACTACTAAAACCAAGTCAAGCCTGAGACCGATGAAGTTCAAAACAGTGACGAACTCGCCACGGCAGCTGCGAAAAGGCCCGGAAATCTTCGAATAGAAGTCGTCGAGAGGTCAGGTCAAGAGTCCTTGCATCGACGGTACTCGTTGCTATCAGCAAGGTGACAGAACTGCACTGTACCGTCGTTGAACATCCGCTGCAGCCTCAAACGGACTTCAGTTTCACACTGTCGAGTTCAGAAAAAAAAAAAAAAAAAAATCTCCCACTAGTACATCACATCGTGCCGATAAGAACGGTCGTCTCTTCGCATCACCTGCCCCAGCCTACCCCGATACAGCAATGAACGAATCTAGCATAGTAGTCATTACGATTTGTCGTCACCACGAATGAAAGATATAAAGCAAAATATTCCTAAAAAATCGCGATCACCAAAAAAGTTACGGAGGACACAACAAGGCGCAACTTTCAACTGAATTTTATTGAAGACGTGTTCCGGTATATAGTCTCAACCATCGTCACAGTGACAACAAACGACAAAAGTAAAGAGAAAACACTATCACAGAGCACAACTCGGAAACAACAGTATCTCGTTCTCGGGAAACGAATGAAAGATATAAAGCAAAGTATATAAAAAAAGAATGCGATCACCAAAAAAGTTACAGTTATGGAACGATACAGTTTTCTGAAGCTAAGATTCTACTCGCGAGATAAGGAAAATTCACTGAAGATTGTCTCAAAACTCAGAAAACGAAAGAAATTGAATTTTCGCTGTTTTATTACCCTGCTGGAAATGGCAGGCCTGTTCCAATTGAAATGCATAGCCAAAACCTATGAGCATGAATGTGCAATTGGCGCTGATGAGAAAATCCGATGTTTTGCACATTGGTGCAACTGGAAATGCTGGAGAGAAGCCGCAGCACGGGGGAAGGCCAAAGAATCGGTTGAGGGAAAGTCAACTTTAGGGGGCAAGCGCCATGATGCCAATTGTGTCAATGTGCACGACACTCAGTTTGCTCATTACCGCTCATTGCAGCCAGTGGCGCTATGTGGCAGAGCCATTGTACGGGAGATAGCAAAGAGCCATGCACTGCAGAGAAGTGAACTCGGTGCAGTATGGCAGTGACAATGCTCAATCGCCAAATTAGCAAACCCTTGCAAAAATTTTCTATGGGACCGATGGAGATTTTTATGCGATCATTAGGATTTCATCGTACCGATGGGCATTTCTACTGGGCCGATAACAAGTTATATCGTACCAATACAGACTTCTCTTGTGCCATTAGGAACTTCTGTGGGACAAGCAGGAACTTCTATGGGACAAGTAGAAACTTCTATGGGAACAACACAAATGTTTTCTGGTCCGGAATACAAGTGCCTATTGGTCCTTCAATAGGATCAATAACAAGTTGTACTGGTTAAACTGAAAGCTTCATTGGTGAAATGGAATGCATTTCGGATCGAGAACTTTTAATGGTCGACTGGGAATACAGAACATAAAATCTATTAAGTGGGCATCTATCAGGTTAAACAGTATGCCTATAGTGGAGAAATTAGAGTTGTTATATACTAAAGTTTTATGTTTTGAGCACAGGAAAATAATTTTTGCCGCAAATATACCCGATGGCAGGCACGCAGCCAGGATTTTGATTCGCCCATGACAAAATACTGTATGAGGGGGAGGGGGGAAAGGAGGCCCCACCAAATGAAAGGTTTGGGAAGGGGGGGGGGGGGTCCCATGGTCGTCCCCCCCCCCCCCCCCCCCCCCCCGTGCAGATACGTGCGTGCCCGATGGGTTCCTCTCTGTCAAATAAACATTTTTTTTAGCTATATAACTTGGGTTGGGCCATGTAGACACTAATTAAATAAAACATTCAGTTAATAAAGTGAATATGAACTCTTTTTTGTCACGTGTTTTAGAATTTCCTGATTACGTACTGTCCTCCTTCGTATTATAAAACATGCGGCTGCCAGTAAAACATAAAGAAAAGACTATGGGGAACGGGAACATTGTGTGTGCACATAGTATGCACAAGATTCATGAATAATTATATATAGGCAAGCCACGAAATTCAGGTATCATCGGAACTCTGCAGTTTTAGCGGTGTATTCTGTCCTTTTGTTTTCAGGATGTTTCAGTAACAGTAATAGCGTAAACGATTGCACCAACTGGATTATGTATTCACATTAGACTTTGCTCCGTTTTATTCAGTTTTACCTGGTTTCGGAGTGGAACGTTCTCGTTTTTGTATAAATTTCGCTCCAGAACCGAGCAAATCAGAGTAAAACCGGGTCAAAAACAGAATAATACTGACTCAAACATCCTATTATCATCTTTCACGATTGGTCCAAAGCTCTCCGACTTCCGACGTCGGGACTTTAAAACTTCGGCGGAGTTGGCGAAAAAATGCGATACTTCAGGCTTCCATTTTGCCATGTGAACGTATCCTGTTTGAGCCCTAGCAGAGGCTACGCGCTCGTTCTGGGGCGGCAGATCACGTGCACGTACTATCGTGGGCATGCTTTTTATTAACAGAAAAGAAAAGCCGGTAGTGCCGAATAACATCCAATAATTATTAACACCATAGAAGTCATTAAAAAAAAGCACATAAAATGCGCGCGCACACACACACACACACATACGAAATAGGGATGACCTTCCCGAAATTATGATTGCACCTTGTTTCACGCACAGTATGTGTCAGGCAGCGCTTTCCACTGTGTAGTTGAGCAAGGAAGTTCCTTTTTGAAAGGCATTTTACGCGCATGTTGGCAGTTTGGGCCTTTAGTTTGGCTTCTGGCTTCCCAATGTTGTAGTTTTCCTTGATGCCGGGAAGAGTGTACACTCCAGCAATGAAGTTTTCGAGATTCAAAAGCCCTTCATTTTGCGTCCAATTAAATGAAGGCCAGCCGAAACAGGGTACGTCAGACTCGTTACATTCGTCTTTGGCAGTAGCCTTTTCGGAAACTTGGACAGGAAATTGGTCTTCAAATCTCCCGTCACTTTCACAATTTTATCACTTGTGTCTTCACTAACTGGCCCAGTACTGTGACCACTTCTGGTTTCATTGGTACTACTTAGTTCACGGGGAGTTTTTGTCTCACCGTGTTCCGAGACAACCGAGCTTACAGAAACTGCTGTCGGCGACGTCGGTTCTGGTCCCTAGCCTGTTGTAGCATTTTTCAGGACACAACTTCGTCTCAGGACTGTTGTCCTTGGCAAGCTGGGTATACTTAGTGGCTCCACGTATATTTTTTTGTTTGGGTTCATGGTCGCACAGCGCGACACCCTACGTGTCTCAAATCCAAATTTTAAAATTCGCACCGACGTCGTCCCGCAGCAAATGCAAATTTTCTAATTAAAATGACAAATAAAAATTACTCCGTTATAAGTTTAAAGGAGCTGTGCAACGATTTTAACATTGAAAGAATTGGCATTTTCTGCTTTTGATATTGTTCACTGTGTCACAAATGGCAGAAAACACACCTCCTTTCATCGCAATGTTGCGATTCCGCCGCATAATAGCGAGGCAAAACTTGGAATATTTCCCGACCTGCAGCCACGAGCGGCGGCCATGAGAAACAAGCGGCGTGACGTCACTTGGGTCGTTGTAAGAAAGATAGCAAGTTGTGCGAATACCTGCTCGATAAAAGGTAACTCTTTTTACAAATCTTGTCGTTCCAACATATATATAAATGCGTCAACACCCTGGTATCATCGACAACTTTTATTATACGGAGTTTTAGTGGCGCCATCTATCCTAGGTCCACAAAACCGCGAACAGCCGCCAGAAGCCGGAGGGGGAGGGGGACAGCGCCGGACGGGCAAGGACGGGTGGTCACGCGGTCGGCAGCGGATGAGTTCTCGCTGCTCGCTGATGGCTCTAAAGAGAGAACTTTTCCGGAACTCCGCGCCTACTCTAGTGACGTCACTGTGCACGTGACCCGGAAGACGATGCACGAGTTGAGAGGCGGCAAAAACCTGGATCTTTTTCATTTTTTTAAGTAAAAACTAGGGTATTCAGGCAAAATCTGTTTTCTGTAGTTCACTGCAGAAGTGTCAGGCATCAACTTCCACAATTATTTAAGCAAAGCCCTGAAATTGTTGCACAGCTCCTTTAATACATATTCAGTATTTACATTTGACAATTAAGTAATACCATAAGTTTTAGAAACGTTTATTATTTTCTTAAGTGCATCAGTCACACTTGCGGGCTTGCGGGTTACACCACGTGACAATATAGAGTGAGCTGGAGTCAATAGAGTGAACAGTGGGGTCACCCGCATGCATAGAGATCATACATACTATAAAACATATAAAACCAAAATAAGTTTTCAAAGTGCAATTTATGCAAATTTTTTGCTAAATTAAGGTCAATAAGTAAATTTTTTAAGTATTCGTTTACTTCAGCAAACAAAAACAAGAGTTGAAATACGAAGTATTATAGTCACGTGATACATCCCCTGCGTCAGGAAGTGGTCCGACGTGATAAACCGAACGGTCCGGCCGGAGGACAAGCAGGACAAGGAAGCGTGGAACAGTGTTGCCAGGTCTACTGATTTATCAGTAGATTTACTGATTTTGTTCCGGGTCTACTGATTCACTGAAAAACAAGAAAATCTACTGACTTTTTTTTAGTAAACATATTAAAAATTTATTATATGGCCCCTTCAGTTCCCAGTGTCGCCCATCAAAGGAAACTCATAATGTCCCAGAATTAAAAACGAAGCACTGGCTAGATGGCCCAGAAGCCCGTCCTATTCGAGTGACGTAGCCGTATATTCATCTATCTATTAACCCAGAGCAGCTTCGGCAGATTGGGCAGGTTCGACGGTGACATCCGGGCCAGAGCCATATATATAGAGATTTTGGCTAGCCTATGATCTCGCCGTAACGTCCCTCTCCCGAGTGAGCCAATCAGCCCGCGGCGCAGAGCGAGAGGTGTTTGCGCATGCGCCTGAACTCTGGGCTGCTCCTATACAATGTACTAGAATAGCTTCGAGTTGAGCGGAGAGAGCCGCAATTTTCATTCATTCGTTCGGCGGAATGCATGGGATCGACATCCAAATTTCAGTTATTTTCTTTTATTTGGCAGGCTGTGGCAAGAAAATGATATAATCCTATTCCTCGGTGGCTTAAAAAGCTAACGAATGAAGTTTCTCCACGTTTGAACGCAAACTTTGGGTCAGGCGAAAAAGAAATAAGCCCGTAGCAGACGACGTGTAGCCTCAACAGTGCTCCGGACGAACAGCGTTGCTTCAAAAACCTTCCACAGCCCAGCAAGGAAAGATGGCAGCATGCAGAGGACTTCCATTGGACATGTTCGCGCGCACTTGCCGGAGCGTCTTGTTTCGGTTTCGTTTCAATAATAGCGACAGGTGAACGTCGCACTGTCGCCTTCATCTGTGATCCCAAAAGTGCCTCAGTCTCAATTTCAAATGATAATCCTCGAAACAGTCAATAATGACTAAAACAAAAACATTTATGGTGCCATTTTAATTTGTCCTTCATATAAAGTTACTCGAGAACTGGTCTTGTTTTTTTCTTTCGTTTTTATTTGTGTTTATTACCATGTTATTTGTTACTCTATACTATTTCTTCGAAGTGTGTATTAATGGAGATAGCAAAACATGGCAAAACACACATTTCATGGAATCTACTGATTTTTGTGCAAATCTATACTCTGTTTCATGCTTAGCGTGCAACGCTGTCACAGCTACTGGCGCGAGCGCGTGGCTTCATCTATGGTTTTGTTTGCGCGATAACGCGTGCAAATGATCAACGAGATCAAGCCCCATGCTCGTGCCAGTAGCTTTGATAGCGTTGCACGCTAAGTACGAAACAGAGTATACTGACTTTTTGGGGATCAATCTGCTGACTTTTTTTTTCTCCATCTGGCAACACTGGCGTGGAAGAAGAACCGAAGCTGCCGAAGGCGAGGGCGAAGCTACGTTCGTGGGAAGCACGTTGCAGAGTCGAGACCAGTTGAGCGGCCGGAATTTTACGAACGATTATGCAAGCGTACGTCTTGAGGACGACCATGAGCCACATATCATCTCAAATTTCTGCCCGTCAAGCCTTGTGACGAAACGGAATCGGACTTCTTCAAGGCGCGGATCCTAAAGTTGTTTGGTAAGTTCTAGTCTCCACACGCGTTGTGCCCAGTCTAGTGACCATCTCCTTTAAGTTAAAAATTGCAGCTTTAAGCACAATATGCGGGAGTAACTCTCTGCGCCGGTTGTTTCAGGATCGCAGAGTGACGCGGAAACCCAGTGACAGTAAGCGCCCTAGTAGCACGAGATGTTGCAGGAACGTTACTGCAACGTGGCTAATGTTGTGCAACGTTATGCAACGTGTAACAATGTAACGACAATATTACTAAAACCATATTGCAAAAACATTATTTCGAAACATCAACACAATGTTACACAAGTGAGATGCAACGTTACACTACTTTTACGTATGTTACTGAAATGTTGCTGCAGAAATGTTAGGGCAATATAATCCAGAAACAAAGAGCCTATGTTTCAAAGGTAACATTAAGGAGATGCATCTGTGATAACTTATAAAATGTTACAAAAACATCCCGCAACTTGAGAGAACAACACGCCTTTCTGTCTGCAGAAACATATCTCGCCTGTATTTATTTCATAAGATCCACCACCACAATGACATCCCCCTTTGTCACACCTCCACCTATTGTCAGTCATTCCCACCTATGTCATCACTAGGCAAGAATCATCCCCCCTACTTATCGCTGGCCTAGCTGATTGCACCGAATTTAAAGATGCAGTGTGATAATGAATTCGGGGTCTTGTTAACAATATTTTGATTTAGTTTTTAATGTGTTTGTTTGCAATTAGATATTTCTGTCCACTCCACTCTGTAATGTCTCAATGCCCTAAGGAAATAAACCGCTACAATATTTCTTCGTCCGCACCCGGCGTGAAGCCCACAAGGGCTAATTTTGGCTCGAAAAAAGTGTTTTTCTTATACAGTCCCCACTCGGTGTATAGTCCACAGGGGCAAATTCAAACTGAATATCTGTTTCCTTAGACGGTCCACATTATGGGGAGAGGTCCTTTTGAGCCCGCTTGTCGTGGTGAATCACAGAGCTCATGAGGATTAAGCTTGACAAACAAAGATTGCCTGGAGGGACTTAAGCTAACAGCCTGTCAACCCCAAGACATCAAAGGCCTGGACGACACACTGACAGTATGACCTGTTTCTCACTTCAGCAAAGCAAAACATATTGTAAATATTGTATTGTAAAATATCTAGAACGAAAGACACAAAATGTATTGTATCCTCTGCACCTGCAGATAGTCTGCAGAGTGAAATATTAACTTTTAGGCATGTATAGTCTGCAGACTATGGTCTGGGAACTATTGTACTTTTGTGTGTAAAGGGCTCCATTGAATGGATGTAGCAGTTTGGTTTTACTGAAGTAATTTCTGAATTAACTAATGAATATTTAATTAAAATGGACGGAGCATGGCCTCCCAGTAATCAGAAATAGTAAATGGAATGCACAGTCTCCCCAATTGCCACTTCAGTTTTGGTAGAGCTACACCTTCATGCAGCACGAGCAAGCTCAAAAGCTTTCGAATGGCCCCAGTGAGCAAGCGCCCACGAAGCAGGATGCATGCACCACGTGCCCTTTCGCTCACTCATGTCCAAAGGGCCGTCTCACGCTGCAAAGCTGCGGTCTAGTGGCTGTAGCCTTCGCTGCACCTTATTTAAGGGTCAATGCAGTGTATAGTTGTGCAGGAATATTTGTCACCATCGTTTTTGTTTCTGTAATTGTAACTGCGATTGTAATTTATTTGCACACGGATTTGACGTGTATGCGACGACGTGCAAGGCTAGACAAGAAGGTGATAACCCTTATGCATATGCGCCTACTAGCAGGCCGCCCCCTACAGTGCAGGAGACAGGAGAAAGGGGACTCAGTAGGGTAAAACAAAACAAGCACACACAGCAACAATAAAAATAATGGTGCAAGTCACTGGTCGTCACGAGCTCAAAGCCAGTTGGCGAGAGAAGAGCTAGCAGTGGCGGGTGGTCCTCCCACGGAGAGGCTCAGGCTGCCCAGTTCTTTTGCTTGTCCGCACTGCGGAGTACAACGAGATCCCGGAAAGCGGTCCATCGAGCATCCGGCACAGTGCGCGCATCCGTGAGGCCCGTCGCCTCTCGTGGGGGGTCGCCGACCAAGGGCACCCACACCAGGCGTGCATCGTACGAGCCGTCCGCTGTGCCACAGATGATCCGTGTCGCACGGCGCTGCACACTTTCGAGCCGTTCCCAGAGGTGCTGCTGGGGCGGGGACCAGGTCGCCGAGCAATACTCCAGTCCAAAATGGGAAGTACGAGGGCCGTGTAGAGCGCTCGCAGAGCTTCCGTTCTACAGTTTCGTCACCCGCGATATGAACTCGCACATCTGAAGCGCCTATCAAAGAGTATGCACAGATGTAGCACTCGTAAACCTGAGTTCTTAAACTTCTGATGATGAAAAGCTTGTACGCGGATCACTTCGTCTGCTCTCAATCGGTGTCATCGGAAAAACGCTTGGAAAAACGCTTAGGAAGAACGGGAAAACCGGGAAAACACGGCTGCCATTTTGGGTACGCTGCCTGGATGGATAGATAAGTACCCTTTGTAACGAGTAGTAACGAGCGGTAGCTTGCGTCACCTAGCGACGTCCACCAATGTTCACCAACACAACCAAACTTTATTATCGACTAAAGTGCTAAAGTGATTAAAAACAATTTTATAATTAAAAAAATTATTAGTGTTATTTGGTACTATATACAATAAAATTATTTATTTTGTTCATTAATAAATGATCGAAAGCGGGGCCATTCTGGACTCTATCGGGCTCGAGGCCTTTCGTCTCTAGCCATAGCCAGAAGTAGCACTTTTCTTTTGTTTGCGCAGCCGTTAGTGTTCCCGCGCAAGGCCGAGGCTTTTGAAAGCGCTATCCGCACCCTCGTCACCATCGCAACCATCGCCCTATCGTTCAATCGCCGTTCTCCCTGCAAATAACACAAAACAAGGTACGTGGTATTTTGTTACTTGTTATTGTGGAGAATGGAGCGCGTTAAGCGTTCGCTGTCGGAGTTGTCCGATCGCCAGAAAAGAAGAATCGCGCAAAACGCTCAGAGGGAACTAGAAAGGTACCGCAAAGAAGATCCCGTGGACTCCAGCACCGATGAAGACGTTTGCGCTCCTCCGGTGACGACAGAAGGTGAGGCAACCGAAAGCTTAATTGAGGTCAGAAGTCAACAAGGCTCCGAAGTTACTTCAAACGAAGACGATCACGTTTCCCTGATAGATCCTGTGGACTCTAGCACAGATGAAGATGTTTGCGCTCTTCCGGTGGCGGCAGAAGCCGTGGCAACAGAAAGTTTGATTGAAGTCCAAAGTCAACGAGGCTCCGAATTTACTTCCGAAGGAGACGATGATATTTCCTTGAATGACCCAGACTACCAGTTGTACTGCACTGGCTTAATATCTCATCTATAGCGTGGACGTATGCGCATCATTTGAATGGCTGATCAACATCACGCTGTCTAAATATCCACAACCCATTTTTTTTTTTTTTTATTGCAAGCTTTTAAGATTTGAGCATACAGAATGTTTTTTCTTATTTTTTTACAAAATCTTTTAAAAATAAGAGCTGATAGCTACGTGAATGCCGCTTCACTGTATGTTTCTGGGGCTCGGCGTACATTAGGTGAGGAGATAAATGTCAAAGTATGTTCACTAATTAACAAAAACTGATAATTAACTTTTTATTTGATGGCTTAATTGGCCATGTTGCAATTGCAGTTTTAAAGGAAGCAATCAATAAAGCCCATCCCAATGGAGGTAATTTGCGAAAAGACAATGAGCTTTGTGATACTCGTCGTTAAAATTTTGCCGTTCTTCGCTTGATTCAAAACGCGCACCTGATTATGCTTGGTAGAAGAGTGACATAGCCACTTCTGTCCATCTGTCACAATCTCAGAAGAGTGACGCCGGCGCGTCTATGAAAGGCACGCTGTAGAGATAGTGACGATGAACCAGAAACAAATCCTTCACTATTCTATGAATCCTAACCAGGCGCGGTTTTCAGCACGCGGTTTTTAATCAAGCGAAGAAAGGCAAAATTTCAACAATAAATATCTTAATGTTTTTTTGTTTTTTTTTTGCACTGTATAAATTGGGTTAGCCTTTACTAATGGCTCCCTTTAAAACTGCAATTGCAACGTGGCCCATTAAACCGTTTATGAAAAAGTTAATTAGCAGAATTTTGTTAGCCAACATACTGTGACATTTATCCCCTCATAGAATGCCCTCCAAGCCCCACAAACATACACTGAAACACTGAAGGCGAATCCACGTAGCTATCAGCTTTTTTTTTTTTTTTTTTCAATTCCGTAAAGAATTAAAGAAACGCCCTGTATAGCTTTACTCTTTAATATGCTTTTTGCAGGAGGGCACTGCTTTTGCCTAGAGGTGACTTTGTAGAAAGAGGCAAGCACTTTTTTTACTCTTATTATGTTTATAGTCAGCTTCTTTCACTCTGACTTTCCCTTTTATAACTACTTTCCAGGCATTGAGTGACCTTTGATGTGGAAATTATGTTCCTTAATATGTCAGTTTGTTTTGCTGACTTTGACTGCACTTTAGAAACAGTACTGAGAAAAGTGAGTGTTTATCTCGTTAATGTCATTACCAAGCAACATGAAGCCTGCCATGTGCACAGCTTTTTTTAGGTTAGGGGGTGGGGACCCATGTAATTTATTGATCACAATAGTTATGACGTTTATGTTATTGACAGAGGACAAGCAGGACATTTGCCTGTCTCATTCAGGTTTCCGAAAATAAGTTTTTGACTTCTGGGAGTAATCTACAGCTAATAATGTCACTTGGTGTAGAGAAAGGGTGACACTGCGCTCAAGATGGCGATAAGGGACTGTGTGCCCTCTAGTTTTATGTAACTGTTCCTCTTCCTTCTCTGTTCATTAATATGACATATGTTTGTTTTATGATAACTTTGAGCAGCAACAGATATGGTAACATCAGTGGCAGGTTACTCTAGTGTTTTTTTTATTGAACTTATTTACCACTATTTTCACAATCTAATATCTGTGTATATAGAACTAAGCGAGTAGCTGTCACACCTATTCCTGGTAAACGTCGATATTGCCTATGAATAGGATGTAAACATTTTTGTTATAATTTTCGTCTGTGTAATTACTTTTTTTTTTCCTCTTGCAGTTGCCCTACGGATGCAAGAATTGATCCGTTTGTAACACACCTTTGCTTATATATCTAGTCAATTTTATTTAACTCAAAGTTACTTTCAAACTACATGTTTCCTCTGCTAACTTAAGCTTGGTTGTTACCACTCATTATACTTTTTGAGAAGTTGAGTATGTTTCTTAGTGAATTTGCAAATGTTTCCGCAGTATATGTCTGGTCCTGTTGCTGCAACCTTTTTCGTGATGTTTTCTCACTGTTTATTTTAATCAAGTTGGCTGAGCTTACAGCTTCTACTGAGTGCAATGTAAAACTTGGAAGATTTATGAAAATAAACCCTATCTCAACAAATCTTTTGGATTCCTCTAAGCGTCCTACTTTATGGTCAGTGACAGGTGCCTCTTAGAGGGCCACTAAAAAAGTTAGAACAAGTTAGAATGACATGGATAGGACACCCATGTCATAAAATGCATTTTCCTTGAAAAAAAAAAAATAAAGTATAACTATTCAGGGTGCAAGACTCATTTTGGCAAGACTGATTTTACATGGTTGCCTGAAAAGTGGTTGCTATTTCAAGGAGATAGCTTTCTTTTTGTAACTTCCTATTGGCTGGAAGAAAGTGATGGAGACGGATGTGCATACTTTTCCCAGCAACCCCTGCTTCCTTCTCTGCTTGCCACGAGCAGATGCGAGAGAAAAGTAGAGTGGAGGACTGCTTTAAATTGTGTCACAAAGTGAAAATATTGCTGAAATTATACTGTCTGGGGGGGGGGGGGGGGGTGCATCTTGTGATATGCATGTTCTATTAGTCAGTCTTCTGCTGTAGAGAGTAGATAATCCACTCCAAAATAATTCAAAATCTTGCAATTGGAGAAAAAATTGTAGAAGTTATCATGCAAATCAATTGCCCAATGGTTGGGGATACTGGTAATCCATGAAACCTTTTACTTTTGTGGGTTGTGAAAGTTTAATATAAAAGAAATGAAAATCAACACTAATTAATTTCGAAATATTGAGTCTGAATAGTTACAGTGCTGTCTCCACTATGCTCCGTTTCACTTTAAGTTAAAGCATAGTGAACGGTATGGGCCATCCCAGCTGATCCAGCGCCGGAAGAGTATCACATGACTTTCCAGTTGTGTGGAACGGGAGGCAGAGCTCAAAGTCGCATCAGACTTGACGCTAAATTGACTGGGATGGCTCGTAGTGTATGCTGCGCTTCAACTGAAGGTGAAACGGAGTATAGCTGCTAAATTTGGCTTTGGAGTTCCGTGAGGCATATATATTACAGGCTACATTTCTGGTAACCGACATGTTGTCAACAAGTGCTGTGCTCAACAGTTACTAAGGTGTCAACTTGGGTATTAAGGCAACTTGGGACAAACATTTTATCTTCAATATACCCATTCATTAGCTAAATGTGTCTAGCCTTTGTTGGTTATAAGTGCTAATTATTTTGGGAATTAAAATCAATGTTTGTCCTTTAAGATCATCAGAAGTTCTTTATTTCTCTGTCACGTAAGAAAGATTTTTTTTTCCCTCACAAAGTTTACTTCACAATTAGGCTAAATGTCTTTTTTAGTGACTTCTCTGCTCAGAAAATTCTTGTGCAAGAACATTGGAGTGACAAACATCTGAAAGTTAAACATTTTGATTGGCTGAAAAAAGTTTAAAAAAAAAGTGGAGCTTTTTATAAAAGCTATTACCTCGAAATAAAACTGGGATAGATCGACATGATTGAAAGCAGATTACAGAAAAGAGTATTCACGTTTTTTTCTCAAGTGAAGTGAATAACTTCTTAGAGCGGTTCAACAGCAGTGCTATTTCATCAACGACTTTCACACAGGCGAAGGTGGGGTGAAATCGCTGAGAGAGCTAGTCTGCGACTAATTTGCCCGAGACGAGGAAAGATAGAAACGAAGCTAGCACACTGCGGCTATGTATATGTGCTTGTCCGTTTTTAGCTGTCCTTGTTGTGGGTAAATTGATTTTTTTATAATGTAGCTCATGTAGAAAATTAGTGGTCAATTGGCAATATATTGGGTGTCTCAAATAGTGGCCAGTAAATTCGGTTTCTTAACCTGTCGCGCTAGGATTTTGTGCACCGTTGCCCACAGGTGGTGTATTTTTTTCTATAAGAATTGCAAAGAGCGAACTAACTGAGGAAAAAATAAAGAAAGAAAAAGGCTTAACTGCTATGGAAATGCAGCGAAGCCAACGGTCTTCAAAAATAGGGCGCCCTATTGTTTGAAGACTGGTGCCTTCGCTGAATTTCCAAAGGAGTTAACCCTTTTTCTTTCTTTACTTTTTCCTCAGGTAAGTTCGCTCTTTGCAATTTTTATAATAAAAAAATGCACCGCCAGTGGGCAACGCTGCAAAATCTCCTAGCGCAATAGGTTAAGAAACCAAATTTCGCGGTTGATTTAAAGAGCCTGGCTGCTACTTGAGACACCAAGTTAATGTTACACGGATGTTGAGGACAAAACATACCACAAATGTTTGCTGTGTGGTCATTGGAAATATATAAACAATGTTAATAAATTATGTTCCACTAATGTTGAGGGCATAACATACCACAAATGTTGAGGGCATAACATAGCACAAATGTTGAGGGCATAACATAGCACAAATGTTTACTACGATGTTACGGGAATGTTTTCAGATAACGTTCAAGCAACATGACATTTCGCGGACATTAGCCACGTATACACAACGTTGGCGGACCACATTCCAGTAACATTGTGGCAACATTCGGTGCTACTAGGGCGGGTGCTAGTGAGTACCACCGACGAGATGAGTGACTGCCCGGGAGGGCTGGAGGAAGCTTGTATGAGACAGGTAATTGTAATTTCATTTTCGCGCTTGCGAAGCAATTCATAAGACGTATTTTAAATTTGAGATTTTCTTTAGTTATGCCGCCACAAGTACAAGGAATTTCATTGATAGGGGTGCCGTGTGTTTGTTCTCATATGCCCAGAAACTAGGTAAAGGTTATGTGTTTTAACATTTTTTCTGTGCTGATAGGCTTAAGGTTAGAATGAATTATATCTGTCAAGGCGTGGCGCAGTCTGTGTCTATTTGGAGAAGAGGTATGTGCGTGCGTGCGTGCGTGTTCGTTTGTTTGTTAGTTCGTTGGGGGAGAGAGAGGAGATGAAGAAGAAGAGGAGGAGGGTGAGGGATCACGTCGAATCATTCAAATTGTTAACTCTGACAGTAATGAGGTAAGAAGGATACCTGCTAGTTACACCGGTTCGGTTTTGTGCCAAACTCGAATTGCGTTTTGCCGCGTAAATATTGCTACAATTTTTTTTTTCATCAACAAAATTAATTTTGAGGCATGCCGTTGACAAATAGGACCCCTGTTTTCAATCCCAGTCCAGGTTATTCGCGACTCCAGCGAACTATAGATGGCGCGCTGCTCAGGCAAAATTCGGACAAAAGAAGGTCGTTTTCGTTGTTCAGCATGCGGACCATCACAAATTCCTGCACTGCAGCGTAAAATCAGTGTTACATTTGAATGCAAAGCGATTTTTCAACCCTAGAAACGTTTGTCTACTCAGTGCGTAGGATGGACCCGGTGGAATCATTAAAATAATTACTGGAAACAATGTTTGTTTCTATGCTGCCTACGAGAACCAAGCAGCGATAGCAGACGACAGAGTCGGGACAACCTCCTCTCCTGAGCTTCTCGGCGCTGCCGCTACGCGGTGTCGATTTCGCTGGAGTCACGAATATTGCGCTGGTAAATTTCCTGTACATAGTGCTGCTTCAAAGATGAACTGAAGTTTATGTCTTCTATGTGTGCATTGGCAATGGCATCTGGCTCAACAAGACTTCACACACGAAAGTTCTCAAATAGAAAAGGGAATCAATGTTCATCCGGTAAGGTTTGGTAATTATCTCCGCCACAGATGGCCTCCTTGGCGAATTGTAACCGGCAGACCTTCAAACCGCACAAAGGCTAAGCAAAGCCACAACTGGATGCAGCAAGACTAAAAGCTTTATAATATACTGTAAGGACTATGGCTTTATAATAAGCCTTTTATAGCAAAACATACTGATCTGAAAAGCGTTGTTTGTGGTTATTTTAAAGTGGTATACGGAAACTTCGTCGTATTGCATTAATTCTGGTTCACTGCACAGTTAAAAGGTTTGTCTTCGTTTGCTTCCAGAGAAATATAGCTTGCGATGAACTAAATCAAAGTTATGACTGCTGGTGTCATGTACATATTCAGAACTTTTTTTTATTAAAATAATTGTAATTAAGTGTTTTTGTGGGTTTTAGCAATGTGATTAAGATACGTCAATGTGTTTTCTTAGAAAGACTACTAATTTGCAGTTTGTATCTTCTAAAATATGTTGTAGATCTGAGCATGTATTCATACCTGAATATGTGCCAGGCATTCCCCAGTACGTGTATAATTGTTTACTAGGCCTGTAAGCTTCCCCACTACATCATTGCCGCTATGTTAGCGCTTCCCAGCTATTATTCGAGAGCGATAAGTGTTTCTCATGATCAATTAGGTTGAGATTGTTTAGCTAAATGTTTTTGAGTCCCCCATTTTTAATTCCTGACAAAGCGCTTCAATGTCCGTTTATTTTTGGTTTGCCGCTATTTATCACCACAAGCAAAAACATCACGCCACTGGGATTAACCTGAAGCTCACCTCATGATTAACGACGCTGCCGTCCACTGTCTTAAAGGCCGACGACCAGACTCGAGATTCTGCAAGGCAGAAGACCCTCCTCTCCACGCCTTCGGGCGAGGGAAGCGAAGGATGGAAAGAAGGGACCAAGAGGGGCGGGCGTGGATGGAAAGGGTAGGAGGGAGAGGAGGAAGCGGGCGAAAAGTGGAAAGCGCGAACTGGTCGTCGGTCTTTAAGGTGGGCCTACGTTCATGGGTACTTGTCTAGTGGTTCTGGAGTTGATGTTGCTGAGATAACCGAGACGCCGATTTCTACGATGGTCTCTGTCAGCATCATGGTCAATTACAGCTGGCCCGAGCCCGAACCAGGCCAATCAACGTGCTGGCCCGAGCCCGGCCCGGGCCCACAGTCAAAAGTCCGAGCCCATCCCAGGCCTGGGCTTTCGGGTAAGTCCAAGCCCGTGCCCAGTGGTATAATCTTTAATCCAATCGCCATATTGAGATAAAGACGTCAAAATTCCTCAGTTTAAATGTCGGAAGTGCCTCAATAAGAGCAAATATAAATATTAGTAGCAAATTTAATGATAAAAAAACTGCGCCGACTTTACTCAACAAGATTAACAATTTAATCAAGCGTTTCGTCTCCCATGCGGGGAACATCATCACTGAAACCTTCAAGCAGGAATGAGCGAAAAAACTTCAACAATCTTATTTAAGCAAGTCCGCATAAACATCGGGGGAGGGGGCCGCAGTTGGAGTTGCAAGCTGATGAGTCACTTCAGATAAACCATGATTCCACCAACCTTCGTGGACCCCACCTTTGTTCACACGCCAGAGTGGACGCATTCTCAAAGTCTAAACTGTGACCCGTATTCCAACAATGGTCTACGAGTTCCGTCTTCGCTGTGTTTGTTTAGGCGAGTGCAGCGCTTCCAGCCTGTCTCCCCAATGTAGGATGTGTCACAGTCTAGACAGTTCACTTTATACACAACACCGCACTGGGACTCTGGGGGGGTGTAATCTTTAGGTTTAGAAATGAAGTCACATAGTTTATGGTGGGGTTTGAAAGCTGTGCGGATATTCAAAGGGGCGAGGGCCCTGCGAATGGACTCAAAAGCACCTCTCAAATAGGGTATTGTTGCTTGCCCTGTCCTAAGTTGTCCATTATCCTGACTTCTTTGTCCCATCTGTTTGTGCGTGTTATCAATAAAACGTTTCGGATAATTCCGCTTCATCAGCAGGTCAACAATAACAGCATCCTCAGAAGCGCGCAAGCCGCCTCGGTGGCTCCGAGGCGAGAGCGCTGGCCTACGGATCCCCATGTGGCAGAGGCTTATTGCGGAGCAGGCGCCGTGTAACCGAGCTTTCGGTTGCACGTCGAAATATCCCCAGGTAGTCTAAATTAATCTTCAGTCCTCCGCTGGGGCGTGCCAGATGCCCGTCGTTGGTTTAGCACGTAAATCCCCCAAATTTGACTTTTTTCTCAGAAGTGCGCAATTGAGGATTAGAAGAAATGCATTCGGACCGGTGTAGTAGGTTTTTTACGACAGCCCTTTTATGTTCGACAGAATGATGCGAGTTAAAGCTTAAGAGGTTGCCTGTATCACAGCTTTGCGGTACACTGTTGTATAAAAGTGACCGGTACTATTTCGGAACACATTAACATACAGAAAAGGCATTGCACCGTTCTGTTCAACTTCATGTGTAAATTGGATTGATGATTCAATGCTGTTTAAAGCTAAATGAAAGTCACAAAAGGGACATGGCAAAGGCCACGCATGCGACAAGAGCGAAGACGGAACTCGTAGACCATTGTTGGAATACGGGACACAGTTTCGACTTTGAGAATGCGTCCAGTCTGGCGCGTGAACAAAGGTGGGGTCCAAGCAGGTTCGTAGAATCATGGTCCATCCGAAATGACCCATCAGCTTGTAACTCCAGCTGCGGCCCCCTCCTCAATGTGTATGCGGACTTGTTTAAATAGGGCTGTTGAAGTTTCTTTCGCTCATTCCTGCTTCAAGGTTTCACCGACGATGTTTCCCACATGGGAGACGAAACGTTTGATTAAATTGTTAATCTTGTTGAGTAAAGTTGGTGCAGTTTTTTTTATCATTATGATTCCCGGCTTTTGGAATATTTTTGCAGCACATTTAATGAAAAAATGGATGCCGATAAACACCTGCCAAGGTTGACTAAAAATAAACAGAAACATCCAATCAATAGTTATGATTGCACTAAGCGGTTGCTATGTGGATGTTTTTTTATGTTCGACAGCTCAGCAAAGTCTGCGGATCTGGTTATGTTCCTGTACGAGACAGATGACGAAGCGGTTGGACTGACTGACCAGTTGGGGCGAAAATTTTTGTGGGAAGGACGTAAGAGAAAGTTGACATTCAGGAACCTTCACCTTGCTGAGTGCATCATAAGTAAGTAATCTCTGGAACAGTAGTGCAGATCGCTTCACATGGAACCAGATTTATGGAATTGTTGGTGTCATGCTTCTGTTGCTTTCTTTTATCAGATGCAATGCAGAGCTGCCATAAATGTGAAGACTTCAAGGTAGAAACCATGGTCACGGATTAACTTCGCCACGCACCTGCCTGACATCAGTCATCTCAAATGGTAAGCTGCTCTTATTAAGCGGATGTTAGCACAAAAATCAAACTTTTCTAGAACAGTAGGTATGGTGTGCAATTTCTTCAAAGCATAATTTTTATATGAGAGTATTTGAATGCTTTAAATATTAAAGCCAGTGACACCTTTTTTGGTTTGAGAGCAAATACTACAGGTGTAAACAGTATTGAATAATTTTAAATAAAAAAAAAATTTTGTTTGGAGTGTTTCTCTAAGAGGAAAAATTTCATTATGTAATAGTACCTTATTATGGATTAAAAAGAATGCATAGACAACGAATTTTAAGAACACTGATATTTGATGTAAATCTAACAAACAAAAGTTGGCAATAGAGTACACACGTCCAGCATGAATGTGCTTTAAAAACAAGGCATAAAATACTTGTGATTTATTTACATCAGTTCCAATTCTTGCATATTTGAGTCACTTCACTTTGAACTTCACTGTTTTATTAGTTTTGTTTCAAAGAATGGTAAACCACTGCTCACATATCTTTAACGTAACATTTTTTTGTTGCTTTTCAGGACCATTCTGCACCACAGGAGAGAGAGAGATGTGAACTGCCTTAAGTGGGCCTTGAATGCGCTGAGCTTTTTATTATGTTTATCAAACATTTTTTTTTTAAGCAAAGTATCCTGCTTTGTTCAGTAAGTAAACTTTATTTTGAAAACCTCATGCTGTCTATGCAGCATTGTTCAAAATTTATACTTTATTTTAAAAGCATCAAGCACTGCTCGTCTGTCTAACAGTAACAATAAAGAGTTAATGGCGATTTGTTTGGCACTGCAACTTTTTCTACAGAACGGATGTGCATGCCTGACAGGCTGGGCAGGAATTTAGTGCGCTACTCACGTTCAAAGTTACGCTGCAAGACTGCAGCGGCATCTTTTGCCATGCAGTCGGTGCTACAGCTCTCATGGAATTCTGGTGTCCTCGTCACTAGAGCATATGACTACTGGAGCCTTAGACTTCAGTAGTCAATTCCACAAGGCCGTTCGTCATAGCTTATGACAATGTTTGTGTCCAGTATTTCAGTTCTCTCGCATGTGGCGAGGTCCACCTCACTAAAACGAGTCAGCATCAGTAATGTCGCCTTCCTTGTCAGTGTCGTCTGCATTGATCCTGTGGTAAAGCTTCTGAGCTTGATGGTGAAAAAAAAACTTCAATATAAAGAATGTCTGCTGCGGGCCTGATTGCTAGATTATACATCTGTAATGCGCCATTTGGGTATACATTGAGAGCATGCACGGGCCATACAGCAAATCTGCCCTCTGAGCTCTTGTTTTGTAAAGAATTGGACTCCTATCCGTTTAAATTTTTCTGTAGGACAGTTTACACGCTATATGCTAGCATAAAATGAAGGCTGCTTAGGCACTTCCTTGCCCTCCTGGCATAGGGCTGGTCCCTATACCAGGAAAGGTAATATTTCTGAGGTATGTACATGGTACATCCACAGGATCAGGCTGAACATCCTACAATGGTCCTGAATGTCCAGCTGCATCAACCAGATTGCGTTAGTGGTACGTTTTCTGGGGAACCATTTTGCACTGCACAGTAGATACTTTCAATGTTGGATGAATCGTAGCAGATATCCACTGGATATGTTAAATGTCCGAACAACACATCTCTCGGATGTTTAATAGATGGTTGCTGGTTGACTGAGTACCATCAAACCAATGTGCACCGGGGCACCTGTTGTCGATTACCGCTCATTGGTTTTCGCCCCCTAAACGCCATCAACCCAATGTGCACAGGGGTGCCTGTCGTCAATTGCCGCTTATTGGTTTTCGCCCCATAAATACCATCAATCCAATGTGCGCAGGGGGGCCTGTTGCCAATAGCCGCTCATTAGTTTTTGCCCCATAAATACCATCAACCCAATGTGCACAGGAGCACCTGTTGCCAATTGCTGCTCATTGGTTTTTGCCCCATAAATTCCCTCAATGCAGTGTGCACTGGGGTACCTGCTGCCAATTGCTGCTCATTGGTTTTTGTTTCATAAATGCAATCAGCCCAATGTGGATTCCCTAAAGGATTACCAATTCAGCCCAATGTGAATTCCCTAAAGGATTACCAATTGGTGCACATAGGTTTTTGTTTCATAAATGCATATTGCTCAATGTGTCTGGACCTACAGTTGCACATTGGTTCAATGTGAATTTTGGCCTCATTTCACATCGCCCATTTCCAGCAGGGTACTTAAAAGCGCCGCAATCTAATGCAAACGGCAGAGGTGTCGACAATCAGCTGATCGCCGAGATCATGTACTGCCACTATTCAACGCGCTGATCAGATTGAAGGATACGCGCTGCAAGTGTAAATAAACAAGGTGGTAAATAACAATACGTTACAGCTATGCGAAAATTAGTAAGTACATACGAATAAGCTCGTTGACAGAAGAACCAACGGGAAGACAGACGTGAGCCCCACAGCTCCGTACGTTTCTCGGTTAGGGCTAACACGCCCTGAAAGTGGAGAGCCAACTTGAAAACAGGGGTCGATCAACACTTCACGCGACAATATTTTGCATCCTTGTCACAATCGAAAGTCATTTTGTCGAGACTTTCACGCTGATGTAGCCTAAAACACTTTGCACAACCAATTTCGCCCACCGCGTCGACCGTGACAAACCAGCCGCCATGTTTTTAATCCAGGATTAAGAAACAACCAGAAGCAAAGCGCCCAATGTTGAGCGCTTAAGTTAAGCGTAGTTTAGTGCTAGGTTTAGCGATAAGCGAGTTTGGTGCAACCGAACGAAACCGAAACTAAGCTTAAGTTCCCGGCTAAGCTCCGCTTTGCGCTAAGCGACGTTGGTGCAACCGGCCCTAAGCCGGCTTAGCGCCCTAAACCGAGCTTAGGTAAGCACGGGTTTAAATTCCGGTTGCACCAACGTTAAGCCGGCTTTACAGACGCGCCCCTAGCTAAACGCTGGATTTGCGTAGGGAATCTAGGGACAAACAGAGCAAACTAGGGAACGCTAAGAGCGACGAATACGATTGGCGGAGAGGAATCACGTGATGTAAACAAAAAAAAAAAAAGAAAAACTGCCGTAGTAGTCGTCGTCGGCGTCTGCTTTTCGCTGTATTTCTTCGTTGAGTAACAAATTAAAGGCCTCCAAATTCAATCATTTTTTCGTTTAACTTTTAATAACAGAAGTCAAAGCTTCAAATAAACACGAATGCTCTTTACATCTTTGATTGTGTGTTTAATATCGGTTGATAACAGGATATTTTGACAGTGGTAGTAGTTTCCGTGCTCACATTTTGAGGTGAAGGAGCCATCGGGGGCCCCAAATCTCACCGAACGCGAGAAGGACACTCTACTCGCTACATCGCTGAAGACAAAACATCATGGATATAAGTAGGCAGGTAAGATGACTACTAAAACTAAGTCAAGCCTGAGACCGATGAAGTTCAAAACAGTGACGAACTCGCCACGGCAGCTGCGAAAATGCCCGGAAATCTTCGAATAGAAGTCGTCGAGAGGTCAGGTCAAGAGTCCTTGCATCGACGGTACTCGTTGCTATCAGCAAGGTGACAGAACTGCACTGTACCGTCGTTGAACATCCGCTGCAGCCTCAAACGGACTTCAGTTTCACACTGTCGAGTTCAGAAAAAAAAAAAAAAAACTCCCACTAGTACATCACATCGTGCCGATAAGAACGGTCGTCTCTTCGCATCACCTGCCCCAGCCTGCCCCGATACAGCAATGAACGAATCTAACATAGTAGTCGTTACGATTTGTCGTCACCACGAATGAAAGGTATAAAGCAAAATATTCCTAAAAAATCGCGATCACCAAAAAAGTTACGGAGGACACAACAAGGCGCAACTTTCAACTGAATTTTATTGAAAACGTGTTCCGGTATATAGTCTCAACCATCGTCACAATGACAACAAACGACAAAAGTAAAGGGAAAACACCATTACAGAGCACAACTCGGAAACAACAGTATCTCGTTCTCGGGAAACGAATGAAAGATATGAAGCAAAGTATATAAAAAAAAAGAGTAAAGCTATACGCACTCCGGAGTGCGCTTCGCGCTGAAATGGCTATACGCACTCCTCCGAGAGATCATGCCGCTCGGGCCACCCTTTTCGAACGGCGCGTGAATCACTGGGGCGCTCGTTAACACAGCCCCCCGCCTGCGTTCACGCCGCTTCGCGGCGACAGTATCGGCTGCTAATTACTAAGCGTAACCAGTACACGCCGCTTCGCGGCGTCCAGCCGGCAATCCAAGCCGCCCCGCTGTCCCCGATCGCACCTCCGGAAAGGGAGTCCGATACCATTTAGTTCTGCAAAGTTTCTCGACAACATTCGATTTTTTTTTTTTTTTACTGTTCATTGCAAAAAAGGAAATGTCGTAAATATCGCCAAATGCCTCAACAAAACAAAATGTTTGAGAAAAAAAAAAAAAAAGAAAAACAGAAGTAGGCCCACCGCGGATCGAACCCGCGTCCACTTGCGTATGAAGCGGATACCCTAACCACTACGCCGTGGAACCGCTTGGGAAACTCGTTGTGTCCACTCTTTTTATACGAGAAAAGCGGAGTGCGTATAGCCATTTCCGTCCGAAGCGCACTCCGGAGTGCGTATAGCTTTACTCAAAAAAAAAATGCGATCACCAAAAAAGTTACAGTTATGGAACGATACAGTTTTCTGAAGCCAAGATTCTACTCGCGAGATAAGGAAAATTCACTGAAGATCGTCTCAAAACTCAGAAAACGAAAGAAATTGAATTTTCGCTGTTTTATTACTTAAAAGCGCCGCAATCTAATGCAAACGGCAGAGGTGTCGACAATCAGCTGATCGCCGAGATCATGTACTGCCACTATTCAACGCGCTGATCAGATTGAAGGATACGCGCTGCAAGTGTAAATAAACAAGGTGGTAAATAACAATACGTTACAGCTATGCAAAAATAAGTAAGTACATACGAATAAGCTCGTTGACAGAAGAACCAACGGGAATACAGACGTGAGCCCCACAGCTCCGTACGTTTCTCGGTTAGGGCTAGCACGCCCTGAAAGTGGAGAGCCAACTTGAAAACAGGGGTCGATAAACACTTCACACGACAATATTTTGCATCCTTGTCACAATCGAAAGTCATTTTGTCGAGACTTTCACGCTGATGTAGCCTAAAACACTTTGCACAACCAATTTCGTCCACCGCGTCGACCGTGACAAACCAGCCGCCATGTTTTTAATCCAGGATTAAGGGCCGGTTGCACCAACGTCGCTTAGCGCAAAGCGGAGCTTAGCCGGGAACTTAAGCTTAGTTTCGGTTTCGTTCGGTTGCACCAAACTCGCTTATCGCTAAACCTAGCACTAAACTACGCTTAACTTAAGCGCTCAACATTGGGCGCTTTGCTTCTGGTTGTTTCTTAATCCTGGATTAAAAACATGGCGGCTGGTTTGTCACGGTCGACGCGGTGGACGAAATTGGTTGTGCAAAGTGTTTTAGGCTACATCAGCGTGAAAGTCTCGACAAAATGACTTTCGATTGTGACTAGGATGCAAAATATTGTCGCGTGAAGTGTTGATCGACCCCTGTTTTCAAGTTGGCTCTCCACTTTCAGGGCGTGTTAGCCCTAACCGAGAAACGTACGGAGCTGTGGGGCTCACGTCTGTCTTCCCGTTGGTTCTTCCAGGCGGCTTTGGTTCTTCTGTCAACGAGCTTATTCGTATGTACTTACTAATTTTCGCATAGCTGTAACGTATTGTTATTTACCACCTTGTTTATTTACACTTGCAGCGCGTATCCTTCAATCTGATCAGCGCGTTGAATAGTGGCTGTACTATCGTGGACACTGTTAGCTATAACACGGCAGCGGCGGCCGTCCCTAGAGTTCCTGTATAGGCTCCCTACGGGAGCCAGAGTTGCGCATTTGTTTTCCCCGCGCCGCCACGCCGCTATTCGCCGAGATCCATCACGTGAGGAGCGAAGCATCCGGTGGCGTGCAAGAAAGCCACCTTTACGGTCGCTCCGCCGACGTTTCTCTTGCCCCGGCGTATGTTTCCCTGCTTTCCGCCTCCTTCTCCTCCTCTCCTGTTTTCCATGCGCGGCGCCGCGCGCGGCGCCGCTATTCGCCAAATTTAGTCACGTGAGGAGCTAAGCATCCAGCTCGTGCGTGAAAGCCGGCGCTACTATACTTCGTTTCAGCTTCGGTCCGAGCGCGGCCGATGTTATGAGCCGAAGGGCCAATCAAACACCACAAAAAGCGCAGCGTCATGGCGTGCTCTCGGCACTTGATAAGACTAGCCGGCGGAGGAGCAGTGCACAGAGAGACGGTGAATACCGGCTGGTCCTATCAACTGCAGAGAGCACGCGATGACGTTGTGCCTCTTTCGCTGTTTGATTGGCCCTTCGGCTCATAACATCGGCCGCGCTCGGACCGAAGCTGAAACGAAGTATAGAGCACTATATAGCTCCTACGGAGCAGAGTAGCGCAATCCTTTGAACTCCGTGTTTTGCCGACAACATGGCCGACAGAGCGGCTCGGCGCGAGTCACGTGGTACTCAGGGTTCCAGGAGGCGGCCCGCCCTATGGGAGAATACATGGAGATCGACACAACACGGCTGATTAAAAAATGAACGGCGAGTTCACACTTTTCAAAACTAGTCTGTCGTGAAGTTAGTAAAGCACTAAACATTTTATCAAAGTTTTAACAATATCGGATGCGTGTGCAAATTTTGAGAAGACAATTTCCAAGGCAATGGCGTTTGAAGCAGACGATTTTTGCTCGCAGCGGAGATGGGCTTTTCGGGTTGGCCGGAGCGGGTCACGTGAATGGTGTGACGTCGCCGTGTCGTCTGCTGCATGATGCCTCTCAGGCAATTTTTTAAAAAAAGTCAGGTCCTTGCGGGGCACAAAACTTAGCGCAAATTATTCTAAAGTGTTCCAAAATTATGTCAAAAATGATTGCGATTCCGTACATTCCCACAATACTGGAGAAACAACGATTTTCTCACGTTCTCCATGCATTTCTGACCGCAGTTGGAACCTCCGGGCGTTCGCCGCTAGTCGCCGAGAGGCGGCGTTCTAGATTGCGCTACTCCAGAGCCGTTTATACTGAGAGAGTTTGGCCTTCTTAAGGAGATTTTGACAGTCTGACAACCACAGCAGCGTAGTCTGACAACCGGGGGATGACTACTTCCGTCCACCATATTGTGGCTCTGACTCATAGGAACTCTACGCGATTTCTCAGGAATGAACAAGACAAAGAAGTAACGCCATATTGTGTTATCGCGAAATCCGCTTGTTCTAGCGGCCAACAAGCTCCGCCCATCGGCCAAACTCTCTCAGTATAAACGGCTCTGCGCTACTCTGCTCCGAAGGAGCTATATAGTGCTCTAGGCGCTACGGCCACGCGCCGAGGCTGAATGCGAAACTCTGCTACCGTAGGTAGCATATACAGGAACTCTAGCCGTCCCGTACCCCCAGCGCCTCATAGCAGGCGCCGTCCGAAACCCCGCGCATGCGCCGTGTGGCGGACTCGCTCTTCCCGCCTGCGAGCACACCCTCGCTTTGTCGTCTGCTAGGCACAGAGCAGACGACGCCACAGCGCTTGCCAATTTTCCCTGTACACGGTTCAGCAAACCAACGCGTAAGAGGTGTCCACGGTTGATTCCCTGACTCCGCTGGTTAAGTATGATCATCGCCACTAATTGTAATATCACAATAGACTACTTTTTTTCTTTTTTATGGGACAAACTTGCAGTTATACTCCGTTTCACTTTAGGTCTAGGCGCAGCGGACGCTACGAGACGATAGGGCCAACCAAAAGCGACAAAAGCTCACTTTTTGCACCTTATTGTGTCCCGCAGTGATGCACTCCGTGACATTGCACCTTTGCCACCATTTGATTGGCTATGTCGTTTTGTAGCGTACGCTGCATTCGGACTTTAGGTGAAACGTAGTATAAGTCTATTTCTGTATCACACCTGCTGCGCTTATACTGGTGTGCGAGCGCATATTGCGACAGGTGCATTGCGATATCCTGTTACTGAAAAAGCAAAAAAAATAAAAAATAAAAAAAACGTAGACAGGGTTAATGCTCCAATGACTCTGCAATGTCCCCCAATCAAAATCGCCGATTTAAAATGAGTTTGAGACGAGTTCGCTAGGGCCAGGGTACCAGACGAGCAGCACTGTGGTATCGCCTGCTCTGCGCCTAGCAGACGACAAAGCGAGGGTGTGCTCGCAAACGGGAAGAGCGAGTCCGCCACACGGCGCAAGCGCGGAGTTTCGGACGGCGCCTGCTATGAGGCGCTGGGGGTACGGGACGGCCGCCGCTGCGGTGTTATAGCTAACAGTGTCCACGATAGTACATGATCTCGGCGATCAGCTGATTGTCGACACCTCTGCCGTTTGCATTAGATTGCGGCGCTTTTAAGTAATAAAACAGCGAAAATTCAATTTCTTTCGTTTTCTGAGTTTTGAGACAATCTTCAGTGAATTTTCCTTATCTCGCGAGTAGAATCTTGGCTTCAGAAAACTGTATCGTTCCATAACTGTAACTTTTTTTGGTGATCGCATTTTTTTATATACTTTGCTTTATATCTTTCATTCGTTTCCCGAGAACGAGATACTGTTGTTTCCGAGTTGTGCTCTGTGATGGTGTTTTCCCTTTACTTTTGTCGTTTGTTGTCATTGTGACGATGGTTGAGACTATATACCGGAACACGTTTTCAATAAAATTCAGTTGAAAGTTGCGCCTTGTTGTGTCCTCCGTAACTTTTTTGGTGATCGCGATTTTTTAGGAATATTTTGCTTTATATCTTTCATTCGTGGCGACGACAAATCGTAACGACTTCTATGTTAGATTCGTTCATTGCTGTATCGGGGTAGGCTGGGGCAGGTGATGCGAAGAGACGACCGTTCTTATCGGCGCGATGTGATGTACTAGTGGGAGTTTTTTTTTTTTTCTGAACTCGACAGTGTGAAACTGAAGTCCGTTTCAGGCTGCAGCGGATGTTCAACGACGGTACAGTGCAGTTCTGTCACCTTGCTGATAGCAACGAGTACCGTCGATGCAAGGTCTCGTGACCTGACCTCTCGACGACTTCTATTCGACGATTTCCGGGCATTTTCGCAGCTGCCGTGGCGAGTTCGTCACCGTTTTGAACTTCATCGGTCTCAGGCTTGACTTGGTTTTAGTAGTCATCTTACCTGCCTACTTATATCCATGATGTTTTGTCTTCAGCGATGTAGTGAGTAGAGTGTCCTTCTCGCGTTCGGTGAGTTTTGGGGCCCCCGATGGCTCCTTCGCCTCAAAATGTGAGCACGAAAACTACTACCACTGTCAAAATATCCTGTTATCAACCGATATTAAACACACAATCACAGATGTAAAGAGCATTCGTGTTTATTTGAAGCTTTGACTTCTGTTATTGAAAGTTAAACGAAAAAAATGATTGAATTTGGAGACCTTTAATTTGTTACTCACCGAAGAAATACAGCGAAAAGCAGACGCCGACGACGACTACTACGGATTATAATGCAATTTAATGCAAAGGGGCAAGCGAGCTGGACAATAATGATGAAAACCTAGCTGTGTTTGGAGATTTATGTTTGTCCCTTGTCCCTCTTGTTCCCCTTCTCCAGGGATTATTTTCATCATGACTACTACGGCAAGTTTTTTTTTTTTTTTTTTTTTGTTTACATCACGTGAGACCTCTCCGCCAATCGTATTCGTCGCTCTGAGCGTTCCCTAGTTTGCTCTGTTTGTCCCTAGATTCCCTACGCAAATCCAGGGTTTAGCTAGGGGCGCGTCTGTAAAGCCGGCTTAACCTTGGTGCAACCGGAATTTAAACCCGTGCTTACCTAAGCTCGGTTTAGGGCGCTAAGCCGGCTTAGGAAAGTGCCGCTTTGGGTTAAGGTAAGCGGCGTTGGTGCAAGCGGCCCTAAGAAACAACCAGAAGCAAAGCGCCCAATGTTGGGCGCTTAAGTTAAGCGTAGTTTAGTGCTAGGTTTAGCGATAAGCGAGTTTGGTGCAACCGAACGAAACCGAAACTTAGCTTAAGTTCCCGGCTAAGCTCCGCTTTGCGCTAAGCGACGTTGGTGCAACCGGCCCTTAGTGTTTATTTTTGTTTTAAATTGAAGTAAGCTTTGTCGAACGCTCCATCTCGCCAAAATGTTGCGCTAGCGGTCCGGCCCAGAGGCTAAAGTTTCAGAAGAAAACGTTATCCTATTCAAAAGTTAGAAGCAATTTCTTGAGACTTTAGCGGGAAAACGGGGCCAGTTCCCGGCATATTTGACGCTATTCATGATTCGTATTGGCGGGCTACGTCCAACACCATTTTCCCATTTAAAACTTTTGCGAAAAGCGCTAATAACTTTTGATGAAGGTTACCATTAGTCTTGAAACTTTTTGGCACATTGTCGCTAGCGTCACATTTGGTGAGAAGACGGCTTTCGGCGATGTGTCGTTTATTTTCGTAATAACAAAAACACTAACTTCTTTTTTTGTGTGTGTGTGTCCGGGGGGAGCGGGGGAACATTATACAACTACATGTTGCTGCACCGTCGTGTCCGCGGTTCACGCTCCACCGCAAGGTGGCCGCGGCGTGTCGTCTCCGCGGTCGACTCCGAACTTGCCGCGGAAGACCGTCTCGGAACGACAACAACGACGGACTCGGGCCGTTGGACGTGAGTTACGGACGAGGCGAACGACCCCTCCCCGCGTCTTCCTCCTCCGGCCGTCCGAGGCGCTGCAAACGCCGGGAGTGCTGTGACGGCGAACAAGCTATACATAAACACAAAAGCGACGAGGTGCTGCGCCGCGCGGTGGCACTTCAGCCGGATGCCGCTGTCGGGTCAGTCTACTCTCGTGGGAAAAAAAAGAAGACCGGCCCGCGAGTACTGCCGGCAGGCGACGCCGCAACTGGCCCGGAACCGGAGGACCTCTCTCTCCCTGTGTGTCGTCTTCAGTTTATTTTATTCTTGGACTCGTCTCTGTCGCTTCCGAGAGGCAACAGGTCGTTCCCGGCGGCGCGACGCGTGGTGCGAGATCCTTCTTTTCCGCCCGGCGCACTCCGAAAATAAAGAGCTATGCAGACCCCTCCTTGTGTGGCGGTTGCCATGTTGAAGTATGACGAAAATACGTCGGGCGGCACAAAGGAGAAAATCAAGTGCTTGGTTTAAACCTAATTACGGGGGGTATTTTCAAATGCTATCCGAGCGTTGAAGAAAAAAAGTGTAAACAAGTCAATGAGCTGACGGCAATAAAACTTCCACAAGTGTGAATTTAAGTAGTGGATTTATCATACCCAAATTTCATACGTGTAGGTTTTAAGAAAAAAAAATAAGCCTAAAAAGTCCTCTTTTTGCCTATTCACAGAGAGGTAAGCGGTAAACACTGTCTTATTGACGTACAGCACTCCTAAGCCAAAATGTGAATGCTTCTTTGAGACGAACACCATCCAGCAGATTCGAGGGCGTCTGGTGTCACATGCGAGAATAGCAGCATCAACCAGCATGTCTTGTTTTGTTTTCGTTTCCCTTCTTGGGCAGAGAAAAAAAAAGGAAAAAAAAAAACAGGATTTGTTAGGCTTAAAATTTATTTCCTGAAACTCACACTCATGAACTTTGAGTATGATAAATTCACCATCCAGAGACACCTTTATGAAAAGTTTCAATGCACTCCGTTCGCTGCTGTATTTAGATGAATTATTTTTACGACCGAATATCGTTCGGGAACACTCTCTAAGTAAAATTAAGACGTTTACAAAGCTCTGTAACGCGAAATCAGAGCGCAGCTCTTGAGGACGAGGAGGGGGGGTACCAAGGGAAGGGTATGCCCGCCTCCTCCTCCGTACCTTCTCCTTCGCCTCTTCTGCACGTGAAGTCAACGCTCCCGCTAAATCTAGCGGAAAACTAAATATGTTCATAGGTCACATGACACCAAATAATGTGGCGTCATTTTCTCCGCTAACTTTAGCGGAGAATTGAATTAGTATTGAGGTCACCTGGCATCAGTTTTTCCGCTAAATTTAGCGCGGTCACGCCGCGATACCCGAAGGCGGGCGCCTAATTGTGGTGGCTATTCGCAACTCCAGCGCGCCGCTCGCCCTCCCGCGGACGAACGGAGAACCAGAGGAGCGGGGACGGCAGCGGCGACGGCGGCGCGGAAACGGTGGCAGGGACTGTCCGCCTTGATGCGTGAACCCGTTTAACGAAAAAAGTGAGCGCGTTAAAAAAGGAATTTTTGTGCTCCGCCTTGAAACAGCCTTGCACAAAGGACCAGGAGGTCAAATTTCATTAGGGACTTTTCGTGTATCGCATACGCTACGGATTTCTGGTCTTGTGCATGGCCGCCAGCTCAATCTGTGCTCAACGTGACGAAAAACGCTCCCGCTAATAATGAAGAACTCTATAGTTCGGCCTACGGAAAGTCGATTCTTTGCAATGAGTATGAGAAAACTCGTCGCGCAACGGGTATGTCGAGCAATACAAATCGGGAAGGGGTTCGCGTTTTAAGGCCCTTACAAAGAACATGACTATTTATTTCAAGCACTTTAAAAAGACAAAATACCCGTTCTTGCTTTCAGCTAATTACAAAGCAAATAAAGAAATGCTCGAAGCATTTTAAGCGCGTCTGTGTTAGCCAGCCGTTTGTGACGAGAGCTTAGAACGCGCAGTTTTGGCCAGAGGGACCGCAATGTGGAAATAACACGGTACAACAAATGTACGGTACATTAAAATATTTTTTGATAGAGCAATAAATAAAACGCCTAAACACGCCGATTATGTTAAGAGGCAGTTTTTGCATAGCGTACGACACCCCTAAACTTCAGTCGGACGTACAGCGCACTGATGTTGAACCGACATTAGCAACTTTCACGAGCGGCTTGATAGCCGAGTTGTGCAACTTATTAATATAGCTTAAGTAAGTGTAAATGACTAAAAAAAAGTAATCGGGGTTTTCTTGGCCCTACTGCAAAACCTCGGCGTTCTTTGTTTTGTTTTTCGGTACTCTTTGATGCGTACTTTAGCTGTTTAATATCTTATATTGCGCCGTCATCAAGCCTCTCGTAAAAGTTGGGGCCGTCAGTCTGACGTCATGGGCTGCGCAGCGAACTGAAGTTTTGGAGTGTCGTAGATGTGACAAGGAATGCAAGAATTACAACTTTCTTTTTTTTTTTTTCTTTTAGAGTGATGATCACGGTAACATTCCTGGAGCGCACTGAAAATTGTGCTTCAAGGGCGCAGCGCGGGCTTGCGATTGTAATGTTACGCCGCACGGTAGCCTGCGGTAACAAACTTTCTATCAATAACCATACAACAGCTTGATTACGTGTTGCAATACACTAAAACCGAGACGGCGAGCAGCGATTTGAGAGGCTGTGACGCGAAGACTCCAATACTGTGAATCGCTGATCTTCCGAAGCTTGGCGGTCACCGTTCGCGTCTCTTTTTTTAGAGCACTAATGGCCAGGCAAAGCGCAAACGTATCTTCATCACCCTCAAAAATATTCCGCCACGAACAGTAACGTGGCCGGTGCCTAAAACACGTTCGCACACCTCAAAGCTTCGCACTTCGAGGTTTCTGCAACTTTTAAATAGCAGCATGCTCGTTTTCCTAACGTACATCAGCATCCCCGTCACCTGTTATATGATCCCTCCCTAACCGCCTCGCATTTGTATACAAATAAATCATTTTCAGCGCGCTGAACAGCGTCAGCGAGCAGGCGCACGGTATAACCTGGAGAATCTATCCCCGTCTCTTCCGCCATCTTGGAACTACCGCCCCGCCACCTATAGGGCGTTGGAGTTGCGAATAAGGGGAAGTGTGCCGAACAGAAAATCGAAAGCATGCCACTTGTCCATGACGCCAGTGGCACCGGCACCATGCACCTGGTGCCATGGGGCGGCACACAGTGGCACCAGGCGTAGAAGTGCGTCCTGCGTAAGAGCACGCGTAGTACGAGACGCTCTCGCGCCCCGCGCGCTCGCGCACAACACTCGAGATGCTTCACGCCACGCCCCTTCGAGCGGAAATGCACCGTTACCTAGGGAGCCTTCATACACTTTCGCCACGTCTGTCTTAGGGTGGCGGCCTCTCCGCCATTTCTATGCCCTAATGCACGCGCTTCGATCTCGTTCGGAGCGTGCGCTTAGCTCTGCCCGGTGCTTTGGCGCCATTTGAAGGCCCATTCGGCACGCGCAGGCAGTTTTCAATAGAATAATGGGTGCCTTCACCCTACCGGTACCCTGGCTACAGCGCCGTTTTTCGTCATGAAGCGGCGGCACGTGGAACTACCCAAGAATGCGGAGCGCTCGGTACACTTACTTAGCCTAAGAGCTGCGCTAAGAAGCTTTACATACGCGCCAGAATACAGCCGCCATTGCTGACCTTCTCTTGTTTTTCCGAGATACCGAGGCACTGAAATTGGTGTGGACGAGCTTCGACAAAAGCCAATGCTGGGGAGAAAGACAGAATAAAATCTAAGATGGCAATAACGTAGCCTGCAATGGTAATAATAAAGTGAAGCAAACGTTATAAGGGGAAACAAAAATTGAAGGTCAGTTATGGCGGTGCCCATGCACAGCTGCTGCAAAGCGTCTATAACCGGGGAAAATAGAACAATATTCCGTTTCACCTTATGCTGTACCGCAGGAAAGGCTAGAAGCGCGAGCTCATAGCGTTGTCATGGGGCCTATGTTGCGCTTTTTGCACTCCCAGGAGACTTGGAAGAAGGAAGTGACGTCAACGACTAGAGCAAACTCAGATTGGATGTTGACAGAAGAAAACAAAATCAACATTCAATCTGCATTTGCTGCGTTGTTGACGTCACTTCCTTCTCTCTAGTCTCCTGGGAGTGCAAAACGTGCAACATAGCGCCTCAGCTTGCACGAGAGCTTGTGCCGCCGAGATGTGCCCTATGGAGCAAGAAGAGCTTTTCCTACGGTAGAAAATAGGTGAAATAGAGGCTATATATACACGTTTGCAAGAAAGGCTTCTGCGCGCCGCCATTTTGAGCGATGCTGGCACCGCGTAACGTTTCCGCCACGCTGGGGTGCGCCAGAGACACGTCACTGGGGTGCGCGATGACAAGATGGCGGCGTCTACTGTATCGCCGACGGCCAGCGTTAGCGACACACTTACTGTTTCGGAACGCAGGAGGAGGTATCCATACAGAATCGTATAGAATCAGATATTGTAGGACGGGGTACGTATAGACGCTTTCGGGAAGCTGTGCATGGGCGCCGCCATAACCGACCTTCAGTTTTTGTTTCCTCTTATTCCGTTCGCTGCACTTCATCATTACCACAGCAGGACGGGTTATTGCCATGTGAAGTATCACTGTGTCCTTCTCCCCAGCATAGGCCCTTGTGGAGACTCGTCAACGCCCGCTTCAGTGGCTCAGCATCTCGGTAAGACAAGAGGAGGTCGGCTATGGCGGCTCAATCTGTCGCGTGCTGAAAGCGTCTATAAGGGTTAGAGCTGACTTCCGCAACCTCTGTTCCAGCACGTCGTGGAAGCCAGAGCTGCAGCGAGCGCAGCCATCGTTGATGCTATTGCCATGCGGCTTCTGGCGCATTCTGATGAGCGCAACATTTTAGATATTTTTTTTTGTCATTTTTTGATATGTTACTGGTTTAGGTATTTTATTTAATTGTTTGTGCTCTTTCGCGGTCGAGGGCAACGCCTGTATGCTCTGTAATGATTTCTTTGATTTCTTTCTGCGCTCAGTGGTGTATGCTTCAGCAGGAGACGCTTGGCAAACATAGGTCGACAAGTAGCGAACGTCCTGGCTATAGAGTGGGCCCGCCTCACCTCGGCGCGCGGTTCGAGATTAAGGCCGGGTCCCACTTGCAACGATGTATTGAGAGAATTGCAAGCCTGGCGCCCCACCGATGCCCCATGAGTGGCGCCGCGATCAAAATTGTCACCGTGCTGGCCTTCGACATTTGGCCAGGCGCTTATTATGACGTCTTTAGTGGGATTAAGTTTGTCTTTTAAGTGAAATAATGCTAGACTGTTAAACCGTGAAGGTGTTGACTGGAGAACGCGGTGACTCTGAGCCTTTACCGCGCTTCTGTCCGGCAAACTTTTGTCCGTCCGAGATTTGCTCAATAAGATGTCCAAATGAGATGTCGTCTTGGAGTTTCGTCCGGTGAACTTCTACCGATTGGGATCGTGTTCAGCGAGTTCATACATTCGTCAATATTTTGTCTTTTTAGCGTTTGTTCTTCGCGCTTTTGTCCAGTAAGATTAAGTTCGATGAGATTTCGTGTGTGGAACGTTTGTCCTTCGAGCTTTTGTAGGGTAAGATTTTGTCCGTTCAGCTTTTGTCGGGTGAATTTTTGTCCGCTGGGATTTTGTGCAGTAAGCTTATGTCCGCTGAGATTTTATCTGTCAAGCTTTTCTCCGGTTAGCTTTTTGTCCGACATTGTGCGTGAGAACTGCAGCGCGCATTCCGCACCATCAAGCTAGATTGCCGGTCTTATATAGCGGCCTATTAAATGTGAGCTCGTTGTGAGCGCGCACTCTAAACTCTGCCCTCAAATATGCCATCCAGTGAATACCCCCTGTACCGGTCATTCACGTGTTGCTTGGAGAGTACCTCTTTGAGTGCAAAACTTCTACACGTTTCTGTAGCAATGCCTTCTTTTCGTGTAACGTCTCGGCCAACGCCAGCATGTCTGTTGTTTCTGTAGGGCTGCAGTTTTATTAAATTTTTTTCTATAGGATCTCGCTCCCGGTAACGACCTAGAAGGCGTTGCGGGATTTGTATATCAATAGTAAAACATACGTTTTATTTTCTATTTTTCACTCTGCTATATGCCCAGAACAAACAGACATCCCTCCACCCCTGTTCCCTTTAAAAAAAGAAGAAAAGAAAATCAAGAAAAGCAGTACAACAAAAGTAACAGTAGACGCCAGGATTCACATTTAACCCCGTTGCATACAGACACGGGAGTTGAATGGTGTGCCTGTCTGTACAAATACAGACACGCGCACCACAACAAGCAAAAAGACAAACATGAAAGTAAGTATCCGTAAACATCACGAATCACACTCTATTCCGGTGTCCAGAAGGCCCGCGAGGAGTTCGGGGGGTTCAAATCCCACGATTGTAAGCACCGCTCGAGCAGTTCGATGACAGCCACGTGCCAGCCCCCCCCCCCCCCCCCCCCGCACACACACACGCACACATACACACGCACACTGTGTGTGCCCCTACTCCTGCAGCGTGAACCCGCGCGCGTCGTGTCGGCGGCCCCTTCGCAGACGAAGGACAAAGACGCACACGCGTCGAATGGACGAGGCGGGCATCGTCGTCGGCGGCGCGGGGGGCACGAAACAAAGGGGTTCCCTTCGACAATGGCCGGAAGTAGCACGGGTCGAGCACGAGACCCGCTGCGACGTGACATCCGGTCGCACCGCGCCGACACCTCCTCCCCTGCTCTCCTCCATCCCCCTTCATCCTCCCCGCGCGGGGCGTGACTCCGCGCCATACACGCGTCCTAATCCCCCTCGTCAAACAATCGTTTCCACCTCGAACCTGCTCCGACCGCCCCGCGTTGTACTCAGTTCACCCCTAAGATGAAGGTGCGGTGGAAGCTACGTGCACGTTGGACCAATCGTACGCCTTTCTTGTCGTCACGTGATCCATATACCCGCGCGCGGAAGAAGAGAGCGGGGGGCATGATGAAGAAATGAACCGTTTGTTCACATTCGATGCGGGTATACGATGGGCCGCCCGGTACGAAGTGCGCATGCGCTATCAAAGAAGCCCCTCATACGCGCAGTTGGTACCAGAGGGCCCCTCGTATAGCGTATCGGAAATGCAAATACGGTTCCCGAAAACTCCCTAATAGCTATACACGAACTCATCTCTGTTACGTCACGGCGCGGTGGTGGCGCGTCGGACGCAATTCCGGTCCGGGGCTGTGGGCGGAAGTGCCCATGTGAGACGTGTATTCCTGCGTTGTTTTGAAAGGAACCAGACAAAAACCTGCCTTCTTGTCAAAATGCTGCGTCTGGGGCTGTACCAAGAGAGTCGAGAAAGGTTTGAAGGTCAGTTTTCATGCGCTCGGTTCGTCCGAGAACGTGGATATGTGCCGTGAAAAGGGAAAACCAGACGCCGTCGGACCACGATTGCTTGGGCGGGAAGCATTTTGGGTTGAATTCACAGATACTTCTGGCCATCAGATTTATTTGCTTTGTTCCAAAATGAACACCGGAAAACCGTCAAGTTGTGCGGACCACCTGCGGACTACGTTCAGTGCGTCTTCAAGTTCAAACGGTCGCCTGATCGTTCGAACTGTCGTCTGCTCTTTCAAACGTTTCTGCTTGTCGTCTGCTCTTTTAGAGGACAACGGCCCGTAGACCAAACGTGGGCCCGGTATTTTCGATAACAGGTAAGTGCAGGCCTCAAAAGACTTAAATTTGAAGGTTGGTAAGCAGGCTCGACGTAAACAGGAGATACACGGAGATGTTGATCATTGTTACCAGTGGCCATCACCGACTTGTTATGCCTGATTCACTTGGTTCGATTCTGCTTGCGATTTTCAGTATCGACATCGACCATCTCAGCTACGGTTCACGCTTTTGCAGTCCGAGCGACGTCGCTAATGAAAATTGCGAGCGAAATCTCATCAGGTGAATCAGGCTTTAGCGTACATTCTGCGACGTCCACGCGGAATTAATCACCGCATGTCAGATTATTCACGCTAAGTTTTGCGGTGTAACGAGCCTCGTTAATTTCGCTGACGCCGCTCAAGTAGTCAGACATCGTTAGGAGGACTTAGAATCAACAATTTCAACGCCAAAAAGAGCGCGGGGACTCACACCGACGCCGACAACATGGCATTTTAATGGTTTGTTTATGGGCGACGGCGAGCTTCTTGCCCACACCCCCATCGCGCATGCGCGGCGCCGGTGGCGTCCACTAGGGGCGGTCCGGGCGCTCCTGTTTGTCTGTAAACATGAGTTGGTGTATAGCAGTGTGTCCACCGCTCTAGGTTTTACGGCGTCACTCACCCGTAAATTGACAGTGCCATGAGAGCTACCAGCTCGCTAACCGCCTTCTCCTCTCATTTATTTGTGTATTTGTATTCTCGTTTTACTACTAACGAGTGTACCAGTGCTTAGACTTCGGCTGTTACTGGGCATAATAAATAAAGGTGTTAATAATTTTATTGTTATTACCCGACACCGCTCTCTGCGCGAAGTGGGGAGGTGGGCGGGAGCGTGATTATGTGGAGAAAGAGAGACAACATGACTGATCCAACGAGGACGTAGCTTCGACTGCACTGTCGGCTTGAGGGTGAATGGACAAGGAAGCTGCACTCAACCCTCCTACAAGGTTTTTTTTTGTTTTTTTTTGTAGGTTGGATATCTACCGGTAAGTGGAGATCTACCGGGTGGGCACACAACCGGCAAATTAAATATTTAGTAAAAAAAAAAAAATTAAAGAAGAACGCAGTGGGCGAAGACAGGCAACCACCCTCTTTCACTGAGAAGCGATGTGTTTTTCTTAGCCGAGATTTTTAACGAGATCACCTGTGTCTTGTTTAACGGACAACATGCTTAAAATGCAACGAAAAAAAAAAAAACGGAAACAGACAACGTTTTAGACCCAGCCTCATACAGCATATCGAAACTATACTCCGTTTCACCTTATGTTGTACCGCAGCGAAGGCTAGAGGCGCGAGCTCATAGCGTTGGGAGCTGCTCTTGACGCACGAAAGCTTCTGCTGCAGAGATATACTCTAGATCAAGGAGCTCGCTCTTGTAGCCTTTCCTGCGGTTCATCATAAGGTGAAACAGAGTATAGCCCTGAACAATGAACTGTAAAAACACTACGATTTTATCATTTTTTTTTAAATTGGACATCTTTACTTTAGTAAGCTTGCGAACAAACAGGAACGTTACCATAAAACCAAGCACCCGTTTTCGAAATGGAACAATAAAACGAAAAGCTTTCATTAGACGCACGTTTACAACGGGATCCATTTCAAAACTTTTGAACTACAGCAGGCACGGAACACTTTTCAACTAAGCATACAATTGTACTTCCTCCACCATTACTCATCGCAAGCAGCTAAGGCTCTCTGCTGAGACGTCCATTTCGAATTCTAGCCCCATCACCGTCTTCATCGTCTTCAAAGCAGAACAATTAAAAATTTTGATGTGTGTTTTTTTTTCTCCGGTAAAACACATAAGAGTAAGCAATTGAGGGCGCATTCATTCTTTAACTTAATCCCGGTGGTTGAGCACTCAATAAAGCGGAAAAATAAAGCGGAAAGACTCGCATTGAAAAAAAAAAGAAAAAAAAAAAAGAAAAACAGGCGCGAGCGACTCAAAAGTGTTTACCACGAATGTTTAATATCGGCTCCAGTCCATCACTCATATATACACCCCAAGAAACTTTTTCTCGCGTATCTTGAGGCGGCCCCGCTCTTTGAATCCATTACCATTTGTTTTATTTGTTTTTTTATATTTTTCCCTTTGTTTTGGTAATAGGTCCAAGAAATATATTCAGAGTATAAGCACGTTTATACACGCGGCAGGTAAAACAAAGGAGAGAAGGGGAAAAAAAAAAAAAAAAAAGAAACATTATTCGCAAACCTCAAAATTTCTGGTATGTTTTCCTGCTGAAGACGACTAGGTTCCGCTTCTAATTAGGAACTCAGCCTTCCCGCGCACTACTTTATGTTCCTATCTCACCTTTTTTTTTATTCCTTTCTTTTACTTTGTTCTTCGTGCAGTTAGAGCCGTTATATCGTTTACAGCGAAATCTTCGTTACAGCGACATCTTCGCAACGAACTCTCTGCTACAACGAAATCGTGGTTATAACGAACGCAAACTTTTGCTCGGACATGAAGCGCGGAACTGTGAAATAAATAAAGTTATCTTAAACGTAAAAAAAAGGGGGGGGGGGGGGAAGAAGCAGACAAGGTTAATCTATGATAATGTTAAATAGAAGGATGATCCCTTACTTCAGGGTTCCTCTGAAAAAAAAGAAAGAAACAAAATACTACCGTGGAGAAAGAACTTTACAGGTTAAACTCGAAATTGAACGAACACACACACACACACACACACACACACACACACACACACACACACACACACGCACACGCACGCACGCACGCAAGCACACACACACACATACATACATACATACATACACACACACATATATATATATATATATATATATATATATATATATATATATATACCTACAGAGTTTGGAGGTTTGAGGAAGCCGATGCAGGGGAGAAAGAGGCTTAAACTCGAAATTAATCGCTAGGGTCTCTAATTACGGCGCAAGCTGAGAGGCGCGTAAGGTTTTTCGTTGGCGTAAAAAATGTTCGCTTTTCTCGCGTGAAAACGAAGGCGACGCCCAGCGCAGACTCACAGGCGGGTAGATATATAGTGTAGGGTAGAAACAGCGTTGCCGGAGACAGTAATCTCGAGCGAAATTTCTCTCGAATTTGTCTCACCCGGCGACTTCCGTGCAACGCTATCAGAGACACAGGTGCGAGAAAGATTATAGTAGTGCAATACATATGATTTTTTTTTTTTTTTTTTGCACGAGTCCCATCTCCGAATGGGAATCATTTTTCCGAAGCCGTGCAGAGACATCCCGAGATTTTGCTTTCGTTTATTCAGGCTTCTCCACTCCGTCGGCCCGAGGAGTAGTAGCAGTGCACGGGTGTCTTCGAAGTGCGTTTTGTTTTCTAACGATAACCTTTGTTCGCGCGCACAAATACTGATTGCAAGGAAACTTTTCACAGCTATGTCTGCAGGTGCGCATCTGTCTTACTCAATTTTATTGTACTCAAGTTTAGGTTTCTGGGGGGAAAAAAAAGGAAAAAAAAAAATTGTTATATCCAGTACGGCAAAGGGAAATGGAAGCAAACCGTCGGGTTGACGTTGCTGCTCGCAGATGGCAGCACATGGTACGAAAACTGGAAAGCTTCTTACTGAAGAACACCATAAAGCAGGGCCGTACCCAGAAAAAAATTTCGGGGGGGGGGAGGGGGGGGGGGGGGGGGGTTTCGGGGACAACGGCGGCCATTTTGAAAATGTCTATTGTCTTATTTTTGCCTATGAATCATGTGCATCGGTGGCATATAATGGAGAGTTATAGCAAACCGAAGAACCGGTCCCAGTTTGGTACCCGGTAGCCGACCGGTGCCACTGCGCGTGCGCAGAGGTGGAGATTAAAATCGGCTGGCTGCAAGTGCATCGTCCAGGGCCATACACAGAAAAAAATTTCGGGGGGGGGGGGGGGGGGGTCAGAACCTTCTAACCCCCACCCCCCCCCCCCCCCCCCCCTGGTTACGGCCCTGCCATAAAGCAGATAGATCCAAGAGATCTGAGTGTGTGTGGTCTACGATATATTAATAGAAGCTTCAAACCAGACGGTTTGTTTACCCTTTCCTGCCATTGAGTACGCAATACCAAGTTATTCTTTCCTCGCATTTTGTTTTTCAGAAATTTACAGGGTGTGGCCATAATGACTAACACATTGGCCACGCCTTGCAAGCTTACAATTCTAAACGTACATACTTGAAAATGGGCACGCAAACGTAGTTTCGCAAATAGAGTCATTTCATTTTTCTTCAATGCTCAAGTCGCTGGCATTAAAATATTAAAAACAGAGCAAAAAATGAAAGCCGTTTACAATTCCCTGTAACGCCGGTTAGAGCGCAGCTCTTGAGGAGGAAGATGGAAGCGTACTGAGGGATAGGTGACTCCTTGAGGTCACGTGACCTCATGGCGGTCACGTGACTTTAGGGGGTCACGTGACCTCAGGGGGTCACGTGACCTGGGGGTCACATAACCTGAGGGTGGTCACGTGATATGAAGGGGTCACGTGACCTAAGCGGGTCACGTGACCTAGGGGGGTCACGTGACTTGGGGAGTCACGTGACCTTGTGGGCCACGTGACCCTAGGGGAGGGGTCACGTGACCTTGGGGTGGTCTTGGGGATCACGTGACCTTGGGATGCCCTTGGGGGTCACGTGACCTTGGGGTGACCTTGGTTACGCCGACGCCGACGGCGACGTCGACGCCGCTCAAACCGGGAACGGGCCCCTAAGAGCTGCGCTCTAAAACAAAACGGCGGCCGTGCATTCTGCATTTTTTATGCCCTGGTTTTCAGTCGGCTGCAGACTGGTTTGTGAGCTTGCTCCCAGATTGTCATTGTTTACATACGTATATCTCGTTAAAAGTATTAATTATGGCGATTTTCTCGCTCATCGCCTCCTCTACTACGAGTCCTTAACGTTTTTTTGCGTTCAGAGAGCCACCCGGGAGCGAGCTCGTAAACCAGCGTGCAGACGAAAAACAGGCGGGTCTAGAGCATAGGAAATGCACGGCATCCGATTTTGCTTCATTTCCAATACTTCACTACCTCCAAGTTGAGCCATAAAAAAAAAAAAATAATAATAATGATAAAGACATAAGGTTTGTTTCAAAACTGCGTTCGCGTGCCCAATTTCAGGCGTCTATATGTTTGAAATTCCAATTTTGTGAGGCGTGCAAAACGTGTTGGTCCTTACAGCCGCACCCTGTATACATTGGCGAAAAATAAATATGATAAATGCGCCAGTTAAAGGCATTTTTTTTTTGTGAAATGCTTCACTGTCTAGATGGTTTTTGTTTTCTAGAATAGCGCTTTAGAACACCTAGTAACCCGAGTGCAGGTGGGAAAATGAGGGACGAACCGCACGACACACACTCCTTCTATAGGCAGAACATCTCAACGTCCGTACACCCGATGAGTGCGCCTCTCGAATGGCTCTCGCAGAACCAAGAGAGAGAGAGAGAGAACTGCTAACTATGATGGGCCAGGTCCAGATGAACACCTGTTGGATGTTTCTAAAAGGCCCGGGTGTGTTTAGTCACCAACCACTTTACTCAGAAAAAAAAAAAAATTCTTTTTTGTTTGTTTTTAAAGAGAAGAACATTCGTAGGCAGGGATTGTCAGATTTTGAAACCTTAGGCCGCGGTGGTCACACTGCTAATGCATCCTACAAAAGACAGTCTGAAGACAGTGTCTCAGGCGTGTATCTTGGTAAAGGTCGTGTCACACATGGTCATGCGACAACTGTGTGCACACACGTTCGAAACATGCATATATGATTCGAGCAAGCGTTTGCTTTATCTATACGCTTCATACACACAAAAGTCAGGCTAGGTGGCGCAGGGTGCCGCCCGTTACCAAAGGGTATAGCCATTAACATTCATTCATCCGTCCATCCATTCATAAATGCATGTTTCGAACTGTTAACGGTTATATCCTTTGTAACTGGTGGTAGCTTGCGCCACCTAGCCTAACTTTTGACTGCAACTTTAGTCGCGGACTGTGTCTTTTTGTGTGTCCCGGTTCCGTTTATACGCAGACTTTCAGTAACGTCGAACTGCAGGCGGCGTGCTCACCTCTTAAACTTCGTAATGCTTTCTTGAGGAACAATGCCCGATCTTAGCGAAGTTGTAACGACGGAGAACACGGACGTGATGCCGATTTTTTGTGACTTCCTTCAGCGTTGTGTTGATACTTCACATGAATCAAAGGAAGTATTTATGTTTCCGGAAACACTACAGGGGAATGTCTCGGGCAAAACGAAAATGCAAGAAATAAGACTCGACCCCGTATGAGATCCAAAACATTGGCAATAAATGGTGAGACGCAATAACGAACACATTGAATACACAACGATAGGCGCTTCACACCCTGGGACAGATATAAGGGAAGTGGAAACAAGGGGGATAACAAACCTCCTGCCCCCCTCCCCCAACCTCTTTTAGAGCAATTTCTTTTATAAAAAAATAAACGACGTGCATTATGATAATGCAATTAATGCAAAGGTGCAAGCCAACTGGACAAGAATGATGATGATAACCTTTTCTAGGAAGACATGTTTAGTTTTTTAGTGAAATGGCAGATATTAAGCGAACAATATACAGTGTGAAACAAGGAGACGCCAGGCTCTTTAAATCGACCGGAAAATTCGGTTTCTTAAAGGGATACTGAACCAAGGAATTTAGTGTCCATAATAAGTGGCGCACGTTCTTTCCACGAGCCATGCAGCCGCCGGTGTGCGCGAGCACACGCAACAAAAATGACGTCACAGACCTCCATTCGTGGTTGAGATGACAGTGAAATGTATGGGCTTCGGACCAAAGGAGAATAAAGACAAGTTTTTCATCTACACAGTGGTGCCTGGTGTAAAAACTAAGCGATGAATTGGTCTAACAAGCACGTAGCTTTCACTTGTAGAGATGAAAAGCCTGTCTTTATCCTCCTTTAGTCCGAAGCCCATGCATTTTACTGTCATCTCAACCGTGAATGGAGGTCTGTGACGTCATTTTTGTTGCGTGTGCTCGCGCACACCGGCGGCTGCTGGCTGGTGGAAAGAACGTGCGCCACTTATTATGGGCACTAAATTCTTTGGTTCAGTATCCCTTTAACCTATCGCGCTACGACTTTGCGCAGTGTTGCCCACAGATGGTGCATTTTTTTTTTTTTTTTTGTAAAATTTGCGAAGAGCGAATTTACCCGAGGAAAAAGTAAAGAAAGAAAAAGGCTTAGCTCCTATGGATACGCAGCGACGCCACCGGTCTGCAAACAACACGGCGCCGTTACGCACGGGAGACAAGAGATGGCGCAAGCGGTCGTGACGCCAACTGCCGCCAACGAACGAGCAGACGACGCCGTGAGCCGGCCCTTTTGCAGACAAGGAACTGCAGTTCCTTGCTGTTACCGCGCCTGTCTTTTTTCGTTTCTGCGACTGTCGCCGCCTGCGGAACGCGCGCCGCTTTTGAGTCGAAAAGGTCGTCTGCTAAAAAGGCCTGCTCTCAGCGCCGTATGCTCGTTCGTCGGCGGCGTTTGTCGCGCCGTCTCTTGTCTCCCGTGCGAAACGGCGCCGTGTAGACGACAGAGTCGAAATGACCCCTCTCCTGAGCTTCTCGGCGCTGCCGCTACGCGGCGTCGATTTCGCTGGAGTCGCTGGAGGTGGCGTAAGATAACGCCCGATCCAAAGGGCTCAGCCGTATTCATCCATACATCCATCCATCCATTGCGAATAATACCCGTGCCACACAGGCAACTCGGATGCCATTTACAACGAATGACATTTGAACGATCGGCCAATCAGCGCGCGACACTCCGAGCGTGGGGCGTTCCACGCTCGACAGATCGCGAGCCGATTCGTCGATCACACGAATGTCATTCGTTGTAAATGGCATTCGAGTTGCCCGTGACTCACGGGTATAAGGCAAATCCGGGTGAAGCACAACTCACTCGGCATTCAGCTCCTGTGTAGGCGCAAACAACCTTCAAACGACATTACCGTTTATTGCATTTTGCACGAAAATATTGTGGGATCTTGAGATTCCGTCGTTGCGGTTGACTCGACGCTGCATTCCACGTGCAGCAACACTCTAAGGCATTGCACAGACACAAGCGGTGGGCATCGAGACCACCGCGGGCACCAGGGCACCGTCCCTCTTGTAGAGGACTTGCATGTCCCTCTTCACTTGCGTGCAGCCGTGCACAGATGCGGGCCGGTGCCGGAGCAGTAGGTGTCGGGCCACCGATAGGTGGCGGTCGGTATCCGATCAGGGAATCTGGACGGGCTGAAGTCGACGGTCATGTTGAAAGGGCACATGGCCCTGTCTGCGAAGGTCCTCGAAGACAAGTCGGCTTAGCAGGTGTCACTCTGGCGTGTGCTTGTTCACGTCAATACTGCGTTAAGCCGCATCGACGACGAAGGTTGGGGTAAGGTGAGAAGGAGCGAAAGGATGGGGGCAAGCAGCTTTGCCGCCATGATCGTCGCAACCTTAGACGGTGTCGCTCCTCTACTCCGCGTGGCAGTCGGCGAAGTCTTCTGCTGTTCTCCTCGAAGTCTTTTTTCTTTGAACGTTGAGCTTCCTATCATTTTTTTTTTTAGATGTTGGGCTTCCGCTGCTTGCGTAAACAATATGACAGGAGCTTTGGCAAACTAGCAACTCCTGGGAGATAGTTTTTTTTTTTTTTTTATGTTCGGCCGACCTTGCGTGATGTTCGGAGTTCCTGAAGCGTGACTAAAAAGCCTAAGGTTGTTACGTGCTTTTTTTTTTAATCCAAGGCTTGGTCTTTTGGCAATAACACAAGAAGACATCCTCAGTGTATATAAAACTCGCAACATTATTTTCACGCCACTTGCAACACTACAAATGTCTGCCAGTCTACTCACCTTTGAACGCTTATCACACTCGTTTGTCTGTTAGTTTTTAACGATTATGTCAAGATCGACGAGCCGTGACGCAGCAGCTTACTTTATAAGCTATATGCCGGTACACGGCGAGAAGAAACAAAATGGAAAGGCGGGTGCATATTCTTGCCTCTTTGTTGCGTGTCTTCTCGTCGCACTACGCTTTCGAAAATTGCTTCGGAACACCCGTTCGTTCCCTTCGTTTAAGCAGTAAAGCCAACGGGAAAGACGGATGGCGTGTCTCAGCAAGAATCCATTATGTACAGAATGGGAAAATGGCGGCCACCCCTTTTTTTGCCCAGGATATCCAGCATGATATACACATATCGATCGCCCATGTCACCGACTGAACAAATTAAAGCAGTGTCAAATCATTGGGCTTGTCTTCGGATCGCGGGGGAGTGTATATTACTCACTGGCAGCACGAGAAACGCGGGTCGGAGCTTATCATGTTGATTCCCGCTCCTAAACCTCCCGATTGGTCCTTCGGCGTTCCTGTCGGCAAATGACGCAACCTGATTGGCTGCTCAGCGGTAATGAGATGCTCGGAACTCGACACGCCCTGCGTTTCTTAGGGCGCGTTCGCGCCGCTAATACGTCGTACAAAAAACGGCAGTCTGCAGAACGTCTGAGGTGTCCTTGTGTGACAGTTCTCTCGCAAAAACTTGGAGGAGTCTTAAAGGGAAGCTACGGAGCTTCTTGGGAAAAATGAGTTAGAAGTGAATTCTAGTGTATTTTTACCCCGTGAACCCGAATACCCAAAACATTTGCTGCGTAAATATTGTTAAACGCGAGAAAAACGCGAAAGACAGTCGCTGTCCGTGACGTCATCGACGGCTCTTTTGGCTGCCCAAGGCTAGGGGGGCGGGGCTTCAGCCCTATTTTGAAATTGCTCCTGTGGCTCTCCGGCGCGTCGCGTTGGAATATAATTTTGATATCTGTTATTCTAAAGGCCAAATGAACGAAATTCAAGCGTTTTTTCTCAAATGTAGAAGTGCCCCATCTTCCCTTTAAGCTTCGCCTTTAAGAGCCGAACGCGATAGCGTTATCGGGGCCCATTCGCATCGCCTTCTCATTCACCGTGCTAGCGTGTCATGCGTGGCCAGGTCAGTACCGTGTCTGGCTCGAAAGGTCGTGGGTTCGAATCCCACCTAAAATTCTTAAATTTTTTATCTTTAAGGCATTTCAATTACTTTCTAAAGTGAAATCATGAGAGGCGCGGTGACCTTTAATTCGCATCCCTTTCATTCCACGCGTGACGTCACGTTTCACGTGGGTGTTGTCGGTTGTTGAAATTCCCGCGCGAGGTCATGTGGTTGTGACGTCATGTACCCTATTGACCAATCAGGAGTTTCCCGTCACGCCACTGAAGCCGGGTTTTCTCCGACACGAACTCCTTAGGCTATCGCGTTAAAACTGCATTTCGCCATGTTCGCAGCGTGCATATGAACTACAAAGCAAACATGTTTAGAACATGATTGAGGAGTGTCCGCAGGGAACTGTGTCATCATGTCTACACAGAACATGTTTCGTATGATGTACGAGTGATGTGACTCCGTGTCAATCCAACGCGTCAATCTCTTCGATCGTTTTCTTTTTTTTAAAGAAAGAAAGAGAGATATACACACACAAAAAAAAAAGAAAGAGAGAAAGAAAGGAAAAAATAAATGCCGAAACACTTGTTCACACAGCGACCGCTGCTTGCAGGTGGCGCTGTCTTCCTAACGTTCCGTTAGCACCTTCCTCTCCAATTCACGCACACACTCTCGAATCTAGCGTTGTGTCGCCGAACTTTCTGAATTCAGGTTGCCTCTCTACTCCATTTTTTTTTTTTGTCGCTATATGCGAGCTTTACGTGCACTTCAGTGCACCTTAGAGCGAGCGGAAAAACAGTCTCGTTCTAGTTAAGAGAGCGCAGGGAGATTGGGAACTCGGAAGGAGGTGCGGCGTAGCTGTTGTTGATGACGTGGTGCGGTGAAAAACGACGGCTGAAATGGGAAGCGAGCAAGAAGGATAGAAAGGAGAGGAAGGCAAACGAGGAAAAGAAAAGAAAAAAAGCTCCCGCTCAATTTGCGGCCGACCCTTTGGCGCTTTTCTTTCACTTTGGTCGACTCTCGTTAATGTGGCGCTTATAGTTTTCGTTTAGGGCTTCGTCGCCTCGTAGCAGCGGTATGCAAGACGGGAAATGGGCGCCGAGCAGAGAATCGGATGACTGGGTTTTATGTGGCCCTTGCTCATTTATCGTTTTAATCTTGGGGGGGCACGGCTAGGTTTTTGTGTCTTTTTTGTATTGTTTTGTTTTAGTTTGCTTTTTAGAAATGGTTCTGCGGACACGGTCGGTCGGCACTTACAAAACGGCGCCCACCCCGACCACCGCGGTCGGTCAATGTGAGACAAACCGTGGCGTGTGCAGTGAGCGTGGACTCGTAGTTTTCCAAGGCGCTTGGACCTTATAAGGACGTGGGAGAAGAAATACGTTTCGATGATGTTAAAAAAAACAAAATCGAGGTTCTTTTCCGTGTTATGCAAATGAACCGCGACGGAAGCAGAGGCGCTGCAACCTCTGCTGCGCACAACAGACTATACAAAAGCGCACAAACCGTAACATCATATAACGTCACAACGTGGTGCTACGTGACGTAATGGTATCTCGTGCCGTGACGTCACGTGACCGGGGGGGGGTAGGGTGGGAGGAGTGGGACAGTCAAAGTATTTCTTCGGCGAATAGTTCTGAAAAAGGAATGAACTACTAGATTGATAGGCGCCATGGGAACGCTACTTCCAACTGTAATGGCGTACCTGCTTGGCGTGCGTACACGATTTCAGTCGGTGGTTGCCACTTCGGCACTCAAAAGTGAGTAGCGCACATTCGTTTTGCTCTTTTCCTGAACCAAAACGGTTTGGCTAACGGCTGTCGCAAAAAAACATCGAAACGATATGTTAATTGGTTGCTTTTAACAACCGCTATTTTAAGCTTAACATGTCACCGGTTGGTAGAATTGGCAACCTGTCGTTTGTAAAGCAGTTTGGAAGGAATGGGTCATCGTCTCAGTTCAGCCGTTTATAAAGATTGGTGCAACACATTTTTGTTCTTGCAATTTTTTTTTACATTTCTAAAATAGGTAGGGCAAACCAAGTGCTGTTCAATTGATGTTTTTTTCTCCATAGTATCCGGAGACATGAAACGATAAAGAAACGGACAAAACAACTTGTAGCTTATTTGAATAACGAACGCTCTTATATACTTATACGGCCAAGACCCTCTTTACCAAAGAAGAAACACCTTCTCTCCTCTAGGTCACCCGAAGCTGGACGCTCAGACAGATCCAAAATGATTCTTTTCACCCCAACCAGCCACGCTGACGACCTCGTATGGGGGCTGACCCACCACAAGGGATAACAGGCAACTCAACCCTTGCTATTCTTTAAAGCCCCCTAAAGAACAAGACCTTAGATACACAAAAATCGATTCATATCACTGTCCAGTGCCAAGGACAGTGTACTTACACAATTGCCAGACGTCAAAATACGCATGGTCTCGCTCAAAACTCACCTGCCGTTTTCTTTCTCTTTGTGCAAAACCTGGGTACGCCCCCACCCAGGCTCGCAGTCATTATACAGTCTACAACATGTTTAGCAATTTTCGAGTACTGAGCCTTATCTTCTACTGCCCTTTTATGTTCCAAGAGCCTTTCATCTAAACAACGACCAGTCTGCCCAACATAGGACAATTCACAGCGCAACGGAATGTCGTACACCACTCGTACCTGACAAGGTACATCTGGGTTTCAATGTTTTTCTGGCACCCCTGAGGACCAGCCGAAAAGGGGATTAACCTTTCAAATTTGTGTTGAGGTTTGAAAACCAAATTTACACCGAACCTCTTTGTCACAGATATAGAGTTATGAGAGATCCCATGGTGGTTAGGCCCACGCACAATATTCTTCACAACCGATTTTTCCACAGGAGCCTGATTAAACCTTCGCAACACCTTGAGCACAACTCTAACAATTACATCGTGGTGATGGCTCGCTTTCAAAAGGCGCAACTTTTGCAACTCAACTGCCTCTCCTCTCCAACCCAATGCATACGGGATTTTTTACATGCGCTATCCGTCACAGACGCAATTATATACCTCTCAACTATTTTCGAGTGACAGCTGTCAGCGACCAACAGAGGTTTTGCTGATACCTTGCCGTACCTCCAGCACAGGCCCCTTTTTGTGTGCAACAGGACGTCTAATTACCACTTTCGCTTTTAAAGTATACCTTTCCTCTGTGAACAAGAAATCCTGGCATTTGTCTACTATACACTTTTTAACCGTCCCTACCAACCTTTCCTCGAAAGTACAAATTAAAATGTCGTCTACAAAGTGACAGATAGTGCTGTCTGATATTTAAAAGAAAATGTCAGACAACACTGGCGACCCGATACGGACTTCCTCTTTTTGCATAAAAATGAGAGAACCTTCCAAGTCTACAACGGTGGGATCTAAATAAAATTCCAGAATGCTCAAAAAAATCTCTCTAAATCAGTCCCAGAGGCACACTGAAACTTCACTAGATTATCATCACACCACCTCCTGACCCAACTTATCCATAGAGTAGTATAAGTCCTTGATGTCCAGAGTTGTCACATCACACCTTCTCCCATGATGCGGATTCTATATTTCAATAAATTTTTCGGAATTGTTTTGTGACAACGGACTGTTGAGCTCCACCCCTGTCGGGCATTTCTGAATGAAAACCGATAACACCTTCCGCCAAGCTCCATTTTCGTCCGCAACCACTCTCAAGAGAAGACCAGCCGTATGGTCCTTCAACAGAAGTTTCAATCTTAAGGTTGCCATTGATACTTCCCCTAATCTCTTCATTACCGTCGGGAATTCACACTACTTGAGTACTGCTACCACCTTCATTTTGCTCTTTTCAGGTTCCCCAAATATGGTTTAAAAAGTCTACCAACCGCTTCAGAAGCGTTGGCTCCAGACATGTCGTTCTCCAAAAGAGCAACCCGTCCTGATTTGTCCGTTTCAAACAAAGTAAACTCCTTCTGTTCAGATCCATCTTTACATTCCTGAACGTCTTACAATTTACCCTGCCTGTCAAAAAAGACTAATCTACGAATCTAGACACTTTCCTCATGGACCCTTTATAAACTTTTCGTCTCTTTCTTTTATCCTGGTCGAAGATTTTTCTAGCAACTTTGAACACATCAGACACAATGTCCATTCTAGATGGTCTTACGTTAACGGATAACTTCGGTTCCTTAGCCAGACAAGCTTCTGTTTTATCGTTTTGTTTTTTGCTTTCCCGACAAGTCAAGAGGCTTTCCTTGGGCAATAACTTGCAGCATTTGTTGCGACGCAAGCAGCCCGTTTTGACACGGATGCTAACGTTTTCCTTCTAATTCCGCTTCTAACTTCCCGTTTTGTCGGAAACAATTGCAACCAGGTAGAATACTCAATGGCATTAACATAGTCCTTCCCACGTGTTAAAGTCCAAATACCGCCACATACCTTCCAGGCTTGCCTGGATTGGTCCTGTAGAGTTCCTGTAGGCCGTCAGCACTTTCTTCTTGGTCGTACAATCTCCAGTCAACGATAAAAGGTAGGACCATGTTCTTCGATGTACCTTTCCTTTGAGCAGAAGCCCAGAAACACCAATCCTCCTCGAGCTCTGCTATCCCCTGCCCGAACTTGCAGAGAATGAAGAGACTGTAAACTTCCACAGACGACGCTGACGCATGCGAAAGTTATTCTCGTGTCGCCATTGAAACCGAATAGGTAAATGGATGCATACGGCTGAACCCTTTGAATCGGGCGGCTTCTTGCGCCACCTAGCCAGTGTGGCGCAAACCGCTGCCCGATTTGATAGGTGTCTCCCTGTGCAAGCGTGGTAGCGAAACTCGAAGGTGTGGTATAGTTAATACTACTTCGTGAGCTTAGCAAGTCACAAGGTGCGCTACCAAATTTGCGATTTTAATTTTAGACGATCAAGGAAGGTGGTTTAGCACCAAGTCACATGGTGTTATTGCTTCACGCGAGCAGATGGCCTTATGCGTATCTATGGACAGCCGAATCTGCATACATAATTGCATGGAGCTCCTCGAACCCGTTGTATATTGAAAACTTCTCTCCCTCCACTCGAGACACGAGGCACTTGTATTATGCCGCCATCTTTAATATCGTTCTTCGTCGCCGACCCCTGAAGTTTGCATCCCTTGCCAAACCGCGAAGAACCCCCCCCCCCCTCCCTTTTTTCCCCCCCATCTACCCTCTCGAACACCTGACACATAGGTGCTTCAACCGTTCCCTCTCTAATTTCCATATCCGAGATAGAATTGCACACGACCCGAATAACGGCTCGCCGAGATTGGCAGGGGAACCGTAACACTTACGAATACCGTCGACAGATGGCGCTGCCGCCATGTCACCGTCCAGCCGTTGTGATTTGTCTCAATTCGTGAGCACGTCGCCGCCTAAGCCACGCCGCTCCTGGGCAGCGTTGCTGCGAAAGCAAAAGGGGAAGACAGGAAACTGGACACAACAGGACATCTACTTGGTCGCACGTTTTGAAACAGCCGCAACAATAGCGCTCGCGCTCAGCGGGGGCGACCGGAAAGAGAGAAAGGCTAGCGCCCTCCCTCGGCGACGTTTGACGACCGGGTTGTTGCGTCCGGCGGCGCGGCACAATGCGGAAGCTCGATGCGGAGAACAAAGGCTCTTCAATAACGGGCGACAAGTTGCAGCGGTTCCTCCTCCGCGCCGCAGGGCTCCTCCAACGACCTCTCGTCTCGTCCGCGTTTGCATATAGATGGATCGCGCGTGCAATAGACGAGTGTCCTCTTCCCGCGCTTTTTTTTTTCCTCCCTTTCCTGCACTTTTTCCCCGCACATTTTCTTCCCGCGCTTTTTCCCCTTTCCCGCGCTTTCTCCTTCCCGCGTCTTTTTTCTCGCGTTTTCCACCCTGCGCGCTCCCCCGGGCTCGTTCTTTTTCCCGCCCTTTCGCTTCTGATATTTGTGTGCCCTTTTTGCCCCGCAATGAAATGCATACGCGCGCATAAAGTGGAGGGACTGGATGCCCCTTTTTTTTTCTTTTAAAGAGGGAAAAGGTTGGGGGGGGGGGGGGGGGGGGGGGGGTGGCGAACGCCTTTAGGTGCTGTCACATGGACAACGTTTTTCACTTATGCCGCCTTTTTTTTTTTTTTTCGTAACGACGTTTCTGCAAGCACCGCGTTGTCCGCTGCCTGGGTCCCTCAATTCCAAAATTGAATCGAGAGAACAAACAGCTATTTTTGCGTTTTATGTTGATGCCACCTTATGCATCATGTCAAGAGGTTTGTGTGGCTTTGCGAAAAGTACGGGCGTGTGACCTTAGACAAGTGCTTGATTTGCGCGAGCGCTAGTGCAACGATTTGAAACTTTTGCGAGTCATCTGGACGATCGAAGTTTGATCTGTGACGCGTGAAAAATTATAATTTGGTTAAATTTGAACGATTTTAGATTCTTACAAAATTAGCCTGTTCCAGGAAATGTAAGCAAGGATGGACCTAACACAACACAGAAACTGAACCTAAGCGAAGGGCGACCGGCACTTTGTTTTGGTGCATACTCGGGATTATGTTATGTCTAATCTTCACCATTTCGCTTCCGCCCTGACTGGGTGTTATCATTATTGTGAAGTCTATCATCCCGAAATAGAGGGCGCGATCGTCGCACCGCGGTACCACCGTCGATGATATTCGCCAGGATTCTTTTACGAAGCTTCATCTCGTTTGAAGACTGCAAGTTGGGTATAGTAGATTCTGATTCATGCCGAGGTTTTACGCCCGAAAATCGGAGAGAAAAAGTGAGATGGCAACAGAGGACAAAGCGTTCTCTCAACTACTTCTTTTTTTTACCAGAAGACACATGTCGATTTTGCAAAATGCACATGGGAAAAACAACCAGATAAAAAAAAAATCAGACAACACTAATACATGCTTGGATACGCTCATAAAGGGCTGCCGAAGGAGCACTTATGCAGACGTTGCTCCGTGTGTTCTAATCATAAAAGCTTAATGGCGTAAGTATATCTGGTGAAACATTGTTTTACATGAGATCTATTCTTTTTTTTCACCTACACTTTTTATTGTTTATCTAGCAGCGTTTTGAAATAAATCTCCCCGTTTTGTCCGGTGAAAATTATCCCACATCATGGCCCCCGGCCTTTCCAACACTCGGTAGCTATTCATGGACTGCACTGACGTCACATAAGCGGCCATTGTTGTGACCTTGCTGCTGAAGGCGTTCATTGTGCAGCTCCACCACCAGCATTGCTGGGTACTGACGGTTGTTTCTACTTCCTGGTTGCTTTGAACTATAGACGCTTTGCAGCAGCTGTGCATGGGCACCGCCATAACTGACCTTCAGTTTTTGTTTCCCCTTATTACGTTTACTTCACTTCCTTATTACCATAGCAGGCCAGGTTATAGCCATCTTGGATTTTATTCTGTCTTTCTCCCCAGCATTGGCTTTTGTGGAGGCTCGTCCACACCAATTTCAGTGGCTCGGTATCTCAGTAAAACAAGAGGTCAACAATGGCGGCTGTAATTTGGCGCGTGTGTAAAGCGTCTATACAACTTTTGCGGTGTGACACTGACACGTCCAACCGAACGCTCGCGGCGCATGAATGGCTGCGAATGACGTCACGTGCGAGCTATGCTCGGCTGCTGAGCGCGCGTGCTGACGACGCGTTTCCGCAGTTCTCTTGCAATGTGCGTCCCGCACCACCAAGATTGCCGGTCTTAGCAGGCTATTAATGTGAGCTCGTTCTGAGCATGCGCTCTAAACATCGCCTTCAAATATGGCTTCCAGTGAATGGACCTTTTCCACATACCGACGGCACCAGGCGGTGGCTGCACGAACTAAAAATCGAGGAAGTGACCTACCTGCGCTACCAATCAATACCGGGAGCTACGCTACCAGTTTCTTCGCTCTCCGAGCTGCGCCGCGTGCCCAACGCGAGCTAAAAGATTGGCATCCGTGGCGTCCACCCAATCGTTGTGTTTTTCCTTCCGTCCACTTTCTTTTTTTTTTTGTGTTACCCAATTATATATATATGCTGCAATTACCTGTTCTACTCGCTTATCCACAGCCTCCTTCCGAATTTCCTCAATTTTTCGTTCCGACTTCCGCCGCATGGCATCGGGCGCTTGCGCGTGCGCAGAACGCTTTTCGGAAAAGGTCCACTCCCTCTGTATAGGAATGACCCAAAATTCCCTCCAGCGAGGGGGGATGACATCAGGTGCAAGTTTTGTAAACCGGTTTCTTCCAGCATTATTAGATCAACTCAGTTACGAAACTGCCCATAAACGCTGCTTGCACCACAGAGTTACATGCGTATGATAATCTAGAGGGAAAGGACCCATGGATTCGGAACGCTTCGAAACACGGCGGGACATAGACGCAGACATCGGCGGGTCTCGGTTGACCACCCCGATTGTCCTGTATCGCTGGCTGGCGACACCTTATTATGAACTAAGAGCTGCAAAACATCACTTGTTAGGTCTGTACCTTGTTTTCCCTTTTTTTAGCTTACTTTTTAGGAAGACACCGGGATCACGCATTGTATTCGCGGATAGGTTCTGGAGTTACATCGAAGTATACATTTCTACCTAACTCCAGATAAAACAGAGTTCACTTATTGTTTTTTTAGTAATTACTGGACTTACTTTGCATGATAGACCCGAATGTCAACATTGTTTTGCGTATCTTTCTTATAACTCTTTTGGAAGAGATGATAAGCAACACAAAATGCTGACCGTGCTAGAAAAAAAAACAAAAAAAAACAACAACAGCAGGAATTTAGATTTGTATATTTCGGACTCTCGACCAAGTCCGATGTTTTATTTTACAACTCTCTTTGCTACTTTTATTGTTTTTTTAACCGTTGTATCCTAACCAGGTCAACAGCGTAGGACCAGGTCATTCTTTTTTCTACCATATCTTATTGCAGCTGCAAAAACAAAATCGGATTGGCCATGTATTCTCCCAGAATGTATATTTTCAACCTGTTTTTACTTTCCCTGTTTTTGTCATTCCTTTTATATTTTCTCTCTGTCTCGCCTTCTTGGTTTCCATAAAGAACGAAAAGGAAGCACCATCTCCGCGACGCGTCTCTTAATTCAAATAAGGAAGCAAAACCAAAGTGCACGCAACACTTAAAAAGACGCACGGCACACGATCAAAACTCGTTTTCAACGAAGGGCCTATTGGTTTTTGTGTTCGTGCTCACCTTAGTTCCAGACGGCATTTCCTGACGTCCCCGCCGGCTCGTTTTGCACGCGAAATTCATACGCAGACTTCGGCAAAAAGTAGAAACGCACGACCCACCCCGATACACCACGCGAACCCAACTGCGCCTGCGCGGCCCTTGTATATACCTGTCGATAAAGAACCAGCGGCGACGAAGCCAGCGAAGAGTATCTCTTTATTTTTATTTTTTACTTTACTTTGTTTACTTTCTATTCGTCCGTGTGCGTGGGCGCTGCACGGCAGGACACCTTTTGTCTCCGCCACTCCACGATCTCAAAATGTGCTTCGCCGCCTTTCTCTTCTTCACTTTTAATTAGAGCCCCGCTGAAAGAAGACGTGACAGTCGAATGCGGCTCTCCGAGCCACGCCAAGCCGAACCGAAGCCCGAGCCGAAAGTAATAAAAAAAGACACCGAAAACAAATCCGAAAGCCAAAACAAGCCGGGCCAGTCAGGCCTTGTCACGCTCCGTTGTTGTGGTGGTGGTGGCTTCGACGCCTCTCGCGAGAAGAACTTTTTGCATTTTGGTCGTCACAGGGCTTTCGTGGGGGGTTGACTGTGCTTGTCGACGACGGTGCGACGAACACAAAAGCCGGGCGAAACCTGCCAATTAGCGGCTCGGCTCGGCTTGGTTTGGCCGGGGAGAAGTTGGCTTTCTTTCTCTGCTTGTTGTCGATGTCGCTTCCGGCTGCGCCTTTCTTTTCGAGGTCCGGTTCCCTCGAGGGGAAAGTTCTGGCGCGTGGTCTGAGTACGAGGGTTGAGAGGACGCGAGCAGCTTGCGTGGGGTACGGCAGTGGCTGACCGTAAGACTGACCCTTACCACCCAAGTTCTTGCCCCGTATTTTTTTCTTTGTGTTTATTTCCTAGTCACAGCAGTGTCTCGTTAACACGAACCCCGTTTATAGGGAGCTTTAGTAGATCATTTCGATACCTCCGATAACGATACGATTCATGTCAAAGGCGTCGACGGAATATCAGGTATCGTTATCGGAAACTGTAACGCCCTAAAATTGATACTCCGCTTTGTAAAAATACATTTCTGATGACGAACTGTGTAAAAACATACATTTCTGTCTCGTTTTTGGAAACAACTCACACTATAAGCGTTTTTATTTTTTTCTGGTGTCTCGGGGGGTGAAGGGGGGGGGGGGGGGGGGGGGGGGCTGACTATATTAACGAGACATGCTGGTATTTTGGTTCTTCCACTAAGGAAGCCACGCCTTAGAGGAGCGACATTTGAACACTCTCGGGTGCTTAAAATCGTGGCTGTGCAGTTATCAGCTTCATCCGAAATCGCGGGAATGATGGCTTTTCGTCCGCCAGAAAATTTATAACAGTTCACAATAGCCTCAGAGTATACACTGAAGCTCGGGAAGCCGCATTTTGACGTGAAACGTTCTTTGGCTCGGTGTTCGGCATTTCGTGAAGCCCCGACAAAAGCGTGGCCGCGAGGCACGACACCGATTGGTTAACGGGGAGGACCGGAGGGCCGGGCGAGGAGAAGTGATGTGGGCGAGGAGGAGCTTGACCAGCTGTGCGCACCGAGGAGGAGCATTTCGGCAGTTCGCTGGAAGATCGCCAGGTTTATGAGCCTTATTAGCGGTAGTACCTCTTTATTCTGGGAAACAACTGTCAAATGTACACATAGTACGCGTTACACTATATGATGAAGAGCGCTGCGAACGTATGCGTCCGGCATCTGGAAACTTAGAGAGTAGCGCTAAACGTTTGTGACGATAGAACGTTTCACGTACGCAGCACAATTGTCCAGCAATTTGCCATATTTGTTGTTTTTATTTTATCCTAGCGATTGCCAATAGACTTCCTTTCGAAAACCTCGTCGAGCAACATTGGCGGCCGCCATTTCTTGGGCACAAAGCGTGCGATTGGTTCCGAGTCCTCGCCGAATGCCGACGCAGTTTCCAAACAATGGCGGACTTGGAAAGTTGGCGCAGCATCTACCAGGTGGCGCGCGCACTTTTGAAAAGAGACTATGGCACGGGCTTTAATCTTAGTTTAATAAAAGGCTCGATTTCATTTTTGAATGACCCTCTACGCTATTTTTCGCCGCTTGGCGCAGGACGGAGAACGTCAAGGCCTCGTGAGCCAATCAGAGCGACGTGGAGGAGCGCACTCCACCGGTACGTTAATTGTCACGTGCCTTGCTCCGACACTGTATTATTGGCTCACTGAGGCTCTAGCTTTCGCCGTTCTAATGAAAAACAGCACACAGAGTAACATAAAAAAAACTCGTATCCGTGCGAAGGACATGCGAAACAAAACCTCGCCACGCGCTCGCGCAAGTGGCTTTGCCAGCGCTGCTAAAAATGCACGCTGGCCTTCACCGCATCGCACAAAGACTATGACGCTCAGTGGAGTTTTTCACCGACTATAGGCCAGCTTCCCATATCACTCATACATTCATCAAAATGTTCCTGCTGCTCGATCGGAACGGTTCCTTCATTTATACGAAGCTGAAGTGCAGCCCGACTTCTTTTTTTTTTCTTTTGTCTGTACTTTTTTCTGACCAGTCATCTCACCCCCACGACCCGTCGTCTCTTCATTGGGGTGACTCGTTGCAGATAGGCTGCCAAAGAAGTCAGCCCTGACCTCCCGTTCACTTCTCCCCCGGACTGACACCCATATCACACAAAACAATTCGCAAAAAAAAAAAAGGAACATATATATATATATTTTAACGAAAAACTTTAACAAAATATATATGAATAATTCATATATTCCACACGTGCCGCATACCCTCCATGCTTGACACTCGCTTGTATATATTTTTTACACGTCCGTCTCTTTAATTTGAAGCAATCCCAAGTCATACCGGTAAAGATCCCCCTCTCCCTCCTTCTCTGCTCCACCATGAATCACGAATAAAATAATAATAATAAAAACTACTTCTAATCACGCATAAACCCGTCGTAACACACACATAAGAAAAAAAAAAAACGATGCGAAAATGTTGCACGTGCTGCTTGCTGTCCACCCATCACGCGATAGCGTTTGCATTTCTTGTTTGTGCGCGTCTTTAATTTGCACCAATCCTCACTTATACGGGTGCATCGTACCCCCCCCCCCCCCTTTTTTTTTCCATCCTAACTCCGTTTCACCTTACAACGGACCGCAACAGACGCTACGAGCAATCCAGCCTATCCAGCGCAGTGAACGGATCACATGGCTGCGCTCCCACTTGTCACCGCGAAGGTCACGTGATTACACGGCATGCATTGGACTGGTTCAGCCAGGCATCGTAGCGTCCGACGCGGTCCATCGCAAGGTCAAACGGAGTATAGGAGCAAAGCCAACGCACCAACCCCATCTCAGCTGTCGTTCGGGATCGCGCGCGCGCGCGCCGCTTTTAAACCTTCCCCCCCTCGTAGGAGGCGCGGCGGCCCATTGTGCTTAGCATGACAATGGAAACCGCCGCGGTGCTCAACAGGGGCACGCAGGCACACAACCGCCACCGCGTCTCATATATGCGGTTTAATTTCGTCTAACGTTTCCCGCGCGAGCCAGCTCGGCGGGTTCTTCCGTCCCCACTATTCAGCTTTGTTCATTTCCCGCCAGGGGGCGCTGTCGGAGGCAGCGGAGCGCTAATAATGGCGCTGCGGTTTCATTCCCGTCCCGGTGGCCCGGAGTTGGCCGCCGAGGGGGGAGGGGGGGGGGGGGGGGGAGGAGGAAAGAGGGGGGGGGGGGGGGCCCAAAATGAAGCGGCTTTTTGCCGGAAAGAGCAATTGGTTTCCGACGACGAGGAGAGCTTGAGGGAGCGGCGAGCAAATATGACCGAGTATCCCGCTAAGAGCGACATTGTCGGTTGTCGTTACGGAAGGTTACCGCTGGCTCATTCAAGACGTTACCGTGACCGTTTGGACTGGGATGGGTTCTTTGAAGCAGGCCGGTATAACTCTCCTGAGAAAGCGTAATATATACGCTAACGCCTACGCTAATTTGATACTGCGATGAAACGACAAAGGTACGCTTGACGTATGACTGTAGTATATACATTAATATACTTCTAGTTTTTCATTAGTCTACCTTTTTTATCATAGCTGCGTGATACGCGTTTATGAACTGTGATGCCGCCACCGACTTTCTTGGCCACTGGATTGGCACACTTAAAAAAAGATATCTAAAATATACTTGAAGTTAACTCAACATTTACTTTAGTACTATGACTCGGGCAAAAAGTGTAACTTGAATTTTTTTTAGATTTTTACGTTTATTTTAAGATTAGATTTTGAGTAATATGATTTGCTCTGACTTCTTACCATATTTTTATTTCTTATTACTCACCTTATTTTTATTTGTGCATTCTACTGTCATAACCTATCTTCTTCGCTTTTCCTCCCAAATAAGAAATTAGCATTCATGCATGTTACTCTCTTGGCATTTATAAATGAACTTTTTTTGTTTGTTTTGTTTTCTATATTTGGCCATCGTGGTTATTCTCAGCACTCTCCGGTGCACATCGAAATATACCTGGAAGTTAATAACTGTTTTACAGCGAGAACTATTACAGAAACCTCTGAGCTGCATTCGTGGAGTCGGCGTTGTGCTAAAAGAAACCTCCTTGACGTCATCAAATCACGTGACCACATCGAACCAGATAGTTCACTCCTCCATCTCGGACTCTAACAACACATCTCGCTGTTACAGCGATAGTTACAGCTACAGATGAACGCCGACGCATGCTTCCATTCGAATTTCATTCTTAGGCATTGACGTTAACTATAAGATGTGCACTGTGTTCAGTCTACTTACTTCAGTGACCACAAGGCTGCGCTGTGTGTCATCGAGTAAATAAACAGTGGCTAAGTATAAAAGTGTGTGTCAGTGCGCGCAATAACAGCTATCACTATCACTTCTTGGCACACTATGACAAAAAGCTGCCGATGTTGTTTTTTTGTTTGTTTTCCTGTAAAAAAGAAACCACTTGGAGAGTCCGGAAACAGGCGTAAATAGACATAATGCTAAATTACCCAAGCATCAATAATTCTGGGAATGTAAACTTATGTGCCGCACGCGCTTGCCTTCCCTGTATAAAAAAATAAAGAATCGAAGTAAATAACCTAATTTAGGCGCTGACGAACGCGCGTGCAAGTTGAAATTTGTTTTAGCCTTTTCCTCTAGAACACTCACTACTACAGACGCCAGCACGTGGTCCCGAATGTAACTACACTCCCAACATGCTCCTTGGTGCATGGGTCACTTAGCAAAATGATCTATTGCGTCACCAACTATGGCTGTAACAGGCGACGCCGAGGGCGCACATGATACGTTGGCTTCTACGCCGCAACGTGTGCTCCGCGGCTAAACCCAACGCTCGCAAAATCCGTCTGCGACGTTTACGGCCGTCAGGTTTTCCACCGCGTGCTCGAAGCCACAATCTCGAAACGTCACCAATACGTATATCGCGTCTTGATTAAGCTGAACGCGACGACGCTTGAACCACTCTCCCCCGACGTCCCAATTAATATCCGTCACGCTAACGACCTACCAACGTTGGCGCGGCTAATCTCCCGTCATCCATTTCGCAGGAAATCCCCGAGCCGTAGTTCGAAACACGTCGACGGCAAAGCCAGTTTTTTCTACAACCCACTGGCGACGCTTCCCCCCCCCCCCCCCCGTCCCCCCCCCCCCCCCCCACCCTCCCCTTTTCCCTAAATAACGATCCCCAACCGTTGCGTGCATCTATAAATTCTGGGAAAATGAGCCGGGGGTCAGCGTTTCCACATCGTAGCGCAGACCCCGGCAGATGGCCAGTCACCGGACACACACGCAAGCGGGGATTACCGAGGATTATCCTCGGATCAACTTGGGGTTACAACCCCATATCCCACGTGCCGGAGTGGAGGGAAAGGGGAGGTGCGGGGGTAGGCGTTGTTAGGACACAATGACGTAGCAAGAACTGTCATCCCCCTAAGGGACGCGCTACCGATACCCCGCCTGCTCTGTTCTTGTAGCTGTATAGAATATGCCAGCTATTCTTCGTTCGATAGTACGGTGGGAACTTCGTGCTCGTCTCGGACCAATCATGCCACCTCCCTTTCATCGCCTTACACCACGCTTTGCGCGGTGTATGGGCGGGAACGTGATCACGTGATGAAATATCAAGTTATGATTGGACCAACGAGCGCGTAGGCTCCACCCCACTGTCAGCTTAGGATTGAACGGACTTTAGCAGACGAATCTCACCGCTTGCAACCGAATGCTAGCTTCAATACGAACGCAGGCTCACCAACGCAAAACGAAAAAAAAAAACGCTTTGTCATGATTTGTTTTTTACGTGTGATTGGTTCAGCTGGCTCAGACAAGGACAAAGACGCGTGACGAACGCGATGACGTGGCACATTTGTCGTCGCCCGATTGGTTGCAGCTGCCTCGTTGGTGCGGCGAGAACCGTGAGTCGCGGATACCAGAAGTGACGGACCGGGTTCCACAGCTCGCGCTCATCGGGGCCCAATCACGGTTTGAGAACGACCCCACGTGACCTTGCAGTCGGGCGCAGTGATTCGCGGAAACGGCAGATCACGTGGCACTCTTTCCCCGGCGTTTGATTGGCTGCGGAACTCGGCATCGTTCACCGCGTGGTCCGGTTGCGAGTGTTGAGCGTGGTCTTGCGTGAAGGCTTTGGGCGTTTCAGCCGAAAATGGCCTGATTACATCGGTGACCAAGATGGAACGCTTGGAGGGGACGGCTCCCTAAAAGCTTTCCGGCTAGCCGTGCGCACTGCGCACGCCAGCCGGGATGATACGGTCCCGCGTCCCCATAGGGAATCGTCCCTCCCCCTTAGGGAATAATCTGTCTAGGGATAGATCAAGGTAGTTAGGCTTGATTCGGCGGTCGTGCGCAATGTGCATTTGGCAGGTGCTGCCCACGGATTCGGAATCGAAATAAAACGCGGCAAAATAGGACGTGTTTTTCTTGTGTTCTCTTGTTTTGGCATCTTCTACATTTCTCTCGTTGGGGCGTGGTCTCGCAATGTTGGACAGAACCTTTCAGCAAGTTTCCCGAACTGGTTTCTGTTTATGCCGGGCCAGGCGGGCGTGTCTGACTGGTTTCCTAATTTTTCTTCCAATGTAAAAAAAGAAAGAACATGAAATGTGTATAGGCAACACATAAAGCACTGACGACGAAAAAAAAAAAAAGAAAAGACGAAGGTACCGGGATTCTGCCAAACTGTCAGAGAATTTTCTCCTACAATTTAGCAATTTCTTGTTGTTGTTTTATGTTATAGGTAACGTTTTTCCCTAATTAGCCACCAGTCTTTTTCTCACTCGGATTTTGCTTCCGATTCCAACATCTCTGCTTATGCTTATGGCGATGACTGAGCTGCATTAAGAGCTTCTAGTTTTGCGTTTTTAGGATGTTTCTACGAGGGCCATCGATGAAGGCGCACGTGAAGCACGAGATTCATCTGAAGTGAGCTGAAAACAAACGAACCAATGTGTCGCTTTCTCGCCTAGTGATTTCCTCATTCAATTAATCCCGAATAACGCGGAGGTATATGGAAGCTGTCAAGCACACGAACGGTACGTGCAGGCGAGCGTGTCACCCGTTACACCATACGGTCGGTGACAGGTGAAGAGTTCAGGGGAAGCTCATCCCACCCCTTTCCACATTAGCAGAGCGAACGCTAAAGAGGAGGTCGCCTCCTCTCCAGCGTTCCCTCTGCTAAAGGGGAAAGAGGTAGGAGGAGCTTCCACTTTATACTCTTAGGTTGTGTTCCAAAATTCACTCGATCTTACTCCAGGTTATAGGTTTTGTCGCTTGGCGCTCGGACACCCTATAGGGAGCATTCACTGGACGCCATATTTTTGGGTGATGTTTAGAGCGCATGCTCAGAACGAGCTCACATCAATAGGCTGCTAAGACCGGCACTCTTGATGGTGTGAAATGCGCGTTGCAAAAGAACCATGGGAGCTCGCCATGAGCACGCGCTCAGCAATCGCGCACACAGCTATGGCCGCCAGTGAATACTCCCTATTAGCGGCGAGATGTTTCGGTGGCGCCCCCGTTCGGTTACCTTTCGTGACGTCATTACCTTGTGGAGAACAAGTTCGATGGTGTCTGTAATGGGCATGGTGAAAGCCTGAAGTCTCAGTGCTCTCAAAGCAACACTGCCAACACCGTCAAAATTGAAGTTCTTATTTGCGCCGATAAGAGATCCTTTGCTGTCGTGATAGTCAGCATTTGGCCAATCGTGGTGGGCCGACCACAGCGACGCTTTCGGTCGCTCACAGTTTGCAATCTGTGTTTTCACTGGCTGTAAAACACGAGAGGGCACGACACTAGAGAGAGCCGACGGAAGAGCGCGCGATGCAGGACAGCACCATCTACAGGAGACAGACTTGTACCGTACGCGTTACAAGTAATCAAATTACTTGTAATCGATTATTTTTTTGGAGTAATTTTGTAATCAGTTGATTAATTTTATTTGGCAGTAGTCACAAGAGTAATCTGATTACTTTTTGAAGTAATAAAAATTACTCCTAACCGTTACTAATTTTCGGGATACGGTCCATTCGTCACATACTCACTTGTCACAGGACGAGTGGTCAGAGGACGATTCGTCACACAGGAGCATTCGTCATAGGACGACTCGTCAGATGGCCAACCGGTCCCACAATAGTTAGTCCCCCCAAAAATGTATTGTTCAATTTGGTTCGGGCGGACAAAGTGGCTCACCTCATATCTTAGTATGTGTTTGGCTTCTCAAAGGCGAAGAATTTGTAACAAAGGTTTTAGCTTCTGTTTCGGTCCCGAACATTGAATGTTGGTTCGGCCTCACAAAGTGGGTCACATCTTAGCATGTCTTTCGCTTCTCAAGGTCAAAGATTTTGTAACAGACGTTTTAGCTTCTGGGTCCGTCCCGAAAGGGGAATGCGGAGGCCATATAAGAGTGATTATTTTTGACCTCGCACTACATTCAAAATAATGGAGGGGATCGCAACAGAGAGAGGCTGTACACATTCACTCGTACACATTCAGCAGAAAAAATTCCGACACTTATTGATTTTGTCGAATAGGTGTATGCAAGGCAAAAGTAAAAACTGATTTAGCTGCCAGTCGGATTATTGCTCCTTCAAGCCAGCAACTGAGATCAACCTGCTAAAGACTCGTAATATAATGAAAGTAAAAGCGGAAGAGGAGCATTGTAAGATTAGTTTTCCTAACCATTGGTTTATGTGACAGTGGGAAGTCGTGAAAGTCCTCATCAGGGAATGTGGGCAGTTGTTGAAATTTGCGATTTACTATCGTCGCCTGCCCGATCGATGTGACCAGTTGCCCGCATGACGAGTCATCCTGTGACGAATGTTCCTACGTGACGAATCGTCCTGTGACGAATCGTCCTGTGACGAGTGCGCATGTGACGAATCGTCCTCATCCCCTAATTTTCCACGGGATTCCCCCCCCCCCCCCCCCCCCCGCACACACTTTTTTTTTAAAATGACAAATAAAATTTAAAAAAAAAAAAAATATTTTTGCGCATTGGCAGGAAACAAGGTCAACCCCTTTGCATGTATAGTTTCTGTGGAATGTCCGTTTGTTTTTTTTTGTTTGTTTTTTTAGGGGGGGGGGGGGGCGTTTTGAGCTGGGACTGGGAAGCTTCAGGGAAGATCCAGGGAAACCCCAGTGAATGACAAAGACCATTCAGGACGAAGTTCGAGGGAGCAGAATGTAGCTTTGTAAGTCCTTCGTTCAAACTAGGGTGCCTTCATAGCTTAAACTAGCTCCCTTACGTACACACACACACAAATAAGAAAAATAAAACAATCCTGCTTACGGTAGTTACTCGCAGCCCATAGGACAAATAGAACCGAAGAATGTCTAAAGCGGATGAAAAATATAACAAAGACAGTTCAAATAGGCAACAAGATCCCATATTTCCCCTACGTGGTCTTTGCGACAAGCAAGGTTTCCAGGTTGGAGGTAGTTTATTGTTATGAGCGCTAAAGTTGTAAGTTTTCACACAATAAAGTAATCGGAAAAGTAACGGTTACTTGTTAAAGTAATGTCGAATTACTTTTGCTTTCGAGTAATCAAGTAATCTAATGGAATACTTTCTAGCCAAGAGTAATAGTAATTGTAATCGATTACTTCTTTTTAGTAACGTGTACAGTGGTAATCACACTTGTTTATAACGCGCGAGCGTGCGGCTTTCTCCGGGGAGCGCTAGACTGGTGGAATTCGCGGAAACTAAGCTAGTCACGTGGCGCAACATGGAACGGCCCGCTCGAGGGGTGTCCTGCCCACCCTATCAGCTTGATAAGCGATAAAAGTAAAATGCTTTGTGATATATTTTTGTATTTTTGATGACGACATCGGTGATATGCCTTCATGCTTTAGTCTGTTTATTGTTCGAGCAATGATGTTTGTAAAAAGCGTGCGAGCAGTCTTCCGCGTCAGCCGCCAGCTGATAGAGTGGGCAGGACACCCCTCGAGCGGGCCGTTTCATGTTGCGCCACGTGACTAGCTTAGTTTCCGCGAATGCCACCAGTCTAGCGCTCCCCAGAGAAAGCCGCACGCTCGCGCGTGATAGACAAGAGTGATTACCACTGTACATGACTGACAGGAGAGCGCCGCGACATGAGAGCACGTTTCATCAGAGCGTGCGTCACGAGAGCGCGTTTCATTAGAGCGTGCGTCACGAGAGCGCATATGTGCGCCTTGGGAAGGATCGATATATTAGCCCCGTGCGCGACCGAAAGCGTCGCTGTGGTCGGCCTTCCACGATTGGTCCAAAAGCTGACTATGACGTCGGAAAGGGTATACTATCGACGGAAATAAGAGAAATGAAAGAACTTTAATTTCGACGGTGTTGGCAGTGTTGCTTTGAGAGCGCAATGATTTCAGGCTTCCACCATGCTATTTACAAACACCATCGAACTTGTTGTTCGCAAGGTAATGACGTCACAAGGGGGAACCATAGGAGGGCGCCACCAAAACATCTCGCCGCTAATAGGGGTCTTCAGACACATGGTTTTGAGAAGCTGAAATATTTCCACGCATATGGGAGTCGCAATTCGAACGCTTGATGTCATTTCCTTGGCTGAGTGGGTCAATTAAGCTAGGCGGAGTGGCAAAAGCGTGTTGAACGAAGCGGTCTGCTGTCACGCCCTTTAAGATAAATTTTGTTGTTGTTAGGTCATCTATTCTAACTGAATAGATTACCGCGCAGTTGTCATCAGTGCCGCCTAAAGAGGGCTCTTTTTTGAAATGGTCATTATTTTCGCTCTAGAGACAATTCTACTTGTCCATTTTTGTTCCCCGGAAACAAAAATTCGGTTCCCATATCAATATGACTCGAAAAAAAAAAAAAAAAAAAAACTTTTGCGATTAGCTTTTTTTCGTTTTAGATTTTAGTTTTGTACTGAAAGTAAGGTTACAAGGGCCTACCGTGAGTGAAGCTGTTACACCTTTATCGTGTTTGATTCTGGAAAACGTCGAGAAAACGCTCGAATTTGGAACGCGCAAGAAACCAGTCCGTCCATCCTTGTGATGTATGAAGAAATACGAAACTGCATTTACATATTGTGCAGTGCTGGCTGTCGCGTGACAGTCAATTCAATGTATAACAACCCAGTTACTACAGAGGGGGATTTGATACTTGACTATACGCTGGGGAAAGGCACCTTAGTGACCTCAGCTATTCAGTGCTCTAATGACACGCGCTCTAATGACACGCGTTCTCATGACACGCGCTTTAATGACACGCGCTCTCGTGTCGTGCACTCCCGTGGCGCCCTCCTGTTTTCACGTAACACGACCCGCCGGAGTAACTCGGATCCATTTGTGTAAGGTTTTGGAACACAGCCTTAACCTGTCACCAACTACGGATTCTAGCATCTCAGGAGAGACGCCATAAAAGGTTTTCTCGCATAATGGATATCATCCGCACGGAGTGTTTTACGGCGGCACCGGTTATAGCCGGGACTCTCAGTGGTTCAGTTGTGTGTACGATGTACGGTGTGGCACTCTAAGTTAAGTGGGAAATCACAGTATCACTCGACACTGTGAAGTCACGTGAAGTGTTTCTCGTCCTTATTTAGAGCAGGGTGTCGAACCGTAGCCGGAACTGAACCGTAGCCGCAACTGAACGGTTACCGGAACTGAACCGTTACCGGAACTGAACCATAGTCGGAACTGAACCGTTACCGGAACTGAACCGCTTATTTTGTCCGAACCGGAACAGAACCCGAACCGAAATGCTCAGCGCCATCTTGAAACGGAACCTGAAATGGAGCAAAACGAAAGAACCGTCCCGAACCGGTTCGCCAAACGGTTCGGGCGCGCATTCGTGTCACTATTCCGTGCGCTGGGAGCCGGAAATTCGGAGGCTTAGCGCTGTGGGGCACGGTGTCTCCACCTAAGCAAATTTTTCTTTTTGTAAACAAACTTTACAAATAGGAAGGCGAGTAACCTTAGTTGCTGACTGTCACAAAAATCGGCTTGAGCCGCTCAAAGTCATCGCACCCACGCGCCCGGCAAAAAGGCCGCCGCCACATGCTGACGGCGTGACGCACCGAGCCACCGCGGAAACAACGCAGCATCAAATTCGGGTTTAGTACGGTTCATCGAACGCCATTTCATCGAAACACGTTTTAGAAAACGGGTTTGTTTTATCGAAACTTGGTTTAGGGAAGGCGGAGCAGCAGTTTAGAGAAATGCTGTTCGTCAAAAAGAGTACTCTATTAAAAAAAAAAAAAATCACCTGCTTCACGCGTGTATCATTAAACGGCGTGTTAAGTTCCCCCCTCCAAAAGAAAACAAAAAAACAACAACAGTTGGTTACAAGTTGTAGCCGAGTTTTGCCCCGGGCTCAATCGAGAAAGGTGAAGTAAAGAACCCGGTGCACGTGCCTTGTGTTGGTAAACATTCAGAACTCGGAACAAATAGGGTGCCTACATGTCTGTCTGTCTCAGGGTGAAGACATCCATTGTTGCCCTGAATGGGCCAGCGCGTGACGCCCTCGCGCACTTGGTGCGTGACTTGGGCGGTAAAATGGCGTCTATGCATTAGCCAAAGCTACGCGCTCGTCCTGAGTGACACCGGATTGCGCGCACTTCAAAATGCATAGAAAGAACGATTGGGCGGAAAAATGGCCGAGATGTCACCACTCAAGCAAAAGCGCGCGTGTGTATGAAGGCACCCTAGGAACAAAGTGGACGTAACGCGACGTGAGCGATCGAAAGCATCGCTGCGGTCGGCCTTCCACGATTTGGCCAATGCTGACTCTGACGTCAGCAAAGGATTTCTTATCAACGGAAATAAGAGGAATACGAGTACTTCAATTTTGACGGTGTCGGCAGCGTTGCTTTGAGAGCGCTATGATATTTACCCCCCCCCCCCCCCCCTCTCCCCCAAGCTTCCACCATACTCCTTACAGACACCTTCGAACTCGTTGTTCACAAGGTAATGACGTCACGAGAGGAAACCACACAAGGGCGCCACCAAAACATCTATTTGGATCTCTCACGCCAATTGCGCTTATCACCCGGGCAAGAAACGTCGACTCACTGGACAGTGTATGCATGCGTTTGACATTGCGCAGAAGAGAGCTTCAGCGCATTATCGGCACGCGTTCCACAATCCACTGGACTAGACAAAAGAAGAAAAAAAAAAAAAAAAGAAAGAGGGCAGTGCGCAGAAAGCGATTGCTGAAATGCAGGGACTCAAACCGTAACCGCAACCGAAACCGAAAACCGTTTAGGAGCGAAATTTTTTCAGTACCCGTAACCGGAACGAAACCGTTATTTGAAATTTATAAAAACCGTAACCGTAACCGTAACCGTAAATTATCTACCGGTAACCGGTTTTAACCGATATTAACCGAAAAATAAAAATATTCGTTTTTCCCAAGTATGACCTGGAGGAGGCATCTTGAAATGTCGCCGCGATTTGACAGTTACTTTCAGCGAGTGGTGCATCTGGTAATACATTTTCGTTCAATCTAACTTTGGGATTAAGAATACTTAGTTATATCAATGGTCGTGCTTATAATAAAAAAAAGTCTCTATTTCTAAATCTGCCACACTCCTACATCGCTACATGTATTCAGTACGTGCCGCCTTTAGGGTATTAACTAATAAGTTCGAATTCTCAGATATCCATCCAATTCGGTTCTATCAAAACCACCGATATATATATACCGGGTGATCCTTTTTGTTCTTGCAGATTTGTTTTAAAAGAAGCCGTGAAAGCTACATTTATGCGGTTTGTGCGAGTGAGTTATACGCCCGGGGGGGCATTATGTAGTTTGCTAATCTTTCCGATAAGTCGGATAATTAATTAAAATTCATCAATTAACTTTTACTTAGTGAAAATAGACATATGGTTTCAATTAGAAACTTGCTGAGCGTCGTCCAAAACCCCTAAACCAGTAATTTTTAGAAAGACTTTGAGCGCGTGTGAAGCGCAGTAGTGCGCTGAAGTTACCACTTGTGGACCAGGTTCAAGGCTGGGGCTAGATAAGAGACGGAAAAATTGCGCGGGCGCCTTACCGAAACCGCTAGCCTCGTACCTGCTCCACTTGTGGTAACTTCAGTGCACTACTACGCTTCTCAAGCGCTGAAAGTCTTTCTGAAAATGACTGATTTAGGGGTTTTAAACAACACTCAGCAAGTTTCTAAGTAGAACCATTTGTCTATTTTAACTAATTAAAAAGTTAATTAGTAAATTTTAATTAATTAGCCGACTTATCCCAAAGATTAGTCACTCACATAATGTCCCCCTCGGCGTATAACTCACTCGCACAAACCCCATAAGTGTGCTTTCATGGCTTTTTTTTTAAACAAATCTGCAAGAATAAAAAGAAATACCCTGTATATATAATATGCATGCTCGGGCTGAGAGCGGCGGAAGGAACGAGAAAATGTCCGAAGGGTTTCCGAGTTTTTTTTTTTTGTTTTGTTTTTTCATGCCGAGACCCTTTTTCGAACCGAGTGGCAGCCGCCGGCACTGCCACGCAACTCAGCAAGACAAGAGAAAAAGCCAAGGAGAAGGATGCCTCGTCGTCGAACGCGCGAACGCACTTGACCTCCAATGACAGAGCCGCCCTCGTCCAACAGACAGGGAATGCCATTTCTGCCTCCTTCGCCTCAACCTTGGGAGTTGCCCTGCTTCCAATTGTCAATGCCCTGGCCGGTCTTGCCCCAAACGTCCAGCAGTCTCAGCAGTCCCTGCCGCAGAACTCTGAACGCGAGTTATTTGAACGTCAGCACGGTAAGCTCGAACATCCACAGACGCGCCAAAGATCGCTTCCAACATCGTCGGAGTTCTCCCCCTGCTTCCGCCGGAGGTATGGCTTCTACGGGAATCATTTCTACCAGAGCCACCAACGCGATTCGACTACCTCCGGTGGAGCCCCCATCGCCCATTCTCAGAGCGAGGGTCCGTCAGGCCTAAGACATTCTGAGCGACCTCGCCCAGAACACCAGAAGTTTGTCAACGACAGATGTTCACGAGATCCGGCATCTCCACCCGTATCGGTTCTACTGGGACTCCATGCTCCCCGAACACCAGCACCTCATTTTTGAATGAGTGGAACTCTTCCCCATCGTCGCAAGAGGGAACTGGAGGACGGCTATCATTTACCAGACATCCAAGCTCAAGTCCGAGGTTTCCAAAGAGCTCCCCGACCAGCTACCCAACCAGCCTCGACGCGGACGCCGCATGTCTCGTGCTTCCGCGAGCACCAGCTACCGCCCAGGCACCAAGTCCAAGAGGGCCCCTAATCCTAAGTGAGTCCGGCAGCTACCCTCGGTCTTCGAGACCCACCAGTGCCGTCATCGACGGCATGGTCGTCTCGTCGACGCTCCTGGATGTTTTCCCGGTCGAGGACGTTCTCGCCCATGCATTTAGCGAAGCTTGCGTCTCGGCCGACCTTGCCCTTGCTTGATATTGTACCGAAGAGGACGACACATTGGATCCGGACTCGACGGCCACCGCCACCGAGCGAATCCTGCAGAGTGGCTCAGCAGGACCGACAGTTTCATCGAGCCCCACGCCGATGACGACTCCTTCGACGCCGATGGCGTGGAGGAACGCCGCACCAACACTAAGGAACACGCTACAGACAAACAAAGCGACGTCGAAGACTCCAAGTCGAACCTGGGTAGCACTGCCTACAAGTCGAAAGCGACGGGACCTCCGCCGCCAATCCACCCAACTGGCACCTCAAGTCGACTGGGCAGTGTTTAGTGAGGCATAGAGTTTTCACGAACCGCCCGACTTCGGCGCACTTTCCATTCGCTGCACAAAGGCTTCTTGCTTTACGGCCCGACCCCCTCTCCCTGGCCAGGTTCCCACGATCGGTGCCGCCGTAACCAACATGTTGGCGGCATTATCGAACGCTCCTCACGTGGTCCGTACCTCAACCCTGTCTTCGTCGTATCCAAGTCAGCCACCGAGACCCGCTCTGTTTTAGACTGCGCCGCACTTACGTCTTACCTCCAGGCACCTCAGTTTCGCCTTATGCCTGATTCACATGGTGCGAATTTGCCTGCGATTTCGCAATTGCGACGCCGTTCTTGCGGCACAACGCAGTTGCGGTGCGAATTCGACTAATTCGCAACTCCGTATTTTGCCAATCTTTCCTTGCGAACGGCCGCTCTTGCGAAGGGGACGGACAGCCAATCAAACGCGGCTCGTGAAAGACGTCACGGTGGTCATAGCAACGTGGGAATCAAAAATACGAAAAATGCGTCACCTACGTCGTCGTCTTCGAAATTCGCTGCGGGGATGGGGCGGCGGATGTGCTTCTTCCATGTGAATATTTTTCGCCGGGGGATGTAAGCTTCAGTACGGCATTAAAACGAACTGGCGTTTGCGTACCACGAGAGGGTTGTGGTTGCTTCCTTTGTAAAATTGCAGGCGATAACAATTGACGCTTCTGTTCGATCACTTTGCGTAAGGGACTCGTGGCATAGAAGAAAGATCTTTTCTTCAAATCTGTTGCGAAGGTCTGTCTAGAAACTGAGAAACGCTGAACAGAACCTTGTTATTAAAGCCATTTGATAAAAATCGAGCTTCACATTTTTACGTATAGTGAAAATAACTAATTGATATGTAAACGCGCTGGACGCGTGCTACGCGAGCGACACGCGTGTAAAATGGCTTTAATTACAAAGTGCCGATCAGCGATTCTCTGTTTCTGGACAGACCTTCGTGTCAGATCCCCAAACAGATTTCAAGAAAGGGTCTTTCTACTATTCAATGAGTCCCCTACGCAAATGTCACACGTGCCACGCGTGACATTTGTCATAGAAATCTTGTGACAATTTGGTTTTGTGCATAGTTTGCGATTATTTCACCAACATGATTGTTTTGGCTTTTTTTTGTTGTTTTTTTTTTATTTATATCGTTTCCTTTATCTTCAGTGTTTTTGTCATGTTCGCAATCGCTAATATTGTTTTGAATAAAAAAAAAGCTTAATATTTACGTTAGCTTGTTCGTGCTGACCTACACTGAGGAAGTACAGAATGTGTTTTGCACGTCCAGCGTGTCGTTCATTTCATGAAAGTCGGCCAATAAAACGAATTCTGTGTTTGGTAAAGACCCGATTGGGCAGCGTAGGTCCAACGAAAACAGTAAAATAGCACCTTACCCTGTGGGGAATCAGCCAGTACTCTGTCGATCTACTTTGGGCTATACCTGCTACAAAAAGTGTCCGCCAGTTTGTTCATAAAAGGGGCAAAGACCACAACCAATTTTCTAAAAAAAAATTGACTGATTTGCAGGCAACAGGTCCGGGGTGGAAATGAACTAGAGAGATGACATGATGCAGGGGTGATTCAGAAATCAATTTTTTATTGCTGGCTTTAAATGTTGAAAGATAACAACTAACAAAAGACAAAAAAGATGCACTTACAAAAGAAAAAAAAATCAAGTACAGGCACACCTTTTTGGCAGACATCAAATATAAATAAAGAGGAACATAACATGTTGCTGGAGTCATGGGGTGCACCGGCGCCAAAAGGCAAATATTTGCATTGTGCGCCGGTGTTGCAAGGCCGCCCACTCGTCTACGCACGCCACCGACGATTCGAGTACCCCTTGTCAATGGCCAGACGAAATCGACCCCTACGTGACCCGGAAGCTACAACGCAAGGCACGACGAGAAGGAAACTCGCCGTGCCTTCTGTTATAGTTTCGTCGTAACCACATAACCCCCTAAAGTCCACCCCACACTGCAGAGAGGGCAGATGCTACGCTTCTTCGGCGTGTACAAACACACTCCCTCTCAACACTACACTGCCTCCAGCACGTTGCAGATTTACCTGAACCACCTAAATGCACATACTTCCGGAGACTACTCAAATAACTCTCACACACCAAGTTAAAAGGAAGCTGAAGCGGTTTTGTATTTGAGGAAACACACTTAAGTCGGCTTCATTTCACCTCCAGGATCTCGAATATCGAAATTATTTCTTTTATAATTTGGGGCATGGAGGTTGCAGAAAATCATTTTCAAAGTACCACCGAAGGCCCTCCTTCCAGGAGCGTGTCGCCATAAAAGGAGTTCTCGGAATCTTCCTTCCAGCAGCGTCCACCACAGCTATGCACGCGTACTCTTGCTATTTTTTTTTTTTAAGAAGGGCATAAAAAAATGTCAACACTTGTGCCAGTACGGGGGAATACACCTGGCAAGCTAGGGATTGCATGCGCGGCCCTCGAGTGACACGAGCTTTGCGGCCGAAAGGCCCTCTTATGACGCCACGACGGGTCGGGTGTTTTTCGTGTTTTCTCGCGTTAAGTTACATCTTCGGGGAAAACAAACGTGATATTCATATCCACGGGATAAAACTACGCTAGAATCAAGCTCTATCTCTTTTTTTTTTTTTTAAGAAGTGTTCCGGCTTCCCTTTAAGGACTGCGCCTCAGCTCAGGATCTTGCAGAACGTGCACTGAAAACACTCGTCCCACTTATCCAACCAAGGATCTCAGAGGACTGTGTCACTCCTCCACGGGCGGCAGAGTATAAATTACGTCCACCCCTCGTTAAGCACATTAATAGCGTACATGAACAGGGAGAGTCCCTAATTTCATCCCCCTCCAGTAGCACCGGTCTTGGTACAATACAAATGTTTCACTTTCTCTGTTCAAAGTCCTAGTGGGCCTCACACGGAAGCCGTCTCTCACCAGAGCGCCCGTTCAAAAGTAGCGAACTCGCAGCGGCAGAATATTGTTGTAATGGTGGCATCAGCTCCCTGTTCCACCGGAAATAGGTCAGACGATCCTCACAAACAAAAACTTGAAAACTTCGTGATTTGTCACCATACCGCTGACACTACTTAGGATTTCAGTCCAGCGCGGTTCCTTTGCCATGACACTGCAGCTTCCTTTACCAAGTACCTACGGTACAGGTCTCTCACTGCGGTGGCCACTATGTTGCATTTTCGGACAGATTGGTCGACGTGCCGCGATCTCAGCCTCGGTAGGTGAAGCAACGCGTTTGTCTGTTGAGAGACCTCCTTGCGCCATTGGCCATCAACGATGTTGCCGAAGTGGTCGACTTCAATCAGCATTGGCATTTAGCATGTGCAACTTGTCGTCTTGTAGGTAGTTGTGCAGTACACAAGCTGCGCGGACGACTCCAGTGGCGTGGTCTGGGAGGAGGTCGATTGGCCTGCGGAAGATGCAAAATCTAGTAGCCAAAATTTCGAATGCGTTCTGGACGCACCTTCTGGAAATGAGACAAAGACAACACTGTGATTTTTGTTATTATAGTGCAAGTGCAACAATTCTAAAGGTTACCTCGCTCTACACAGTCGATAGTTGAATATTTTTAGATAATCGCTGAGGTATCAACCAGGACAGGGCCTCAGAAAGTCCGACCTCAGTTGAAATGCCTCGTCTCCAATCAAGACGGACGCGGCGATAACATGGGAAGGTGGCAGCAGATTTGGTGGTGGACAATTCAAGGCAGCTTGACTGAGGCACTGTCCTATCCTTGATGCCTTGAAGACTCCACCATCACTTTGGTGGCCATACGCTCCAGCGTCTGTGGCCATAAACCTCGACTTGCTGTCCACGACGGCCATCAGCACTACAGAGTAGGTTACCCTGAAAAGCCGAATGTTACGTCACTTCATGGGCTCTTCCAAAACATGAAATGTGTTAAAGTAAATTTGTAGACCCCTAAACAGCACCTTGTAGTTATAGTACAGGCTTCAAGAATCGGCAAGGGCTTCGATATGTCCGTGTTTTCCGTCAACGTTCCCCACACAATGAGGAAAATTCCGCCCTGTCTCAAAGCCCTTGGCAATTTCCCTTGGTCTGTGATTCTTGATGGGAGCTAGAAGTACAGCACAAAGTTCACACATGGTTTTAAGTTGTTATTTAAAAGCCGTTCATGTAATCTTTACCTATAGTAATACTGGTAATAAATGCATCCTCAAATATGAGAAATACTTGTTGACGCTTAACAATTGCGAATAATTTTGTAACTGGATCTGAAAAGCTGTGTGTCTGTCTTTTTTTTCTCCCTCGCTCCTTTTTTTCTACGTTCAGCTGGACACTTTCAGAAGCATGTTTAGCCAACTAGCCCAGCTCCAGACACACACCACTTACTTTTGTAAGCTATCATATTATGCCCAAGTCAGGCCGGTGTCAGACTGCTTATACAAAAGACAAAAAATAGTCTGCAGACATCGATCGAACGCGACTCACTGACGCATCTGTGTTTCATAAGCCGCGTGACAGGCTGCTCCTTTCATTGGTTGCCGTGCGACATAAAAAAGCAGGGATGCTGCGGTGCCTCAAATTACTATTTGTCTGCAAACTGTATTCGTAGGATGCGTAATGTGTGACCCCGTCTTTCGAAGGTGGCGCAGTAATAGCATTGGGGCCCTCAACATCCTCAGGTCTGCAGCCCTCTCTTCCCAAGTTCGTCCCTAGAATCATAAATCAATGGCTCTCTGTTGTGTAAACTTTTTGAGAAACCATTTTTGACAGTACAGCTTTCAACATGATTCATTTAGATATTTCGGCTGCGAATAGTTAGGAGCAGCTGCAAAGGACGAGTTAGCTGCAGTGATTTGTACACCCGATTCCCATAATTATCTCCAGGTGGGGTGTGACACCCCCCCCAGGATGTCTTAAGCAATGTACAGGGTGTCACAAAAGAAAATTTACACGCTCTTTTTCACCGCAAAAATAAACTAGGCATCGCCGAACGCTCATTCTCCACCCAAAGGTAGAGCTAGAGGTCACAACCAGATGCCAAAGTTTCAGCCCGATCCGATAACTCAATCAAAAGTTATAAGTGATTTTCTGAAAATTTCAATGGGGAAATGGAGCAAATTTTCGCCCGTTTTCGGTTTCTGGTGCCATAGAACCCCGTGTGTTTGAAAACGCCGTTGGCCGCCATTTTCCCATTGAAAATTTCAGAAAATCACTTATAACTTTTGATTAATTTATCGGATCGGGCTGAAACTTTGGCATCTGATTGTGACCTCTAGCTCTACCTTCGGGCGGAGAATGAGCGTTCGGCGACGCCTAGTTTATTTTTGCGGTAAAAAAGACCGTGTAAATTTTCATTTGTGACACCCTGTATATAAACCTAAAGCCAGCCCCTTCTAACACCCCCCTATTTATCTCCAGGTTGGGGGCGACACCCCTCAGAATTTCTTGACCAATGCATCTAGACCTAAGGCCGCCCCCTCTCAACAGCCCCTTCCCCCCCCCCCCCCCCCCCCCCCCCGAATAATTGCAACACCCCCTGATTTAGAATTCTGGATGATTACGTGGTTTGGTAGTGTGTAGAAAGAGTACACCGGGGCAGGGGGGGGGGGGGGGGGGGGGGGGCGGGGAACTTGAATTCATCAATTTCCCAAGACCACCATTGTGAGTCTTGTTGTTCGTCATGATCTACATCTTTACAGGCGGTATTTAGTGGACGCCGTATTGGCGCGCATTGTTCGCAGCTAGAGCTCAAAAAGAACTGCTACGTACTGCTGGCAAAGATTAACAATCTTGACGGTGTGAAATATACGTTGCAGAAGCGTTGTGCAAATTCACTAACAGCACGTGCTCTCAGCCCCCAGTGAATACCGCACGACCGGAATACCGCACGACCGAAATACCACCTCCATTTTCAAGTGTTTTTTTCATTACGAGACGCCAGCGACTCTTTCACAGCATGCATCCGACACTAAGGATACGGTTGGTCTTGGATGAGGCGCGTTTTTATTGGCTGTCTTTTCGTACCGTCGCAGCGGCGCTGGTGACGTCTCGAAAGATGTTTGACAATTGACGCAGCTCCGATTATTTCATAATCGCATTGAACCTGCCTGTTTGCCGCAACAGCGCCGTCGCAACTGCGAAATCGCAACTAAAATCGCTCCATGTGAAACCGTCCTCTTTTCCACAAGTTACCAAAAACGAAATCAGATTTCTTTGCTTACCTTCATGTGTTTTGGGTGAAGCACCTTTCATATATGCGGACATCTCTCATGCACAATGGATGCCCCTGTTGACACTCCAACCTTGAATTGCAGTGCAAGATCCTGCATTGACGTTGCCGATGACAGGTACCTGAATAAAAACAAAACATTGCTGTGTACATCAATGTCTGGAAGCCGAGAAACTAGTAATGAGTTCGCCATATAAACCAGTTTAATTGCACCTCGTATTCACTCCAAACAGTGAAGTTTAAAGAGAATACCATTTTACCTCAAAGTGATAGCAAGCCGCACCCGCGACGAAATGGGCTCTCTGATGACATATTGCTTCGTAAGCTTTGTTTCCAGGCGAGTGTGGAGTCTTTCAAAGGCGTTCCGCATTATCCGGTAATATCTTCGAAACTGCTCCGGGTCGCTGTGCAGCATAAAAAGGGTCTGCAGAGAAAAAGTATTCCAGAAACCTGCTCGCAGAAAAGCACAAGTCGACTTACCAATGAGTAAAACCCCGATTCTTTGGCTCTGTTTTGCCAGCACGGCCTGACCCGCCATCACCGCGGGCTGCCGTCTAGGAGCAGGAGTTTCTTTTCCGCAGAAGTAGGTATTCCTTTTTACAGAGCAGTCTGAACTCGTCGTCATCAGCGGCCATTATGCTCCATGAAAGTCAAGACGCGCTGCTACTTGCCATCTTTCAATATGGAACATCGTCCACGTGACGAAGCCACCGGGACAACTGTTCGCCTTGCGCGACATGCCAAGCAACGCAACAACTAGCTTGCTCAAGCAGTTACGAGCTGTGACTCTCCCGGTGTCCTTGTCGCGTTCGTCGTACTCGTTGTTTTCGTCGTTTTCGTTGATGCGAATGCAGTCGATGCAAACGTCTGAATCGGCCCTAAATATAAGTATACGGCGTACTTTTTACCAGAAGCTAATAAATAAATCTGAAAATTTTATAATTTTGTTAAATATCGAAATTAGTATCGCCAAACGAATTCAAGGGTTCCAACCATGTGCTTCGCAAGTGCGAAAAATCGCATATGTTCTCAATCAATGTGAAAGGAAACGCGAAATTTCGCATGTGCGGTTCATCGCTTCACCGATTTCGCAGGAGAAAATCGCACCATGTGAATCAGGCTTTACTCCGCTACCCCAGGCCATCAAAGTAAACTCTCTTCCCGCCCCAAGCGCATATGGTGAAGCTTGACCTTGCCGAGGCCTTTTACCATATCACACTTGATCCCTCCTCCCGTAACCTGACAACAATTAGACTAGGCCGCCGTTACTGCCGTTTTTGCCGTATGCCCTTCGGGATACGCCCGGTGCCGTTTTACATGCAGCTCTTAGCAACAGCCATTTCCAGGGAAATGCGCGCCCGTGGACTCTGGGCTTGGTCTCCTATAGAAAACTTCTTGTGCGCCCATCCCGACCCAGACAAGTTGACGTCCACGGTGCTCCTCCTCGTGCAGGACTTGTTGCGGTGGGGGTTTCGCTTAAACCTGAGCGACACGAGCAGAGCCCACGCGACGCATGAATTTTCTTGCGTTCAGGCTCGACACAGCCGAGGACACCATTTCGCAGACGCCAGAACGGCTCCAAGCCTTTCCTCACTCGCTGGAGCGTCCGCTTCCCCTCAAGGCACTCAGGGGGCGGCGGGCTACTTGGCATTTGACTTTCCTCTCTATGGCTCTGTGTTGGTTTTTTTCGTCTTCGTCCCCTGTTTGACAAAGCTTGAAACCAAATCACCCTTTCACTCAACTGGCTTCCCTTTCTTCTACGTGTTTGCCGACTTTGCCGCACTGCCAACCTCTCTCCCTTCCTCCCGCTACCCAACAACGCATGGGCAGATTCCTCCGGAGTCGGTTAAGGCGTAGATGTTCGGGACTGTGCGCAGGCAATCATCGGCCCTCTGCCGAGGCCAATATACCTCCGGGAAGGACTCGCCGTGTTATGGCGCCCGTGTATTGCCGAAAAAAGGACTATTCTACACACGGAGAACAGAACTTTGGCTCTCGCGCAGCGCCGCGGCCATGGACGAGGTTTGCCTTGGGGCTATTGCCAGTGCCATTTTTCTTCATTTATTTATTTATTGACATATTTTCATTAAGAGAAAGAAGAGAAACGGCACTGGCAATATTCCAAGGCTAAGCTCGTCCATGGCCGCGGTGCAGCGCTAGACCCAAAGCTGTGTTGTCCGTATGTAGAAGAATCCCTTTCTCGCTAATGCAAGCGCACCAGAGCATGGCGAGTCCTTCCCAGTGGTATATTGGCATCGGCAGAGGGGCTATGATTGCCTGCGCACAGTCCCCTACAAGTACTCCAAAACCGACTCCAGTGGCATCTGCCCATACACTCTCGCTGGCCGATCACAGGATCGGCCAGCGAGAGACGTGCGCTTCGATAACCATAGGCAATTGCTTGGAAATAGCAAACATGACGTAGGTGTAACATGGCACAACAACGAAGACTAAGGAAAGGAACGAACAAAATATGACATATGTTTACAGCTTTCTATGTTGTTCGTTCCTCTCCCTAGTCTTCCTTTTTGTGCTATTGCATTTACAATATGTTTGTCTTTCACCAACTAGCCCAGCTCTCAATCTTATGTTTACTTTCTCCCACTAGCCCAGCTCTCAATTTTATTACTATATTTCACTTAGCAGTATTTTACTAGAGGATGACTATATTTCTGCTCCTTCCTTTAGAGTGGGCGAAGACTCGTCTGCATGTGTTAGGTTGAAATCAACTATAGCGACGAGAAGGTGCGAATGTTTTTTTCCGGCACACAGTGGGAACTTTCTTAGGGTTGTTTACAAACGCTGCCGAACAACAAAGTGGTAATGTTTATTTTAATTTTTATTATATAGAATGCGATGACGATGATCCCCGAGTAGCGGAAGTAACCTGTATGCGCGGGTATCAAACAATGTAATGTAAGTAGATGTAATGATCAAGCATTGGAGCTAGAAACGCGTGCAACTTTTGACCAATTAAAAAAAAAGTATTAAGACGTTTCTAAGTTTCTTGAATTTCATGTTGTTGGATATCTGGGACTATTTTAAACCGTTTATTATAAGACAGCTGTATAGCATTTCAATTAAAGAAATTATTGGGAAAACCGAAATAAACCGGTTTTTAGGAACTTGTAACTGGTAACCGAAACCGTAAAAATTAAAACCGTAAAAAACCGAAACGAAACCGTTATCAAGAGGAAGCCGTAACCGTAACCGTAACCGAAACGTTATATTTTTCGGTTTGAGTCCCTGCTGAAATGGCCTGACCGGCCGCTGTGTCCATACAACAAATTGGAGCCTTTGCAACGAAAAAAAAAAAGGCACACCGCGTGACAAATACCTCTCATGGACGAGACGTACCAATCATCTTTCTTCTCTGACCGTTGCAATGGGAGGAGCGTCCCCTAGCGGCCATCATTCCTCCGTCGTCGCAACTTCATCGCTTCGACAAACTTCCCCCGTAGTCGTCGCCGCCATCATCTCGATGCCGGGATAACCCCGAGCCCGCCCAAGGTTGTCGGACAGCCAGAGAGCGATGACGGACGGTGCCTGCTCCTGGACGTGAAACAACGAGCGAACAGCAAGGTGAGCGAGATAGCGGGGTGGGAGCGGCCGCCCTTCATCGCCGATAGATGGCGCTACAGAGTGTTGCAGCCAGCGATAAGGGAGGACCAGCTCGTCTGCGAAAGGGGAGGCGGTGTTCGAGGTGCGCTCCTGACAAATAGGGCTTGCAACGGCCGCTAGGCGTCTCCGCGTTCGTCGACGCGCTGCGGCGGTCCCGATAACGCTGTCTGATGGATTACCGCGACCACCCTCTACGGGTAAAACGAGGCTAGGCTGTCGTGCGATCGCCGTAGAAATGTATCACACCGTTGGATTGACGTTTTTTTTTTGTTGTTTTCGTTATGCTGACGTTTATTCATTGTCTCGATGAGTGGGTATGCTGCGCCACACCGCGGCGACGGAGTTTTCCCTAAACTTGTTTTCACTTCGGGAACCGGTGTAAGAAAAATGTCCGGCTTCCGGCGGAACTTTGCTGATGAACTTTATTTTGATGAATCAGGAAACTTGTATACGCATATTTAAGGTAAGACAGCTTTGATTTTACCAAGATGTGCACGCTTCAAATGACAAAAATATAATTTTTTGTTTTTTTTTCGCGGACAATTAACTACAGTACGGCGTACTTCACGCAGCGTATCAACTATGCCCGAAATGTGTACATCTTTTTTTTCCCCTTTGACGTGAGAGCAGCTGGCTGGGTGACGTGTGTCGCTTGTCGTCTGCTCATCGAAAAAGTTTTTTGTTTTGTTTTGTTTTTTTGTTATCTGCTCGTTAAATGCGACGTAAATCGGTTGCCCGTAATGCTAAAACCGGAGTGTTCTTGTTTTGGCAAGGCAGTTTGAGGTTCACTATCGATTCACGTCTTGTTTTCCGTTGGCCCCTATCAGCAGTTGCCTCCCTGAACCTGGCCGTTCGGCGCGTCTTCTTTATCACCACCGTTTTTTTTTTTTTTTTTTGTTTTTTGATGAGTCATTTAGAACGCATTTTGCGGGTCGAAATTTGTTTTAGAACGACAGATTTTTTTAGGGTCTTTGGCAGAACGTCCCAAAAAGAATACTGCACCCCAGCAGCCTAGGAAAACGTTCGAGAGTTTCCCGTTTCTTACATGGTATACAGCTGTCGGTCCAAGCGATGGGTATGTCCTTCTCAACTGGTCAAGCTTTGACGGGCAACGCTTTGCTATGCGACTCGAAAAAAAAAGAAAAAAAAAAAAAAGGTTTTAGTCTGTGCGGGGATGACCATCCTCTTGACTCGTTTCAGCACGTTTTGCCCTGGGCCGTCACTGTACAACATACGGTGCAATGGAGTGGGAAAAAAAATATATATATCCCATCTTTCGTCAGTCGTTTACGTGAAACGCCACACAAATAGTAAAAAAAGAATATATATATCGCGTTGTTAATAACTGATAGTCGCTATTGACTTCTTTTAAATACCCATGTACGCTACCACTCACAGCTACGCTATACTTCGTTTCAGCTTCCGTCCGAGCGCAGCCAAAGCAACGTGTGGCCGGAGCCTATCACATGCCGGCAATGGGTCACGCGATCTCGCCTGCACTTTTGTATCACTCCGCTGCGCCGCTGGTCGTCCGCGCCGCCCACGCTCTCCGAGTATTTCGTCTGCTACGGGTGTGTATCAAGGGTATCGTCTGCTACAAGTTCAAAAAGTGCCTGTTCACGTTCTGAAATTTCGTCACAGGAGATGTGAGTACGTAGGCTGGCCGCTGGTGTCTGTGTCCGAGCTTTCAACCTGCTCGGCATTTCGGCACAGTTTTGAGACGTAGGTACACAATGTAAGGTGCCCGATGACCCGGCCGTTGATGTTTCCGTGTAATGTTTGGAGGCGCAGACCTTTCACCAGCTTCTCGGCGTTCAATGTGATCGGCAGGTAAAGGGGTGCCCTGATTTCGCCGCGTATCAGTGAATTGTAGTGACCCGGACGCTTTTCTTGTTTACAACGCATTCGCAGTACAACGGGGCCGGAGTCTTCTGCCGAATTTGAAAGTAGACATTCATCACGACCTCTCGCGCCTGACGCCCGAGCGTGCCTTTGTGAAAGGACGTTTTGAAGCGACTCGGTGAGGAAAGCAGCGAAGCACATGATTCGGCCATTACGGGGAACGAAATCACACAGAAAAACCGAGCGCTGCAGCCGTGTTTCCAGCGGATGTATTACGTATTTTCTCCAAACCACATGCATTTACATATATTAATAAAACATAAACTTCAGATAATTAATTATTTTAGTTGCAGACCATTCTCAGCAGTACACATCTGGAATATTGTGCATTGTTTACGCACCAAACAGTTACGAAAAAAAAGAAAAAACACTTTTGCGGACTACTTTGTGGTGCGTAGGAACGCTCTTCTCGAAGTTGCGAACCGTCCCTCAGCCTTTGGCTGCGCTCGGACGGAAGCTGAAACGAAGTATAGACGAAACAATAAACTCAGGTAGAATGCTGTGCAGCCTCGTTTGATTAACCGTGCGTAAAAATAAGTATTTCTTGTCTCGAAAAAAAAAAAAAAATCTACCTACCAGCTGCCTCACAAACAGATGCGAAAGGCCCGGACCTCCAACGCTGACTCGTCAAAAAGGATTTGTTCGGCTCGTCTTCTCCCATACCGAGCTCAAAATAAAAACGACGAATACACGATGGATGCGATTAATGTTAATACCTGAACAATGCAACACCTGTAACACGTACCACGTGGTGAGGGGAACAATGTAACACCTGCAACACGTGTTACAGTTAGTTGCGCGAGGGAAAATTGATAACCCATTGACTTCCCTCTTGTTCGCCTTCGCGCGCAAAGCCTCAATTTCATTGCGCCAATACTCAGCAGTATCGCGGTAGTAATTTCAAGGTGCACCAAAATAACGAGATGGCAAGTCGGACCCTACAACGCTTTCAAAACACATTTGGTTTAAGAGGCCAATCGGCGTGCAAATGCCCAGACACTTTTTAAAGTTCACGGAGCGACCAGGGGCGGATCCAGAACTCTGTTTTAGGGGGGGGGGGGGGGGGGGGGGGGGAATTTGTAAAGATGATATTCTCCGATTCTTTTGTGTGCACTGGGTGGTCCACCCATGTCAAATTGCCCTCTGAGAAACGGGGAGGGGGGGGGGGGGGGGCGGCCGCCCCCGTCGCCCCCCCCCCCCCCCCCCCCCTTGGATCCGCGCCTGGGAGCGACACGTATGAACGCAAAAGATTTCTGTCACCTCTACGGCTTTCTTTGCGCTTTCCTGGTCAACGCAAAAAAAAAAAAAAAAATCGCCACATTATCCGCGTATGAAAAAATCCAACTTCAGTAGTTTGTAAATTAAAATCTCTGACGTAACTACTACGAAGAATGGCTAAACAAAACGGTTCAAGAAAAGTACAAAAAAGCAGAGGAAGTGGACAGCCTTGTCTCGCAGAAGGAAAAAAAAAAAAAAAAAAGACAAAAACGCTCACTCACACTTTTGTTCACAACAAGACGTGTGGCGCAATTTTGGTATGCCATACGTATTCCATCACATAGAACTGAACCAACATTGACGTGGTATAAAGCAGAAGAAAAAAAAAAGAATATAATGTGAATCACGGTCGAAGGCCTGTTTCAGGTCGATCTGTGGCATACCGACTCTCCGTTCCATACTATCGCCACATTCCAGAATGCATGAACGCTTGTAACGATACTTCGTCCTTTGATACCACAAGTCTGGCTTGGGCCGATATTAACGCTTATCACACTTTACATTCGCTCTTCTAATATTTTCATCAAAATTTCATAATCTTCATTTGTCAAAGTTATTGGGCGATACGCGACTACATTACGGAGTTTCACGGGATCATCACTTTTCGGTACAAAAATCCTATGAGTGCAATACGATTTTTTTTTTTACGTTGATTAGTGAAAGAGGAAAAACTTTTCCACGATACTTCGAAAAACATGCACTGCAAAAAAAGGGGGAGGGGGAGGGGGCAAGCTTGATCTTGAACAATTTATAAAAATCAGCGCCCAAACCATCGAGATGTGAGACGTTCCGGGTTTTAAAAGATCGATGGCTCGTTCTGCTCTCTCACATATGGGAATTGTTCTAGCATTTCCTTTATGTCACGTGCCAGTCTTGGCATAAACGTCAAATAAACGCTTCAAAGGCCTTTCATTTTTGGGCACGGAGTAACCGAAAAGTTCTTTACGTTATTCCACAAACGCGCGTTCGATGGAATCCTGATCACCAGACAGAACCCCGTGATACGAAATCTCGCTTATCTCATTTTTACTCGAGTATCTTCGTTCCGCCCCGATCACTCTTTTAGTGGGTATCCTCCCCGAGTTATAACCGATTCCATATCGCGCTCGCACCCTAGCCCCCCCTACCCCTATATTGTTCGATGTCCAGAAATTCTAAGCGCTTTTTAATACAATCTCGTCCATTTAATTCTCTTATTTTTCTTTTCCTTCATGCTTTAATAAACTTGATAATTTTAATGGCTATCATTTTAATTTCCTGTTTGAGCAGTTCCCATTTAACACCAACCTCTTCCCCTTGGGAGCTTGCGAATTCTTCAAGCTAGTAACGCACCGCTGTTAAAAAGCAATCATCATTCAGAAGGTTCGTATTAAACGTTCCATAATTTCCAAATGAACCTCTTAGCCGCTCATTTAGAAAACAAATTAAAAAAAGAAACGAGTGAATGATCACTGAATGACACGTGGCCGACTGAATACTGTTTACGCGCGCTAATAAGTTCGGGGGAAACGTAAGCCCTGTCGAATCGCGCGTGACTCGTGCCCTGGAAACGAGTGTACTGTATATGCCTGCCACTTGACGCGCAGTGAGTTACGTCCTCTAATTCACGAAGAGTAGTTGTTTGGGCGAGTATATTTACCGGAACACGTTTTCAATAAAATTCAGTTGAAAGTTGCGCCTTGTTTTGTCCTTTTCTCTGCTTTTGTCCTCGTCTTTGTTGCGCACAAGATTGTATAAGAGCTCTAATTCACATCGATCGAGAATATCACAATACCAAACTTGCAACTGTATACCGCGCGCTGTTCCGTCTGTCTTGGAGCTCACAAACGTAATTAAAATCTCCCAACAAAATCACCAGTCGATCTGTCGGAACATACCTTTTAACATATTTAAAAAAAAAAAAAAAAAAAACACTACGTTCTTTTTTTTTGTTTGTTTTTTGTAGGAGCATAGAGGCACAGGACCGGAAACAACACAATTCGGTCAGCATCGCAGCTAATCACTTGCTCAACGATCTCAAAATTTTTTTTTAGAAATAAAGCATTCGCGTTTACCAACCTCTGCTTCACCGCTAGCGAGTGGAGCCTCACCATCCAAACGTGGTTCATCCGATGTGGACCGGCTGAGGCCAGGTCCTCAGCACTTCTCACTTCCAGCCGCTGCAGCTCGTCCCAGAAGTCTTACACGCGATACGACCTTCCTTTCACATTACTGTGTAAAAATACAGCGTTTGTCACAACATATGCAGTGGGCAGCTGGGGCAGGTTAAACTTGTATTCTTCAGCGTTACCAAAGACAGACGTACCACGGCCTGACGCGGCAGTTTTTAACGCTCTTTTGGAGCTCATGACGCACACGTCCGTACTCGGACAAAACCGGAAGTGGAATGCTCGACTAGGCGACGCAGACACATTTTTTTTAAAATCTTTATTACATGGAAGTTATATGACAAAATGGCAGTTCAATCTAGACATTCTTGCATCTTTACGTATATACATCCTTATTTGAAGGTATATAGACGAAGCACGTTCATTCGGCACTAATGCAGTGGCATATTTCACAGTTAACATTTGCCTGAGTAAGTAGTGCGCACAAATGCAAGTACAAATAGATGTAGAAACTTTCAAATAGTCTTCAGAAATGATATAGCTGTTCAGATTAATAAAAAAAACAATTTATATATAAAATATTAGGCAATAAATAACACTCACGCACAAAAGCAACGTTAAAACTCTGGAACTCCCATACATGCGTTGACGCAATGCGAAGGACTGCCAAATTTTTAATGTTTGTTTTGCGTGTGCGTGTTATTTACTGCCTAATGGATTGCGTAATTGATAATAGGCGCTCAAAGTCTTTCGTATCGCCTGTGGGTATAAGTTTACCAAAGATGTTCAAGTAGTTGGTATGAAATGCTTTAACAATCAAGGATGGTTCTCTAAGGGTCACGCCATCTTGGTCAATTTCTAAAATATTTTTCGACAATGCATATCGTAGCTCATCACCAAGAGATAATTTGGTTAGCTGTTCGCCAAATGAAAACTTTTTTTTTTTTTTTTTGTAGAACGAATGAAAGCTCCACGATACCTCTCAGTCTCAAAATGCTGAAGTTGGGCTCTTGTAACATCAATGTCGTTCTTGTGAACACCAGCACGAATGCACTCCAGCTCATTAAAATACACAAGCGTCTCATAGCGTTCAGATCGTTCCTGTTTGTTTTCATATGATATCGTCGAAGAACGTTCGATCGCCAAGTCTTTCACCTCTTGTTTAAAGCTATCCCCATTTGCGAAAATGTGCATACCTGAATTTTTAAGGCATTCTGACAGAATTAATGGCACACCTTTTGAAAATTTTGCATCATTTAGGAGTTTCACATTAGATTTCAACAGCTCCCAATTAGGTCGAGGAACCCATAAGTCGAGGCTCCAAAGCGAATAGAAACCATGCAATTTTCAGAAAGGAAAATAGGCTTTACGTTATAGTTGGTGATTGAATCGAATGTATCGCCCAACGCATACATTATGCCGAGGCGAGCGTGTGGAACACTTTGAAAGGGGGTAAAACGTATTAAAATATCTTTTTGACATGCCACATCTACCAAGTTGCGCTCTTTAAGCAAATCTTTGAGGATGACAGCACTTATGTGGTAAAGTGTTCGCAGTAGTGCACGGTCTTCTGCATCACGCGCACAGTAAAATCTTCCGTAAGCACTACTATTTTATCGGTGTTGAGACAATTTGAAAAAAGCTTAAAGAAAAAACAAAACTCATTATTCACACTATTAGGAGCATACATACAAAGAAAGCTCGAATTATTTTGTGTAGACATGAGGTCGCATGAAATGAGACATCCTTCCTGGTCAATAAATAAGGAAACTTTCGAGTAGCCGAGGGTTTTACGCAGAAACAAGAAACAACAAGCAGAAAAGCCCAATGCGTGGCTCGTGCATATTTCGAAGTCGTCCTGAGAGAGCCCTAAAGCCAGTGCAATCTCCTCATCTGCTGATAGTGTAGTATCTTGTACGGCTGCTACATCAACGCGTTCATGATTGAAAAGCCCTAAAAGTTGACAGTGTTTCCGTTTGGACCCTAGACCCCTTACATTTAAGGGGGCGAAACGTAAAAGAAGGGCGGGTTCTATGAGAATACTTTAAGGTGATTTGAAGTCCGCGCTCTATACATGGTTGTCTTCGAGCGCCTTTTGGTTACCTTGTAGCTTATGGTAGGGCTGGTGCCTGGGCCTCCCGCCTTCCGATCATTTCTGGAACGCGTCAGGGGTCCTTCATCCACAGGGACAAAGTCCTGACGGCCCAAGTCCTGCTGGTAAGACTTGGCACTTCGTGACATCTGCATCTCTCTCACTGGATGTCGCTCTGGCTCGCAGATGGACATGATGTCTTGCTCCGATGGAAGCTCTTTGCCGACGACTGTTGCAGTTGATGAGTTGTCACTATCTCCAGGTGGAGGAATAGGTTCCGATAGGAGGTCTTGGTCATTTCTGTTGACACCGGGGTCAGTCACTGCAGCAGGGACGGCGCTTTCATCGGTCTTGATAAACGCTGTAGAGGGAGCAGCGTGTCCCGAAGCGTCAACAACCTCCGAGACGTCCATTAGGAGCTCAGACTGTTCTTTGTCGTCCCGGGACACAGCTCCTCGAAGCTTACTAACCCAAGTTGTGAAACATGCGTCAGCGATGTGACCATAGCGTCCACACTTAAAGCTGCGCGGTGTTCTACACTGCCGATGGACATGACCTATCCGGTTGCGCCTGAGGCAGAGAGGAGGTCTTCCTGGGACAACAACAAGAGACTGACATCCATTTGCCTAAAGTAGGTGCAGACTTGGAAACGTTTAACACTTTAAGTAGGTGCTGACTCGGACGCGGACTCGGAAGGACTCGGAAGTATTGTAAACTGGATGCTCTCCTGGGTCGCGATTGTGGACACCCACCGCGAGAACAAGACCTATTTTGCTTCTCAGGCAGCAAGCTAAGATAGCGCTCGTGTAGACGGTTCGTCTGCTGATGCGAGCGAAGAACGTGGTTTGTTTGCTACGACGCGCTATTCGCAGACGGAACTAAAACGAGAAAATACCGTTCGTCGTCTGCTAACAGATCGGCAACAAGTTGATCATCTGCTGGGAACCTAGCGCCGAGGCGAGGTGAGTTCGCACGCGGGTCGAAAATGTGATCCTCTCCTATTTCACGTTGAAAGTCATTGATAACCCGCGCTTGTTTTACGAACCTCAAGTTGTTCTGTTGCGGTTCACAAGCGGACATTGACGGGTGTATGAAGGAGTGCCGAGGACAAGCCTATCAGAGGCCGCGAAACCTTTCTCGCTATTTATAAGTTGGCGAGACGTTCTCACCAAGATATTGCCCGATCGGACTGGTCAAAGATGTCTCCTCAGTTCATTACGCGCGCCCTGCTAGAAGGTGTGAGGCCACGTCCAATCAGCAGCCGAGAACGCTCCCCCTATTACCTTGACCTAAATAGGACCCCTGGCATAGGCGTACCGCCCGGAAGGGGAAGGGGGGGGGGGGGGCAAGGGGGCGCTTGCCCCCCCCCCCCCCTTTCCGGTTCTCAGAGGGGGGGTGGGCGAGAACGCTACCTTTCTCACCGTGACCTAAATAGGACCCCTGGCATAGGCGTACCGACCGGAGGGGGGGGGCAAGGGGGTGCTTGCCCCCCCCCCCCCCTCTTTCCGTTTTCAGAGGGGGGGGGCGAGGCATGTGTTTTGCCCCCCTGAAACAGCCACCACTGGGCAGAGCAAACACTGGCCGGCGGCGCCCAAGGGAGTAAAAAAACCAGACCATTCCCCGGCCCCCGGGGGGGGGGGTCTAGTTTGCCCCCCCCCCCCCCCCCTAATAAAAAAACAAGTTGGTATGCCACTGACCCCTGCTCTGTTCTACCGCGGCACCAAGTGACCATATCATCTAATGTCGGCCCACCTGGCGCTGTGTGCGCACAATTCAGTTAACGAAAAAAAAGTCTTTGGACTCAGACGAGCATTTATTGAGTTCGAGCCCAAGCCTAGACGAGCCGATATAACATCTCCGTCTAGGTAAAAAATGCGCTCAAGCGCTCATCGAAGCCAACGATCGCTCATGCGCCGCCGCACACAATGGTCCCAATAATTGCGACATCGAACAACGGGGGCGCGCACAGGACGCGAAATCGGCCGAACACGCCTCCCTTCCACCCTTTTCCCTTAGGCTTGCCTCCTCTCCCCTCCGCGCGCCGTACCCTAACAATAAAACAAAAACATACAGCCGAACGGTTCGACGTATGCCACGCATAGTCGCACGATCGCCGGGACGACAGTAACGACGCGACGCTATAGGGAAAGGGATTGGGGAAAATGAAGGGGAGAGAATAGGGAAAGCGATTTAATTAAATCGGCCAATTTCGACAGGCGGCCAATGCAACCGGAACGGAATGTCGGCGGTGGTGGTTCTCGTGTGGGCCGCGGTATGCCGGCCTGCTTGACATTGCATGCCGTCGGGCGGCGATCTTTTGAAGCGCTCGCGCGAGGTTACGTCGAAGGGAAGGGGGGAGTGTGTTCTTCTGATCGATAACTTGTCCTTTGCCGTCGGTCGCATAGTGTGCTGCGGGGAAAGGGGGGGCGGAAAGACCGGCCGCCACCGAGGAGAACGTAGCGGTCGGTGACTCCGGCGAGTGGAGGTTGTGTGCGTTGCGATGCGGAGAGCCCGCATTGTCCGCGCGTTTGGACTCCGTGTCAATCGTCGTCTGATCGACCGCCGGACGTGTGTCAGGAAGTAGTTCGCGCGACGTAAAAACAAAACAAAACAAAACGAAACAAAAATCTTTCAGTCTTTTCACTCTGGGAAAGAAGGAAGACCAGCGGAGCTGTACAATGGAAAGTAATGGCCGGCTGTAAGTCGGCAAGCCATGGATGGATGGATGAATTCGGCTGAGCCCTTTGGATCGGGCGGTAGCTTACGCCACCTAGCCATTTTCTTTTACCATGTAAGCTTAGAATGTTTAAATGTGAAAACTATATTCACTCCGCACTGAAAAGAAAGTGAGGCTATAAAACCCTCTTGCCATCAGTTAATAAGAAAATACCTAGTTTTTCTCGCTTTCTGCCAACAGAGTGGAAAGGCTGCCGCCATCTATGAGTGACGGCGGCAACCAGATACCTGGCTTGCCGCCATCGCTCATAGATGGCGGTAGGTGTCCAGAGTTCGGTGTCTTCATTTGTTTGCCGGGGACACGATTCTGGGGAAACTAGCCCTTAACAGCTCCGCTGTAAAATGTGTTGTATGTTTAGTCGGCGTGAAGTTAGAAGATGGGAAATTTAGCCAGCGCAGAACCTCCGCTAGCTTGGGGTCTTTTAACCTGCAACTGAGCAGTGGCGATACGCGATGGCACGCCGGTACGATGCTCATCCGGATGGAAACGGGGCATAAGAGGTAGGTCGTCGTTGTTTAAGTCGAAGTTTCGTGTATTCGGGGTTTAATAATTTAGGTAAATTTTTTTGAGGGGGATATTGTTTCTTTTTTTTAAATATAATTTTTTTTTTTTTTTTGTGGGAGTGTAACACAAAAATCGGCGTTGATCGGCGTTTTTGTCTACATAAACTCCGATAAACTCCTATACACGCCGAAACACCGATAAACGCCGAGAAACAGCGTATGGGCGTCGAATTTTCTAACCTTCAAAGAAATTGGGACCCGTGTGGCCCGAATACCTAAAAAAAAAAAAAAAAAAAAGCACCCGGGCACGAATAAAAAGAAAGAGAAAAAAAAAAAAGAAGAAGAAGAAGAAAGAGGTTTAGGGCGTCGTTCACGTGGGAAGAACCAGTTTTGGTGACGGTTCGGTGCAGACTGAATACGCGTGTGTTCCGGGCACCGTGGTTTCGGGCTTGTTAACAATGGACGGATTTGACTGGTTTCCGAACGCCGTTCGTCGCGTGCCGGTCTCGCGCGACAAAACCCTCGTTTCCACACCAACGCACACACTGTCTATACGGACAGGCGGCAGCGTTCACACACCCTGTCTGTGGGTTGGTGGGCACTTGCGCATCAGCACAAACCAGATTCGCGTCAGGTAAAACTACTGCGCATGCGCGATGCCGACAGCAGCGCCACCTCAGTGGTGTGACGTCACAAGGTCGAGTTGAGTTTGCGTTTATTCGAGACAGCCTTGTACAGAATGGACCTTTTTCCAGTAAGCGTCTGCGCACGCTCACACCCTTTTCCCTTGACCTTGACCGCCCTTCCGCCATTCTTGGGGGGCACTGTTTTCTTGCGACACTAATCTGTTCCTATGGGGGAAGGCGAGTCCGGTTGCCCTCCATTTGTAGTTGGCGGCGAAACCCTCATGAGGCACTCCTTACTGGAAAAAGGTCCATTGTCTCAGCTGCGGGACATGGCTAAAGGCCCTTTGAGTTCCTGACGGCGCCATGCCAACCTCTTGGCAACAGCGGATACAAAAGTAAAACACGAAGTAAGTTATCCTATAAAATGTAAGTCAGCACAAAAAACAAGAAAGAAAGAAAAAAAAGAAAAGAAATAAAAGGCAGGAGGGAGCAGAATTTGCTAATCAGACGTATACTATACATTTTGCTTCAAACCGATCTTAAACGCACACCTTTGCTCATCTACTATAGCATACGTAGTACCTCTTCAGAAATGCACGAAAATGTGCCGCGGTGGTTTTATTGCTCTGTAAATAATAGGTATTTTATAGGTTTTTAAATTGTAATTTTGGGGTGATTGGGCACTGTTAAGAATATCTCAAATAGTTAGGTATTAAGTTAAATGGTCTGGTATCAGAAAGATTAGGCCCTGGTCTCTATAATTCGTGCATGAACTATTTGTTGGAGCATGAACCATTAAGTTGGTGTATAGTTTCTTAAAAAAGAACCGCGTAAATGTCTCTCTTTATTTTTTCTTCGAAAATATGGATCGTTACAAGCCCTCGTTCTGGCCTTCCTGTACAAAAAAAGAAGAAAAAAAAACTTTTTTTATTTATATTTTAGAAGACACTACGGAACATTGAAGTCGAGTGGGGTAAAACAGATTGAACAATCACAAAATCAATACCACACAAATAACATGTACATACGAAGCGCAAGTATCGTCCGCTTCTTGCACATGGACCGCAATGATGTCAGAACGCCGAGCTCTTATTGGCTGACTGAAAGAAAAAAAAAAAAGAAAAAAAAATACTGGTCAGATCTCGAAGCATCCCGCATTAAGGTCTACCCACTATCCATCCAACCAAAGCCAATCACAACTCGGCGTTGTTCTGACGTCATCGCCACTCCTGAGCGAGAAGCAGACGACTTTCTCTTCGCATTCATTACAAGTTGACAAAGAAAGAAAGAAAGCATGTCAAATTAACGAGCATTCCAACATTCAAACAATGACCACGAAACAAAGTAAATCTTCAGCCGGCACTGCGCAACATTACACGCACACACATACCAAAGTGAAGAAATAAACAGCCGCGTAGTCAGCGAGGCGTTCGAGACCTTGAGTCAAGTTGGTGTCATCAAACAGTTGAAGTGGTAAAGAGTGCCACGTTGATTGTGCGACGAAAGGAGCTATACTTAAACAGATTTACGCGAGCAAAAATGGGTGTTAAAAACATTTTTAGCCTTTCCACTCTGGTGAAGAAGAAAGAGCAGCGGAGCTGTAGCTTCTGTTCTCGGCGGTGGCTTTCCAGGCGAGCGATCTGCTCTTCTTTCGCGAGGGAATCTGAAGCGGTCTACGCGGTGGAACTTCAGGCGATAGTGGCCTCGCGGTGGTTGCGGGACCATTCGCGCTGCTGCGCGCGTCGCCGTCGCTCATAGATGATGACACCGAACTCTGGACAACTACCGCCATCTATGAGTGACGGCGGCAACCGGCCGGTTGTCGGTTGCCGCCGTCGCTCATAGATGGCGGTAGCTGTCCAGAGTTCGATGTCATCATTTCTTTGCTGGTGGACACAATCCTGGGGAAACTAGCCCTTAACAGCTCCGCTGTCCTGGTTAAAGAGAAAACAAAACGAATTGTAGCTATCGCGCAGTAGTAAACTGTTATAGTGGTCTAAAAAAAATAATAGTGACGGGACAAATACACTCCACTTATTTTAAATGACGCGTTTTATACACAAGATAAAAAACCCGGGCTAGCAACTTCTACACCACTGGTTAAATTGCCCATCTTCGGTGTATAACCGGTGCCGCCTTGTACTACCGCAGACCAACCTCACACTGTTCAAACTTCCGCTGTTTTTTTTTTTTTTTTTTTTTTTAAAGCCGCATGGCGTTGGAGTATCTGTAACATAATCTTAAGTGGATTAAAACTATACGTCTGCGCGAGTCAGTCTTCTCAACTGGTTATTTCACGGCTGACCAGTTTCTTTGTATTTCCCGCAGCTTTGCGAGGAGCGGTAAGTGAAAAAAAAGGAGCCTGGTGGGGCGTCAGAAGGTACGGCGAACAGGTCGGGAAAGACGGGAAATATAGCTAAAAACAGTATCGCCAGTTTTAAAAGAAAAAAAAAAACTGGTAAGTAAAGAAAAACCAAACAAAAAGAAAAAAATATATCGTGTCGCAATTTATACGTGTCCCTAATTAAAAGATTGTGAAAGTTCCACTCGGACGATTTCCTCCAAAGGAAGAATTCCCGGGCTGAAAAAAAAGAGGAACAAAAATAATTAAAAAGAAAGACGAGAAGAAGGGGATTTAAGCCTAGAAATAGGTAGGACAAAATCAAGGCAAAGCCCCCCCCCCCCCCCCCCCCCCCCCCCAAAAAAAAAAAAAAGAATAAGAGAGGCGACCGTTTTCGAAATTTTGGAGACGAAATTAAGTTACGTACGCGAACGAACCGACTGCCGTGCACATGGGAATAGGATACAAATAGAACCCCATGCTACGTTTTATCTCTCTTTTCATATTCATTTTATGACTGTTTTCTTCTCTTTTGAATACCCCTCACAAGATCATACCTACTTAATATCTTGCTCTATCTTGTTCTTGTTAAAACTTGTTTTACCGCCTTAAAGTCTTTGCCTTTCTTTCCGGCTCTTCTTTATTATCGTATAGTTTCTCCTCCCTCCTATCTCTTTTTCTTTCTTTTTTCGTTTGTTATGAACATCGCAACATCCTACCCCTTGCTCTTATTTTCAATTTCCTTCTTTGTCCTATATTTTCTTCGTCATAGCCATCATAACATCGTACCCCTTTGATCTTTTCTCCTGGCTCGTTCTTTCTTTTTATTTTTTACTTTATTTTTTTACTCGTTCTCATTTATTCGTCACATTTTTTCTCTCTTCTAATGGAAAGGCTACCCGCCGAAACATCCCGCCTTCGCTAACGCAGACAGGTTTTCGCCTGAATTGATTCATTATCTAATGAACGATGTTTTTAACCTATCATATTACCGGTTGACGGCCAACACGCGGTTCTCCGTTTTTAGTAGTTAGGAAGATACTCGAATTTATTGGGAAGGTAAAAAAAAGGAAAAAAAGAAAATGAAGTAGACAGCTGTGAGGCAGTGGTTCAAGTGCGAATACATCGATACGAAACAAAGTTTCTGGACACCGTCTGGGCACACTTCTTTCTTGTATGGCAGTCCTCTTGCATTGGTCACACACACACACACACACACACACACACACACACACACACAAAAAAAAAAAACTGTTTTGCAGACATGTTTGAAACGGATACATGCTGCCGTCTCTTGTTGGAGCCGCAGACGAGAGTAAACCACGAAGGCTCGCTCGCTCTATCGAAAACGGGTCATCACTTCTAGAGCTCTTTTAACATGCGGGTGCCGCCATCTTGAATCCCGGAACGTTCCGGCATGCGGGAAAACGTCGTTTTGCTCTCGCTACACCACCGGGAGACGCTCACGTCTTAATCGCGATACTCTATCAATCTTCGTTTTGCCTTTTCAACATTCTCTTGTTCAAATCGCCTTGCTTATTATTTGTTTTATTTCTTTTTTATTCTGTATCTTGGATTTGTTGACTTTGCGACGAGGGTAAACAACAAAAAAAAAAAAAGTCAAAACCCTTCGCTAAATAAAAGAAAAAAAAAAAGGAAAATGAAAATTAGCGCCGTTGTTATAGCCGCCATAACCTCTCCATAGCCGCCATAGCCACAACAACGAGCGCGACTGGCGGTGAGTGCATTACAATAGAGAGTTTTAGTGAACCGTTTGTGCACGTCTGATACGACGTGCAAAAACTTCATGTGCGAGTCTTCTCCGGTATTGCGCATGCGCAGTTCGTAGCGAAGGGCGCATCGTACCTTATCAGACGTGCAAACACGGTTCCCTATAAACCTCCCTAGTGTTTGCATACTGTCCTACGTATGTGATGTATTATGAGTCTGACCCCGGCTTGAGTGTTGCTTGAACTTATTAAGGGTCTACGTCGTCTTATCATTTTTGAAATAAAAAAAAAGAAAACAAGTATTTAGCGTAGATGACTCCGTGAGTGAAAGTGTTTACTCGAGGAAGCGTTTTAATAAACCTGCGTTCATGATTCGAACATACGCTATCTTGGTGATAGGGGAGAGAACTAGAAAATCATAATGGCAAGGTCAGGGACAGACGAATGCGAAACAAGCAAAAACAAAAAAAGATGCCGGGACAGGAGGCTGTAAAGTTGTGGTCACACTGCCAACAGAACGTACAAAAGGCAGTCTACGGAAACAGTCCCAGACGTGTTTCTTTATGGTAAGGGTGCCCCGATACATTCGCCGTACGAACTCTCTCCGCCGACAATGTTTGAAAACACGCGCGTGTAAGGAAGCAAACGTGTGCTTCGAACGTCCTCGAAGTGTTTCCGCAGATACATCCACCCTCGTGTCTGCAACAAACAAACTGTTTTTTTTTTGTTCTATTTTAATGATATACGCGTAGAGCGAACGCTTGAAACGACCGACAAAACGCGTCCTATAGTTTTATACGCATGCGCTCAAGGGTCACTTTCCGGCCTAGGAGCGCCCGCGAACCGCCGTGTGACGAGTGTATAACGTCGGTGTGGCACTTGCTCGTGTATGCGCGTGAGTGTGTATATATGTACGTCCCGTGTAGGAGTTCGTATACGGCATATAAGTATACGTGTCATAAACAAGCCGCTTTGTCGCCGGCGTCTCGTCGCTTTTGTCCGGATTTCGAGTCATCCAACATTCGCTCAATTTTCGGGCGCGCGCGCGCGCGCAGCGTGGCGCACGGAATTTTTGCGCACCAGAGCGTTCTCCCTCTGTCCTCGGGAACGAGAATTCTCGGTGTTTTTTGTTTTTGTTTTCTTTTCTCGCCAAGAGAAGAAAAGATCTCACTTCCGTCGCCGCCGCCACCGCCCCCGTCGTTGTCGTCGTCGCCGTCGTACCCGTTCTTTCAAAACACTTCTCACGGAAGAAACAAACCTTAAGATACAGAAACGAAGTTACGTACCGCACAAAGAAAGAAAGAAGGAAAAAGAAACACTGCGGCAAATTCATTTTCGTGAACGCGCGAGCACTCGAAAAGCGTTCATTCTATAGTGTATAGCTGGAGGAGTTGCCGCATAGCTTTACCACGCGGAAGAACGAAGTTGGCGAACAATTGTAGCGGTGTGAATATTGCAGTATTTATTTGTAAATAGCGAGTGTTTTTCACCGGTGCGTTGTGAAGCAGACTCGTATCCTTGTTTCTTAAAAAAAAAAAAAGACGTTAAGGGAACTTCGCACATCTCGTGCGACTTTCAAAACATGGTGTATACGTTCACTGCGGTCACACATCGGGCATCTTCGAATCATGTTTGCTTCGTACGTGTGTACGCTTGAAACATTTCTGCAGACCGGTTTTGTACGACCAATGTAGGTCCGTCATGCGAAGGAGACACGCACTTGAGACACACTGAAAGTTTTAGGGATCCGTTTACGCACAAGCTGATTGGGCTTTTGACGCTGCTAGATCGGTCCCCCCTTACCTCGTAGCGTCGGCTGCGTGTGAACTCAAGCCGAAACGAAGTTTAGAACTTAAAGCGGCGGTACCCATCGCCAGTGTGAAGCCAGGGGTGTCGAAAACCGCGCGTGGCACTGGTGTGGAAACCCCGATGAGCTCCTGCTGTACTCAGCTGCACTACCGTGCCCCCTAATATAATTAAAGAATAAAATAAAAAACGTTTACAATTCCCTGTAATGCCGAATTAGAGCGCAGCTCTTGAAGAGGGGGAGGAGGATATGGGACGGTACGGAGAGGAGGGTAGGGCCCCTCCTCCTCCCCTCCCTCCCTCATTACGTCAATCGGGACGTCATTATGAAAAACTTCCCATAATGCAACGCGTGGTTATGCCGACGCCGACAGCGACGCCGACGCCGCTCAAGCCGGAAACGGGCGCCAAAGAGCTGCGCTCTAAAACAACGGAAACGATTTGCAGAGACTTGCGGCTTGTGGTTGTCCTATGCGAGTCAGGCTAAGCAGTGCACGGGAAAAGAGCGCTAGCGCCACCTAGCAGACAGCTCAAACACGATGTGCCTGAACCGGAGGCTGCCGCCTTTTCCACTACTCAATGTTCCGGTTCACTCTGCTCTGAACCATACCCTTTCTAGTGACTCTAGGGTCAGAAGGTAGGGTTAGAATCAAAGTCAGCATAAATCCAGATCCATTTCGAGTCAGCGCAACATCCAATCACGCGAACCAGCTGAAAGCCAGAGGAGTGAACCCAGCCGGCGCAATTCGTATTCCCGATCCGTTGTCCGCGCCGGACAAACCACACAAACCAACACTACAAAAGGCAGTATACGAAGGTCGTAGCCGGGGAGCCATCGAATCAATCCAACCCGAGTCAACGCAAGACGAACCAAGCTGTAGAAACAAGCCAAAGAGCAAGCCAAAGACGGAGCCGAGGCACTCGCGGAAGCAGCAGGCCACCCCGGCCCAAACCCGCCGCGCGGTGTGTCTTTTCTTCGGTCAGCCGTCGCCAACAAACACCACCGAGGCTCGTTCGAGAGGGACGCTGGTCAACCGCAGTTCCTCACACAAAGGAAAGAGGATCCACGTGGTCGAGGAAGAAGAAAATAAGGACTTCGATTCCTGCCGCCGCCGCCGCGCACACAGGCGACAGCTGCGACCGTCGACGCAGCCGACCAAGCGCCTCCGGCTCTTGCACGTTCGTCTGCTCCCGGTTGTCCTATAGGAGATTCTGAGAACGCTGTGTGTTTGGTGGGGAGGGGGACGGTGAACAAAACGCGTCATCGACGATTCCGACGACGGCCGATCGAGAAAAAGGCCCGAAGAAATAATGATGATAATAAGAAAAGTTGGAGTTGGGTTGTCGGCGCGCGTACCGCATGGTGTTAGGTGCCATGTGGTGTCCGGTGCGATGATGGACGCACTGGCTTGGATATCACGCCTCAACGACTATACTCTTCCACTTTTTTGTTTGTTGTTTCGACTAACTTTTATAAGGGGCAACATACTTTTTTTCTTTTTTTTTTTTAGAGGTACTTCTTTCTTCTGGTTGTTTGATGGTGCCTCGAGGATTGTAATTTTGCCATCAACTTCTTGTTGTGTCTCCGGTCGTTTTCATTATCTTGTTTTCATTTTTTTTCGTCTTTACTTTGCAGGTCGAAGGGTTTCGGTTTTGAGCGTTCAAACCTCTCGCGCGAAAGTTCGCACACACCTTACGTCCAGTTGTTGACAAGCGACAAACTTTGTACATCGCGACTGTGGCGCTATTTTCTTACACTTCTGGTCTGGTGAGCACGCCAGAGTGCAGGCGGCTACCTCCTCGTTTTATCTATTTTTTTTTTTGTTACGTTCCCTGACAATAAAAACAAAAACAAAAAAATAGTTTGTTTGCCTCTTTAGCAGAACGTTTTATTTGACTCGCCGTATCGTCGCAAGGCTTCATTCTTCTTGTTGATTCTCCCCTCTTCGGAGTGACTCGAGAAACATTTCGGACGTTTTCGGTGTAGAGTTAATCTTCTTTTTTTTTTTTTTTTTTTTCGCGACGACAGCGGTTGCTTCTCCCTGCTCGATCTCCTGGCTGCGAGTACGATTGAGCAGAAATAAATGATCGCGTATATTGAGACGGTATCTTGAGTACGACGGGGGCTTTTCGGCGGGGCTCTGCGCGACAGCCGGTCAGGCAATAGTGCACTGCGCGATTGTGTTACTTCCGAAAATATACGCAACAGGTTGCTATGATCAGTCGCTCGGCGTGATTATGCGGGACGAAGAAAGATGCCGTCAGGGAAGGGATGGAGATTAAATAGAAAGAAGCCTGGCTGCTCTAGTAAGCGAAAGCAAACAATTAAAAAAAAATCAGACAGATTAAAGAGCAGCATCAGCCTGTTCCACCTCCCCCCCCCCCCCTTTTCTAAAACAAGAAAAAAAAAATAAAACTAGGCAAGTTTTATTAGGCCGACGTGGTAAAACGTGGTAAAAGTTCACACTATAACACCTCGCAGAAATTGACGTCTGGTGATTCGAAGTCTAGCATGACGTGGTTATGTTTCCTCACAATTTGACCGCTAAAATAAAAATAAATCAATAAATAAATAAATTAGCTGGGGGAATAGGACGTCAGACTTGACTCGATGGCCCACGACGTCACCTGACTTGGTCGCATGACGTGTTCGCGTCACGTCAATTCGTCCGCTGTATGTAGCCCGAAAACGGACGTCACGTGACTCGAAGTCGCGGGAACGTGCTATGCCTTCTAATTTTGGCGTGGAAATTGACGTAAATAATTCTCCGTTTTTTTTTGTTTTTTTTTTTTTTTTTTTCTAACGGAATTCGGTTACTGAGAAACTCGTTCCGCGTCGAAAATCTGTGCTTCGTGGTCTCAATATAGAATAAGATAGACTGAGTTGTCAGAGTCACCTTCGCCGCGTCGTCGGAGTGAACCCTTTTTAAAAGCGCACGCCATCTGGTGGCTGCTACGCGGATCATCCGCGTCCGCCATTGTCCGGGCGCGTACTCCGAACATCTATTGGACACGGGTGTGACGTCATAGTTCGGCGAGGACTCGGATCGAATCACGTCCAGCGTACCCCAGAAATGGTGACTTCCAATGTTGCTTGATGTTTTTTGTTGTTGTTTTTTTGAAAAAAAAAAAAAAAAGGTTCGTGACTTCCAATGTTGCTTGATGTTTTTTTTTTTTTCTTTTTTTTTTTTTTAAGAAAGGTTTGTTGCCAAGTTTGGTTTCAGACATCGAGCATCTCATTGCTTATATTATTTTTTCATCACCGACGGACCCCGTGACGTTATGATAATTGACACTGACGTCACGTATTTCGCCTTTCTTCCTTTTCTCCCATACAAAAAAAAAAACGAGGGAAAAAGAAAAGGGCCCCCCCCCTTTTCTTTTTCCCTCGTTTTTTTTTTATTTTGTATGGGAGAAAAGTGTAGGAGAAAAGGGCCGGAACTCGCGGGAAAAGAAAGCACGTGCAAAAACTTGTTGCAACACCTCGGACGCCTTTTATGGAAGCCTTATTATGCCCACTTGTGGACTGGATTGCTCTGCTTTGTTAGACTCCGTTAGACAAAAAGCTCAATGAATTTAATTGGTTGTGTGATTGTTAAATAACAGGTAAGTTGGTCTTGCCTCAAGCGGTGCCCGTTTGTCCGCTGCACATATATGAACAATTTAGTTTTATTTATTTCTGAAGGTCGTGCCAGCCATCTTTTGAAGGTCAAGGCATGGTGCGAGCAAAATAATAATTCAAATGAAAAAAGTCAACAAAGCAAATAAATACCCTTAGACATTCGGTGAGACGAGTAAGAAGTTTAGTCCTCGGAGCTCATTCTAACAAAGAAAAGTTTAATTGCACTACAAAATATTGTTTGTTTCATGAGGGCAGTGAGTCATAGTTCTTCGCAACGATCGCGGCTTTCTAGACGCTTTGACAATAACATGCCCAATCTGGAAAGCTCAGCTTAAGTTAGGAGGTCATTGTAACTTCTAGCTACTTCTATTCAGTGAGTACTGCTAAAGCATTGAAGTTGATAGTGTCGGGGGGGGGGGGGGGGGAGCGGTACCCTCTTCAGCTTTATTGCACAGCCTCCTCTATACTCACAAAGCCTGGCAGTTCGATGACGGAGTCAAAGTGCCCGGTAGCAGATTTGGAGATCCGAGGCTCTGGTAGTACAAAGCAGTATTGGGGAAGCTGTAATCAGCGCACAGATTTTGCAGTGGCGAGGACCCGAAACATGGTTTTCAAACCCGACGAGAAACGAAGCGGTAGCCCGAGGAACGCCAGAAGCACGAGCGGACATTCCATCGCTCGGGGCAAGTGTGTTTCGGCGTCTCGCCGCAGCGGGGCGCCAGCCACGTGGCCCTTGTCTGCCGCTCTACCTTTTCACTTTCGGCGGCCGCGTCACGTGACGATCGACCATGCTTTGTCACTATGGTTATGGTTATTGTCATTTGCATTCATTTCTTAACGTTCAATCCCATGTGCCACTTTTGACACCACGAAATTATAATTTGAGGGCTGTCACCTAAAATCTTTTTTTTTTTTTTTTTAAATCAGAAACGCAGCTATTTCGGATAAAATTATACAGTCATCTGCTAAAAATGTGCACTGTATCGAGGGTTTATCTACCATCAGATAATTAATAAAAACAAAACAAATAAAGCAGTGGTCCGAGTACCGAACCTGTGAGTATACTCCAGTGCAGTACGACTGTCAGCCTGGGGGTTTTGCCGGAAATTACGCAGTTGTGATACACAAACGTCTGCCGCTCTATGATGATCATCCAGGTCGAAACGAGCAGGGGTGAGGTAAGGCGAGCTTCCGCACCTCGTTCTCCGAGCAGCGTTGCGCTAGCACACTGGACTACCAAGCACCGTAGAAGCTACAACAGTGAGCACTGTGCTTTCCGTCCGTGGGCCTGCTCTGCACACACGCTCTCGCAAAGTGAAAGCATGATTTAAAGACAGCTCGATCACGCGTGTAGCTTTCAGCTCAAAGTGCTAGAGGCCGCTGCCGTTGCTATCAGCAGTAAGCGTAGTACTGACGTCACCGGGCGCTCTATAAGAAGAGCACCGTCATACGCGCAGCCAGATCGCTGCCGGCCTCTGCGGAAATAAAGCTGTTTCGCAGTCCTTCCTTCGTCTGGCCACTCCTTGCACCGCAGACATAACAACTGGCGACGAGGATGGGGGCAACAAAGCCAAGACGAAGGTGAGAAGCCTTGAAGCTGCGTCCAAACAGACAGCGAAACATCACCGCACGCCGCTGGGTACTCGGCGACAGCAAGTTTCTCAAGATGGCATCCTCCAGTCATATCGGCCAAGTAGAAGCCTTCGATGAAACTGTGAGTGACTGGCAGTCTTATGAAGAAAGGTTGACGTCGTTTTTTCTGATCAACAAAATACCTGACGACCTCAAGGTGCATGCTTTTTTAAGCGTTATTGGGCCTAAAACGTAGTCTCTTGAAGTCTTTGACGGCACCTGCCAAACCGTCAGAAAACACGCTAGAGCAACTAACCCAATTTCTGCGAAACCAGCTGTCACCGAGAGTATCAGTGATTGGAGAACGAGCGAAATTCCATCGCCGTAGTCAGTTGGAACACGAGAGTATCGCACAATATGTAGCGGAGCTCAGGAAGCTCTCTCAAACCTGTGAATTTGGCGGTTTCCTAGATGAGTCGCTGAGAGATCGGTTCGTCTGCGGTTTGTTCCGTGCGGACATACAGCGGTATTTGTTTGCAGAGGATAAAACGTTGACATTTCAAAAAGCCGTTGAACGCGCACTCGCGTTAGAAGAAGCTAAAAAAATTGTTCAGGAGGCGCACGCAAAAGAAAGGAGCGATGACTTGCACAAGATGAGTACCGAAGATTCCGCGAAAAGGAAACAGTCGTTCGAGTGTTATCGCTGTGGCTCTGATAAGCATTTCGCCCGGGCGTGTCCGCACATTGCAGATAAGTGCATGAATTGCGGCAAGAAGGTTCACTTTCAGCGTGCATGTCGGAGTGCCAAGAAGAAGACTGTTGGCGGAAAGAAGTGGGTCCGGACTCTTCAAAGCGACGACACATTCAACGTCAACATGCTGTCACCGCAAAGCCGGCGACCCATCACCGTCGACGTGGAAGTTCAAGGAACTTCCTTGAGCATGGAATTGGACACGGGAGCCACGGTGTCCATAATACCGAAGCAGCAGTTCAAGAAATTTCAGCCCCCTTTGAAGCTTGAACCCACCGAGCTACGCCTCAAGACTTACACCGGGGAAGTCGTGCAACCCTGCGGTTTCGTCAAAGCGTCCGTAAGATACAAGGGTCAAGAGGACGTTCTACCCCTCTACGTAGTTGACCACAATGGCCCGCCTCTTTTGGGCCGCGAGTGGCTCACACGTCTTCGTCTGGACTGGGACAACATCTGCGGCGTACACAAGCTGTCGGACCCTCATCGGTCTGATGCAAGCAAGAAGTACGAGGCACGCCTAAAAGAACTTCAAGCCAAGTACAGCCGCATCTTCGACGGCACCCTTGGCAAGATAGGTGAGCGAGCCACTTTATTTTTGAAAGAGTTCCGAAGTTCCTCAAAGCGAGAAACGTGCCTTACGCACTCCGGTCGGCCGTAGAGGAAGAGTTGCAGAAGCTTGAACAAATGGGCGTCATTACGCAGGTGTCAACCAGTGAGTTTGCTACGCCTATTGTACCGGTAGTTAAAAAGGACGGCACCATACGTGTGTGCGGGGATTACAAAACAACGTTGAACCCTGTCCTAGACACGGAGCAGTACCCCCTGCCCAAACTTGAGGAAATACTAGCTGCGCTCGCCGGAGGCAAATACTTTTCCAAGCTAGATCTTAGCAGGGCATACCAGCAGGTAGAGATGTCGGAGGACTCAAAAAAACTTCTCACACTAAACACGCACAAAGGGCTTTTTGCGGTGAACAGACTCCCTTTCGGAGTAGCGTCTGCGCCCGCGTTGTTCCAGCGCATTATGGACAACATACTTAAAGGACTACCGGGTGTCATATGCTACCTTGACGATATTCTCGTCACGGGAGCAACCGCTGAAGAACACCTCAGGAACCTTGAAGCCGTGTTTTGTACACTTCAGCAGAAAGGTGTTCGCGTCAAGCGTGAAAAATGTGAATTTTTCAAAGAAAGCCTGCAGTATCTGGGGCACATTATCAGCGAGACCGGCGTCAAGCCAAGCGAGGAAAAAGTTCAAGCGTTGCTGCATGCCCCAGCGCCTACTAACATCGCACAGTTGCGTTCACTGCTTGGACTGATAAATTACTATGGAAAATTCACGCCACGGCTAGCAACGCTGGCAAAGCCTTTCTACAGATTACTACAGAAGGATGCTCCCTGGTGCTGGAATCGGAAATGTCAAGATGCCTTCCAAGCCATCAAGGAAATCTTGTCTTCGACGGAGGTGCTGGCACACTACGACCCGGCACGCCCGCTGCAGCTATCCTGCGATGCGTCTGCGTATGGTCTCGGCGCTGTGCTGTCGCACGTCATGAAAGATGGCACGGTAAGGCCAATTGCCTACGCTTCCCGAACATTATCAAAGGCTGAGGAAAACTATAGCCAGATTGAAAAGGAGGCGCTCGCCCTAATCTTTGGCGTCAAGAAATTCCACTTCTACATTTATGGTCGGGAGTTTACGTTGATTACTGATCATAAACCTTTGCAAGCGATCCTTGGGCCAAAGAGTGGGATCCCGGCAATAGCCGCCGCAAGACTGCAGAGGTGGGCGGTAACTCTGTCAGCCTACAAGTATAAACTTCCCTACAGGACGTCCGCAGAGAACGCGGACGCGGACTGTTTTTCACGACTTCCGTTGCAGTCCACAGAAGTAGACGACAGTCACGACGAGACGTTTTATACGCTGCGATTGGCATCTCTACCAGTCACCAGTAGGGACATCGCGCGTCATACAGAGCGTGATCCCGTCCTCAGCTTGGTCGTAGACTTCACCAAGAAGGGATGGCCATCACATCTTGATGATAAAGTGTTGAAGCCCTATTTTGACAGACGCAGGGAACTCGCAGTCCACGAGCGGTGCCTGATGCATGGAATGAGAGTCGTCGTGCCCCCGAAACTTCAACAGCTGGTCCTGGAGGAGCTACACCAGGGAGACCCAGGAATAGTGCGGAGCAAAGCACTCGCCCGAAGCTACGTATGGTGGCCCTCCTTGGAAACGGACTTGGAGAACCAAGTGAGACACTGCACAACATGCCAACAGCAGCGCCACATGCCAGAAAAGGCACCATTGCACCCTTGGTCATGGCCGACACAACCGTGGTCACGGGTACATGTAGATTTTGCGGGCCCTCTTCGCGGTCGTATGCTACTAGTCATTGTAGACGCGATTCTAAATGGCCGGAGGTTTTTGTCATGACGTCTACCACCGCAGAAGCGACGATAACAAAACTGCGCGATTTATTCGCTCGGTATGGGGCACCAGAAGCTCTGGTTAGTGACAACGGTGCGCAGTTTACATCGTCCGAGTTTAAAGAGTTCCTTAAAGAACAGGCATTTCGACAGGTTTTCACTTCTGCATATCACCCCAGCAGCAATGGACTCGCAGAGAGATTTGTGCAAACCCTAAAGAACGCACTACGAAAAGGCCCTGCAACTGAAAGTATGGAGGAAACCTTGTCAAAGTTCTTAATGACATATCGCAACACTCCGCATGCGACGACTCAAGAAACCCCATCTTTTCTTTTTTTGGGTCGTCGGCCACGAACACGGTTGGATGCACTGAAGCCGGCTCTGGATCGTACTATCCGAGCACGTCAGTTTGAACAGACTTCACGGCGCAGGGGTGCTAACAGTGTGTTCGAAGTGAACGATGAAGTGTTCGTGCGTAATTTCAGGAGCGGCCCCACATGGTTCCACGCAACAGTACTGCAGCGGACGGGACCAGTGTCCTACGTGGTCAAGGTGCGGACACCGGATGGACTCCGTACTTGGAGGCGACACAAGGACCACCTGCGCTCAGCGTCTACTGCAGTGACAGCGCCGTCCCTTGTGGGGGAGGACGATAACGACACCATCTATCCTGCGTCTGAAGCCGACGTACCACCTCCGTCTACTGTCTCCGCAAGACAAACGGTGCCCGTCACCCCCACTAACGCTGCGCCTCGGCGATACCCACAACGCCAGAGAAGACCCCCCGATCGTTATGAAGCCTCATGACGTTCCAAATTGCGGTGGAGGAAGTGCTAGAGGCCGCTGCCGTTGCTATCAGCAGTACGCGTAGTACTGACGTCACCGGGCGCTCTATAAGAAGAGCACCGTCATACGCGCAGCCAGATCGCTGCCGGCCTCTGCGGAAATAAAGCTGTTTCGCAGTCCTTCCTTCGTCTGGCCACTCCTTGCACCGCAGACATAACACAAAGCTCGTAAAGTAACACAGTGTATACTGCCAATATTCTTTAACGACGCTACCGCTAATATCTGTAGAAGGTTGTGTTGAAACGTGAGCGAGCGTATCATTAAGCATCATTCACGCGGCGCTCTGCTAGTGTTAACGATTCTAACTATTGCAAGAAGGAAAATTATGAGGGCAGACTGTTTAGGAAACTGCATATCCTAAGCCATAAGACACGGGGAAATATGGAGTAACTGAAGAGACGACACGGAATCTCAACGAGACAGTGCAGCAACGCAACACGACGAGTGCCAAGTTAAGGAGTACATACTGCATATACAAGTTACAACACGTCCTGGTCGTTGTAGACGACGGCGTCGATCCAGTTATTGTTCTCCCCCATATACGTGCATATATTTGATGTCATCATACTGGAGACGCTGTAGAAACGCGGGACCGGCCTAAAATATTACGGTGGGCTAGTCGAATAAGGATCATGAACAAGACATAGCGCGAAGGAGAGACAAGGACGGGGCTTGCGTAAAAGGTGTATACATAAGTGTATAGACGCAACCGATGGCGTTATGAAATGCTAACTTGCGCGCACACAATCAGACATGCTAGTGCGCAGTTTCCAGACAGTTTCAGACAAGCGTGGCGACACACACATGGACAAACGCCCGCATGTCTGCAAAGCGCACACGTACGCACCCCCCTCAAAAAAAAAAAAGAAAAAACATTGCGCCTTTTTGCTTATAGTTGTTGCTTACTATTCTCGTGTGTACAGAAAATAAAAGAGAAACGCAATAAGTTCATGCCAAATAAGTTTTGATGGATCGGTGATTAAGAAGAAAAAAAATTCTCCGAAGACATGATTGATCATTCCGCTAATGACAGATTTTGTTCTTAATACTTTGGCAGGTACTAATCCAGAGTCGATAGGAATGCATACGTTCATCGTAATCGAAGATCGTTAACGAACGTAACTACAAAATGCAAATTTCTTAGAACCATACTCCTACACGCTCACAAACTTTCTTTACCTCTGCTAAGATTACTCGCGCCATTTTTTTTTCTCACCTCCCTCACACGACAAACACTCCACACCCCCCCCCCCCCCCCCTTTCTTAAAAAAAAAGGAAAGAAAAAAGAAATACGGGTGGATATTAAAGGAGAAGTGAAGACGAAAACGCCGGGCTCTGACGCAACCGATTACTCGGTAGGTAGACGCAACGCTTTCGAACGCCAGCGTCCGGTCGTCCGGTGTTCTCGTTGGAACGTGCTCGAAGAGCAGGTAGAGACAGAGGCAGGTGACCTTGAAGTCTATAGGCCACGAATCATTCCAACCAGAGCTCGCGACGACCTGACCCACTCGTGCGCACTCGCCTCTTTGTCTCCTTCAATTTCTAACTGCCCTTATTTTTTATATATAATGCCTGCATAGGGCAGGTACGTCAAAAAAACCAACAAAAAACCAAAATCGGAAAAGTTTTTTTTTTTTTTTTTTGTTCTTTCGTCGTTGCTTATTTCTGTGTAGTATTTGCGTTGCGAGACAAATTTAAAGTTGGGTTCGATTTGCAAAATTCTGATGCCATTTCAAAGTCCACGTTTCGAAATAATTTGTTTTTCTTGGGGCCCGGGGGGGGGGGGGGGGGGGGGTATATTGTGACATGTGTCCAAAGCAGGCACTTCTTGGGAGTCAAATGTTCCTATGAAAGGTGAGGTTGTAGCGACAAACTAAACGCGGGCGAAAAAGAAAAAGAAAAGACATATACGTGGTTAACATTTATGCCGATTTGTTTCCGCACGTCTAAATCACCGTCGCAGAGTAGGTCTTTCATTTTGCCATTATAACAAAAAAAAGTTTGCATAATTTATCTCCATAGTTTCGAATGAATGGAATCGTCTACCTGCATATATCACATAATCTGTTGTTGATTGTTTTTTTTTTTCCTTCGAGTGTTCCAAACCAAGTGTTGCCCATTCTTTAAACTATTCTGCATTTTCTACCGTTTATTTTTGTTTGTTGTTCTATCACTCCCCTTCGCAATGCCTCTCGCTCTGGTTCCGAGGTTAAAATAAATAAATAAATAAATAAATAAATAAATAAATAAATAAATAAATAAATAAATAAATAAATAAATAGTGTTCCCCCTTGTGTCAGGAATGAAAGCCAAGACCCACAAACGCTGAAGGCAAAATAGTCTGTATTTTCTATTCAGAACATTAGCGTTTTTTTGTTTTGTAGCTCTTGCTGTCCTCTTTTTTTTTTTTCGACTTGTCTTGGATGGTTCCGGTTTATCGCGCACGATGATCTGCTTTTAGCTGTCCGTGATGCTCCCGAAGCCCCTCTCTGTTCTTTTGGCCGCAAATCCGACCGGCGTCCGGCTTCGGCTTCGGCATGGGATTGTCCTCGCCAATCGCTAGGGGCGCCTTCCTTAACATCTAGCGAGGGATTGGATATCAGAGCCGCCGGCAAAAGCGCAGGGAAGGAAACGAAAACAAAAAGGCCGCGAAAGAAAAAGAAAGCTGAATGTTTTTTTTTTGTTGGTCTTTTTACTTTTATTTACGTTTTTAAACATGGGAACAAGAGGGAAAAATGAGTTTGTAAAGTAAGTGCAACAGAACGTATGCTCGTGAGTTGGCTGGTTGAGCAGTGAAAAACTTCTAAACTAACGTTGTTTTTTGTTTTTTTTTAGAATTTTTGATGAAAGTAGTGTCACGTGTTCCGGGAGTCACGGCACTTTAAAATATTGCGAAGTGAATGCACGGATTGGGGCATAGAATGCTGAAGCTTTGGAACAATACATAAAAAAAAATAGAAGAATACAGGTAAGCTGCTGACTTCATTTTACAAAAAAAAGAAAAGGAAAAAAAGAAAGTTCTGGGAGGGAGTTTATTTATTTTTTTACATATAATTGTTATTTTTCTAATTCGGCAGAGCTATCCAAGGAACCCCCGAAAAATCTTAATTTAAACGAATGCCCACGAAAATCTGCTAGCCCTAAAATTGATTGGCTCAAACCCCAACATGCGAATGAAGAACGCACTGCATTTAGTATGCAAATAGAAAGAAAAGGACAGACAAAAAAACAAAACAAAAAAAACAAACATGCAAGACAATTGAATTTAACACACGCACACCGCCCCCCCCCCCCCCCGGGCCAAACACACCCACTTACACAAAAACACAATAAAAACGTTTTCTAAAAGTTGGAGAATGAGCTAAGGAAAAAAAAATCTAAATGAGGCAGGAAAAACAAAGTCACCTCCAGGGTTACACGCTAAGAAAAAATGACTACCCTGGGTAGCCAAGTGGCATTTTGGAAACTTTGACGACCCCCAAAGGTTAAAGATACTCCTTTTTCTGTATTTTATTGTTAACGGTTCTTTCAAAGAAATGACAAGTTGTATATCTGATCGCATTGAACCACTGAACACTGAGACCGAGGATCGGCAGGGAAATCAGTACGGGCGACTGTGTCGCCCGTACTGATTTCCTTAATCTCGGACTGGCTGAATTTCTGGGCTGCACCAGTCGTGGTTGTGATCTCCCGGCTGTACGTAACTACGTGGTGCGTGAACTTTCCATTTCAGTAGCGGGTTACAGTTCAGTCAGTGGCAGCGTATACCTAGTAATTGCCTTGTACTAGATTGTTGCGTCGTCACGGGCGCTATTTGCGCTGTTACAAGCGCCAGCTTAAGGTCGAAATCGCGCCTCTTTCGCCGTTTGTGTTCTTCAGTTTTGATGTTCTGCTCTGCTATTCACTAAACCTAAACCTAGATGTCATTCACCTCTGCCTCGTCATCGGTCAGGGCACCCCATAGCCCTGCCGCTCTACCTGCCTTATGGATGTTTCCTGCTGCCAAGTATATAGCAGCTTGATCGTCGGACCACCAACATCGTCGCCTCTCCACCAGAGAATCATTACATTTTGGTGCGTCAGTTAACCACTACATTTCGGTGCGTCAGCTACCACTATATCTTGGTGCGTCGGCCACTTCTACATTTTCGTGCGTCGGCCGAGCCTGTCGGCCCATCCCGTTCTTTCGACTGTTTAACTCTTTCCTGGGCAAAAAAAAGAGCCCTTGAGGTTTTTCAAGACGTTCTTTCTCTCATGCTCCTTCAGTTTGTTTTTAGGGCAGTATATAAGGTTCTGAGGTTCTTTGCGGTGTCCCAACGCTTGTGTTCGTTCAGTTCTTTCAGGGCAGCAAATCAGCCCTTGAGGTTTTTCACAGTGTTCCAACGCTCGTGATCGTTCAGTTTAGCAGTCTGCCCTGTGAAACGTGGCTTTTCAAACCGTCTCATGTTTTCCCTTTGGCCGGTCGCTCTGCTATACCCGGTTTTGGACTTAACGAAATATCATTGCATTGAGACATGTTTTCATTCTTGTAGTTTCCCGGTAGCTAACGTTAAAAAAAGATATTAAGAAAGGGAGAGCAGTAGTTTTTTTGTTCCGCTTTAAAGGAGCACGGAAGCGAAATTTGAGCGCCTATTTCATTGTGTAGAGGTGGTCTGCTTCATGACAGCAGCTCACAAACAGCAGTCTTTCGTCCGTAAACGCAAGAAAGGCGATTATGTCCTCTGTGAACGACTCTCGAAAAACAGGGGCCGCAAAAATCAAGGGTTTTGCAGTAGTCCAATTTGCTGTTCACGAACAAGCGCGCGCAACCTGTGGGCACTGCACAAGCGCAGAAACCAGGGCAACTCCGGTTCATACTTTCGATTTTGGGATTATGACTATTTTGAGTGCAGTCAGCGTCCCTGAATTGCAAGGTGTAATTTTTTCCTCGTTATTGTGCGTAGTTTTAAAGATATCGACGCCTCAAAATTTGTTTGGGGCGAGGTCAACAAAACCGAAAGTAGCCGCTCGAGGCTCCGGCAACACTGGAAATCAGCCGCTATGGGAACGTGACGTCAGGATCGTTCTCGTTCAACGAGTACGCAGGCCAAGCGCCACCTACCTCTGTTGCGCTAGCTGTCTAAAGATAGGAGGTAAGCTGATTTCGTTTTAATTCTGTGTACGTGGTAGTTATCTAGCATATGTAACAAGAGGTAGTGCGTATTCCCAAAAGCTAGCGAATGGAAAACCCGTGAACTCGTACGGTGCTGTACTCGGCGGCCGCCACCGTGCGTGCGCTTGTATACCCAAAAGCTAGCGACTCGTCGCTAGCTTTTGGGTATACACTCGTCGCTTGTATACCCAAAAGCTAGCGACTGGAAAACGAGTGAACTCGTTCGGTGACATACTCGGCGGCTGTCGCCGTGTGTGCGGTCGTCCGTACTCGTCGCTAGGCCTAAATTGTCATCGGGACTCCGTGGATGGAGCGGCGTTGCTCTACGCCGCGCTGCGAGTGACGTACAATACTGGGGGCCCTCTCGCTTTCGCGCTGCGGGTCAGTTCCAGACACGAAGCTTTGAGGCTCTCCGGCGCGGGCCGCGGCGCCCGAACACACGTGTGCTGGGCTGCACACGTATGTTTTTTTTTTCTTTGTTTTTTTTCTCGGGCGCGTAAAAGCCGAAGTCCAAAGTCCACTCGTCGAACAGCGTTCACCCACACCGTTGTAAACTTGTGAAAAAGCACCTCTGTGTTGCGCAGCGGGTTGTTTGAGCAGTCCACAGCGCTACAAGTTGCACTCGGCATCTTTCGAGGAACAGCTGGCAGTAGTGGGCGCTCCGAGTTGCTCGCTAAAACGAGTCTTGGAGTCCTCACAAGCAAATAAACAAAAGGCTATACCGAAGCTACACGGGCTACAGATAAAAGCAACGGCTAAACACGCCATTCAAAAGCCGAAGAAGCGGTGGTAGCGGCTCTAAGAAGCCCACTCCGCGCAACGTCCGGACCGGAGGAAAAAAAGAGAACGATATTGACGTCACGGCCCAATGTTGCTTTAGCGATCGGCAACCCGCTGGCCGCCCGCTAAGGAGCAGTGGCTCGTGGCGGGTCGCATTTTTATTATCGGCATTAGTTGAGAATGCGGCGTCCCCCTGATGTAATATTTTGGCTGGGGTCGTATTTTGTGTCACTACAGCGATACCAGTTATTTATTTCATTTTGAGCTTTGGCCGGAGTTGCCCTTTAAGAGGAGCGTTTGTGCATGCGGCCTGCCGATAGCAGCGCCGCGTGTTGGTCTATACGGCAGAAAGACGGCACCCCGATTTCCTAGAAAAAAATTCTCTACTAAAAAAAAAAAAAAAAAAGCGCTCGCTTTTTGTGGGGTTACAGAATGGGGCGCTTCGAGACATGTACTTCTCTTTGCCGCATGTAGTTCCGTGGAAACTAACACTGTGTAAAATTTTTGCGCATTGTCAGATATATGGTGTTTAGCACTTGGAACTGAGAAGTCACACACACAGAGAAAGAAAGAGGTAGGCGTCGGAACTATCCGCGGCAGATGTGGTGGGGGGGGGGCGAATTCGATTTTTCGCCCCCTTTCTCATATCGTTTACATTAAGGCTTTAAAATATTTAGGGCCGGGGGGGGGGCAAATGCACCCCCTACCTCCCCCTCTGCCCTCCCTGTTTCGACGCCACTGCTCACTGACCTACCTACTCACTAACACAATCCCTAACACACTCTCACTAACACACACACTCGCTCACTCTCTCACCCTCTCTCTCTCTTACTGACTAATTCTATCACTTTCTTTCTCTCTCTCTCTCTCTCTCCTGCTGACTCTAGGCAGAATAGCAGTTAATAGGGAGTTTTCGAAGACCGCGTTGCCCCCTCCGCTAAGCATTCCGCAACGAAGAAGTAGCTACTGCGCCTGCGCGCCGATAGCCTTGACTGTGAAGTTCCCGCTATCGTAGCGGATTGCGGAGGGCCTTGCGGGACGGCGAAAACGATCTACGAAAACTCCCTGTTGTGGCCCTTTCAGCGTAGCCCTCTTGTCCAGATCGGGTTTCCACGGCTGCTCGGATTACTTTGTAACGGCGGCTGATGCCTCCGCGATCGTTAGAACGAGTCGCGAATGAAAGGGAAGCCGGTGTTCTACGCTTCGGTCGCCAAGAATAAAAGTCTGAGCAAGAAAAAGGAGGGGGTACATTGATTCTTTACGCTAAACCGGATCGACAACAGGCGTCTGCATGCCACCGTGGTGGGTGTAGCACTTCGGCACGCTCTAAATTGTCGTGTCGAATTTCAAAGATAAGGAAAAAAAGAAAAGAAGAGAAACAAAATGCAAGGAACATGTTGGGAGGCGTGATTTTATCACGCCTGAACTTAGTTTCTATCCATACCTATAAGCCGTGTTCAATGTTGTAAACGACGGTTTATATTAGTCATAGACTCATGTCCGAACTTTTGCCGAATCAAAAATTCGGCTTTGCGGAACCTTAGGATTCGGCAAAGCCGAATTTTTTCCGACCTATTTTTAATGATTCGACAGAGATTCGGCAAGAATACATTGTTGCCAGTCTTAAAGGTGATATATAATGTTTGTTTTTTCGCGCAAAAAACGTTTTTATGTTTTTTTTTGTAATGATTATGGACACAGTTATTAAGAAATAAGGTGATATTTTACGAGATAATTGTATCGGCGTCATTTTTGTGCGTTTACTGGTAATTTTAAAGTTACTTTTTGCAGAAATAGTCTGACAACGAGGTTGGGTAGTAGCGAGCGCAGTCGCGATACGCGAGTTTCGGTTCTGAGGTCTCATTAGCGCAAGCCTGCAATTCTGTATTGTTGAAAAAAAAAAGTGAAAGCCGTTTACAACTCCCTGTAACACCGAATTAGAGCGCAGCTCTTGAAGAGGAGGAGGGAAGGGTACTGGGGGGTGAAGTGACCTTGAAGGGGTCACGTGACGATGCCGATGATGTCATCAGTGACGTCACTGATGACGTCATCCGTGATGATGACGATGACGATGCGGATGCCGGTGAGGTCATCAGTGACGTCACTGATGACGTCATCAGTGATGATGACGATGCGGATGCCGGTGAGGTCATCAGTGACGTCACTGATGACGTCATCAGTGATGATGACGATGACGATGCGGATGCCGGTGACGTCATCAGTGACGATGACGTCATCGGGGAGGTCATGTGACCTCGGCGGGGGGTCACGTGACCCTGCGGCGTGGTCACGTGACCTCGGGGGGTCACGTGACTTTGGGTGTCACGTGACCCTGACGTGACACTGGGGGAGGGGTCACGTGACCTTGGGTGACCTTGGGGGCCACGTAACCTTGAGATGACCTTGGGGGGGGCGTGACCTTGGGGTGACCTTGGTTACGCCGACGCCGACGGCGACGCCGACGCCGCTCAAGCCGGGAAAGGGCCCCTAAGAGCTGCGCTCTAAAAAAAAGTGGTAACACTGTGTCGCATAGACCTTTCCAGAAAAGGGCTGCTGGCCGGTTTCATTTTCAGTGTTCGTGCGTATCGCGCGTGATTTGCTCGCTTTCCGAAGTGACGCACACGCGCGTGCTGAGCTGTGGAGATCGCACGCTGAGCTGTGGATTTGTAAACATTCGAAAGGTCTATTAGCGATGTGCACGGCCAAACGCGTCGCTGTGGTCAGCTTTCCACGATTGGCCACACCATGGGCATATGAGCACTGTTGCATTGTCAACTTCGACGGTGTTAGTTTCGGACTGCGATGGCTCCTAGCTTCTACTGTGCTTTTTAAACACACCATCGAACTTGTCGTCGCACCCGATGGTAAGTAGCCAGAATAACAACTGGTGACGTCACGGCGAGGCGAATCCCGGTCGTGACGTCACGGAGGGAAACCATAAGAGGGCGCCACCGAAACATCTCGGCGCTAATACCTCCTCTGCGAGTCAACATTTCTTGCGGGAAAATGAATGCAACGGCTGTTAAGCTTTCACCAGAAGAGATAACAATACTATTGTAAATATGCATATTTTTCGATTTGAGTCACCTGTTTCCGGGTTTCGCGGCGTCGCCGGCGGCGTCGGTGTCGGCGTAACCGCGCTAAATATAGCGGGAAAATTGACTTCAAGTGATTTCGACACCAATTCCGTTTCCCCGCTAAACTTAGCGGGAAAAATGACGTCACATGACTTGGTTCCACGTCATCTATGAACAAATTTAGTTTCTCCGCTAGATTGAGCGGGAAAATTGACGTCACGTGACCGCAACAGCAATTTGAATCCCCGTTCGATTTAGCTGGGAATCGAACTGCTGTTGAGTTCACGTGGCGCCGATTTTTCAGTCAAATTTGGCGGGGAAACTGTGGGAGGAGGGGAGGAAATGGAGGAGGAGGTGGGGAGGGTATGGAGGAGCGGGATGGGAGGGTACGCAAAGGACGAAGGGAAGGCACGGAGGAGCAAAGGAGAAGGATGGAAGGGTGTACCCTTCCTTCCTCCTCAAGAGCTGCGCTCTAATTTCGCATTGCAGATTTGTAAAATTTTTTTCATTTTTTTTATTTTGTTTCTAAGTATGTGTTGGCGTTTAGCAACGGGCTTGAAAAGTGAAGCGTGCCACGGCCAGCCGCGCTCGAAGAGATCTGCCTAAGATCTCTTCGAGCGTGGCTTGCCATGACACGCTTTACCTTTCAAGCCATGTTTGCTAAACGCCAAGTTGCTGTTCATGGGCATAAATAAATAAACGTAAGCATTAACCATTAGCTCTCTCTCTTCCGCACTATACCACGACAAAAGCCGTGGTCAGAAGTTCGTATGCGACGTGAAAGGCCGCCTATTCCTTGCGTGCCTCAAGCGTTTCTGTCCCCCCCCCCCTTCCCCCCCCCCCCCCCCTCGACCAATACACGGCACGCGCCTTATTGACTCCTCACCGCGCGTTCCTGGCGCGCTGCTCTCTATGTCGCCCTTTGACCGGCGTGCCATCATCCCCTTGCGTTCCGACGCGACAGAGACGCAGTTTGGGACACTCGCTCACCGCGTAGGGTATTATTGCCCACGATAAACGCGCGGGGGTCTTCACCATAGCTCCGCCAACGCTTAGACGTGGTGAGCGCCATCTTCTACAATGGACCTTTTTCCACACAAAGACCGCACTTAGCGGCAGACGTCCATGCTATATACTAAGGTAAATTAGATCGGAAATGCAATGTGATTACAATTACGAGTGGTTTGTTTCAAAAGTTGTTTAATTAGAATTAAATTTACTAGGGCACAAAAAGTAATTGATTACAAACACGTCGTATAAAGCCTCGTGACTTTGCGTCTTTGAGCCCACGCAAAATAAAATTAAAAATAACTAAATATACTTGCGAATGTAAAAAAAAAGGACACTTAAAAGTGATTAGTTGTAGGAATGCGACGGCATTCGTATACGTAGCGTACACATACAAGCTGCGCGCCCCGCTATCATCTGCAGGGGCCGGCCGGACAGCCTCCCTATACCTTGCAGCACCCCACACCCGTGGCGCTGCTGCGGGAGCAGCGCCAGGAGTGTGGGGTGGTGTTGCCTGGAACCACCCGACGCGTGGGCCGCGTCGCAGCCATTTTAAGAGCCGTTACGGCGCGGAGGGAATTTCTCTGCCGTTTTTCCCGGTTACAGACAACGCCGGCTCTGCTCCATGGGTCTTTAATGCTTTCGGATTAAAAACATTACCTGTTTCGAGTAACGCAGTTCCTTGTGCCATTGATGAACAGTAACGTTGTTACGTGTTACTGTTTCGAAAACGTAACGATCGAGTGTTTACTACGTTACTGGGAAAAGTCACGCCGTTATCACCAACACCAGCTCGACTGCCGGGCACTTCGTGTTCAGCGGTGAAGGCGGCTTCCATAAACCTGCCAGAGGTGGAGATGAATGAATAGATTCACGTGGCAGAAGATTCTTAATCGGGTGGCGTCTTGCGCCACATAGCCAGCATAAAAAAAAAAAAAAAAACACTTAAACGTCCGCCAAACAGATGTAACTGACTCAATTAAATGCGTTGTCTAGAGTACGGCCTTTTAGTTTGCTCGAGAGAGGTTGTTTCCGAGGTATTCAATATATTTTCTTGTTGTAACCAAATATTGACGTAAAAACTATCTTTCTTGAACAAAAATGTTACCTCGCACGTTTTTTCTCCTATTTCTGCATACCAGCATAACCGAAAACGCAGGTATTAGAAGAAACACGAAGGAAGTTAAAAGTATAAAATAAGTAATGATAAAAAAAAATATTATGGAATAGTTTGACATCGAACTAACTCACGGTTAGCTACTTGACAGCTCCGTTTCTCATTTTCGTTATCGGCTATCAACTGACAACACAAAGTAAAAAAATAAAAAAAAACGTTTATATTTTTTTTTTAGCAAGAAACAGTAAGAAGAAAAAAACACCCTCAAGTTAAAATAACGAGCCGGTAAATAATTTCGACCTACCTAGAAAGCAAGAGAAGCACGCTTGCAACCGTAAACGAAAGGAAATAAAAATATGCGTCAAAGGATTCGGCTAAAAAAAACTTATAACCATTAATGAAAGAGCTCCAAATTACACTTCTTCACTCCCACTTTATTTTTCACTTCACTTACAAACATACAACAACTAAAAAAGGTACGAAGAGATTACATGTAAGTCGGCAGGCAGTTAGTTCCACCCCCCCCCCCCCCCTCCCCCACCTTAATTAATGAAACGGTAGAAACTCAAGCAATCCTCTCGATCAAACTGTCGTCGTGCCCACGCTTTCGATATACTCTCTCGGCAAAACATGCACAAAGAACACAAAAAAAAAAAACAGATGATAAAAACAATGAATCTACGCGCTATACAAGATCCAGGTCCCCTGCGGGACATCGTCACAAACGATGGCACCAAGCGACTCTACCCCCCCCCCCCCCCTCCCCCAATTCTTTCTTAAACAACAGCATGGACCGCAGCTAAGGCTCCAGCTAAAGCTCCAACCAACCAATCTCCGAGTCATATGTCACGTGATCGCCTCCCCGCCCGTCGCCACTCCCGCCTGGCAGATCACGTGACTCTAACAGCACGGCATTGAACCGACTTCGATGGCTCGTAGCGTCCGCTGCAGTTCGTCGCAAGACCAAGCGGAGTACAAACTCCGGTACCGCCGCCCAAAGAAAAAGATAAAAACGAAACACGAGAGGTAGCGTTACGTCCGCTGCGCTCGTCCCGAGAGAAGAAGAAAGTAAAAATGTCCAGGATAAATTGATGCCACCGGGTAGCCACGGCGGCGGTGACTGTGTGCCTGCCTCGCTCGTGGCCCGCTAGGAAAGACCGCAGGCGCTAATCCAATCGGGCCCATGATTAGCAGAGCGGCGGTCCGGTGTGCCGCGCTGCCTTGCCTAACGGTGCGCAGACCAACGCCGCCAAAACCCCGCCGCCGCCGCCGCTCCGAACCTCTCCTCGTCCTTCCACCAACTTAGAGCGCCGCGCACGTTACGAGTGGTCCCAGCCAATCCAGCGCCGGGAACTTGTCACGTGACTACGAGCTGCGTCTCCGTGCTGAAGATCGGGTGACTATACTTGCGAAGGTGTTGGATTGGCTCGGACGACTTTGTAAGGTCATCTTCGATTCGTCGTCGGGTGGGTGAACGAAGTGTGGGCCTTCCCTTTTCCTCTGCTCCGTTGACGCCTGGTCGCGAGGATAAGTGGGTTACCGGTTGGGACAGGTCCCCTACGAACGCCCCGGCCGGGAACACTGGGGGCGTTGTGTGTGGCTTGCGGCGAAGGGTGCGACGAAGTCGCGGTTGCGGCGACGCGGTGCAGCGGGGGTCCGGTCTTTTGCGGTTCCTCGCGATGCTCCACTCAGAAGCCGACACGGTTCGGACGTTTGTAGGACGTTTTTTTTTGTTTTTGTTTTTTTCTGAAGCCTGCATGGTCCAGACGTAGACTGCGTTCACAGCAGTACGGCCAGAAGAGATCGAAAACCTGCCGTGCCGTGGGTCTGGACGCTTGCTGAGACTATGATGGGATAATACGGCCACTAAATAGTGTCACAAAGGAAAATAAAACAAGATAAACGTAAAAAAAAAAAAAACTATGAGGCGAATTTGTGTCTTTAAACTTTTTAAACTTTAAATGTACAGCATCTTGCGTCCGAGACTGAAGGCCGACTGAACCCTAAGTTGCCCATTACCGCTGATTTTATGCACGCGGAGGATTCAGGAATATTCCTAACTGGAAAACGCGATAACAGCCGAGAATGAGCTGAAATGTTTTGAGTAGAATATAAAGGAATGAAGTTATTTCAAAGCTCGAAGCGCCTCATCGCGGCGTGATGTCTCATCATGCATTGTGGGAATCAGTGGGCAGCAAAATCCAAACGCACCCCGCTCCTGGCCCGCAGGTTCCCAAAATGCAACGGGAGCGGTGTCTGATTTGTGTAAGTAGTCTGTTGTCATTGAAGAAACCAGGTCGAGCGGGATTCTAACCCAGCTCTTCCGCGCGGCAGCCAGGGTAGTGTCCAGGGTAGCAGCACTTGATGTCATATTTTGTCGTTGACTCTCTGTGTGAAAACTAGGACGACGCTTAAGCTTCGCCTTTAAAAATGGAACGCGACAAGCGTGTCCTGCCTGGCCTAGTCAGTACCTAGCTCGCAAACGAAAGGTCGTGGTTTGCAATCCCGCTTAAGATTCTTTCATTTCTTTTAAAGCAAATTAATTACTTTGTAAACTGACATCATTTGAGACGTGCGGCGACCTCTACTTCGCATGACAAGTCATGTTTTTATCACTTTCATTCCACGCGTGACGTCACGTTTCACGTCAGAGTTGTGGGTTGTTTGAAATTCCCCCGCGAAGTCACGTGCCTGTGACGTCATTACCCCATCGACCAATCAGGAGTTTCGCGTCACGCCGACGACGCCGGCTTTTCTGCGGCACGAGCTCGTTAACGCCATTCCGTTAAAGGTAAATCGGGTTTTCCCTCGCCGCCAGATCCAACTACGTTTCGCCCAACTGGCCGAACATTCAGTCCCCCCACGAATGGTGACCGGTTAGAATACACGTTTCCAAGTCCTGCTTCAGGGCGCTGCCATCTTGCTCGGCTGGGGTGCGCTTGGACGGCTTGGATGCATCATATACCGACTACGAAGCTTTGCTAAGTCGGCCATAATCCGTAATCGGATTATGGCTGCGCCCAAGAGCGCACCCCACTGACCAAGATGGCTTGGACTGGTCCTTTTCCGGGACTTCGGGACTGGTCCTTTTCCGATTTAAACATTATACGGGATTTTCTTGCATTTTAGAGTGCGGCGCTTGGGCGCCCGTTCCGAAGTTGAGCGGCGACGCCGTTGGCGTCAGCGTATAGGGTGCTCATTGCATTATGAGAAATTTTCCGCTAACTTTAGCGGGAAAATTCACGTCACATGACCTCAACACCAATTCAGTTCCCACGCTAAATTTAGCGGAGAAATTTTTGCTAAATTTAGCGGGAATATTACCATGCTAAATTTAGCAAAGAAATTTTCGCCTAATTTAGCGGGTAATTTTAGCGAAACTTTCCCGCTAAATGGGAGGGGAGCAGGAGAGGAGGATGGAGGGTACGGAGGGGGAGGGGGCACCCTCCCTTCCGTACCCTTCCCTCCTCCTCCTCAGGAGCTGCGCTCTAATTCGGCATTACAGAGAATTGTAAACACGTTTCATTTTTTTTATTGAGAAAATGGTGGTTCAACGATGCCTGCAAATCACCATAAATAGGAATCCCGTTTGTCAGCGGGAGCCGGACCCATTTTTTCGTTTGAAATTTTCCGAGAATCCGTTATAACTTTTGAATCCGATGAAACAAAATATATGAAACCTTGGCATCTGAATCAAACCCCTATGTTCGTGTGAAGACGGAGCATCCCTGGATGCGTAATGTAATTTTGCGGTAAGAAAAAGAAGGCTCACTTCTGTTTTTCTGGCGACGCTTTGCACGTTATGATGTGCTTTAAGTTGTACGAAGAACACCGTACGCAATTACCAGGCGCATCCGGTCGTTTCTGAGTCGTTATAGTTTTTACAAGTTTCCGGAAAAGAAAAAAAAAAAAATAAAATCGGTCGTTAAAAACGGATTTTCCGTAGGAGAACTTCCATCCGGTGCTTAACATTGACAAAACTTATTAAATAAAAAAAATATAAAAAAAGCTTTTCCGGTCATTTTGACGACGTCACAAAGTGCAGCAAGCTTGGCGGTGCCTCCGGTGTTCTCTATCGTTCTATCTATCCTTCAGCACACTATACGGCGAGCAAGTTTGTATGCTTCTCGTAGGAGAGGAGTGACAGTGACGTCACGGTGTCCAGCTCCGGACATGTGCCGGCCGCTGCGACGGTGACGCGCTGTGTACGGCGTCATCTAATCTATCGACCAACGACACACTGCTTTACGAACTAGAATGCGTTTGTCCGCACTGGGTTGCGCAGAAACCAAATCCTCGCAAGCCGATGCATCTGCGCATGCGCAGTACTGACAGCAGCGCCATCGCAGTCACGTGGCGTCAGAGGGTTGAATCGGTCTATTAGTCGCAGACGGTTTAATAGGGGAACGCAGGGCGTGGCGCCTTCCATGCACCTCATTATGGCGCTGCAGCCAAGCAGATGGCGACGTTAGTCGGCAGAACGCCGACGAACCAATCAGGAAGCGTGAACATAAGCAGCCCCGTCCCTGGATGGGTGGATGCCGACGGCTGTACCCTTCGGAATGGGGCGGTAACTTGCGCCACCTATGCCCTAGCTCTACATTAACACTGACATGGTATTTATGCTCTCGCCAAGTTTTTTCTTTTCTTATTTGTACACGAAATATGAGAGCCCAATGTCCCAGAACACAACTTAAAGCTCGAAATTTGCTTCCTCTTCGCCCGAAAACCGACGATCGAGAACTGGCCGGTTTGAGTAGCGCTCACTCTCTTTTTCGCGGTCACGTGCCATTCTCTACGTTTTTGACACCACCAAATATATTTAAAGTCGTGGGTCATCGAAGCCACGCAGACTCAATAATAAAATTATAAAAAAATGGTACCCATTTATATTTTGGTACCCATTTATTGTGGCATCTAAAAAAACTCCAAATACGTTGAATAATAATAATAAAAAAAGTTGCACAGCCATGTAACTTTTGGCAACAACCTCTATATTTCTTCTCTTCCTCCCCAGTCCAGTGGCGGTTTCGAGCAGTTGCGTTTTTTTCTTGGCTTTATTAAAAATTTACTTGACGCTGTAATCATAATATTCGATTGGGTTGTCTTTTGACAACATAATTAATCGCCAAACATTTTTTCTTTTTTTTTTGGGGGGGGGGGGGAGGGGGGGGGGAAGGCTATTAATGTCCCTCTAACTTGTCAGTGACGACAATGGAGGTGGCAGTGTACGTCTGCCTTTGCTCCGGCTGTCGGAAGTCCGCCACTTCTTTACAAACGGAGACTTGACCCTCGAGAAAGGAGTGAAAATAGCTACGTTGTTTTTGGTCGACTACCAATTCTATCGGAGATGCTAAAATAAAGGGAGAACTGACAAGTCTGAGAAACTTCGTTTACCCACGAGAGTGAGTGCCGTCTGCAAGGAGCAGACCGATGGCCGCACACGTAATAAATCCCCCTCACTTTTTTTGCATTTGTTTTTGGTACGCAAAGAGACGTGTTGTGGTCGACTTGCTGGCCGTATTCGTGTCAATCTAATATTAAAGTCTGCCACTTTAAACTGACCTTGATGGGAGCGATGTTACTTCATGCTCAGTGCAGTGTAACCTTGTGCTCGGTGCAATGTAACTTTTTTCCCAGTGTCTGTCTAGGTCGAAACGTTTTCACGGCTTTGTCGTTCGCCCGACTCGCTTTCGTAAAAGTTACAATAATTGTCTCTGCGAGTGCTCTCTATAGGAAGTATTCACTGGCGGCCATGGCTGTGTGCGCGACTGCTGAGCGCGTGCTGATGGCGAGCTTCCACGGCTCTTTTGCAACGTGCATTCCACACCCTCAAGATTGCCGGTCTTAGCAGCCTATTAATGGGGGCTCGTTGTGAGCGTGCGCTTTAGACAGCACCCGTAAATATGGCGCCCAGTGAATACTCCTTGTAGAAGTTGGAGACACCGGCACGTTTCGTTTTTTTTTTGTTTTTTTTTCACCATAAGATTTTTATGGTGGCGACCAGGGACAAAAAGCTGTAGAAAACAGCTTGACAAGGTCCCCAACCGCCTACAAGCAGCAGAGCAGCGTGATACTCACAGTATAAAATACATACAGAGCACAAGCTATAGAAAGAATAGCAGAAAAGACCTTCGTCATCACACACTTTGTTAAGGCTGATTCACAGGATTGTTAACTTTTGTCACTTTCTAGCTTTTGAAAAAAGAAAAAAGAAACGTGATACAATCGCGACATAACTAATAAAAAACAGGAGAAAAGGATTTCAGCGCATAATGTGACTGAACCGCTTTCTTCAATTGTATACAATTTAAATTTATTATTTCGTAACGAGAAGAAAGGGTAAAAAAAGAAAGAATGCGGAAACACTCACGTACAAGAGCGTGTTAGCAGATGATTAGACTTGGCGACGAAATAGAAGTTCGCGATACAGTATATCTTTATTGAATTTTTAAGGACACTGGTGGTTGGTTAACAGAAGCTGTTGCTAAGGCTCCACAAAATCGTTCGTTCCCTAGATGGCGGACACTAGACAAATGTACCTCCATCCTCTTTCTTTTGATATTGTCTCCAACAATTCCGAGCTCGAAGCGAGCTTTGCCTACAAAAAAATGCATCGCTCGAAACGGGGAAACAATGTCTCCACTGTCGCTTCTTACTTCCTAGACGCTTCACGTGAAACAATGTTTCTCTACGCATTTCAGCTTTACCCCTTCCTTCCGCCTCTACTTCAGCTCACCCCCCTCCCTCCCAACCCCCCCTCCGCCCCCCCCCCCCCCAAAAAAAAAAATGAAACAGAAATAAACCCGATACTTATAAAATACACAAAACCGTAAACCTGGAGCACGCCAAAGAATAAGCCCATCGTCCGGTCATCGGGCGAGTTACACTGGCCCCCTCGTGAACGGGCTCTTAGCACGGGGACATCTTCCCAAATCGCAGCCGCTATCGCCGGCACGGCAAGCCCAAGACGACACACTAGCCTAGACGAACGCAGGGCTCTTCCTCGGCAGCGCGACGGTCATCTCACTCCCTCTTGAGACCGATCGCACGAGCCAGACACCGTGTCCATTATCCTTTTCGCGTCTGGGCAGCGAAAGCGGTGCTCCGTTGTAGCAGCCCCGAAGACACCCACACCCCCGTCGCGAGTGCCTCGAGTCGCTGCTTTCGTCCGCGTCTTTGCTTTTCCCGGGGGGCTCTTAGCGTCGGGAGCCCTGCCAGGGCCATCAGCGACGCGTTGTGAAACCGCTGCCCTCATCACCATCAACGCGGCTGGCTCGCTCGGTCCGCGGGACGGCACGCCCGCGAGCTCCGGAGGAGAAGGAGGTGGCGCCACCCCGCGGAGGGAACGTGAAAGAGAAAAGTGGGGAAGTTACCCGCGTAGTAGAGTGTGCAGCGAAAACTGTCGCGGCCTGGCGGCCGAAACGGGAACCGGAGGATAAGGAATTGAGAATGCACGCGACTTGCTCCTGGCTGGAAGCTCCCACATTTAGTGTCTTCCCCCTTTTTCAATTCACCACAAAATACACAAACGAAGACGCTTCGGATCCTGCTCGAGAAGTAGCCAAGACAAGCCAAGCAAAGAAAGAAGCCCAGACGACGTTTTTCCGCCTTCTTCTTCTTCTTTGGGGTCACTGGCTCGTCGACTTCTATGTGCCAAGAAATGTTCCACTCCGCAATGGACAAGAGCCAAGGTCATGGGCCGTGAGGCCCAACGAAAAGCCAGTTCAAACCCGCGACACGCACGTCGGATCATACCACGTGGTTTCTAACTGTCTCGTTATTGGATATGGCGGCCCGTAGATATGGCTGTAGTCCGTCGTGGACTGACACAATGCATGCAGACCGCTTCACCTTGAAGATGGACCGAGACGGACACTGTAGACGGGCTGTGTCAACCACTACTACGAGCTCGCGATTTAAATAACCAAAAGTACCGGATTACCTATATGGTTAACGAGTGAATTACCTGATTCAGTTCTGCATTTAGCTCGATTATCCAATAAGGAAACCAGCCGTGACGCTGCAGTTTTTCGAATGCCCAAGCGCACGTGCCCTGGGGTTTTCTTCGCTCCATCTCGTGGCGAGACGATCAGTCGCGTGGTTGCGGGGGTGGTGGGCAGTAGGAGGTCCTCCCTCCTCTTCGCCGCGCTCTGTCATCAGCGAAATCGTCTCTCGGGGAGTACGGTGCTCGCACTCGCGTGTTCGGCGGAGACCTGTTATCAGCCAGGGCACCTGCGGTGACTCTCCGCCTCCCCCAGCTCGTGGTATACTACTGTATCTGCCCGCGCGACGCGATGCACAATGTGAAACCGGCGGCTGCGGTTGCTGATGGTTCGCTGACGATGGACTGCAAGACTGGGAGCCGTATGGGAGCGGATTCGGGTTCCGGTTTACGACCGATGTGGACGGCCTTTTGGGTCCGATGTTTGGCCGGGTCGACGCATCGATGCACGTTGGAGGTGCCGTCGAAGAGCTTCCAGTTAGGTATATGTACATACAATGTAACTCTGCCGTGGGAGGTGTCTCCGAGTATGGGCTTTCAGCACTAAGGTTTCACGGTATATCAGCAGTTGGCGATTACTACGATTCGAAAATGCGACCTACTTGGTTTTAGATATCTGGTATCATGAAGCTCGAGCGATATCGTTTTGCCCTGTCGCGAACTCTTTCAAGATTCCTGGAGGACAAAAACCGTTTACTGCGATTTCAGATCAAGCTTCCGTCATCTAGCAACAGTGATTTGAACCGGTGATGGAATGGCTCTATACTAGTTTGCCCGTTGCCACTCTCTACTACACCCAAAGCCGTAATAATGATTGAGGAAAAAAAAAAGTTACGGTCCGTACGGTGGGTTACTCATTTCCTCCAATGGAACTCGTTAATTTATCGCAACGTACAAGATTCAAACGTGAAAAGCATAGTTTTCATATTCGGAAAACCAAATTTCTTCTTAACTATTTCGCGGAGCGTATAAACACCGGGCAACACTTAATCTTATTTTTTTACTTTTTTTCTTTTTTGAGGTTAGCACGTTGGATGTAGACATCAATTGGGGACAGCTTTACCTATGCCTTGCTTTACCTATAGGCCTTCAAAAAAAGCACTTTATTTAATGTTGTGTTTTCTCCTAACACATTTGCGCGAAGAAACCTACGAAACGGCACCGATAACGGGCGGCGAAGGAAAAAACAAATGAAGCATATATTTTCACGAATCGGGAAAAGATCTTGCCATTGGACGGGCGGGCAAGAAAGCTTACGGGCATCTCCATAGTCGTTTCTAAGAGGACCTCGCTGCCGATTCGAGGGTATGGCGGCGCGGCGTCGTTTTCGGCCGGTGCGGAGGCCTCATTTCCGATAGAGACGCATCTACGGCTGTTTAAAGAGCCCATTTCGAAGCGCGGCCGGTCGTCTACGACGCGATAAAGCTGGGCGAGGAACGCGTAAGCCTCGTCGTTGCGTTTCTGTTTACTATCACTGTCAATCACACCGATACTCGCGTCACTCAGAAAAGCCGAATGCTTTTTTCTTTTTTTTACAGCTGCAGTTGTTATAGTGGCTCTCTCTGGTGAATCCGGCGTTGTTCGTACGCAAAAATTGACGTGATTGCGGGAGAGAAAGTGACTGATCTCCCAGCCACGGTATCACAATGACAAACTGTTGTATACATGAATTCAGCTCTGTTACGTCACGGCGCGGTGGGGGCGTGTCGGGCGCACTTCCGGCCTGGGGCTGTGGGTGGAAGTCACCATGCGATGCCTTCTTGTCAACGCCTTCTTGTCAAAACACCGCGACTGGAACTGCGACTATAAAACTGTGAGTCGGGAAAGGTTTGAATGTCAGTTTTTATGTGTTTTCTGACTGCTCGGTTCGTCGGAGAACGTGGACGGGGCCATGAAAAAGTAAAACCAGACGCCGTCGGACAACGCTTGCTTGTGCGGGAAGCACTTTGGGGCAATTCACGGAAACTTGTGGTCGTCAGTGTTTCGTTCCAACATGAACGCTGGAAAACTGCAAAGTTGTACGCACCACTTGAACACCCTGTGGACTGTAGTCTGTTGCGTGTCAAGTGACGAACGAACGTTTATTGCCAGGAACAAGATAATATATATACAGCACATGTGATCACTGAAACAGATACGAAGAGCAGCGGCTGATAACATGACGGCACAATCATGACTCGCGTTACATCTTCCCTTTTCTTCTTTAAAGAACGCTTTTTTGAATTAAACATAATTGAAACACAAGGTAGTTAGTTACAAGCACTTTTGCTGTCCGGGTTGCTTGCTACACATCCTAAAGACACCTAGATGCTTGTTAATGTTCTGGCTCCGGGTATCTTGCGGGACATTTCCTTGGTCGCTTACTACGGCGCAATTCCACCGTCGGTGGTGTGGTGTCGGTGGTGCGGCAAAGTCGGTGGTGTGGTGTGTGATGTCGCCATCGGGACCTGGCTTGTGCTTCTCAGGTGTTCTCTCGTGCGGCGAAGTTCTCGTCCGTCTTGATCCTGGACAATGTAGGACCGAGGGGCACCCGCTGCTCCAATGACTGCTGCTGGAGCCCACGTCTTGGCCAAGGTGTCGTAGACAGTCACCTGGTCGCCATCCTTTAGATTGGGAAGAGACCTGGCGGTGGGGTTGTAATACGTCCGCTGCTTCTTCCAGAAGTGCCGTAGACGTCTTTGGACAACTTGCGGTCGAACGATGCTCGGCTCCAGGTGGCTCGGGGGTACTGGTAGAAGGGTCCTAGTCTGTCGTCCCATCAGCCGATGCACTGGTGACTTGAGATAATCATCCCTGGGAGTATTGCGCCACTCCAGTAATGCGGTGTAGTATTCGACACTACCATATGCATATTTTCTCAGGAGCTTCTTTGCCTCTTGTACCGCGCGTTCCACCATCCCGTTTGCGCGCGGATGGTATGGGCTGGACTTGACGTGCGTGGTGCCCATCTTGCGGAGGTAGTCCGTGAACTGTTGGCTGTTGAATGGTGGACCATTGTCACTGCACAGCGTCTTTGGCAGGCCGTGTGCCGCGAAGATGTCTGCGCAGACCGTGATGACTCTGCTCGCAGTCGAGCGGTTGAGGGCTCTCACTTCGAAAAAGAAAGAGTAAAAGTCAACCACAACAATAAATTCTTGGTCATTGTGGTAGCACAAGTCGATTCCGATGGTCTGCCATGGCAATTTCGGGATGTCATGGCTGAGTAGAGGCAACTTCACATTCTTAGGTTTATACTTTTGGCACTCGGCACAATTCTTTGCCATTTGCTCAATGTCGCTTCCCATGTTGGGCCAAAAAATCACGGCTTTTGCTCTTGACTTCATTTTTCTGACGCCTCCATGCGCGGAGTGCAGCACAGAAAGTACTTCCCTCTGTTGCCTCGCGGGGATGACGAGCCTATTGCTGCGAAACACGAGTCCGTCCTGGACGTGCATTTCCTTACGGTAGTTCCAGTAGGTTCGGATCTCGGCTGGAACCTCCCTTTTGTTTTCGGGCCAAGCATCACCTGCGTACTCTCGGAGCTTCGTCATGCTGGGGTCCCGGTTGGTTTCTTCCATTACATCGTTCAGACGTTTGTCTGAAACAGGCAAGCATTCGATTACGTTCACATAAAAATGTTCTGCTTCCTCTCGCAAGGGTGCTTCGTTTGGAAACCTCGACAGGGCGTCTGCTAGAAACATTTCTTTTCCTGGCTTGTACTTGATCGTGATTGCATACTTTTGCAAATTTAGTCGCATGCGTTGCAACCGCAACGGGCACTGGCAGAGCGGTTTTTTGAATATCATTTCCAACGGCTTGTGATCAGATTCAACGATCACTTGGGACTGGCCGAAAATGTAGTGGTGGAACTTTTCACACCCATAGACAATGGCGAGCATTTCCTTTTCAATTTGGGCATACTTTTGCTGAGTTTCAGTTAGCGAACGCGACGAATATGCTAGCGGATGCCAATCCTGAATGATTACAGCTCCGACGCCCGTCTGGCTTGCGTCAACCGAAAGTGTAATCGGCCTGTCTTTCCAGTAATAAAACAACACTGGGGTTTTGGTCAGGACCTCGCGCAAGGACTCGAAGCTAATTTGTTGTCGTTCATCCCACACCCAGGCAACTTCCTTTTTCAGCAGCTCCCTGAACGGCGCCGTGATTGTTGACATGTTGGGCACGAACCGAGCTACAAAGTTGACCATGCCAAGGAATACTTGGAGTTCCTTACGGTTCTTCGGTTCCTTCACTTCCAAGATGTCTTGAAGTCTTCCTGGGTCCAGGGCCAGTCCCTCGTTAGTCACGATGTGACCCAAGTAGCGGACACTTTGCTGTAAAAAACGGCATTTTTTCTTGTTTAACCGTAAGTTGTAGCTTCGGCACCTCTCCAGCACACGTTTCAAATTTTCGTCATGCTCAGTTTTGGTTCCTCCCCATACCAGAATATCGTCCATAACAACTGAGACCCCTTCTAGCCCTTGCAATACTTGGTGCATGGCTCGTTGAAATATCTCAGGAGCTATTGAGATTCCGAATGGCATTCTTAGGAATCTATACCTCATGGTGCAAATGTTCGAGCTTTCGTCTGCTAGCTTAATCTGCCAGTAACCGGAAGCAGCGTCTAGAGTGGAGAAATATTTTGCACCACTCAGATTAGGAGCGATATCTTCCAAGGTTGGCATTGGATAGCGTTCCCTCAACAGAACTTTGTTTAAGTCGGACGGATCTAAACATAATCTAACTTTGTCTTTCTTGACAACTACAACCATGTAGCTTGCCCATTCTGTTGGTTCAGTTACCTTTTCGATTACTTGGTTTGCTTCCATGCGGTCCAGTTCAGCTTTCACCTTCTCCTGCAGCATAACGGCAACGCGTCTGGCCGGTTTCACTGAACCTTGGGCACCGGGCTTGAGCTTGAGGTGGTAGATGACGTCTTTAAGTTGCCCTAAACCTTGAAAAACATCACGGTAAGGTTTAGCCGCTTCGTATAGTTGCTCTTCTACGGTAAGGTTCAGTGCGTTTTCAGTTCGAACGGCCGCCTGATCGTTCGAATCGCCGTCTGCTCTCAAACGTTTCTGCTTGTTGCCGTCTGCTCCTTCAAACGAAAGCGGCCCGTAGACCAAATGTCCGGTCATTACGATAAGAAGTAAGTGCAGGACTCAAAGTGCTTTTAGGTTTGAAGCTTGGTTGGAATAAATAGGCTCGATGTAAACAGTAGATACAAACATATGTTGATAATTGTAAACAGTGGCCATCACCGACTTGTTATGCTTGATTCACTTGGTCCAATTCTGCTTGTAATTTTCAGTATCGACGTCGACCACCTCAGCTACGGTTCACGCTTTTGCAGCGCGAGCGATGTCATGGCTGAAAATAGCGAGGAGAATCTCGGCGTGCGAATCAGGCTTTAGCGTTCATTTTGCGGCGTCAAAGCAGAATGAATCGCCGCATGTCACATTATTCACGCTAAGTTTAGCGATGTAACGTGCCTCGTTAATTTCGCTGAGGCCGCCACAGTAGTCAGACATTGCCAGGAGGAAGTGGAATCGATCATTCCAACGCTAAAAAAGGAGCACGGGGACTCACACCAACGCCGACAACATCGCATTCCAATGGTTTGTTTACGGGCGACGGCGAGCATTTTGACCACAGTCCCTCGCGCACGCGCGGCGCCGGTCGCGTCCGCTAGGGTCGCTCCGGTTTGTTTGTAAACATGAGTTGGTCTATAGTTTCGACAGGGCGATTAACCAACCACCTTCCGTAATTCCTCGGGGCCTTGAGGCTGGGCTGCCGAATCGTGGTAGATTCCCCATTGACATAGCTCCAAGGGACAAGCGGACGCTTAGTTAGAACCCCGGTGGTTAGAACGCACGTAAAATAAAACAAAAATGTTTCGAACGAATATTTTTTTTAGATATTTTAGCCACGTTTCAATAAAGTTTCCTTTTACCCCTTGGAGCTCTGCGGAGTGCAAGTTGGTCTGCTTCTTTTGCAGGGGTGGCGATGACGTCAGAAGAACGCCGACCTCTGATTGGCTCCGATCGAAGGACAGTGGGTAAACCTCGAAGCAAACCTCCTTTAAGTCTACCCACTATCCTTCAATCGGAGCCAATCAGAGCTCAGCGTTGTTCTGACGTCACTGCCACCCCTGTACAAGAAGCAGACGACTTGCTCTACGCATAAGTTTTCCACGCGATATCTGACATTTCCCGCGGTTCAGCAGCACAGCCCCGAAGGAATCAGAAACGAAACCGAATTAACTAAACGAAGGCGGACAGACGTATGTCGACACATGGGTTTGCGATGCCGGCGACCATCGTGGACATTAATATAATACACACACAGCGAGACCCGGCATGTCTAAGAAACGGTTGAGTAACTCTAAAGGCTACCTCGAGTCTTATAGGTAAGATTGAGCAGCGATGTGACGCACTAGTGTACGACAAAGATACCTAAATACTCTTCTTTTTTTTTACCTGACGATGGATTGCAACAGAAGGTATACTAGCCATTCCAGCCCATCCAACGCTTTAGATGTTATCACGTGATTATTCGCACCCCTCAAGAACAGCAACGGGAGAGTCACAGTGCAGTGGGCTGGCTCCGATGATTTGTAGCGTTTGCCGCACGCTTCGTCGCGAGGTGAAAGTATAAAGATTGAGATCGTTGTCAAGTCGCGTATACTCTGAGTCTTCGACGAGCTGGGGGGCTTCGCCCATACCACCTGGGAGACTAAGCCCTGCTCAGAGGAGCCGCAAAGCGATAAACGCGTCCGTCATGGCGGAGTCACTTGCTAGCGTCGCACTCATTTCGAGACGCTGCAAGACGCTTGTAGCGATGCTGACGCGGGCTGCTTGCTTATCTATTCATTTATTTTGGCTTCGGGGCACGGAGGTATTACAGAGGACAGTGGATATAAAAATGAACAAGAATAAAGCACAATGCGTACAACATAAAAAAATAAAGAAAGAACACTCTGGTAATAGGGAATTTGTGGTTAGCTATAGTGGTACAAAAAAAAAAAGAAAGAACATGTAGTTAACAATTGATGTTAGTGATGCAGGTAAGCTATTCCGATCATTGAAAATCCTAAAGATGAATGATGAAAAAAAAAGAAGAAACGTTTGGCAAAATGGAGCAACGACCTTGTGACGATGATCGAGACGTGCGGAAACAAACGATGGTGGGATTACAAGCTGCGCATTGAGTTGAGCAATAAAATTATATATATATATTATTGGTGGAAAATAAAATAAAAGGACAAGTACGAGGGTTTTTGCGACGATGTGCGAGACTTGGAAATAGTAGTGTATTTCTCATTGATGCGGCAGTTGCAGTGCGATTATAGTTGGCTAATAGACAACGTGCGGACCAGTTCTGAATTGCTTCCAGTGAGTCAGTGAGATAATTACGATGAAGGGATCCCAGATGGAGGCTGCATACTCGAGTTTATAACCCCACTTAGCGTTTTATAGAAAAAGAAAAAAAGCTTTAATGATGATGGAGCTAGGTAGAAGTTAGGTGTCAGATAGCTAAGCATACGATGGGCATTGTTAGTCACGTAATTAGTACGCAGCTGCCAGGCAAGATCGGCGCTTATGATCAGGGCCAAAAACTAGTACGAACTTAAGTTCACGCCCATATACTATAGTGCGCGAATCGTCAATAGCCGGTGACAGGTTAGCAAGTGTAAAGTGGAAGTCCTTCCGACCTCTCTCCCCTTTGGGAGAGCGAACGGGAAGGAAAGCAACTCGAACGCAGGAAAGGACGAGAACCTCCTCTCCAGCGTTCGCAATGCTAAAGTGTAACCAAGTGGGAGGAGCTTCCATTTTAACGAGTCACCGACTATAGTAATGGCCTTTTAAGGGGAACTCGCTTGTCTTGTCTTCTCCCTGGCATCGGTTTCACCTAATGCAAATTTAAGACGAAAGATCCTGGAGTTTCCGGTGCCCAACCAACGAAGGGACATCCAAGAAAATGACCGAGGACTGATGCAGGTGACCTCGGATTCTTCGTGGTAGAACTAAAATACCAGTAACGCGTGTTTTCCGCGTAATGGACTTGCGTGAGACTGTAAGCACCTCGGCTTTATGCGGACAAACAAACGAAGGTTGACACTTTGGCTTCGGAGCCACAGAGTTAGGGTATGCGGAGAGAACGCGCCTGATCACATCTTCCAGCCGTTCATTTATCGTATCTCACCACTGCTGTCACCACTGGCCATACTGAGCGGCGACTGCACTTTATCCCATCGTTCAATAAACGCTTAATCACCGCCTAACTACAAAAATAAATAAACTCTAATGAAAACGACATTGATACTTCAAGCACGTAAGGGAGGACTCCAAAACTGAAACGGCCGCTATGTTGGGTCGATTACCAAAAGTATGTATCGAAATAGCGGAATTTGTTTTTTGTGTTCATGTGTGTGTGTTTTGGCGGTTGAACATAGACCACGTTCCGAGTATAAAAGGAGTGGGACTTAATTAACGCAGTAGCCGAGTTTGAGACGTGACCTGGTACTTTTCTTGTTTTTTAATCATTTGAGTTTTTCTTATCTTATTACTCTCTCAAGTATAATTAATCAGGGTTTACTTGTTAGTTCATCGAAAATTAACGCGTCACTGAGATTCGTCACTTTCCTGAAAACGCAACGGAATACCGTGATGCCGTGACCGCTACTATTAGAAACTCACAAACTTCACTTTAAATTTCAGTATTTGGCAGCGATAAGCCGCCTTTACGTAGTTTGACAACGTTTAGAGAGCGTTTTCACATTTTTATCAATTGTTTATCAAACCTGCAGAATGACGCGAGGTTTCGATGGCGTTTTAAACCCCTAACGCAACAAAAAGCGTGACTAATTTTAATAAAAAAGTAAGGCGTAACCAGTAATGTAATTTCATAGACAATACCACAATATAGTAATTAAATTACTCCCTAGTCAAAGGGGATACTAACAATTGCATAAATACGTTACTGAAAAAAAAAACACAAAAAACTGACGAGTTACCAGTAACGTCGTTGTTCGTAACGCGTTTCTTCAAACACTGGAAAGTGAAAATCCCTACACGGAGACGGTTTCAGTCGGGACCTCAATCTCAGATCTCTCCGGATTCCCGAATGCAAGACGCCCGGACTAGAGCTCTCCCGCGTACCGTATCTCCGCGAAAAGAAAAAAAAAAATAGGGAATCACCGCTCCGTGACGCCTAAAAAACCCCGGGCGCGCAGCCCTACCCGACCATCTCCATCGGTAGCAGCGGACCCACTATTGCGCCTCTCGTCGCAACGAACCATCCACCAAATGCACCACCTTCCCCCTCTCCCTTGCCTGCACACACACACCAACACCTCACACACACGGCCACCGCGCATGCGCAGCGGGATGCCGCGCCGCGCACCGCCGCAGAAAGCAGCGCCGCTTCCTCGCAGCGGACCCCGTCGTGCGGTGCCCCTCTTCTTCCCCTTCCACTTCCCCTTCCACCTCCATCGGCAAAAGACCGGAGCGGTCGCAATGCCGGCGATCAGTTCGGGTCCGACCGCCCTTCAAGCCAGTCGGCTCGGAGCACCTCTCCGTGGGTACCATAGTCGGGAGCACGTCCTGCGCACCTGTCTCGAAAGCCGGCGAGGAGTCTTGGAGGCTTCCGCGTCCTTACAAGACGCTACCGGATGTGGTGGGACTCTTCGTGACCGCGGGACGACGCTTCTGGCCGTTCTCACGCCTGAGGTGTGACGGGGTTGCCCCCGTTTCATCGGGAGGACCGATCTTTTTTTCGAGGGCGATGAAGAGGCGGCTATGTTGATGTCGTCGATTCACCATCAACGAGAGTGCGCCTTTTTTTTTTCTTTTTTCTTCAAGCAGCGTTCAACTGTGATGTTTGTCTCCTAGTCGATTGAAGAGGCCTGTGTCGAAGGGATGTTTTGTGTACTTCAGGCTTCTCTTTGAAAAGAAAGAAGCTTGTTCGAGAACCTTTTCAGAGGGGCTCTTAGAGCAGAAGACGGAACTATCATCTGTAGACGTCTTCGGTGAGATCACCGGTCGAAAGAGTTACAGGGCGAGTTCGACAAAAGAGACATTTTTAAAGATTGTCTTAGGGTAAGCGCTGGAAACATGTCTAGGTAGATGTCCGAAAGGACTAGGACAATTTGCAAGACGGTCGTCTACAAGGGCGCAGTAGAGTCCTGACGTCTTCAGAGCCCTGGAGAACAAACTCTTACCAGATTCATTCGACGGGCATCTTCAGGGACAAGCAGGATGAACTACCAAAAAGGCATCGAAGAAACACTCTGAGAGGCCATCCGTGCTGCAAACCCCTTGAGGGCGAGTAAGACGTGTCTACAGTCCCGTCCACGATGCCCGTCGTAGGATAACCGACGCGATGGGCTGCGGTGGTTGGCTCGGTGGCGGCGACCCGTCGGGGGCGGCGATGCTTCACGGTTACGTGTCGGCGACGTCCAGCGCCGCGTCGAGCAACAGTTCTCCACGGAAGCAACATCACCACGTCTGCTGGGAGGCCCGCTGGTCCGGATTGAAGTCCCAGCGGTCCGCGTGTAGGCGGTCGCTCGGCCAGGTCGACTGGGGCTCCTGGCTGCCCGTGCTGTGCGCTGTCGTGCTTTCTATGGTCTGCTATGCTAACTCGCTTGACGGCGAGTTTGTGCACGACGATGTGGTGGCCGTCGTGGGGAATCCGGACGTCGTCGGGACGGAGGACAACGGTCAGAGGACGTCGTCTCTGTGGGTGAACGACTTCTGGGGGAGGCCCATGGCCGATCCGCAAAGTCACAAGTCGTACCGGCCCCTCACCGTCCTCAGCTTCAGGTGAGACAGGTCTTTCGTGTTGTAGCCCGCTGACGAGGCACTCGCCGACGTCTTACAAAAGTAAAGCTCGCTGCTATTTCCTGAGCTGGTACTATCGCGTTCAATATGAGGTGAAGCATTCCTTCGTGCTTCTTGGACGTCTAGTTTTTAGAGATCTCATGCTTCGAACTCTTTGGCAAATCGCGAAAAAATAGACCTTGTGGGGACCAGACACAGAAAAACAACGGATCGCGTGCTTCGGGTCATACTGATCGTGATGAAACAGTATAAAATACTGATACGTACGTTTGAACTGTGGGCTGACTGCACCCGGGTTGCTTTAGAACCAGCAGTAGCGCCAAGAGCACCAGAGCTGAAGGTGGTGCTGTGGACCTGGTTGGGCACCTTAGTCGATCTGGGCTTGCCACCGATTTAATTATGTAAAGCTGTAATTCCTATTGGCTGCTCGATGTCCATCAGGGGATGGTCTTACATCAGTCTGCGGCACGGGCATCGGGTCTTTTACTCTGAAGGGTTTCGAGATTGCTTGAAGAACTGCATACTAAAGAGATGTCTGTCGTGGGTTGCATACCCTCGTAAGCTCCGACTTGCATACAACCTAGAGATACACTCAAAGCACCGATTGTTTGCCTTTTTTAAATCATGTCAACCGATTGGATGGGGTACGGGTATCAACCAAGCTCTAATGACCATGACGGAAATGAATGACGCCTTCTTGTGGGTCAGACTGCATAGCCATTTAAACCAATGTTACTCACCCCTTTCAGTGGCTAAACTTCAAACGAAAAGCCCATTATTGCTTTTCCGAGAGCCACGTACGGGCCGTGGCGTCTAACTTAGCTAACGTCTGCTGATTTATGCTTGTGACGTCGAAAAAGGTATGACTTCAGAAGCACGGCGTGGTTAAGAAGCTTGGGATACTGTGTGGGCGCAGTACCTCAAGCTCTTGTAGTATAATGAACTTGTTTATTACAGTACGAGTTTCTATATACAGGGGCGGTCATAAAAATCAGGCGTAAAATTTTTAACAGCCAGTTTAAGGCTATTAAATGCAAAGGGGCAAGCGAGCTGGACAAGAATGATGAAAATAATCCCTGGAGAAGAGGGACAAAGGATAGGACCAGCCGTTGATAGGTTGATAGGACCAGCCGGTATTCGCCGTCTCTCTCTGCGTGCTTCTCCGCCGGCTAGTCCTATCAAGAGCAGAAAGCACGCCATGACGCTGCGCCTTTTTCGGTGTTTCATTGGCCCTTCGGCTCATAACATGGGCCGCGCTCGGACCGAAGCTGAAACGAAGTATAGTTCCATCTGCATTCATGCACCGGCTGTTAAAACGCAGGTTCTTAGCGAGAATTCTTAACAATATCTATAAAACAAACATTGCGTTACACAGTACACACGGGCGTACCAACCGGGGGGGGGGGGGGGGGGGGGGGGGCAAGGTGGGCGCTCGCCTCCCCCCCCCCCCCCCCCCCCCCCCCAGTTCTCAGAGTGGGGGGCGAGGCATGTGTTTTGCCCCCCTGAAACGGCCGCCATTGGGCAGGGCAAACACTGGCCGGCAGCGCCCGAGGAATACCAAGGGCACCGCACCCCGGCCCTGGAGGGGGGGGGGGGGGGGGGGGGGGGGGTTTGGCTTGCCCCCCACTCAAAAACAAGTTGGTACGCCACTGACGTGATATACAAAAAGCTGCGCTCATTTTTCGTTCCAAGCATGTCTCGAAATGGGTTTGCTTAGCCGAAGCTATTTACGTTTTTGTTTACGTTAAAGTGTCAACGCTTAAACATAAAAATAAAAAAAAGGGAGGTGACACCATCGAGATAGCAACCTCGCTTTCTGTCTTGATCCCACCCTCCCGTTTCCCCCCCCCCCCCCCCCCCCCCTTTTTTACCATCTTTTTTTTTTAGGAACAGTAAGTAAAACTAAAGAAGTTGATTCAATTTCGTTTGAAGTTGCGGCAGTGGGTACTGTCTTCCTTCATCTTGTCGATTGCAAAGGTGTCATTGCGTCGCATGTTTTGTTTTAAACGAATGACACTGGGGGAACGGTTTTGTGTCAGGACAGGTACAGGTATACAAGCGCGATAGAAGACCATAAATCGTCACCAAGAAGAGGATTCCGCAAAATTGAGATTCTATCGTTCGACCTGTAATAATAATACTTTTTGTGTGCGTGTGTGTGTGTGCGTGCTCAAATTAAGATATTACCGCGCGAGCAGCTGGCGAAGTAGGCGACGCTGCCGTGGCCTAACGGTTATCCTGTTTGCCTCCCACGCGAAGAGTAAGCGTTCGATTCCTGGGAGCGACGTATCTTTTATTTATTCTTTCAATTTCGTGTTCCGGTAAATTCGAGAATCTTGTTGGGCTTCTTCGAGGTCCGAATGTTCTCCACGCTGAACTCTACGCCGATTGTTCCAGAATTCCACGCGCGTACATAAGGGGCTCCGTGTGCCGATGCAGAGTCAGTCTCGCCCCAGCGCTCGATCCTGCGGTTTCGCCCACATCGACGCCCTCGACGCTCTGCTGTTTTCTTCTGTTCCCTTTTTGTTTTGGGCACGAGTTCGCCCCATTAAACGTTTAGTTTCTTCGGTTATCATCGCCTCATCAACTGTCATTCGTGACAATATGAACATGGGACCCTTTATGTTTCTCAATAAATTTAGTTTTACTGGATGCGAAGATTAATAAGGGTCACCGGCCACCAAAAATATTTTCTTAGAACGCGAAAAAATAAAGCAAGAACAAAATACGGTTTTAAGCCCTTCAATGCGTTTCTTTCTTTTTTTTTTTTATCGTTCGTGTTGGGGAGTAAGCCTTCTTCGACTAAGGCACGGGTTTTGCCGTTCATATTAAAAATAGTGCAAAAAAGACGGGACAAGAGGACGAAGAAGCACACAGGACAACACTTGCCCTGTGTTAGCGTTTGTCCTGTACGTACTTCGTCTTTATGTCCCATTTTTTTTGCATCATTTTTAATATGAATGTCAATTACTAATTTGCCCAGAAGACCAATCTTTCACAGTTTTATGGTTTATAACGCTCCCTGAATTTTTTCTCGAAAACATATACTTGTTATAGTTGGGAACCGACATGTTGATGGATGCGGATTGATTAATATCCCGTGCGAAAACGAAGAGCGACAGTAGAGTACAACTAGATTATAGTGAATGAAGCGAGATAGAGACATACAGGTTTTACACATTTTGGTTCTCTGTTTTGATTTTCTACTTTTTTTTAATTTTTGGTTTCATGAACTAGAAGAAAGACTTCATGCGAGAACATGCATGTACCTTTCTCTTGTTCGCTACCAGTGCTCTTAGGGGGACATATACTTAATTTCACAATTTGCTGTCTTCTCTCTCCGAATTGTTATTTTTTAAGAGATAAAACGAAGAGAAGTGAAAGAAAATAGCTCAGTATTTCTCCACGATTTCTGTATGTAATACCAGCATTAGCAGCAAGCATAAAACAGAAAAAAAGCGATATGCCTAAAAAAATTAAGAAATGACCGATTATTTACTTTAAAAAAAAGTGAGTCTAAGTACCTTACTCAAACAAGTCCGTAGAGATACATATTTGACGGGGAACACGATAAATCGTATTTGTCTCTGGTATTTCTCTGCCCCCCCCCCCCCTAAGATCTATCATCATATATTTCAACTCAATAAACAGCTAATAATCCCACCATCGCTTTTTTCCACACGTCCGGATTATCGTCACAAAGTAGGTGTCCCGTTTTGCCACTCTATTTTTTTTCCTAATTTATTCGTAGAAGTTTTAATGACTGGAATCTCTTACCTGCATCACTAACTTCAGCTGTTGACTTGACTACACTCTTTTTTTGTACTACTATAATACAAAATCCCTATTGTCTGAGCGTTTCTTTTTTTTTTGGTTATGTTGTTCTTAGTGTACTTTACATTTGCATTTTTATTTCCCACTCTTCTTTGTAACCCTACTATATATACACGATAATAGATCACACACTGGGAGTCGGCACGGAATGCAAATAGGTCTCTTGCTTCATTCCTTGGAAATAAGTCTCCGCTCGAAAACCACTCTTTGAAATGTCCCCATCGTTCCGTGCTCCAGACTTTGCACAACTTCGCTTGCTTTCTACAAAAAAAAAAGAGTAAAAATAAAGATGAGAGGAGAGAGATAGCTCCAGCCTATCTTCAGCGACCTACAAAAACAAACAAACAAACAAATAAAGCGAAGCAAGAAAGAAAAAAACTGAAGCGCAGCCTTTCAGTCGATCTACTGCAGCTTTTGAAGTGAATTCGATGGCGCGTGTCAAGGATCGCTCATTTCAAAGTGCTCCCGCGGGAATGGACTTTACTTCTTTTTTGGGCGTCCTTTTTGATATTTGTTTTTCTGGGTCTTCTTCGTCCCTTCTTACTCATTCATCACGTTTCACGTTACTGCTACACAGCGTGGCCAGGCCCAAACGGATCTAAACCCACTTTAAAATAGATCGCGAGATGGCCGTCCCGTAGACCATATAGACCTCCGTGCGTGCTTGAACGTGTAGCCCGCAGAGTTTGGGGATATACATATCTGACGTCGTATAAGTGGACACTGCAGCGACATGGCCGACGAGCGCGTGCGTTCGGGAGCCTACATTCTGCTCCACTAGGCCGATTTCGCTTTGTTCCATAAGAACACAGAGGAATGGCCACCGGCACCTAGAAGACAAGGCCCGCGATTGACGTCATCGTTTGTGGACCTCCGACGCGCCCCCAAAACGGCAAACGGGCTGGAGCTCCCCGAGAGACGCGCGCACGGCTACAAACATGGCGCTTCGGTAGGGAACCGAAACCTAAAACGCAATCCAATCTGAGCGTTTTTTTTTTTTTTTTTTGAAACGCAGTTAGTTGTTTTCTAGTTGCCTTCAATATCTCTAGGATAAGTTGATTTAGGAGATTTTTATGATCCCCAGCAAGTTTCTGATTGAAACCATATCGATAAATTCACTAATTAAAAACTTTAATTACTTTTTGGTTAGCGTTTTGAGACGCGACCTGTATAGGGAGTATTCCCTGGCGGGCTATAGCTGTGCGCTCGGCTGATGAGCGCGTGGTGGCAGCGAACTTCCGCAGTTTCTTTTGCAACGTGCATTCCTCTCCATCGAGATTGCCGGTCTTAGCAGCCTATTGATGCGAGCTCGTTCTGAGCATGCGCTCTAAACGTCGCCCTCAAATATGGCGTCCAGTGAATATCCTTTACAATTTTATATCTAGCCGCGCAGGTCTTTTTTATTTTATTTTTTATTTTTTGTGAAAGAATATTATGTGTTTAGTTATTTGCTAAAGATACAACGTGGATCGCATTGATTGAACAACCACGTACTCTGCGGACAAATAGAAGCTCAAAATTTGTTGTTGTTGTTTTGTAGAGATGAGGGTGGGTGCAAAATCGGTGGCTCCCGAACTTCTTGCGTTATCAGCGTATCTCCCCAAGGGCCGACCAACTCACCGCATGCGCTCGCTCGCTCGCGCGTTGTTTAGACTCCGCTTTTTTCGTCCATGAATATGTAACGAAGTCCCGTCGAGCTCTCTGAATCGGTACCCTTCGCAAGATTCCCGTAGGTATGCATTCGGGGCCGGACCGCTTACCTGGGCACGTTTCTGGGTATATCGCGCACGCAGGCAGCGCGGTCGGCGGTGGCGGCCGTAGCGCCCGTGTGTACGTGTGGCCCTCGCTTCCATCAGCGTTGATTTGCACCGGTGGCGTTTGTGAAATATGGAGGGCGCGCATCCAACTCTCTTTGTCTCCCTGGCGCGCCCCCGTTGGGGAGGCATGAAGAGCGCTTTCGAGGTAAGGGTTATTGAAACCCGTTCGCATACGTGCGCACTTACGCACGTGCACGTGCGAACGCGCTGGAGAGCTGGTTATCCGGATCTGCTTTCGAACTGAGGCACAAAGGAGAACAGAAAATAAAAAAATACAATGATGCGCGTGCTTGGGCAAAAAGAGAAGAAACTGCGAGGGTGCACGACAACAGGTCGAACAAGTGATTTTGTATTCGAGACAAAAAACAAACAAATATATTTTTCTTTGCTTTTTTTTAATTTATATTTCGGCATGAAAACTATTAAAACTTTGGAATGTGCCTTTAGACAACAACGACAAAAAGTTTCTGGCAATCGCAATGTTGAGAGCTGGTGCGTATTTCAGGTGCTTTGCTCGCTTTCCAAAGTCACAAACATGCGCGCGCTGGGCTGTGGAGATCGCGCACGGGGCTGTGGATTTATAAACATTAGAAAAGGCATTTAACGCGAGGTGTTGTAAGCAAAACGTAAAAAGAGAAAAAAAAAAACCCTCTTCTTAGGCTTAACTTTGCCTCACAGTGGCTAAGGTGAGGAACCACGAATTATCCAGAGGACTAAAAAAAAAAAAAAAAAAACGACAAGAAGAAAATGAAGGCGAACACCAAAACGAAAACTAAAACGTCTGCTCATAGCCGGATATGTTGATTCAATTAAAGGGACCATGAAATGATTTTAAAATCGAATTTCATCCACCGCACGTCGTAAAAGGTGTGAAAAGGAACACAAAAACACAAGACTAGGGAGCCAAAAAAAATTATTTGCTCTAGAACTTTTAAAACAAAACTGGACTCTTTTGCGACTTCTTTCCTTCGAAAGCTCTGCCTTTTCACTACGATGCATACGCAGAATCGGTGCACGTCAGCCGAATCCACATCGCCTATTGGGTAAGAGCCTACCTCACCAGCACCGTGATCGTAAACAATAAATAGCCGGCGAATGTTTCCTAAAAGTTTTGTTAAATAATATTCAGATCCACATTTTGTAGCATAATTAGAGATGTGTGGCGAAAATTGCCAAATTTGATAATGCTGAGAGCCAAGCGCCATCTATCGTGTGGTAAACGAAGCAACTACTGCGCGTGCGCAGTAGGGCAGGGCCAAGTTCAGAACGGTTATTTCCTTTGGTTTCCTTCCTCTCAAAACTCTGACTGACTGGACGTTTATTTTTCTACGTGTTCATCTCGCGCGTGCCGACTTCAAGCAGCAAGAAAGAAATCTACTTAAAACAAACCACGACGAACAAGAACGCTGGATCCACAAACACCCGAGAAGAGCGACAACAGCCGCGAATCCCGCTCCGACGAAACTCTCAGAATATAGGTCTAGCAGGCACTCCGACTCGGCGCAGCGTTGCTTCGTCGCAAGACCGTCTGCCTACGACCGGCTGGCGTACTGAATGGAATATGCCCGCGCTACCCTTGTGGACCCTTCCGTATTATAGTTTGATCGCTGACCTCAATTTTAGGTTAAGAGGTGAGGTCAATCTCTTCCCCTTGTTTTCCGAGGCAGTGTTGACGAACACTCGTCGAAAAGAGACCCTCGTCGATCCTCTCCTTGTTTTGTGTGATATAGAGCTGAAATAAACGCTGTATGGATTACCTTCGTAGCACGGTATGTACACTTTGTTATTGGTATGCCATTTTTATTCTGACAGACTGCACGTCACTGTCGAGCTGTAACAGTTCGTGGGAGGTATACGTGCAATACCGGTCCAACCTTTCTTTGCCGAGTGTCGCGTCAGTATCGAGTTGCAATTGTAAAAGATCGGTCCCGAAGCGGTTACCAACAGCGCGAATACAGCACTTCATCAAACGCGCGCGTCCGCTCCGAGTGTGAACAGGTATTTACGTGGCTCTTGCTGACAGTTCAAACGTATCTTTTTTAACGTCGGCTCGCTCCTGCATCTCCGAGACCGCGAAAAACGCCGCGGCAAATTGTTCCCATCTGCACTTCCCAACAGGCATACAGTATGGGACTAGTCCCATACTGTATGGCATACAGTATGGGACTACAGCGACAGTATGGAACTAGTCCCATGCTGTCGCTGTAGCGCAACGTATCTCATTGAATTTCGTTCAGCTGCGATGCGGCGATGAGAGGCGCCGATTCAGAAAATACGTCGGTGACATCGGCGCAGTAAAACCCACCGGCGCACCCCAACTCGCTAACGCTCCCATCTCCTACTGCAGAGAGAACTTCCGGTTCCGGAAACATCGTACGTCACGGCTTGTTTTGCGGTCAAGAAAAAGTCGATATTTCATTAATTTTTTGTGTAGAAGTTAATAAACCGAGACGAAAACGGATGCCTGTTCGGCATTCAGTGAACATTGACGGTTTATTGTAAAAGTTATGTGGAAAAAGTAAAAAAGTCATTTCATGGTCCCTTTAAACTTCAAACGACGCTTCCTCCGTCTGTGTTTTTTTTTTTTTTTTCAATTACATTTTTTTTTTAAAGGGACTCTCTCACGATTACGTGTTAGCACATCCATCCAGCCAGTACATACACCGAGCCCTTAAATCGATCGATAGATGTAATGGACCGGTGGATATACTAGGTCGTTGGATGTGTTGAATTTAATTGCTCATCCTTCCTGCCACGACGCCTATAGCGTTCCATTACATCCATCGTGCTAGGGCATGCATAGAAGCCAAGATGGCCGCCATTGGGCTTTTTGCGTTATTCTTATGCGGAGAGCGAATTTGTCTGCTTATTTCGCAGGGGTTGGGATGACGTCAGAACGCCGAGCTCCAACTAATTCTGAATTAAGGATAATGCGTAGATCTCCAGGCAGCTTGCTTTGAGCTCTACCCACTATCTTTCATTCAGAGCCAATCAGAGTTCAGCGTCTTTGTGACGTCACCGCAACCCCTGCGCAAAAAGCAGACGACTTGCTCTCCGGATTGGTTCGGGAGCCACAGGGAACAAACGGTAATCCCCAGAACGTTAGTATATTGCCGTGCGCCAAGTAGGCACCGCGGCCGTAGCACAACAAAGGTATTTTTGTGCCGTGGTCTGTAAATTGTTTTCTTTGTAAGGTTCCCGAGTCTATAGAGCACGTGTTCATCGACTGCTGGGACGCTGTGTTCCTGTGGGATGTTCTTCAGCGCACGTTGAAGAAAGACATGCCTCTAACTGCGTATGGGATTCGTTTCTTGCCGCTAGAGAACGAAGGTGGCATCCCGTACGACATGTTTATGCTCCTCGGCCTCCACAGCCTGTGGAGGACTAGGACGGGTGTGCATAACGCTGATGTAAATGTGCGCCCTGCGAGAGATTATTTCATTGAAGACGTTTCCTATATTCGCGAGGTATTCCGCGCGCTGCCTGAACCGCCTGAATGGTTGCGAATACTTGATGATTTGGTCTCGTTGAAGCGCTTTTAAATGTACTTGCGGCAGCTGCGCTTGGCTGGCGCGTTTTAACTTTGTGTGCATATGTATGTGGTTGCGTCCCTTGTGTTGGCTTATGTCAAAGCAGGCAATAAAGAAAAAAAAAAAAAAGCGGCCGTAGCACAACGGTTATCGCGCTTGCCTCCCACGCGAAGGGCCAGGGTTCGATTCCTGGCCGCGGCTACGCATTTTTGTTTACACTGTAATGTGATGTTCTGGTGAAATCGAGAACCGTCTAGCTGATTCGAGGTTAGAATGTTCTCCGCGTCGAACCTTCTACGTCGAACGCTCCAGAAGCCAACGCGTGTACAAAAGTGGCTCCGCCTGGCAAGCAGGATTCAGTCTCGCCCCAGCGTTCGACTCTGCTGCCACGCCGACTTCGACGCCCGCGACGCTCTATTATTATCTTTTGTACTCTTTTATTTTTGGCACAAGTTCGCCACATTAAACGTTTATTTCTTCCTGTTTATTTGTTATTTTTGGTCACTACCCGTGACAATATCACATTTAAATTCTACAAGACATTCAGATATCTTTTTTCCTCAAAGTGAAATAAAAGGTATGATTCTGTGTACCGTCCTAATTCTATAATACAGTGTATATTTCGTTAATTTTGAGGGCGAAAAAAGCAATAACTAAAGTTTATCACTGTGGAAACGTTAAACAACGAAGCTACGGTGCGTGTTCGACTTTGGAGACGCCGAGGGCCGCAGAAAGTGCATGACGCACAAAGGGTCCTTTTTCTAGGTTTTGTACATTCAATTTAGCGTGTAGCTCTTCAAGATAATGTGAACTATTATACAGCAGAGTTAAACGAAGAAATAAACCTGCGCGATTGATGGATGGAACGGCACGTTATTAGACGAAGCTGCTCTGGTGGATGTGATGACACGATGGATGTAACGGCATGATGGATGTAATGGCGCATTAGATGAACTGGCCAAAACTGGATGTGATGGCACATGGATGTACGGGCACGATGGATGTATGGGCACGATGATGTGTATGAGAGAGGGCCCCAGGCCCTCTCTCATACAGTGACGGTTAGAACAGCTTATTTTTCTTTACTTACTTCTAGGGTCAAGAAATTATTTCTGAATTATAAATTTATTCACGTTTTCTGTAACGGCTCATCTGTTTGTTACTATAGTACGAAATAATTAAGTTTCGAAAGAAAAAAACTGTCACTTGTTCAGTTTTTCGTAAAACCATTCCTTGAGACGTGCTTACGAAGTTTTTCCAACACTAAACCCGATCCAGAAAAAAAAAAGAAGAAATATTTTATTCGGTGTCGTCGTTTTTAATGGCGTCTCAACTGCGCCTATAAAACTTGGGCTGCTGACGCAGACCGATGCGTCATCGACGGCGGCGCGTTTGCGCTATAAAGAACGGCAGGAACCCCAGAGAAGACTCTCGCCGTTCGTAACGTGTCGGTGGCCATACGCGCCGTAAAGACGCCGCGCAGAAAACAGAATAATAATAATAAAAAAAAGACAAAATCAGACGATCAAAACGAAAGCTTGCGCTGGTATTTGTAGCTTTTATCGGCTGCAGCCCGGCGTTTTATGATGCACATCAAACATACGGTCTTTGTCTGGAACCATCTTTTCCCGTTGTTGTTGTTGCTTGAGGGAACGTCGTTTGGGGAGGAAAAAGCCATATAGGGTTAAGAGCCTGTTGAGCTGACACGATGCTGACGTCACATTCTTTTGAACGTCGTAATAATAACTTGCGGAATATTTGGATGCATTTTTGGGGAAGGACAAAGATTAAAAGGAAGTCCATGACCTGACGTGCGCGAAACAATCGCAATAAATGTCTGAAAATTGATCAGCGTATATTGAGCTTGAGATGTTGTGAGTGTTTCAACGTAGATACCTCTTTTGGGACAACGCCTCCCCCCCCCCCCCCCCCCCTCCTTCCTTTTTTTTTTCTTCGGGAAGATGTAACGACCAAAATGTACGTTCACTTGTTAAATTTAACTGGACATAATGTCACGTGACGTCAGTAACGTAGTCAGGAATTTTTTTACGTAGGTGGCTGAGGCACCCGGGATCTCTATAACTTCGGGGGAAGGGGGGGAGGTTCAAAATGATGCGTGTATTATGGCCTATAATACCTATAATGCACCAGCGGCGTGACCACGTGAACGACTAACGTGTTCTACCTACTACGAAATTTTACACGTTTATTTTTTTAATGTTAAAGTTTTAAACGTTTGTGGTCCCTTCTTACCGGCATCGGTCACTGTCGCGCTTTCCTTGCATTGCAGTTCTTACCGCCCATTCACACTGGAAAAGGATCCGCGTTCGCAAAGCGGTTGCGAACGCGGTTGTATAAAGATCCAGTACAATTGCACGCGCACTTGATGACATCAAGTGCGCGCACTCGATGACATCAAGTGCGCGTGCAATTGTACTGGATCTTTATACAACCGTGTTCGCTTGCAGTTGTTCCGGCGCACGAGAGCCATGTTCTGCGAGACGTATAAGGTCAACGACCTTAGACTTTCGGCGTGCGCGCTGTGGCGTCCCAAAGCCCCTTCGAACGTCGCAATGCATCCGGACCCGACGCCGGCACGCGAACAGGACGTCGGCCGAACGTCCCTCCTAGGCCTGATTTGGATGATTGGGACGGCCGCGGTCGCAATCACGGTCGCCCGTTCCTTTTGAGCGCACTGCCCGCGCGCGCCGCTTCTTTGCCTAACGAGCGCCCCAGTTCGTCCGATTTCCCCACGACTCGGAAATTGACGAAGACTTCGTTGAAAAGCTCGTCATCCCTTTGTTTTTTCTTCTTCTTTGTGTCTCGTTAGCGAGGCACTGGTATTACGCGGCTTGGAAACCGAACAGAATCGGTTCCCAGCGGTTATTGAAGACTTCCGCCGCCCCCTTTCACTTTCTTCCCCACGCCGGAAACTTTGTGCCGCGGGTGCTTTGAATGGTAAATTGGAACTGGTTCGCGGCGCTATTGTCGTCCACGTCGTCTGCGTTGATTTTTGCGTGGTTTTTGTTTGTACTGCGTGCCATAACTACCAAAAAATATGTAATGAAAGTCGTGGACAGGGCTGGCAGAACACGGGGAATCGTCAGGGAATTAATTGCACTAAATTGTTCATTAACCTGCGAGGTAACGACAGCTTACTATTTTTTGCATTATTTTCGGTGTAGGTGGATGGATGGATGGGTACCTGAACCCTTGTAATGGGGGGTGACTTGCGCCACCTGTAGCCAGTGCTTTTAACACGCGCGTGCTGGTGTTTCCAAGCGAAGGCGCCTAACATTAGATTTGTTTTGACGTCTTATTCTGCCTCTATCTGGTATTAATGGTATTTTGTGGCGAGGGTGGATCGGAACCACACTAAACAGAGGGGAACTTCACCCTAAGAATAAAGTGTGAACGAAAAAAAAAGTACCTATATGTGTACTCAAACTCCGTTCAGGGCGGCGCCACCTGCGTCGTCTGCTACTAGCAGTCGCCATTTTTATGCTAGTCCTCCGTGCCTTCGCTTTCCCAAAGTCTCGAATATGTGACTGAGGCTGGATTCGAAAGTGGAGATAACTGAATCTAACCGGCGGTACTCTTTCCAGAAGTGTACATAAAGTGATCTCGAGGTTGTTGTTATTGTCACGTCTCTGTTTTTTAGGCATACGTGAAAACTAAGAATCGTCCGTGCGGAAATATTCTATTCCAGGGGTGGCCAGACGTACATATTCAAAGAGTCATAAGCTGGATTAAGTGAAGAGCCGTAAAATGAAAAAAGAGAATGACACTTTTTAAACATTTTGTTTTCTTCTGGGTTGGTGTCCACGGCTAATTCCACTGAGCTCAGGATGCTTCTTTATTGTGAGCCCCATTCTTAAAACAAGAACCATTTCCGATCTGCGTATGATGGCAGAAAGCTGACAAAACAAAGGCTGTCCTTTTTTCTACATGTCTTTTATTTTGATCTTGTCCGTAGGAAAAAAAAAGGGGGGGGGTTGTTACCAGGGATCCGCGAGTCTCACGTGGGCCCTCGAACAGCCGCATGAGGCTCGGTTTGACCATCCATGCGCTATAAGGAGTATTCACTGGGCACCATATTTGTGGGTGCTGTCTAGAGCGCATGCTCAGAACGAGCCCCTATTAATAGGCTGCTAAGACCGGCCATTTTGACGGTGTGGAATGCACGTTGCAAAAGAACCCTGGAAGCTAGCCACAGCTATGGCCGCCAGTGAATATTTCCTATACTCATGACAGATGAAAAACTCGTGTGGGTGAGGAAGATTGTAGCCAAAGGAAACGGGTGGCGAGCGACAATATATTTGGGCACGTGAGAGGGTTTCTAACGACTAAATACAGTTCCTTTTGGGAAACTATGCGTTTACTAAGGACAAGTTGAGTGGAATATTCAAAAGTGCTCAGTGTAGGCACAAACTCAGAACGTTGAAACATAAAAAAAAAACGTAGATTTGTTTTATCCACCGGAATACCACGGCGAAAGAAGGAGGGCCAGGGTAGAGGCCCTCCTGGTTTCACCGGATGTAGGAGGAGAAGATGGAAAGCTCCTCGAGGTACACACTTTTAGAACTTAGCAGCGGCTTCCACCGAAACCTAGATTACGGACTTGGCGGAGAAAAAAGCCATAGCCCTGGCATCGACAACTGGCAGGGGATGCATCACAATCATCACAGATTCGCAAGCAGCCTGAAGAAACTACCAAAGAAGAAAGCGGCTGCAGCGGCCCTCAAGATTTTGCAAATCTCCCAGAAATCCAAATCGTCTGGGCTCAGGCAACCGGAGCACGAGGACCCGGAGGGAAAAAAGGCGGCTCAAGCCGCGGCCCGAGAAAACACTTCCCGGACCTCCCTGCCGGTCGATCGAGCTACCTTGAGCTCAGAATAAGGCGTTCCCAGAAGCACGGAAAACCTGGAGCACTACAGACTTGGAAGGAGGGTCTACCCCCCTCCGCACCAGAACTTGACCAAAGTGGAGGCGTTCTCGTGAAGGTAGCTACAGACCATTAAGTTCCCGCGTGGAACACTCTTCTACTTGATCCACCCAACCTGCTACGAGTACGAGTGCGAGAAATGTAAGGTGCCCAACAACCTATACCATATGGTGTGGGAATGCCAGGGCAGCACAGCAGCACCGCCCATCCAAGGACCAATCGCAGAACAGTGGGAAGACCAGCTGACCAGCGCGGACCCTGACGATCAGATCAAGCTGGTCGGCAGAGCCCGGTGAACCTCGAAGGACCATGGCTTCCTGGACTAAGGAGGCCAACTACCTGAGGACGAAAGCAACGTCTATTTTTAAATCAATAAAGTTCATTCCTACCCCTCCTTGTCACAATGTTTATTGGGATGTTGCTTTTCTGATGTTGTGGCATCGACATCTTCCTTGTAACAGTAACTTGCCATGTTCTCGTCGAGTTGTCTGTCAAGGAGATGGTCGGCTTAAGCTGGGGAGTAATGCATGAACGGCCTCTAGATTATAGTCGGTTTTCAAGCTGTCTCTCTCGCGCAAGAAACCCGGAAAGTGCTGTGGGAGTAAAATCGATGGCACTCTTTCCTCCCATTGGTACTGTTAGGGGCTGCGGTGTGGAAACTGTCGCTCCGGTTGCGTGAAGAGTCTGCCACGTGCGGTCAAAACACCACTCTCTTGTGAAGACCTTCTGGATACTTCGCCGTTTCATCTTTTCTGCTGAGCACAACATCTTAGTGGCACCACGTTAACAAAATCCCAGAAAAAAAAAAAAAGAAAAGAAAAGAATCACGCTAGAAAAAAAGAGATACTGCTACTCTGTGAAGGACACTATACTACCCCCTCCCAAGACGTTGGAAGCAGAGTAAACAGACGATGATTACCCGGAGTCCCTTTCGCAATTTCGGTCCTTCGATTGCGCTCGTCTCTATTCAGAAATATTGCAGTCGTTTCGATCGGTCCGGTATAGGTTCGAACGTGAACCCACGCTCGTATGCCTCCTGGAAAATGCAACCACCCAAAAGGCGGTGCAATTCCCGATCGTTGTCTAAGCCTCTGCGACGCGCGGCAGTTTTCCCCCGATTGAGGCTACGTGTCCGTTTCATTCCCCCCCCCCCCCTCCCCCCCCCCCCAACGAATCAAGATGAAAAGATAATAGAAACATGAAACACCAGTAAAGTAAAAGAACGAAGCGCGCGCGGACCTGGATGGATGGCTCCTGTACACCGGCGGCGGCCGCGCGCTTCAAACGCGCTGCGCGTGGTCGATGGCAGGTGAGCGGTAAGGGCAAAAGGGGAAAGGAAGAGGGGGCGGAGGTTCAGACCCGACCCCTGGCTTGTTTCGAGTTCGAGGAAAAGGCGTTTCGGCAGCAGCGAGAGGCGGCCGTCTGCTCGCAAAAAAATACGCACGAAAACATGTCTAAAAAAAATCATCGACAATAAAACAATAGCAACAACAAGAAATCGAGTTAAAGAAATAGAGGCCCGTCGGCGTTTTCAGAAGAAGCGGGTTCCGACATCGGTTTCGAGCGATTGAGCAGAGGAAAAGCCCCGAGGTAGAATAAAACGCCAATCGAATTGGCCGGGCTCAGACGAGGCCTTGTGTGTGCGGGGGTACGTGCTTGAGCTGCGGGCCTTGAGCCCCTGACATGGTCCCCTTCTTTCTCTATATTTTATTATTTGTCTTTCCTGTCTCTCTTTAACCTCGTACATGGAATACACGTTCCGCCGCCCCGTTACCGGGCCACCAAAGCTCCGCGGATGGTCCGTTAGGTTCATGTCGGAAAGTCTGCGTCGTCCGAAGAATCCGCAACTATGAAAGATGAGGGAAAAAAAACAAAGTTGTCTCTCGTCTTCCTTCTCTTCTTTTACCTGTACTTCGCTGTTTCGTTCCCCGTGCGAAAGCCGTGTAGGCTATGCGAGAGTTTCACTAGTGATTTTCACCTGTTGAGCTATACATAAAGGTGCACTAAAAAGAAGAAAAAGAAACCCTTTTTTTAAATTATTGCGTCTCGAAAAAACTCGAATTTTGGTGCACCGACAATACAAAATGCGCTCTTTCTTTTTCTTTTTTACGATCAGATTAATCTTCCCCAGTAACGCCTTTTTTTATGTTGCCAGCTGATGACATTTTAGCGGAAAACAGGGCGGGACGTTTCTTTGATGAGTTGCATCATCACCACCGATCGATGCATGGAAAGATCCATAAAGGATAGCAGTCTTTGCGTAAAATCCCGAATGGACCATCACTTGCGGTGAAGAGGTGGAAAAAAACATGGGCGATCTATCGGGGTTTTACGCTACATAGCCCAGAGGGCTAACGCTTGGGCCAAATTACTGCGCATCAAGGGGCATGGAGTTGTCATTTGGCCAACATCATTAAGCATCGTGCTGACTATACTTTCTCGATGTCAGAACTATCAAAAGATAAGTTTTATTTTCGAATTTCGAAAATAAAACGACGGATATCTTGATAAGCGTAAACAAGGACGCTTTCCCTGCCGTCCTTTATCTTAAATGATACTTACGGGAACCAGCGAGCTGGTGACTAAATATTCTTTAAAAAAAAATCATATTAAAGGGAACAGGGGTGGGCTGTCGTCAGGAAAAATGGAAAAGATGTTCTGGTAGGGATGCCGAACTGTTTTTTTTTCTAAAACCAATTAAAGAATGAGGGTTAGTGTGTGAGGGGGAAAAGTGAAATGAAAACTAATTCGATCAATCGAGTAAAAGAAAAGGCGAAATGACTTATGAAGGACCACGAGCACGTAGCGCGGCAAAGCAAGCGTTGTACCGCGTTCGCCCGCGGCGGCGTTTTCCGATTCTGAAGCCCACTTTTTGAATAACTTCCGTTTCCGTGCATTCAAGAGACAGACGCCGAGAAGGCAGTCGGGGTTGTGATGCTGTGGTTAGCCTACCCGACCGGTAATTGGGCCTCAACAAAGAGGCCGGCGCCAACTCTCGTCGCAAGAGATGTTAAGAGCTTTCAAAGAACACGGTCCTATAAGCAGTCGCGAGTGTGTGAACGGGCCTCAACGCGCGCTTCCGGGCGCGAAACGCTGCCAAAAACACGTTTGGAGGGGAACGCAGAAACCGCCCGTGTCCTCGTGACAAACACGCGAGAGAGATCCGCAACAGTCTCGCCGCGGACTGTTTTTCCTCTCGGATGCGCGGAGGACAGAGAGAGAGAGAGAGCCGGCGCCTGCGAGTTGCCCCGGGCATCGATTGGGGAGTCTCCTTCCGCGGGGGTGCATTCCTCGCGCGCCTTTGATCACTCCGAGATTGAAACAAGCCGTCGTCGGCGTAACCACGCCGCCCGAGTCGCCCGGCCCTAATGAAGCGGGTAGGGCCGGGGAACCCGATGCGGTTCGGATGCGGTCCCGCACGCTGCTCGGGCAAAGAAGGGAAGCGGTGTACCAAGATGGAGGAAGTGGAGACCGCGTGTGGAGAGAAGGAACAAAAAGAAACAAGAACGCGAGTGTCTCTATGCGCGGAGAGCAAGTCGTCTGCTTCTTGCTCAGGACTTGCGGTGACGTCACAACGACGCCGAGTTGTGATTGGGTTTGATTGAGAGGATAGTGGGTAGACCTCAATGCTAGATGCCTCGAGGTCTACCCAACATTTTTTTTTCTATCAGCCAATAAGAATTCGGCGTTCTGACGTCATCAAAACCGCTCTTGAAGTAGCAGACCAACTTGGACCTCCGCGTATGTGGCTTTCACGTGATGCCGTCGCGCCATGCTGGTGGTCAGTCTGATTGCAGCACGCGCACTGCTCGAGCATAGTGCAAAAGGACACCGTATGCTTTTGTTTGGTTTTCGGGTAAAATGTTTTTTTTCCCGTAAATATTATTTTTCTTAACACGCGTGTCCCACAAGTACTGTTTAAAAAAGTTTTTTTTATTTCTTTTCAGAGGCCCTTTTGTGAAATCACTCATTATCCTGAAATCTTCGGAATGAAGCGGAGTTTCCCTTTAAGTGTTTTTCCTCAAACAGAGAACCGCTTCAGTTTCCATTTAAAAGCTCTCCACACAGAATGCAATTAATAATGACGCGCACGACGAAAAACAAAAAAACCGTTTTGTGTTATGAATGGTTGTATTTTTATTTCCATTGTATCTGCTTCGTCACGTGCGTATGATTTCAGCGAGAACATTAATCATGCTGCCAGGCGCGAAACAACGTGACCTTCCTCTCTGCCGTCACCGTCACCTCCTCTTCGTTTTTATTTTTATTTTTCGGGGGGGGGGGGGGGGGGGGGGAGGGGGATGCGTTATTGACGGGTAGCGGTGGAGGCCTCCACTGACAGAGGTAGTGCCACTAAATAAGCTACGCTTCAGAGTAACGTCACTTGGCCATATTGTGTCTTAAAATCATGGTTGCCAGTTATCTGAAGCTTTATCTGAAATCACAGGAAGCACTTTTCCGCCCTCCACAATTGTTCAAACAGTTCGCGGCAGAGCAAAGCAATGTTACATAACCTTTCTAACACCGAACCGAATGCCGAGGAAGTCGCACTTTTGAATCATGACGATCGGCAGTTGCGTCTGCTCTGCATACGAGCCAAAATGGCGGCGCCCACAACAATGTCGGGGTACGGAGTGCCGATACTCTAAGCGTAGCTCATTTAGTGGCTCTAGACAGAGGGTTGTGTCCTGGGACCTACGTCATGCGTACATCGTTCGTAAGTCATGAGCACGTCATGAGCACAAATCGCTCCAAAGCGGACCGGAAACCGAGGAAAAACAGAACACTTCTGCTGTTCGGCGAACGTCGTGCACGACTCAAGTAGGAGCGAATCGTACTCTGGGTGTACAGCACTTGACTTGCATTTGCCGACCGGCGGTTCGAAGGGTATACTGTAGGAAGTGCGCGCTCACCATCAAGACCACCGCAAATGCAGCTAATACGAAGTCCGTGCAAGCCATACACTAAATACGCACCCTTTCTGTGCGGCCGTTGACATCTTGAATGGTGCAACCGATGTGAGTCGAAAATATTGTTCCGCTCTCGCTCCGCCACTGGAAGGCGTCGCCGCTCGTCTTTGTTTGGCCACCGCGTCTGCTATTTCTCCCGTGATAACTAGAGAGAACCGGTTACAGCGTTGCCCCAACATCCGAGGCAATGGCATTTTTCATTTCCGGTAAAATAGATCGCTCTCTTTTCTTTCCCCTTTCTTTCTTTGTGTATGACAAGATAAGCAAATAAACTTGCTGCTTGGAACTTGCGCACCCAAAAAAGCAAAGCGCTGCAGAACCCAGGGATCCTGCGTTCGGTGTTTCACGGAACGTTCCCGTCAGGAGGAACGTTCCCTTCAGGAGGAGCGATCCTTTCAGGAGGAGCGATCCCTTCAGGAGGAGCGATTCCTTCAGGAGGAGCGATCCCTTCAGGAGGAACGTTCCCTTCAGGAGGAACGAAGGAATGATGCTGTTCCATCTTGCATCGGTGGAACTGGACGAAAACTCGTTAAACTTAAAAAAAGGCCTTTCTTTGTCTAGATATTTGCAATTTTACAAGAATTAAGTCGACATTCGGGCGTTTTAGTATAGCCTATTTTGACCCCCGACTTCTAGGGTTGGGGAAGCGTCTGAGAGGTAGTCGCAAACGCGAATCCGGAACAAAGGTGATCGCAGCGACGAAACACGTATAGATAAATAGTGACAGTTTCACTTTCTTTACTTTATCTATAGACTGTCCAGCACGGTACTTAATTAAAATCCGCAGACATAACGTTAACGTAACGAGATGTTCCAATCTTAGAAACGTAGCAGGAACGCGCTCCTTTCAAACCTCGAGAACGCGTAACCGGAGTACCTTCAAAGATCGAGAGGGAACGGGCAACGAGCTTCCGTGTCTGTTTCAGAAGCAACGTGTACATCGCCGCCTGCGTTCTACTCCCCCCCTCCTGCCCGTTTCAATCTGGATGAGCATCGCACTGGAGTACGGTCTTGTAGCACAGGCTAGAAGTCGTATTGTACCGGCTAAATTTCTCGTCTAACTTTCCATGGTCTAAAAATACGGACAACACAATTTGAAGAAAGGCATATAGCGAGAAAGAGGGACAACTTAAAAAAATAGAATTAAGGGAAATAAATGACGGATGAAGGTGAGGTGGAGAGGATAATTACGCGTGCGACAATGAGAGAATGAAGTGCTAAATCTATGCGAGGTTCAGGAACAACTTTATATATAAAAAAGCTACAGGAAGGAATCAAGAGCGAAAGCACCGGAGAACGTTCAAAGGACGACAGGGAAAAAAAAAAGGTAGAGTGTGAGGTCAAGGGACGAAGTAGTAGGGACTGTAAAAAGGGGATGTAGAAGGGTGGAAAGGATGTCTCAGCGAAGCTGATCACGAGAGGCAAAAGCAAAGTGGCCGAACGGGGTGAGTGGCAAGAGAGCGGCAGCCGAGGGACCGTGGAGAGGGTGGTAATGGCATAGGTGAGGATGGAATACGGAGCGGACCGAAGGATACGTACGTACTTTGTTCCCCCCCTGTGAGCCGACAACGCGGTGGAAGCCACGTGGTCGTCGAGACCAGTCACTTCTCGATCTTCCTACACGTGGTCGCACTCCACACGGCGAAGGGCGCGTGGTCATGTGACCGAAAGGAACGCTGTTGATTGGCCGGGGCGAGTGCGTATCTCCCACCGCACTGTCAGCTAGGCTGGGTGACGCGAGGGTAGAGCAGGCCCGCCAAAGTTCCCGTCGGGCTCGCTCGGGAAGGCGAGGCAGCGAGCGGCGAAGCTCTCTGATCGATCCGAGACGCGAAAGAGCGCCGATTTCTCGATCGCTGGCGCGATTGGGTTCTTCCAACCTTCTCCGCGCACTTGGCCGTCGGCTGGCACGCTTCGAAGGAACGGGAAGAGAGGGAGAGGAGGAGGAGAGAAATAAACAATAGGTTTAGGGCGGAAGAACACGGAAAGAAAGTTTTGGCGACGCAATTTTCCTTTCTCGGGGCCGCCGGGTGTAACGACGTGTTTGGGCGAAACAACGGCCCGGACGGAAAGGTCGATTCGTCTGTGTTCCTGTAGGCACTTAACCCTGATCTTAAGGCTCGTAGAGGCTGGTAGAAGAGCAAACAAAACAACTTGGTTAAACGATCATTTCAGTAATCGACCCATAGTTCCAACTTATAATGTATAGAACAGAAAATCAAATTTGTGCTTACGCGCGTTAGATTATTTTATTAGACAATAGAGAGTTTTAGAATAGGGGGCCCTCGCGCTTTGGGTCCCCCGAGCAGCTTGGTGCGTCCCACTGCGCGCTTGCGCATGACTTCTGCGCACGCACAGTGAAAGGCCCCCGGCCCTTAGGGTGGCCCAAAGTTTGGGCATGCTAAACCCCCCAACGACAGTTGGATGGCGGTAAGCTATTTTTAAGGTGTAAGCACTAGTGTCACGTGACGAGAAAAAGCTGACGGCGTCCGTCTGTGGACAAAACAGTGGAAAGGGAAGCGCGCCGCGTAGGGTGGAGGAGAGCAGTGAAGGACAAAGGCGAGAGGGAGGTGACGTCACGAGGCGGGAGCCAATCAGCGCGCGGCGTGGCGAGGTGAGAGGGAGGCGACGTCACGAAGTGGAAGCCAATGAGCGCGCGCGGTTGCTGGGGCGAGTCTCAACTTGTAAGTGTGCGGAGTGAGTATACCTTGGTATGTGCTACGAAAGGAAATATGAAGGACGTATTAGCGTTTGTCCCTGTAGGCGGCCATAAAATTAAAGGAAGATCCGTTTGGTTATATTATTAGGGAATGCGTTAGCATAATTCTTGGGAAACGCCATACACGTTCGCCTTTATAATGGTAGCTTTATTTCCAACAGCTACGAAGTACAGTGTTGGTGGAGGCTAGAAAAAAATAGCTGTTAAAAGCAGTTGGACTAGTCCCTAGCAATCAAAACGTAAAACAGCACCGGAAACGCTAAGAGAAAAAAATACAAGACACGGGAATTACTTTATACTTCGACAAGATAACCGAGTAAAAGCATAACATACAAAAAATTAATTCATTCTCACTCAAAGTTAATTTTTCTGAGTAAGGATTATTTTGTCTTTGAGGGTGCGTGCCGATATATTTTCGAGCAGCATAGATTGCACACAGAAATAGTTAAGTGTGCTTGGGAGGGAAAATGCCACGGTTTAAAGACCATAATTAGTTTTAAAATATTGAACTTGCCAAGGTTCTGCATTGCGTGTAGCGTATGTGTATTTTACTCCTATATGTTAACTAGGCCTTCAAGGTTTCGTATATGCATATTTTATTCAGCTTTATATTTGACTCAAAGGCGGTATCTATACAAATTTAAAATATTAATTATGCTTAACTCGCTACATAATTTGTCAGAAGAAAATTTCAGCGAACATTGAAAATGTTTCGTAACGTCTTTTCTCTTTGTAATAACAATATATTTTTGTAAATTTGTAACTGTAGTTGTTGCTCAGACTTAGTGACCATAATTAAGTTGCGATTTAAATAGGGAATAATATAATTGCAAATTTATTAATTGGTAAAATAAATTTGTGAGGATACGTCAAACCCACAATACTAGCCAATTTTGATGTAATATAGTTTATATGAACATCCCATGACATGTTCTCAGAAAAGAACACACCTAAAATTGTAAATTCCGTTACCACTTCAATGCTTGAAGATTTAAAAAATAATATAATTACATAAATTAACATGTTTCCCTTTGGACGAAATAAAACTGCTTTGGTCTAATTTACCTGCATTTTAAAACTTAAAACTCCTCAATATGTCTAGATCTTCTAACGCTACATTTGCATTTTTTTCGAAGTTGGGTGGGGCCCCCTCCATTAAAAAGCATGCTCGTAATACATTTTGCACATTTGCTTATTATATCGTTTAAATAAAGTTTAAACAAAGAAGGACCCAAATTGCTGTCCTGTGTAACGCCTGATTTAACTGGTTGTATATCAGATACATGACCATTTACTTCGACGTACTGCCGGCGAGAAGATTGGTATGAATTGATAAGAAGTGACTCCTGGCCTCGAAAACCATATGTTTCAAGTTTCCTTATGAGAAGTATATGATCAAGAAAATCAAAAAAAGCCTTCGTGAAGTTTATAAATAAACCGAGAGCTAGTTTCCTGTTTTCAAAACTTTTAAGAATATGTTCTTTTTCAGGTAGAAGGGCGAGTTCTGTTGAACGTTGTTTACGGAAACCAAACTGAGACTGAGCGAATATGTTAAGATTATCTGCAAATGTAGTCATTTGCGAGAGCATTATGTTTTCTAGACCTTTAGAGAAAACTGAGAGAATTGAAACTGGTCTATAATTACCAAAAATCGTTTTCATCGCCCCGTTTTATATACAACTTAAACTCTCGCTAGCTGCATACACTTCGGAATATATTCCGGTCTGCAATCAGTGAAAAAAGGATATGTGTCAAGAAGAAGGATGCAAGGTCAGTGAAATATTTAACGAGTTCTATTTGTATACCATTGAGGTCACCGCTTTAATTAAATTAAAGCAATGTAGTCATTACCTCTGTGCCAGTGACTGGGGTGGGGAATATTGACGAACAATTCCTAAAACGTATAAATTTGAAGGCATCGTCCGGGGGGATTTTCTTACTTGGGTTTACAAAATATTCGCTAAAGTCATTCGCCAGTTTGTTTATTTTTTTTCGTAGTTGTTTTGTTGCATGAGTATATTTCAGCAGGAAATTAGGCTTTTTTCATACCATATCACACTGATTTTTACATGCTGGAAATAAACGCACAAAATTACCTTGATATTGTGTTACGAAGTTCTTTCTTTGATTGGTTTCAATAGCGTTTAAAGGTCCTCAACTTATTGGTGTGTTTTGTCTTTAAAATATGTTTTATATAACATATTTTGTTTTAATTTTTTCTGGTAGGTTGTTCATAATTCATATTTTACATATTTTTTTCTTCTTTTTTATGCACTTACTCCACCGATTTTTTGAGCTACCTCAACTAACTATATTTTCTAACTCCCCGGCCTTTACTCTCTCCGCTATGCTATTTAGAATCGCGAAATTCATAATAGGTATTGTGAAATCGGCAAATGAGGAGGAGGAATAAACGTCTTTATTTGCCTGCAGAGCTAGGTCAAGCCTAGCAAAATGATGCAAAAACCAACATTCAAATATACGCGCGCTTTTCAGTGCCGTGACGTCAGCGGCAGGCAGGCTTGCCAGTCGAGCAAGCAGCCAAAAAATAGAATATGCTAATCATTTGTTCCGTGCTGGAGCGCGGGTACTGCAGCGAGCTTCCCAAGCATTCATTTGACACCATGAAACTGCTTCGAATCAGTTCAAAACAAAATCTACAGCCCAAAGAGTGAACCCCTGCCTTCCACTGACGTCACTTTGTTTTTGTTGCCAGTAGAGACTTCGAGCTTGAAAAACACGGTATGGACCAAAACTGTAAATTCAATAACTTCGCGAAAAAACAATATTTTGACCTAATATTTGGGATACTATTTTCGCGATGTTTGTTGGTTAGTTTAGCAAAATTTCAAGCAAATCGGAGACAGTGAAAAAACCTGTGGAGTGCCCCTTTAAAGGGGCACTGGCAGGGTATTTATGCTCGCCAAGGATTTTAGTAGTACATGACATGTGAGAGCCCAAATACCCAAATCAAATTTGGGGCTCGAGATTCGTTTTCTTTCCACCTGAAAACCGCCGATCGAGAACTGGCCGGTTTGACTCCCGCTCACTCTCTTCTTCGTGGTCACATGTCGTTTTCCATAGTTTAAACACAACCACAAAAGGAAATCAAAGCCGTGGGTCATTAAAGGCACACGCTCAATATTAAAAATAAAAATAAATATGATACCCATTTTTTGTGGCTTTTAAAAAACCGCAAATACGTTGATTGAAAAAAAAAAAAAAAAGTCGCACAGCCACGTGACTTGCGGTAACTTTCTCTTCTATTATTTCTTCTTCCTTCCCAATCCGGTTTCGGTTTCGAGCAGTTGCGTTTTTTTATTATATTAAAAATATATATGACGCTGTAGCAGAATACTGATTGGGTATTCTTCTAACAGCATTATAAATAGCCTTATAAAAATAATTTCGTGGGGGAGGAGTGTCAGTGTTTCTTTTTTAATGATTCATATAGAAAACATCCCGCATTAAGCTTTAGAAATATACCCAAGAACACATTATACGCCCTCACTTGTCAGTCTCAGCGCGCTGCAGAACCCAGGATCCTGGGTTTCAATCCCCACCCCTGCCCGTTTCGATCTGGATGAGCATCGTACCGGCGTGCGGTCGTGTATCACTACTCCGTGGTGCACGTTAAAGACCCCAGGCTAGCGGCTGTACCGCACTGGCTAAATTTCTCATCTACAGCTGGGAGACTCGTCGCCCCTGTAAGGCAGGCCAAGTTCTAGACTGTATAAACATTACACACAACCCAATTTTTTTTTGTCAGTCTCAGGAAGAATATCGCTCCAGTAAAAGTTAGATAGTTTCTGTCTCACCTCCTTTAGAGTGTCCGGCGTTATGTTCGTGCACGTTGGTACTGTCCGTTTATTTCCCCTTCATCCTTTCTAATTCATAAAGATACCTAAATGGTCGCTGATATCGGTTATTACAACGCCTGCCCTGTTTTCTGACGCATCCAAATTTGGGATAAATAAGTCAAGTATAATGTCGCTGACTCGGTACTAATTTTTGTGGCCGAAGAGATTACCTTTCTGCATCCACATGTTTAAATCAACTTGTTGATGTCCTGTCCACGGCGAATCAAGCAGCACATTTATAATAAAGTCTCTCCCACCCCCCCCCCAACACACACGCACGCACACGCACACGTACGCACGCACGCACACACACACCCACACACACAAGAATATGTTATATTTATTAGCGTTGGCAAAATCAAGAAAAGACTCAAAAAAAGCAACAAAAAAAAAGAAAAAGACGAAAGGTTTCCATCGAACGGACGATAACAAACAGGGATAATGTTCTCATCGATTAGGAAAGAGAAGCAGAATCACAATCTTTGTTAACGCAGCTATAGTCAGACTATTACACCACATGTTTTCTTTCAGTAGGACGGCCACACGCCCTCCACGAGTAGCCGTGCGATTTAAGAAATAACTCTTGTATGATGCTAGTTTTATAACCTCATTAGCGTCGGAGTACGCTAATGAGGTTATAAAAGAGTCGGAAACGCTAACACTGACCGCGTAACGAAGCCAAAAAGAGCCAGCAAAAGAGTTAGCGTTTCCCAAAAGGGGGCGTGTGCGTCGTTTCCCAAGGTTCATGCTAATGCATTCCCTAAGGATCCAACGATGGACCTTCCTTGATTATTTTATGAATCCATAGCATTTATAGGGCCGCAGAGTTGGGGGAGACTTACGTAAATCACGACGACACAACGGTACTTACCGCTTGCGTGTACGATTCGCCAACGTATAGCTTCGAATTCAACGTGCAATCGACATCACTTTAGAGCAGGAAGTTTCCTTAGCATGCTCTAAAGGCGGCAGCAAAAGCGGACTACACGTACTATGAAGGCTCTTGCTTGCGGACTTTGTGTACCACAAAAGCGACGCAGAAACGACCGCAAGATGAAGTTGGTAGGGCAAGGGACGCGGATGCAACACGAGAGCGTCTGGCCCTGCAGCTAACGGAAGCAAGTCGTCATCACACGGCGGCCGAACGGCAGTTCAAGCCTCAGTACGCGGACAGTCCGTTCCGTGTGGTGGGGTACGTGTACGACAAGAGACTGTGGTTTCAGGTAGATCGTGCAGGTTAAAAGCCTGTTCATACACTTGCGTTTGGACTACGACCGACTGAGAGAAGACCGACGGTTTATGACCGGCGCCGCATAGCTGCGCAGTCTCTCCTAAGCCGTCAGAAGAGGCCTAGAAAACAGCTCTTGTCTCAGTCTATCGCAGACAAGCGCGAATGTGTGAACGGGCCATAAAGCGTTCTAATTGCCACGCATTTAATACGCCATTGGGAAGTGCCTATAGAGATAGCCAGATTCTTACTTCGCTGTTCATTTCATTTTTTTCTTACGAGCTCATTATTAGGTGGATGAGACGTGACCCGGCGTTAGGTGTTGATGCATCCTCTCAGAAGCTAACAGTGGCGGGTCGTTTACTTTCCAGCAGCTTATACCCATTGAGTCAAACATTTTTAATGGACCGCACTTATGTTCCTGTTCCGGTGGTGCACTGTACGTCTCGAATTGATGTCTGTAAGCCGCGAAATGTTTTAGAAACCCATGTCACTGGATGCCAATATTCGCGGCTGAGCGTATACTGAATTACTTGAACCGACGTCAGATCAGCGCCAGTTATGGTAGTCTTGCTCCTGAGCACGTATAGTGGCTACCGATAGGAACTAGAATGCGCGACCGTTCACCAGGTGGGACAAACCACGGTGTCGCACGCACGTTTACCGTGCGTGTGTGGGGGTGAGGAGGTATCGCATGCACCGTGTACATAGGGACATTTAAACACCTCCACTGTCGTTCTGACCCTCCACTCGCTGCCCGCTAGACCCATGGTCTGCCCCGCCTGGTCACCAGTTGCCCATTGTTGGCCAGATAGCAAGCCACTGTACCTTCCCCAGCCTACATTCCGCACCATTCAATTTGTCTTCCCCGGCAAGAGCACGCAAAGGGGTGACTACCAACGTGGTGCGATAACGTCAGATGTAATCCTTTTGAGCATTTTATGACGAACACGCTCGAAAGATCAGGGATCTTTTAAAGGGGCTACACCCGGACCATCACCAGCTATTTCTCCGTTCGGGAGGACGCGAAAAAGGAAACACGCCCGGCTACTCATGTGCGAAAGGCGGCGTTAGAAAAACGGGGAGCGTTCATGTCCCCCGCTCGAAAGTGTCAAGCTAGCACACTCACGCACTTTTTCAAACTTAAACCCGACTTTCCAGCAACAGGGCCCTCCTTTCCCATCGGCTACCACTCTAAAATTAAACTACCCCCTCCCCCCATTAGTCAGCACGCTCATGTTGAACTACGGGGCGCCATTAAGTTTTGAGGGGAATGAACAGTGCTGACTTTCTCTTCGGTATCTTCCGAAGGTGCTTTGCTGTTGCTGTGCCCGTTGTTCTCGCGGTGCCGCGGCTTCTCTGGCTTCGGCACGTCGGGTGACGGCATGAAATGACGTCACGACGACAGGCGAGTCACCATGTCGCGCGATATCATGATGACGTTACCGTGGAGTCGCAACGTGGCGCGATATCATGGTATCACCACCCAGACACTACCGTGGCACGGCGTCACGTAACGCTACGTCACACCCCCTTGACACCAGCGTGACGGTGACGTCATCGAAGCTACATCCCGGCACGGACGCGAAAGCCCTAAGAGCTGACACTACGAATGCTACGCACCTAAAAAAAAAGGGGAAAGGGGGAAACGCCGAGAAGCGAAGCCCGTTGTCCCGGTCCCATCCATCAGACCCCCCCGACGCCGACGACGGGCCCGGGCTCTTTTACCCTCTCCGGAACGCCACTGTCGCTGCTTCTGCCGCTTGCTGGGGGCCCGCATCGATTATTCAGTTGCACGCACGCACACACACACCCTGCTTCCGCCGCGACGACGACGACGACGACTAGGACGTTTGAGCGGGGCCCAAAACCCCGACGCTCTTGGCCGGAGCCGCGTGGTGAGGGCGGGGCGCCGATGCAGGATTCACCACTTTTATATGCGCGTGTGTGTGTGTGGTGTGTGTGTGTGTGTGCGTGTGTGCGTGTGTCTGTGCAGGGGGATATGTGCTCGCTCATGCTGGTACCCTCATACATCGTGTCTGTGACGCTTGCACATACAGCGTTCACCCCTATGCTGACAGTGCTGCGGAAGATAGGAGCGCGTTCGACCAATCATACGTCTATCTTTCACCACGTGATCGGGCTCCCACCCCGTATCGCCATGATTAAAAAGCGGGAGCAGGCGATATGAAAAGGATGCTGTTGATTGGTCCGGCGAGTTCGTGGCTTCCACAACGCTGTCAACTTAGGGGTGAGCGGAGCATAGACGAGCTTAGCCGATATACGTGCCTTTTTTGTTTTCGGTTCTGTCTGTTATCCTGACGCGAAAGGAAAGAACGAAGAAGTCACCTGGACTAGGAAGCTAGGAAGAAAGGGTCGACACGCAGGACAAAAAGGGGACGACGCGTGGATGTTTTTCCAAGCAGGCGCCGCCATATTTTTGCCGTGTTTTGGTGGTTTGGAGAAGCGAGTCTGGCTACATTGTGCCGTTTGGATGGATCGGTGTGCGTTTGTATGTGGTGTGTGTGTGTGTGTGTGTGTGTGTGTGTGTGTGTGTACGCGCGCTGTGAAACGTTTTGTGTGTTTGGTAGGAATAAGTGCATCACGATCGACGCGCTGCGGTGAAATAGTCGTCCGACTTAGTTTTAAAGGCCTTAAAATGTTTTTACGCGAAACAATATTTTCTATTTCTTAGTGCCATAATGCCGCGATCGAGCTTTGCTAAACAGCGATCCTTTCGAGTTCAGGTCGCACACGCCAACTAACGTGTATGTTGTCTTGTACCCAACAAGGTTGTCGACGCAATAAAATTACAAAAGCATAGTATTTCCCTTTTCTTTTTTTTTCGGGAACACAGAGCCGTAGTTTAGTTTTTCCAAACGCGAACAATAATGTTTCCAGCGAAACGAGCGACTGTTAATATACAAACGCGCCCCCATGTTGTGATCGCATAACAGTGACCTCTCTAGCGGTGCGTTTGAGAGAAAAACGAGCTCACGGAATGCTACATAACCACAGCAGTAACAATCCATCGTCCTTTGGTTTTTCTACAGTTCTGTTACAATAAATGTAGTCAACTATACTTCTATTCATCATAACTATACTCGAATTCACCTCAAGAACAGTAGTAAATCAAAAAGAAAGTAAGGATTCCCGCGGAACATTTCTGATGTGGGTAAACTTGAGATTAGCTTGCCGTTATTTTATCAAAACGCACGCGTTTCAAACGCCAAAAGCGTACTTCCTTCCTCCAAACACCAGATTTTGCAATAACTGCTTCGTGCGGCACATGAATGTTGCATAAACCTTCCTTTTCTTTTTTTTTCTGGATGTGACAACGGGTATAGTTCACTGGAACTAACTTATCGAGAGGAACAACTTATGACGGACATACAATGCTGTATTCGTAAAGACGTCCGTATTAATAATGCGCGCCACCGACATCGTGTTCGCCCTAACCACGGCCCGCACTGTACACATACGTGAAACCTACGCAATGCAGAATTCAGGAACGAGGCATATACCTAAGCGTTTGACAGCACGAGCGGTTCGAGAACAATCAGATTAATTAGGATCGTGAGTTAAAAGAGGGGGGGGGGGGGGCGGCTTCTTTCCAAGAAATGGCAATGGCGTGCAGACTTTAGAAAAAATAAATAAACGAATTCGAAAGAAAAAAGAAAAAAAAAATGGAGGAACCGTGACAGCTTTAGCGTCCGGTCTGGCAGACCGACGGTCGGTGTCGGCTGGGGTGCCCCACCCCAGAGTTGACACCGCCTCGTCATCGGCAAACGCCGCGTGCGTGCGAGCAGCTCGCCGCCTTCCCGTCCGCGCCGGTGTCGTAGTAGCGCCCGCTACAGCTCGGACTGGGTGGAGCTTCCGGTCTCAATTCGTGGCTTAAAGCGGAGAAGGGCTCAGAGAAGCGTGTTCATCTTTCTCGTCTCCTCCCTCTCCTCAAATAGCGTGACTGCCTCACCCCCTCCCCCCATCCCCCAGTTCGAATCGCTGAAGGCGAGGTCAGTACGTCACAAAGTGCACACGAGGCTTTTTTTGACAGGATAAGTTTTGCTGAAACGCAGCAAATGGCAATGGCTTGTCGGTCGACAAAAACCACATTGTGGTTTTGCCGTGCAATCAGCTCATGACGTTTACTTTGTGCCAACAAAAACAAACGCCCTGTAGACGCTTTGCACACGTGCTAGATTACGACCGCCATTGCTGTCCTTCTGTTGCCTTACCCAGGTGTCGAGCCACGGAAGCGCGGGCGTTGACGATCCTCCAGAAAGCCCGATGCTGTGGAGAAGGACACAGTATAGAATCTGAAAGAGCGATTCTCCGCCATGCCGTGGTCATGATGATGAAGTGAAGTAAACGTAAGAGGAGAAAACAAAAACGGAAGGCAGGTTATGGCGGCGCCCATGCGCTGCTGCCGCAAAGGTTTTATCGAAGAAAGAAAAAAGTTCATACGTGATTTGTCCCCTAAAGATATCAGAACGTGAATAACTAATATAAGGCGCATAGCATTACTTATAATATGTACTTATATGTCTCATATACGGGACATAGTATTACCTCTGGTATGGACTTATGTGTCCACGTGTATTTATTGGACAAATTAATATACCTTTTTTCCAACTGTGTGGATTCATTTACACTGCTTGGATTCGTCTCTCGCATATGTTCCTCACTTCTACTTTTATAAAACGCTGTAAAGTAAAAAACACACAAAAAAAAACAACTCCGGTTTATATAATAGACGCAAGGTGACGTAAACCGGCCTGTTTCCGAGGCTAATTAAATTCTTAATCCTCCCAAATATGACGAAGCGACAGAAGAGAAGCCGCCTCTATCGCGTGATCCTTTTCCTTTAGCTCTGTTCGTCCCTTTTCTTTTTCCCCCGCCCTTTTCCTTAATCCCTCGTCGTAGACGCTACCCTTAATCCATATTCTTGTAGTCCACCACGCTAGAGCTCGCGTTCGAGCAGGCGGCACGCAGGCACCGGCGCAACACGCCATCGTGATCCCATTTTCAGCGTACCAGACAGGCTCCGCTGCAACGGAGGCGGCTTACATACGATGTGGGACTGCACTCCCGACGACATGACAGGAGCTTGTCATGGCTGGATGACATGTTCCTGTCACGTAAGATCGCCGACGGGTCTAGCTTTCTCCACTTGTCCATCCAAGAGGGGGGAAGGACAGGTAAGGTGGCGTAAAGTGCGTGCGCGTGTGTACGTCCAGTGATGGGCTATGTAGCTGTCAAAGCGTCGTGTCGTATTACACCTGAGACTGCGGTGGAAGAAATCGGAAGAAGTTTCAGTAGAAGGAACAGACACAGAGAACGTCTCAAACTCAGCTAACTGGTTTATTTCTCAAACAGCCCTTAAGTACCCACGAAACCAGTTAGCTGAGTTTGAGACGTTCTCTGTGTCTGTTCCTTCTACTGAAAGTTCTTCCGATTTCTTCCACCGCAGTCTCAGGTGTAATACGACATGATTAGCTACCACCAGCTCGCCTGCACTCTCACCGTCTTTTCACTAAAAGCGTCGTGGTTCCTATTTTTGAATCTATGCGCAGCGCGAGTTTGTCTGCTTCTTTTGCGGGGGTTGCAGTGACGTCAGAGAGACGCCGAGCCCTGATTGGCTCTGAATAGCGGATAGTGGGTAGACTTCAAGGTAGCTTGCTTTGAGGTGTACCTACTATTCCTCAGCTGGAACCAATGAGAGCTCGGCGTCTCTGTGACGTCACCACAACCCCTCCAAAAGAAGCAGACGAACTTGGTTCTGCATCGCGCTGTTTTTATGTTTTTTGTTTTTTTTTGCGTCTGTGTGTATTAATGAGACGCCACGAAAGACGGAACAGCGTTTAGTTCTGCTACGACCAAAGGCTGAGTGGGGAACCAGGTTTGGTTCAATTTAGTTATAGAGATATGGCAATTATAAAAAAACAAATGGTAGCGCATTTTGACCTATACACGTTGTCACCTCGAGAAAAATGCAAGTTTTGCGCATTGTTCATACGCGGCGCGAAGTAGTTTCTACGATACAATTGGTTGACGGAGGAAAAAGCGATGCTTTTGGTGTTTGGAACGTGTACGCCTTGATAAGGTAATATATATCTTACCTAAAATTCACCGACATATGTCTTAATTATCAACGTAAAGGAAGAAATGAGTAATGCTCCGCGTGGAGCCGGACTTTTTTAACAGCGGTTCTTGAGGTGAAAACGGGTATAGATTTTGCAACGAAACACCGTAAAAACGGCCCCGTTTTTTTTTAAACAAATATATATTTAAGTTACCCTATACGTTTTTTTTAGACACTTCTTTTGAAGAAAAGTAGTTTCGGTTCACCCAATTTCGCTTAACTTAAACATAATTTTATTTTTCAGGGAGGGGAAATCTGGCGATTTTGGGGGTGCAGCAGCTTTGCTTTTAGGTGGGTTACCAGTCGTCGGGACTACGCAATGAAAGGAATGAAACGATGCGCCATCTGGCTTGAACATGAGTGATGTCACAGCCAACCAGTTTTTGTAAGAGATCTAAGGCCAGGGACACACTCCTTATATACAGCATGCAAAAGACAATCTGCATAGATATTGTATAATGCATGAGCAGTGTGAGCCCGGAATCAATCGCGTATGAGTGCTTTTAAGAAAAAAAAATTGTGTTGCTTGCATGTTTATTCAGCCTTTATGCTAGTACGCCTCAATGGGTGACCTGTCTCTTAGCTGTAGATGAGTAGTTTAGTCACTGCAGTACAACCGCCAACCTGGGGTGTTTAACGTGCACCACGCAGTTGTGATTGCACGAACGCGTGCCGGTACGAAACTCATCCAGATCCAAACGGGAGGGGGCGGTAGGGATCGAACCCAGGGGGTTCCCAGCGCAAGCTTTCGGCTCCACGCTCCGAGCTGAGACGCGTCAGCCCCGCGTGCAATGAGCAGACCAACTTGCGCTACGCGCTTTCCTGCTGCGCTAAGCGTCGTAGCTAGTGGTCGGCCTGTTTGTCTCGGTCTATCTTGCGTTCGAATCGTGTGTCCGAACCCCGCTCGCGTGTTCCTGCCAATTAAGAGGAGGTGAGTCCGGTAACGCCCCAACCATCGCGCGGTCGGTCGTTAAAGACCGCTAGCCTTCGCGGTACTACCGCCGCCGCGACTGATAGCGTCCTTCTTGTTGTTCTCGTTTGTGTCACAATGACTCAGTGTGATTAAAGCGTAAAATAATTATAACCAGCGACAGCTAAAAAAAAAACAACACATTAGCAGCAACCTTTATCTCTAAAGTCCTCTAATGCGTGGAACGCAGTATTTAAACAGCGATATGTGTTTGGAACGCACCACACGGCCTGAAAGTTTGCTCTTAGGGCATCTCGTGCGGTTGTTTACCCCTAAATGCGCTCACGTTTTTTTACTTTCTCCCGATCTCGAGTAATGACAGGGCGCGTATTGCTGCCTCATCATGTTAGCGCCGAGTGTGGCCCCGAAAGTTTTTGTGCAGCGCTGTGGCTCAGGTAGTGTGATAATTCCTCAGAAACTAAGAGTGGCTGCTACACAGAACGTCTACGCCAATCTGGTCGTGTTCTATGCCAATTGCTGCCACTAGGAGCCGCACCGTGGCGCCACCGCCTTGTCGCACGCTTTCAATTGTCGCAGACAGCTTCGGAAACGCCGGGTGCAACTTCTTAGGTTCACGTATAATGCTCACGCGTATTATGTTCTCCCATACAATGTTCACGCATGATGTTCACGCCTATTATGTTTACGTATAATCTTCACTCATAAGTTCACGCATATTATGTTCACGCATATTTATGTTCACGCATAATGTTCACGCATGTTACATTCACGCATATCGTTCACGCATTTATGTTCACGCATAATGCTCACGCATAATGTGCACGCATATAATGTTCACGCATAGTGATCACGCATATTATGCTCACGCATATTATGTTCATGCATATTATGTTCACGCATATAATGTTCACGCATATTTTTGTTCACGCATAATGTTCACGCATGTTACATTCACGCATATCGTTCACGCATTTATGTTCACGCATAATGTGCACGCATATAATGTTCACGCATATTATGCTCACGCATATTATGTTCACGCATATTATGTTCACGCATAATGTTCACGCATATCATGTTCACGCATAATATGTTCACGCATAGCGTTCACGTGTATATTGTTCCCGTATCTTGCCTCCGCGATTGGTTCTTCTCCGGGGTTCCTTTATGGGGCAAATACCTAAATTGTGCCACGAAGTGTGAGACACGAGACACATGCGGACGGGAGGTTTTGAGCCGATGTCACGTAAGATAAAAGTGCAACCCAAAGCCACGCTAACGCTACCAACACATCCTACAAAATACTGCCTGCAGACACTGCCTGAAGCGTGTCTTTCCTCGTATATGACGACCTCGTTGGTCGTAGAAAAACCGCCTGCAGACGCGTTCTAAGCGCGCCTGTGTACGAAGCAAACAATGCTTGGGACACGGTTGCGGCGGGTACGCAGACAATTGTACCATCACGTCTGCAAAGAGCCTCGAGTCTTTTGCATTATGTACGAGCAGAGTGACTTTTGTCGGAGGCAAGGGTAAACACGACGCAATAATTTACTAAAAAAACAAAAACAAAAAAAACAAAAAAAACATTTGAGCTAAGGGTAGTAATACAATACAGAAAAATAAGATTTTTTGGCTAGAACATTGGAGCCATATCGTTTAGCTGTTCAGTTAGACTTGCCTAACAACTGGGACTATAATTGCGCTTTATTTTTGCGCGTGCTTGCTACATGTTACCATTGCATAGATGCCTGGCAAACGGGCTGTTTAAAAAAATATTTTTTTGTACGTCGTTTCTTTATTTTGTGTTTTGCTTTGCGCAATTCTCTCCTTTCCACCCCATAGGCTTATCTTCGTTACCTTGTCGAGAATACATCGGAAGTTTGCTTCTCCGGTGCGACGCTCCTGAGCTCGCGCCGCCTGGCTCGTCCATCATCGCGCACTGGAAGCATCTTTAAAAGGGCGGTGCAACGATATTCAATTGGGATGTTTTTCACTTTACACGAGCTCACTGGCACCAGTGGGACTCAAGGATACTCGCACGCAACGCCACTGGTCAAGAAACTTCTTTGGTGCGCTGTAATTTCAAGGACAAAAAAGATCATTTTCATTCAATCTCTCCTTTGCAAAATTTGATGACGTAACGTGGGGATCGCAGTATAGACGCTTTGCAGCAGCTGTGCATGGACGCCGCCATAACTAACCTTCAGTTTTTGTTTCCTCTTATTCCGTTTATTTCACTTCATCATTACCATAGCAGGCCAGGTTATTGCCATATTAGATTCAACTGTGTCCTTTTCTAAAGCGTCGGCCTTTGTAGAGGATCGTCAACTACCGTTTCAGTTGCTCGGCATCTCGGTAAGACAAGATGAAGGTCAGCAATGGCGGCTGTAATTTGGCGCGTGTGTAAAGCGTCTATACCCCAATGACGATATTTGAATGCGGTTCATAGATTGAGCCCCAGCATTGCGTGGCACTTGATTTGGGCTCGTGATAATCAATAGCTCGAGAAGCATTCGGGTAGTGGCCCGTATCCCATCGCTGCAACGACCACAATAGCCGAACCATAACAATGTCTGGAACTCAGCGCGTGTCCTGTGCTTTGCCAACCCCCAGCGCGTGGCTATGATCAATATTGGCGGCATATAATCGGCGCCAGATCACGCGACCGCTTGTTCTGGCTGCGAGTTGAGGGGGTGAACGCTGCTCGTTTTTTTTCATTTTTTTTACGCGTGTTTCATAGGTCATTAACGTCAGGAATCCGTTCTTAACGGTATTTGCGCAAAGTAGGAAAATTGTTGCATCGTCCCTTTAAATGAATGTACGTTAAGACAAGTTCTTTAATCGAAAATGCCGTACCCGTCCGATGAAAACGCAAATAATCTTTATCGAAGCAGCACAACCAGAGAGAGTGAGAGAGACAAAGAGAAAGAGAGAGAGAGACAGCTAATTTGCAATGGGAAGAAGCTGAGCTAGTTGGTTGTGCATACTTAGATTTTGGAAACCAGCTGAACTTACAGAAAAAAGTGTGAGGAGAAAAAGGAGAAAGGACGTTCGATCACTGCAGACTACAAACTATTTATTGACCCTCCGCTTCCTCTTCTACTGGTGTACTTGAGGCCTTAGCCATAGAAGAAAAAGAAGACAACTGCGTTAGTTCACCCTCTATTGCCCTACACCAGAAAGTGAAAAGAAGCTCCTGCGAGACGCAAATGCCCGTGATAATGCAGGAAGATGGAGGAAGAAGAAAAAGAAGATGTGGAAAAGGCCAGCCATAACACCAGTAGAAGCAGCTGAGGGTCATTAAATAGTTGGTAGTCCAGCGAACGGACGTGTTTTTCCCTTCTCTCCTCACACTTTTTTCCGGTAAGTTCAGGTGGTTTCCACAATCTAAGTAAGAGAGGAAGAGAGTGCATTTTATTAAAAAACACAAATTAAGTGTGCACTCCGGCGGCACACACACACACACACACACAAAGAAGGTTTATTCGAACGTTGATCACAACGATTTTTGGATCCTATCTACAAGAAACGCGCGTTGCAGTCACGGAAAATGGAACGGGGCGTATAACTTATTTAATTTTGCTCGTTTGCGAAAATGCGCATTCTATGCGACTCAAAAAAATTTCTCGATACCAGTAATCGTGAAAACCGCCGTCACCACGAGTTAGTTCCGCAAATAATATTAACTATAACAGAACCCAGAAAACTGTCCAGCGAGGGGGACGGTCACGTCGCGTGCAATATGCACTGGCGTCATTCGCCGCGCAGGAAATTATTTACGGCTAGTTTTTTGTTTTGTTGAGCGTGGCGTTTCCCCAGCCATTTTCGTTTCGTGCGCCCGTAACAATTACTTACACGCACGCTACACGTTTATTAGTTTTTTTTTCTTCTTTCCTTTAGATTTACCTGAGAGGGACGGGACAAAAGAAATGCGATGTTTTGGGACGCCTGGCTTCCGCTGTGTTTTTCAACCTGCATATGGCGCACGTCGAGCACAAAAGGTTCGACGACGAGGAGCGCGGGTGAATAGTAATTATTCCCTTAACAATGCGAGCAATAATAATGATGATGAAAACGATGATTACACTGAATGCGATAAACAACGACCTCCACGTAATGAAAATGAAAGGAGTGATTGTATGAAATTGTAACAAGTAAACAACGACTTTCACGTAATCAAACTTTCGAAGCGGTCATGACTGAGGGGGTTAGGGTGAGGGGGAGAGGAAGAATCGCCATTGAAACGTGCGCTAGCGTTAATTTTCAGCCGGCTTCTATGCTGGTAGCTCGCGAGAAAGTAAGTTTTATTTGCTTTCTTTTTTGGGATCATTAACAAAGCCATTTGTGTGCCCAACCCAAAATAAGAGGGAGAGAGATAGAGAGAATGGGAAACGGGAAAGAAAGAAGGAGGACGGCTGTCGCGGCTATAAACAGGGCATACGTCAAAGTCATTCCCTCTTTTGTCCTTTTTTCTTATACTTCCTTCTGTCCCCGGGATCAAGCAAAAAGGGGAGTGCGCTAGGTCTGAAAGTTAGAAAGCCTTTGTGAAACAAACGACAAAAGAAAAAAAAAATTGAGAAGCTTTTTAGATAAAGAGGGTGTAAAATAATAATAATAATTAAAAGGAGCGGGGGAAAAAGGCTGAGAGGGTTCTCCGTTGGATTAATAGCGGGGTCGTCCTAAGAGCGGCACTGGAGTGCCTGCGTTTTCTAAGAGTCGGCTATACGACGCCGGGTTTTAACCCCCTGAAGACGCGTGGAATCTGTGGGCTTTGGTGGCATATGTGGCCGCGACTCGGAACCTCAGACTGCTACCGGTTGCTCAAGTCAGATTGCGAGGTTGTTAAAAATAGAAAAGAAAGGTAGTCTTTCACGTTTTGGAGGGAATTGAGCATAACGGTGGCACGATGTTTCAGGATTCTCACTTCATCTTATTTCATTCTTTCGCAAATTTCTGCTAACCCCGTCAACTGAAATTGAACGCGCGTTGATACCAATGGCTCGATCCCCAACCTTGCCCGGGATTCTAATCTGAACGAACATTGTACCGGCGTCCGGTAGCGTACCACAGATACAGGTTAAAGACCCCAAGCAACAATACTGCACTGGCAAGATTTACCATTCACAGCGGGGACATCCTATGGGCGCCCATTGGAACACACAAACTTTCCGCTGTCTGAACACACAAAACAATAGGCAGTGTTCGTAATTTTCACGGCGCACTAATCCTTGCTAACATGACTGTCGTCTGGGTGATCGTCGGGTGAAACAGCAGTATAAAGTCGGGTCTGCGACGTTTACGTCATTCTAATTTTGTAAACTACAAGTGATATGATAGCGCTACCTTACACTTTCACGCCAGGAAGGTGTAAGCAAGCACCTCCGTTCCGAGGTCGATCATCCAGGAGTTGGGGAGCGCGATTCTTACACCGTCGTACCACCATCGCTGAATGTTGCAAATACAGTGGCGGACATGGTTGAGTTGGCTGTTGCTGAATGCGAGCTCAGCAAGAGCCAACTGTATTCCATACCACTGCGGTTATAGCTCTTATCAGAAGATAAGGGGGGGGGGGGGGGGGGCTTGTTCTGGACATGCCCCATGAACCTTGCGCTTAAATATTTCGCTCACTGAACACCACCTATTACAATTTAGTTCCTTCCGTTCAGGATCGAACGATCAAACGGAAACCAATAATAGTTTTCTTTCCACAACAGACAGCCGCTAACGAATACTCACCATCCGCGAGGAAACGCGACAGAAAAAACCCGACCGTGGGGCGACGACTGGATCCAGCCAACCGAACACCCAAACCCTGCGCGGCAGACAGAGGGGCAAAGCGTAGCGCGCCGACCGCCTGCCTGCCTCCCATCCGAGATTAATGAACCTGGGGCTCTCGGACGCCGGGCGGCGAGGATTCCGGGCCCGTGAGCTCGGGTCCGATATCGAATGACCATCGGCCGATTCTCGCACACCCTTTATTAGCGCCGGCATGACCGCTCGACTCCCCCGATGCTTCGGGAAACCTCGCTCGCGAAGCGAGCCGTGCCATTCCAGCTGACCTGCCCAATGTTGCCCGCCGATGAACCGGTTGCTCAAGCGACGCATCGAGACCCCCACTCATTGCCCTCCGGCGGCATTGCACTGTCTTCTTTCCCCTAATGTTTCATTCGTCCGTTTTTATTTTTTTTCTTTATCATTGCGTGTGTGTGTGTGTGTGTCTGATCGCAGTGGTGGAAAAGCCTTGCTCCTTGAAGCGCGCGCGCGCGTGGCGGCGGCAGCGAGCGGCGTGTCATCTCGCGCTTTCGCGTTTCTCACGCCATTTCACGCGACTGGAGCGCCAATAAAACGACCCATCGACTCTGCTGCCCCGGGCTGCGCGAAGGAGCCTGCGCGAGGCGCGCTTTTCCGCTCGTTTAGGGAAAGAGCCCCTCTCTTGGGGCAGCAGCAGAAGAAGCAGCAGCAGCACCTTCTCGTAGCAGACGACGGTGTCGTCGTCGTCTGCTTTAGTGCGAGAAGCGGGCGAGCAGACGACGGTGTCGTCGTCGAACCGATTTAACGGCAAGCGCAGTTTTTTTTTATTTTTTTTTTTTTTATATTGGCGTTTTGAGCGTTACGCGAGCCAAATAACCGTCGCGCGTAAGTCGTCGACTTAGTTCCTCATGAATACTTGCTGCCCCTAACTATCTGCGTCTCTCCTGATGTCGTCATTTATGCCCCGCTTTTGCTTGTCTGCTTCGAGATTTTTGCTCTGACTGACCCGATCCTAATTCACGTGAATGTGAGGGTTCGACTAAGTTTACTTTCATGACTTTTCTGCGTTTTCTTTTTAAACCTGATGATATCTCGAACGACGTCGCGACGTTGTAAGACGGTCTCGACTTGACATGGCTTTTAGGCGCCCCGCTAACGCAAAGAAAGCACTTACTCTTCTGATTGCACTTAACGGAAAGTGAGTGGAAAGAGCGACATTTTTACGGCTGATACGTAGCAAGCAACACGACTTTTGACTCTTTTTTTTAAAGAAAAATATGTACTTTGTAACGTTCGCGATTTTAATTTCAACAGAGAAGACAAAATCGCGATCAAAGTTCACGCGCAATTTACTTCGCAAGAAACACGCCTTCTTACACCGCTGAAACCTTTTTATTAAAAATGATTCGTTTGATGTTGTTCTCGCTTAGTGCGCGCTGTGAATTAGTTCCGTCTCTCGCGGACTGTAACAGGGGTTGATGCAAGATTGTTTAACTAAACTAGTCCACGTTAGATAGAAAGAAATTGAGCGAAGCAGACCAAGTGCCAGACAGACGATGCTAAGGTGAGCTAGAAGGGGACGTGTGATGATCGCGCGGGCTAGAACGGTCCCACGATACAAGCCCAAACAGCAGAGCGGAGTCTTTATGTTGCAAGCAGCGCCGCCTTTCACTGTAACGCTAAAATAGTAAAAAAATGAGAAAAAAAAATGGACCGACTAAGCTTTTTTTGTTCTGTGACTTTGTCATGGGGGAGGGGGGTAGTTTTTATTTGACACTGGGACCTCACCCCTCCTTCAGGGTGGTGCACGAAAGCACCCGATGTCAAAAGCCACGGGTCAAATGCACCGCGGCAAACACCCCGGCCTTTTTGCCCCGCTTCCAAAAGCCCCCAGTTTCAGAAGCCCATTGTGCGTATCCCCCGTGTCAAGTGGCCGGGTCTTCAGCACGATGGCGCAGCATTCTACTTTTAACTAAGAGAAAGTAACGGTGCACTTCAGCTTGCGAAACATAAGCATGCCGTTCCCGGGACTCGATTAAGGAATAACTTAATAAAGCTTCCCGTCCTTCAGGCGTACGCTATACACATTCACGTCTTGTGATGTTGGAAGTTAGAATAAACAGGAAGTATCAGTCAATGACAAACTGTTTAGTTAAAGTCACAGATTTTTTTAATAAGCATTGGACTAAAGCTTTCGTTGACTCCGAAGTGCGCGCGGACTCGCAGCTCCAACGAAGTGGGTTCTGTCAAGACTCTTAACCCGCAGCTCATGGATCCATGCTTATTATGTATACATCGCCAAACACCAGTTCGATTCTTACGTCGTTCTAAAATATATTTGTATCCATATAGGTAGATAAAGTCGAATTCTGCGTCTCAGTATACCTCTATGGCAGCGGACTTCATCGCTAGTTATCCAGGTTTATGCAATTGGCCACCCTACGTCATTATAAGATTTCAGCAGTTCAAGTTAACTTAATTTTGCTGTTTCGTTTACTTAAAATACCCTTTGTAGACCCTCAACAGTTCAGGTTAAGACATGGAAAAATGGTGGCTGAAGCGCAAAGGGGGCTGGGAGGGGGGCAGTGAGGCAGGCACGTAGCCTGGATTTTGTTTCGGGGGGGGGGGGGGGGGGGGCGGCGGCCATGACAAAATGCTGTATGAGGGGGAGAGGAGATCCCAGCAAAATGGAAGATTTCGGGGGGGGGGGGGGCACGTAGCCTGGATTTTGTTTCGGGGGGGGGGGGGGGGGCGCGTCGCCCATGACAAAATGCTGTATGAGGGGGAGAGGAGATCCCAGCAAAATGGAAGTTTTCGGGGGGGGGGGGGGGGGGGGCGTGGGCCTCTCCCCTGGCTCCGTGCCTGCAGTGAGGACAGGGCTTATTGCACGGAGGGAACACGGGGCGGGGTAATTGAACGCGGGGGTTTCAAAACGTGGGTCTAATGACGCGGGGCTTTTGCGACAGGCATTCTGCACGCAGGGCAATTGTACTACCCCACCCCTTCTTCAGCCCCTAACTAGGCATCCCAATCTCACCTTGTTGGCATCTTCACTCCGGGGTTGAGTTGTTGAGTTGGAGGAATTTCTACGCTAGTAAGATCTACAGGGACTTACGTAAAACATAGATTCCTCCTTGTCTTCTTCTAATATAAAGAAAGAAATAACTTTTTTTCATAAAAAAGTGTTTATTTATTGGATGTTTTAAGTATTTCAGGAGCACTTCGCGGACGAATTATTTACATTTCCTGGCCTTCAAAAGCCTTAGCCGCTCTCGCCCCACTGCCCTCTCGTCGTTCATTGCTTTGGTGTAAAGGCGGAAAAGGAGAAGGATGAAGAACTTGCGTACGCTTGCTGTTATCGCCACTGCATGCACCTCATTGTCTAACAAACGTAAATCCGTCCATGCTAAGAAGGCAGAGAAGTCAACAATGCTTTTTTTTCATTAAGCTTGCTGAGACTGAAGAAGGTAGTGAATGAGGAAGGTAGAAGCAACTGCAAAACGCCGATTGCGCGCAGCGCCCTCTAGAATTTCATCCACGGTGCTGCCCTCTCAAGGAGAAAGGCGTTTGAACGGGAGACTAACCAGTCTCTGCAGGGACCATGCCCCAAGTAAAGATTTTGACTGGACAACCACTGCAACATCCACACTTCCATCCTATATCTAACATTCTAGAAATAAGACCTGAAACAACCTCCCTATATTGCAGCTCCGTATTGCTATTTTTTGTTGTTGTTGCGAGCTCGTTATTTACGTTTTCTGAAGTTTTTTTTTTCTTCTATAGAGAAAAAGAAGAAGAGGGCGGCAGGCAGTGCGGACGTGCTCTGCTCGGCTCCTTTTTTCGACACATTTTCGATTGCTATTCACCAGTTCTGCAGATTTTCTGGATTTCCACCCGACGGCCAACGGTAAGCGGACCACTTTCACACGATTCCGAACCCGGACCGTCGCCAGGAACCAGATTTATTCGCCGCTTTTCCCCCCACGCATGTGGGGGGAGAAGCTAAGCCCAACGCCTCGGCATACGTGGGGCGATCATATAATCGACTCCGCCGCTACTGCATAAGTCGCCTCGACCTTTGGGATGCATTACGAAGTCGAAGGCACCTCGATCACACCGGAGGACCTCCAGGAGGGAGTCTGGGAGTCTGTTTTTCGCCGACAAATGAACGCACACACCGCCTTTGTCTCGAAGAGACAGAAAGAGAAGGCCACACAGGAAGCAGCGCGTACGGCTCAGCAGACGGCCACGCCATTATCCACCACTCCACCCGGGAAGCGGGAAATGAATCCGGCAAAGCCTTTAAAAGGCTTCGCGCAAAAACGCCGTCCGACTTTATCAAGACTACCTATGGAAGACATTAAGGTGGTTTTCCGTCCACGTGGGTTCGATCCCATAACATACGGTGCTAGTACGCTTATGATGGCGATACTTCAGCTTCTTCCACCTCTTCAGTCACGCCCACAGGAGAAGATTAGGATTCACCCGTACAACCGCACCTTTACAGTCAGCACACCAGGTCAGGACAGGGCTCGCCGACTAGGCGGAGCCACATCGCTCACGCTGGGAGACCGGACTTTTCAAGTGTCTGCCTACGTGGCGATGCCCGAAAACTCCACCCGCATAGTTGTACCGGAGGCACTATGCATGGGGGAGACGATGGAGGAAGTCATACACTACGCCACCCTTGACAACCCCGAACTGAACGTCCTTCATGCGAGGAGGATGGGTACAACTCGGACCATGTTAATGACTATTGAGGGAACCAAGCTACCCAGACAAGTCACCTTTCGTCACGCAGTGCTGCTCTGCTACCCATACAGAGAGAAAATCGAGACCTGCTTCAACTGCCGCCAAACCGGACACAGGGCCGACGTGTGCAGGCAAGCCACCAGCAACAAGTGCCGCAGCTGTGGCACCGAACACTCCAACACCAACCCAGACGGCTCGACTTACACCTGTAAACCGGTCTGCATCATCTGCAGAGGGGAACATGAAAGCGGCTCCAAAGTGTGCCCCCACCGCTTCGTGCAACGCAAGAAGACACCGGGACCGTCGACACCGTCAGACAGAAAATACCGACGCCGATCCAGATCGAGGCGGCGGGGAGCGGAATTCCTCAGGAGCCGGGACCGCTCCAGGTCCTCAACTTCGCACCCAGGGAGCAAGGGCAGGACGAATCAGCAACAGCAGCGGCAAGATGACCCCCGCAAGGTGAGCTGGGCTAGCAGGGTCGCACACAACACCAACACACTCCCCAACAACACAATACCCCCGGCAGTAGCTAGGGAGCTGGAAGCACTCAGGAACGAATGCGCAATCCTCAGGCGGAAAGTAACCGCAACCCCAACACCACCCCTCGTGAACATGGAAACCACAACCGCGAACCAGGCTTATACCACGCTTCTCAGTCAAGCGCACACACCAGCAGCTACGACTTTAACACCACCAACCCCTCCGAACACAGAAACCGAAACAGCGAGGCCAACTTTCACTGCGCCGCGAGGACAGACATCCACTCCCACTATGACACACCATCCGCAAAGCTCGAAGCGCAAGGCGACAGACGCCATATCGGGGAAGTCGGACTCTTCTCTCACGGAAATGTCGACCGTGGGATCGGTGACGAACTCCGTCAAAGAGAATCCTAAACGTAGACTCCGGCTCCGCGATCGCGTGGCTCGGCGGGAGGAGCGCATAAATAGACTAGAAGAGCGCATGGATAGTCTGGAACAGAAGGTCGTGGCAATACAACAGAGCCTCGACAGTATCTTACCCATCATCGCTCTAATAGCGGCCAAATTAGACATAAGCATTAACCATGGCCAACCTCAACAGACCAATAACTGTGTGGCAATGGAACTGCAGGGGACTTCGCCAAAAGCGGAGTAACCTGTCGCTCCACATCAGTCAACAACCGACACAGCCAGACATTCTAGCGTTACAAGAAGCGACGCCACCACTTAAAATGGCGGGCTACGCAGCGTTCGCATACACTTACCCCACGCAACCATCCACTTCCAAACGACAACACAAACAAACGTCGACGGTAGTCACATTCACACAACGCAATCTTGCAGTCACACAACACGAAATCGAGGACACGCTAATTCCACACGTGTTCCTCGAGATCCATCCGCACAAGAAGGGCAGGTCCAGTATATATGTGCTTAACGCTTACAGCTCGCCCAAAGATAGTTCCAAGCAGGCAGCTGCACTCATCCACAAAGCCGCGATCCTGGCCGGCGCAGCACCCTTATTAATTGCGGGGGACTTTAACGCGCGCCACCAGGCATGGGGATATCCGCGCTCACTACCCAAAGGCGTAGCCATATGGAACACGCTCCAGACGGACCATCTCACACTCATAACTGACCCGGATTATCCGACCCGCGAAGGGAACAGCGTGTCTCCGGATACGACCCCGGATCTTTCCATCACGCGCAACATTCCGCTAGCCACATGGTCGAACACTCGAAACACGCTCGGCAGCGATCACTTTATTCTGGAAATAACGATCCCCGACAACACACACAAAAGACGGGAGACAGCCGAAAAACGTTTAGTTAATTGGGACCATTTCCGGGCCCTTCGCGAAGAGGAGGGGGAGGCTGTCGACCTGGGCAGCTGGACGCGTGCCTTACAGGACAGTGTCAGGCAGGCCACGGACACGGTCCCCGCTGCCTCACCAGAAGGGAGGGCGGACGCCAAACTGCTACATATGTGGCAGGCTTTGGAGAGACTCCGCGCTCGCTGGTCCAAACAAAAACGCAACCGCTCGCTCCGCAGACGCATCTCGCGCCTAGAGAGGGACATCGAAACGTACGCGATTGAGCTAGACAGTCAACACTGGGGGCAGATATGTGACCAGATCAACGGCAAATTGGGGCTCCGGGACACGTGGGGCCTCCTTCGCCACCTGATGGACCCCCAGGGTTCAAAAACGGTACAGCGTAACACACTAACCAAGGTAGCCAGTACGTTCCCGGGAGATGCCAGGGCACTCATAGAGGCCCTGAAGGACAAGTACGTTAACCTAAAGAAGGACGACGCGGAATCTCAATCGTACTCGGGAATCGGGAACCCCGAACTAGATGCGGATATCCTCGAGGCCGAGGTCCGTCACGCCACCACTCAACTCAATCCCAATTCGGCACCGGGCCCCGATGGGGTCACCAACAAGACCCTACGCAACCTAGACGCTAAATCTATAACGGATCTCACGCGTTTCATTAACGAGATATGGCACAGCGGCACAATCCCACCAGAGTGGAAACGGGCTAAAATGCTTTTTATACCCAAAACTGGTAAACCTCTCAACGTCGATAATTTGAGACCCATTTCGCTGACGTCCTGCGTCGGCAAGGTGATGGAGCACGTAGTGCTCAATCGTCTTCGCGACTACATGGAGGATCAGGGCTTGTTCCCTGACTCCATGTTTGGCTTCCGCCAACACCTCTCGACGCAAGACATCCTTCTCCAACTCCAGTCGGAGGTAATCGAGCCGCGCCGAAACAAAAGGGTTGTGGTGGGGCTTGACTTGCACAGAGCCTTTGACAACATACGGCACACAGCAGTCCTATCCAACATAAATAATTTGGGGCTGGGCGAACGCTTTTTCGCGTATGTGCAGTCGTTCCTCGAAAACCGTACGATAGAAATTTCAGTCGCGGGATACACGTCAGACCCCATACTCACAGGGGACAGAGGCACTCCGCAAGGAGCGGTCCTGTCGCCTATGCTATTCAACATAGCCATGCTGTACCTCCCGAGTAAGCTGGCCACTATACCCAGACTTGGTCACTCTATTTACGCAGACGACATCACGCTGTGGACCAACAAGGGCAGTGACGCGGACATGGAGGAGACGCTTCAGACAGCCATAGACGTCACATATGAATATGTCGCGAATTTAGGGCTCGACATCTCTCCGCTTAAATCAGAACAGCTAATCAAGGACGAGAGCGCACGTCTCACTGACACAGAAGGCTCAGTCCAGCGACTGGACCTGAGGGTAGGCGACCAACCCATACCGGGGGTCAGAACCATCAGAATACTGGGCTTAATCTTTCATTGCTTCAAACCAAACACGGACGTAATGCTAAAATTACACTCGATCACCCACCAGACTGTTAGACTCATCAGACGCATATCCAACAGACGCGGAGGAGTAAAGGAAGCAGACATTGTGAGACTCATCAAGGCTTTCGTGGAGTCCCGCTTCCTATACTCCTTACCGTATCTACTATTAAGAAAGACCGACAGGAACAAATGCGATCTGCTTCTCCGGTCGGCGTACAAATCAGCACTGGGCCTGTCCCCCCAAACACCAACTGTCCGCCTCATGGCTCTAGGACTACACAACACAGTAGACGAGCTGCTTGAGGCGCACCGCTCTGCTCAGATGCTACGTCTGGCGGGCACCAAAACCGGACGAGCGGTTCTCGAAAGGCTCGGCATACCCCCACCTCTAAATACCGCGTCTCTAATCGTGCCGATACCAACCGAAATTAGGTCTCGGCTCAGGATCCCACCCTTACCCAGGAACATGAACCCGACTTTCCATATTCAACGCCGCAAAGCCCGAGCGGAGGCCCTTCACAAGCTGTACGCGGGGCGTCCCGACGTATACTTCGTAGACGCGGCTAACTACAGCGAACACCGGGACCGCTATGCCCTGGCCGTGGTGGATGGGACGGGGCGCATTGTAGTGATGGCCTCAGTCAAGGAGGATTCCCCCACCACAGCGGAGGAAGCTGCAATCGGCCTGGCCCTCAACCACGCGTCCGAGTCGTTACGCACCATAATCTGTGACTCCAAGACGGCCATTCTCGGCTTCAGCTCAGGTCGCGTCTCTCGATCAGCAACAAAGCTCCTAACATTGAAATCATCCATCATCCCTCCAGTCACACACCCAATCACATTAATCTGGTCTCCGGCTCATCAGGGGGTCGGTGGTAACGAGGCGGCCCACGCCGCGGCCCGAGATGCGACTCGCCGGGCCGGGACATGCGGGGCGGTCGGCGTGGCCATTCCGATTGCTAACGAGCCGAGAGATATCCCATGGCATAAGGAACCGCTTCGTGGTTTTCATGACATTACACAACACTACAGATTACAGCGCCAGATATACCCACCACCACATAAGTCACTCAACAGACGCCAACAAGTATTATGGCGACAACTTCAGACGAATACTCTTCCTAACCCCGCGACACTCAGACACTACCTCCCGGATCTATACAAGGCCCGATGCACCAAGTGCTATGATCCAACAAAGGACGCCGACGAATACAACAAGGCCACGATCGAACATTTATTCTGGTCCTGCCCGGCCGATCCCCCACCGTCTTCCCTCACACGACATTTGACACAACCAGACACTCAGTGGACGACCCTGCTGCTCAGCTCCGACTGCGTTATTCAACTCGCTGCGGTCACAAGAGCCGAGCAAGTCGCCGCCCGGCCCAGTCCGTCCGGCCACTCTGCAGGGGAAGCACCACGCCGGCCGTAGGAGAAGGAACCCACGTTCTGGATCTTATGAAGCTTTTATAAAGTTTATTCTCTCTCTCTCTCTTCTATAGAACCTTAACTACATCCTCAAAATAAAATAAAACTAAAATTAAAAAAGGAACAATTTACGAAGACTTTCTCTATAGACAGACTTCGTAAAAAAAATACTCTTACAGCAAATAATAATAAACTACGAATGCTACTTCAAGTCGCATATACGTACCCGCAATCTGTGTTCGGATTTGAGTCTTGCGCACGCGAAAGCCCAGCAACTTTGAACATGCAGCGCAACGTCGCCTTGGCCGGCGCGCGCCCGTGCGCCGTGTCTCTCTAGGTATTTGTATATGCCCTGCGCGATATTTTCTTTCGCCTTTCCTTCCGATGAAAGGCCCCGAAATGAGGAGAGATTTGATGACAGCAAACATGGAGGAGCGCCTGAATGCCCGTCGTCTCGCCGCACAAGAAGCAACATCTGCCGAGTTGATTGGAAAACAGCGCATGCAGGAGCGCATGCGCAGAATGTGCGTGGAGAAAGTCATAATAATAAGCTAAACGGGAACGATTTACGTGGCGCCAACGAATGAAATAGTAAAGAAACTGGGGATTTGTTTTTATTATTATGGGCTGTTCAATGTTTGTATTCGAGGACGTCGCCAGACTAGACCGACAAAACACGGATTCTGCCTCCTCGAGGCGCTGGTGACTTGCACGTTTGATGCGTTCTTGCGTACTATCGCTTTAAAGACTATACCGTACTTCTAGGCTTAAAATAAATCACGATTTTTCAGAAATAAAACCAAGTTGGCATAGTATAGTAAGCCACAACTTCGCATAGGCTGCACCTATACATAAGGGGGGTCGTAAGGACCAACACAGTCGGCACGTCTTAAAGAATTTCGAATTACAAACGTACATACCGAAAATTGGGCAACGCGACCGTAGTTTTGCCAGAAGTTTGATGTGTTTTTTTTTTTTTTTTTTTTTTAAGTCTCGAAAGAAAGATGCTAAAATAATAGTTAGAAAATAAAACAAAAACGGTGGCTGTACACTTCCTGTGCCCGAACGTTCGTCCTCTGTCTACTGGTTTGTGAAATATGTATGAACATTTTTCATGTATTTATGACAAGGTATTGATTATTGCGATTATCTTGCTAATCGCAAGCCTCTGCTCTTGGTTTGTAGCGATTATGCGTTCTGCAAGCCACCTGGAAGCGAGTTCATAAAAAAGTATGCAGACGACAAACAGGCTGGTATAGAATACAGGGAATTCACGGTCTCCGAGTTTGCTTCATTATTGTTTTTTTAAAAATATTTTACTATCTCTGATCTGAGCTTTAAAAAGTAGACATAAAACTTCTGGCAGAGCCACGTTCGCGTGCCAAATCTCACTTATGTATGTTTGGGATTCCAGTTTTGCAAGGCGTGCCAAATGCGTTAATTTTTACAGCCGCAGCCCGTATATATTTTTTCGCTTAGCGCGGCGAAACTGCGTTTAAAATTCCGCGTATGTGCATTAATGATCATAATGTGCGTATGCGCAAGCGAGAGCAAGTTTTAATATTGTTGTCAATTGAATCGAACGAGAAATATAACCCCCGTGGCAAATTTCCGCAGTTAAGGTCCAATTGTTCTGTAACGCATATAAATCGCGTAAACAAAAATTTCGAAAAACGAAAAAAAAAAAAAAGAAACCCGTTCTACTTGTACGATTCAAAATACTATAATTCGGACATCGTAAGTTGTGAACATTATTTTTTCTTCAGATCAATATTCAATTATAATTTAAAAGAAAAACAATTTCATATTTCGTTAAAGACAATAAATAAATAAATAAATAAAACCGCGCGAGTTGTACAATGAAAAGTATAGGGTAATTTGTAATCCGTGTGTCGTAAACGTTCATTTCTCATACGAGCAATATTCAGTGACAATTAGATAACCATTTCATGTCCTCTCTAAGACAGAGGGAGAAAAACAAAAAAAAACACTACCTAGGTGGCGCAAGCAACCGTCCGATTTAGAGGGCTCAATCGTATTCGTCCGTCATCCATTCATTATCAGTTGCTATTTGTTCTGCGCGTGTTACTGTTTACCTACAACTATCTTTCGGTTAACGATGAAACAACGGTGTCCATATCGCTTACGCGTTTCTTCAAGCTAATAACGTTTTAGCAGCTCTTTTTTTGTTTTCATTCCTCTATTGGACGAATTAAACGTTGGCATGGTCCCGGCTTCCGCCCCGACTGCGGAATTAATTAACGTTCACGAGTGTCGAAAATTTAAATCGAGGGAGGACCGAGGAAATGTACGAGGAGGGGGCAAACTGTATTTACCTTTGCTGGGGGAAACTTGGAAATTGCGAGTGAGGAAGATACGCAACACGGACGAATCCCCGAGAGCTTCCAGTCGTAGGGACACTCTTCGCTATAAAAATAAAGTAAGGGCGGGTAATTTAGATGATCAAATACGCGTTTCCTTCCCTTGGGGCAATTCAAAACTAAAGCTCATTACCGAATGGAGCGGCAATGCGATCTTCTTGAGTTGTTGTTTTTTTTCCTTGGGCACTTTAAGCTTCTTTTTCTCAATGCGCATTTCTTCTTCTTCTTATTTCTTTAATTTCTGCCAAAGATAATAATATACGGAACGCCTTAAAACCAATCAGAAAGGTTTGCGATCCCCCTTTGCCGGGTATTATGGGATGGACTCGAATTGAAGGCAGTTATGAGCAGACCTATTCACGTAGCGCGTTTCAAGTGACGCGTTAAAGCTGGACTCCATAGAATGAAAAAAAAAAAAGACGACAAATTTCGCCCGGCGGCGTTTGATCAGCATATGGCATCGGAAGGGTGGAAGTTGCCCCGCTCACAAAGTGAACGTTCCGCCGGACGAGGTTTGTTGCTTCTTCGTTCCATGGCGTTCCGTATTCGTTCCACGGAATTCAGCCTTTACTCGTACCTACTTACTTTTTCTCGGTAACGAAAGTCATAAAATACCAGAGGCTGGAATTTCCGCGAGGCGGGACTGGACAAAGGATGCGGTTCTCTGGACTGCACTCCGCAAATTTCACGTGAAGGGCACGTGAAGTGTGTGAAAAACGCGGCGTAATACGCTACTTACTCTCGCGCTTTTAACTGTCACTAAGCCAACGACAGTTGACTCAATGGCGATCGGCCGGAGTTACACGGCGGCGCCAACAATCATTGAGTTCAACTGGGCTGGCCTACTTCGGTTCTTCTCTATTTCACCTTATGATGTACCGCAGGAAAGGCTACATGCGCCAGCTCCTTGCTTTAGGGCAGATCTCGGCGACACAAGCTCTCGTGCATTAAGGGCAGCTGCCAACGCTATGAGTTCGCGCTTCAAGCCTTTGCTGCAATACAGCATCAGGTAAAACGGAGTATGAATGATGGGGTTCCATGGCCAGCTCCAGGGAAGTAGTTACTGTTCCAGAAGATCGGGGGAGGTATCTAGAAGGTATCGTAGCAGCAAATATTGTCCGAAGAGGCGATTCGGGGCAAGAGCTGCTGCTGCACGATCGCGCCACGTCGCGGAAGCTAAAGCTCGTCGATTGCGGCCATTGTGATGTCGGTGCCGATGAAACTTTCCTGGTGTCTCCCTTGCTTGAATTCGTGTGATACGTTCTGAGTATCGTTTCTTCACTGTAAAAACACCTCAAAAAACTTCATTTTTTTAAAAGCGTTCTTAATGAATGAAAATTGTGCATACAACTTATTTCCATCACTTAAAAAATAATGTGATATCAGTTTTTGTTTCGTTTCTGTTTAAACTGGGTTCCTTGACGCGCATCTCAACTGGGGTTGTTAGGCCTATGTACCGTGTAATACCGAACAATTTAGTTGCGCTCAATGACAGTTGAGAAATTTACTTACGCGAGCAAATTCAACTTTAACTGCACAGCCAAAATGGTGGCTCAGTGTATACTTACCCGAATTGAATTAGCGTTCATGAATTAGCGGGCACGCACAATTAATGCCAACGTCACCTTCACTTCTTACAAAAAAAGAAAAGAGAAGGGTTCGGTCAGCTAGTGAAAAAAACAAGACACAAAAAGCGGGCGTTTATTTATAGGGCGTGCCCCTGACACGCCTTTAACATTCGCAAGTATCGTCCCACGTATCAACAACACGAAGAGGAGCGCCCCTTGTAAAGATAAACGGTACTTTGGCCTCTCGTCGTACTCCACGCAACAAGCACTGTCCCTATCTCCAACTCGGTCCTCGTACGGGTTGCCGTCAACGGACCCTGAAGAAAGCGGTCCAAAAAACGCGCGGCGGTTTCCGCAACGGTGACGTCGACGGTCAGCAGAGTTACCTCCGAGGCTGTTTATATATATTCATTTATTTTTTTTAACAGAATGCGATGTTTCGCAGACAACGATGATGGAGCGGCAACAAAGATCTCTTCCCCCACCCTCGACATTTTCTCCAGCTCGGCCCCAAATCTGAATTGCTAATCCTCGCCTAGCGCGACGTCTCGGCAGTTTCGTAGAATAAATTGCACCCCTCCCCTTTCTTTTTCAGTCCCTTTATTTTCGCTCATTTTGTTTTTTCCTTGGAAAAACAAACAAACAAACATAACGTAAAATTGTGTTGCCAGCAAACAACGGCTTGTAAACTAATCGAGATACGCGTTGTGTGTGTGTGTGTTTTATATTTGTTTTTGTGCGAGCGGTGTTTCGATCTCTCCGGGTGTGCACGCTTGAAAGTTGTGATGCCTAAAACTCCCATACCTTGTTTTTTTGTTGTTTTTTTTTACTTTTTTTATTGCCATCTTTATATAGACATACTGTACAGCGTGCGACCGTAAGGATAACAATGGCACGGCTCGCGAAATTCGAATTCATTACGTACGTACCTGGAACTGGGTCTGGGAGTGTAGTTTCGCAGAATGATGTATGTCTTTTTTTTTTCGGAGCGCAAGTCAGAGGTGGTAAAGTCTTATAAATAGAGCAAAAACTGCGGCTGTGCGTTTGCCGTGCCCTATAACCGGTGTTTGTCGTCTGCAGACTGCTTTGTGAGCTTGCTTACGGGTGGTCATTGTTCATATATTTCGTTATAAAAATAATAATTATCGCGATTATCTCGCACATCGCCAGCCTCTACTATAGATTCTAAGCGTTTTTTTTTTTGTTTGTTTTTTTGTAGCTTTTAGTGAGTCATCCGGGAGCGAGCTCACAAGCCAGTGTGCAGATGACAAACGGACTGATATGGGAAATATGAAACACAGGGCCTCCGATTTTGCTTGAGTTTTAATATTTCACTATTTCCGAGTCGAGCTCTAAAAAAAAAAGATAGGAATAAAACCTTTCGCGAAATTACGTTCGCGTATTTAATTTGAGGTATGTACGTTTGGAATTCGAATTTCGCAAGGCGCGCCAAATGTGTTGGTCCTTGCGGCCACACCCTGTATACATGCGCATGTGGCAACTGAAGATGTGACAGCGAGTTATTTTCCTTTCGTTGTTGATGTTTCGTTGCCGATATGCGGTACATCGGGACGATCATAAACGGTTTTCGGAAACTTCGTTGCATAAATTTAGCGCAAAAGATTGAGAGGGAGACACAATAGGACAGGACAGAGTGCTACTCATCACTGAGTATTTACTGCATGTATCATGAAAAAGGGGAACGATGTAAATAGTTGTGATGCACCACTAAAAAAAGGGAAAAAAAAGAAAAGAAGAAACTGCATTATCCGCTAAACGGACATTAGGGAGTTTTCGTAGATCGTTTTCGCCGTCTTGCAAGGCCCTCCGCAACCCGCTAGGATAGCGGGAACTGCACAGTCAAGGCTATCGGCGCGCAGGCGCAGTAGCAACTTCTTCGTTGCGGAACGCTTAGCGGAGGGGGCAGCGCGGTGTACGAAAACTCCCTATTAATGAACGACCCGTAAAATACACCACCGATGTAGGTGCTACACCAAAATACAGCGCTACAGAGGATGCGATCAAACTCACGTTCTGTAACACTGTCTCATAAAAATCAGTCGTATCTGTAATTTCTCTTAAATTATGACGGGTCACTGCGATATTTTAAATTTTATTATATCTTCCTCCCTTTTTCTCTTTTCTGTTTCTTTCTTAGGTTTACTTTGACTTCGTTTCTAGCCTATTTTGAGCCGTTCATTAATGCAGTTTTATTGCAAGAAGCATATTCTTCTTTTTTCGTTTTTCAGTGATACATCGCATCTACAATCGCATCTATTAGCGGCGAGATGTTTTAGTGGCGCCCTCCTACGGTTCCGCCTTGTGACGTCATTACCTTGCAAACAAGAAGTTCGATGGTGTTTGTAAATAGCATGGTGGAAGCTTGAAATCATTGCGCTCTCAAAAGAACACTGCCAACACCGTCAATATTAAAGTTTTTTTTCATTCCTCTTATTTCCGTCGATGATAAATCCTTTTCTGACGTCATAGTCAGCGTTCGGCCAATCGTGAAAGGCCGACCACAGCGACGCTTTCGGTCGCGCACGTCGCCAATAGGAGTATTCACTGGATGCGATATTTGAGGGCGATGTTTACCGCGCATGCTCAGAACGAGCTCACATTAAAGGGATACTGAACCAAGGATTTAGGTGTCCATAATAAGTGGCGTACGTTCTTTCCACGAGCCAGCAGCCGCCGGTGTGCGCGAGCACACGCAACAAAAATGACGTCACAGACCTCCAGTCCTTTGGGCCAAAGGAGAATAAACAGAAGTTTTTCATCTACACAGTGGTGTCTGGTGTCAAAGGTAAGCGATGAATTGGTCTAAGAGGCAAGTAGCTTTCACTTGTACAGGTGAGGAGCCTATCTTTATTCTCCTTTAGTCCGAGGCTTTTCTGGCTCGTTTTGAGGATACTTTCTATTGATAAAAAAAAAGGAAACTGCAATATTTCCCAGGCTCATTGCCTTAACTAGACATCATTATCATCATCATCGTCGCCATCATCATTAGGGCCCCTGAAGTGTCCTTAGCCCAGGGCCCCGAGATGCCTTAATCCGGCTCTGCCTCAACGCCTGCAAACGAAGCAGACGAACGCGCGCTCCGCATAAGGAACGACGGCTTCCGGCGTTTTTCCTTTCGCATTCGAAAGCAAAAAGCACTCGTGCTTCGAATGCTTTGGCATTCGAAGCGCGAGTGCAGTGGAGACTAAGACTGCTATAGCTTTACGCCTACCCACTAATCGTTGCAACCAGATCTCGGCGACCTGACGTCATCGAAGGTGAGAAGCTCGCGCTGGAGGCAGGACCACCAAATCTCCCTACCTGTCTTTCTCATTCTGTCGAGGAAGGGTTTAACCCTCTCCTTCCGAAGCCCGATTCGTGCCGCAGCTTCGAAATCCTGCGTCTTTCTAATTCGGTTTTGTCCTCGCCGAAATCCGTCATTTTCCCCCCGGGGATTCCGCCGTGATCGATACCCTTGCTCACGCGAGACGTGTTATTCCGAATCCGCCGACCCATTGCGGCGCAAACCCAGCGCTTTTTGCGCGGGCTCAAGGGCGGAAGCGAATCCCGTGCCGGTTGTGTGCGTTCGATTCGGGCACGTTTAAATTGCACGCTTCTCTTCTCGATCGTATACCACCCGCGCACTCACGCACGGACACATTGCTTCTTCCCCTCTCTCTCTTTCACGCACACGCTGACACGCACAAACACGCAACACTCGCCCCCTCCCACACGCACACTGAAACAAACGCACGCACACACACATAAACACACAATATACACGTTCTCTTTCATCTTCTCTTTTTCGTTCGCTCCCTCGCTCTTCTCCGCACCTTCCTGCCAGACCGTAATGAGCCGTGCCCGAGGGAAGATAGATAATTCATTCCCGGCTTATTCCCGTCGCTTTCCTCTTTTACAACGCTCTTCCCCTTTCTCCTCATCCCCATCCTCCTCGCATGGTGTATTTTTCTTGTCACCGTTCGCGTAGCTCGAGGGTGTCTGATGAGTTTGGCGGCCTTCCAAGAACATCCCACCGTGGGCGCTGCCAACAGTTGATTCGCTAGGGAAAAGGGAAGGACGTGAGGGAAGGGGGTTGTCATGATCAGTTTTGGGGACATCCACAACTTACCCGCACTCGTCGTGTTACGAGGACAGTGGCGCCGACCTGGTGGCGAGCCGTTTCTACGGGGCGCTGACGTCTACAGTCTTGACTGACTTGTGGCTTGGATCGCGGTGCATGGAAGGCGACTTTAACCGCTCATTCACACCGCAAGCGGATCCAGTAGAATTGCACGCGCACTTGCTATCATTGAGTGCGCGTGCAATTGTACTGGATCTTTATACAACCGCGTTCGCAACCGCTTTGCGAGCGCGGGTCCGCTTCCAGCGTGAATGAGCGGTAAAGGCTCTGTTATACTCTGTTTTACTCTCACGCTCTTGGCGTCTTAGCTTTGAGCTGTGCTTCGACGGCGTTCCAAATATTGTTGTTCCTTCGTGTTTTCCTCGTGCTCGGAGACCTCAAATTCCGCCAGAAGGTAGCCCCAGCCGTTCGAGCAAGAGGCCAAAGTTTCAGCGCCAACCGGTGTCTCATCCAAAAGTTAAAAGCGATCTTTTTTTTTAATTTTCAATGAAAAATTGGCGGCCAACTTAGCTCTCGAATTCATGGAGCTCTAGGCGCTAGAAACCGGAAACGGGCGAAAATGGGAACCAGTTTCCCATTTAAAGTTTTACAAAATCACTGATAACTTTTGAATAAGACAACGGTTGGTGTTGAAACTTTGGCATCTCGCTCGAACGGCGAGGGGCTACGTCCTGAAAGAGTTCGAGCACTCCGCGACGTCTAGTTTATATTTGCGGTGCGAAAAACAGAATTCGGTTTTCTCGCGGACACTTGATACTCTTGGTTTCTAGTCTAGGTGGCGCAATCTACCGCCCGTTATAAAGAGTACAGCCATTAGCATTGATCCATCCATTCGTGGCGAGTCCTAAACATCTCAATATCGCGTCCAATCCACTGATATCGCGGCATGAATAGGCCAAAAAGCCGAAAACAAAATTACGGAGCATGAATTGATACTAACACGCCAAACACCGCGTCTCTAAAATTAATGTTTTTTTTTTTATATATATAGCTTCTATGGACCGACTTCACTCTCTGACGTCACGCCACAACGACGGCGCTGCTGTCGTCACTACGCATGCGCAGAACCTTCGCCTCGCGTGAACCTGGTCTCTGCGCTCGCGCAATGCCCATACCTGGTGCGGGGAAACGCGGGGTTGTTTGTAAGCACTGTGTTGGTGTATTTTTTGCCCAACAGAAACGTTATCGCTTACCTAAGTAATTGGTATAGTATGTCTCCCAGATGATGAATGGTAATAATAATAAAAAAAGAATTGGTGTGTCCTGGCAGCTAATGCAATGGGGGTAATCCGTCGCACAATTGAGCGCTTCGGTTCGACGCCGTGAGTTATCTCGCTCATTTCTCCCTGGCTGAGGCGTTGCCGATTTGCCGGGTCTCGTTGAAACGCAATAATCGCTCTACTTACCGCCATTCTGCTACGGCCGGTTCGAATGAAAGTGCCCAAGTTTTATTCGTTCGACTTCGAATGAATATGTGAAACGTCGACGCATGTATCGACCAAAAGCGTACGCTTTTCTGCGGCCCAAACTGTAGAAACAGTAAAAACAAACAAAAAAAAAACAAACAGAAACGTATGACGAAGCATTGCAATGGAAAGATACATAAAAAAGGATAAAAGCGAACTAAAAAAAAAAACGCTTGATGATAAAATACTCGCGACAATAAATGTCACGCTATGAAAATAGGAACGATGACCAATCTTTCTTTTTCCCGCCGAATATCGTATTTCCAGCCCGTTTTGGGATCGGTGCTTCTATACCGTTTCAAGCGCATTTATATAGAGCTGTCGCTCTTATACATACGTCACACTTTCGAAGTCTCAGAACCTTCCCAGAAAGTAATAAAACCCGAGAAGCCGAGTATTCTCTAAGAAACGTCCATTCAATCCGTTCAACTCGAGGCGCTGAATGCAATTTATTTTGCTCGATGCTGGCGACTGTCCGGAAGAAGGAAAATAAACGCGCCAACTTCATTTTTAATGTTTTTGTTAAATTTTCTAGTTTGTTTGTCTTCCGTCTGCCCGTTTTCGGCCGTTCGTATAGTTCACACTTTAATGCGGCGTCAACGCTTCGCGTCGTTCTGATTAATTTCTTTTCGACGACTTTAGCCAGCGCCCAATCTAGCTAATGCGTCCGGGTCCCGTTCGCGTCTGTCCGTGTGTATGTGACTCAGTGTGTGCATGCTCGTGTGTATGTGTGTGTGCGTGTTTGTGGATGTGTTTGTTTGTTCGTGTCTGGATGTGCGTCCGTGGATGTGCTTTTTTTGTTCCTGAATGTGTGTCCGTGTATGTGCGTGTCTGTGAATGTGTGTGTGTGTCTGTGGTATCTGGCTGTGCATGTGACATTCGATGTTTGTGCGTGCGCGCACGTATGTCTGTGGATCCGCGTGCGTGTGTGTGTGAACGAGTGCGTGCGTGGGCGTTTGCGTGTGGGTCTGTAAATGTGTGTGCGTGCGAGAATGAACGTGTGTATGTCTGCGGATGCGCGTAGTTGGGTCTCAATGCGTGTGTGTGCGTGCGTGCGCCTCTGGGTTGTGTATGTTCGTCTGTGTGTGCGTGGACGTGAGTGTCTGCGCGTGTGTACGCGTAGGCGACAAAAGGGTCGAAGTTCGCTTGTCACGAATCACCGGAAAAACAGACGCAAGAGGAGGAGGGGCGGTGTGAGCGCGTATTTCGCGTGACGTCTATGTCCAAGCGTTCCATCCAGATGATCTACTCTGTCATCGCAACGTCAAAATGCCGTTCCCTCGCAACTCCTACTTTATTTCTACCCCTCTCTGCTCGAAACACGCCATTTATATCACGTTTTGTTTATCATTATTATAATATATTTTATTGTTTCGGTTTTCCTACTGGCAGCCGGACTCCGTGCAGCATCGAAACGGCGTCGATTAGAGAGATCCGTCTTCCGTTCTTCTCGTTTTATCGCGCTTTCGTGTTTTCGAAACGCTTCCCGCCCGACAGGACCGTGCATCGTAACGATCGATTTAATTTTCATTTTAGCCCGCCTCTGATTTATCGCGCGGAGAAGTGTCTTCGCTTGTTTCCTTCGAACCATTTGTTGTAGCAATGCGGTCACTGTGTTTCGCACGTTTTGAGAGCGGCACTTTTATTACTGGGCTCCTGTTAGCGGCAAATAACTGTTCACGTGTGCCATTCTTAAGTGTGGGGTTTTCCTGCAGATACGATGATGTTATCTGCAAAGACGATGATGATGATGATGACAAAAGTGTCGGTTCGAAATCACGTGTGCTTCCTTCTTACGCGTGCTTCGAAAGTGCGGCACTTTTTTTGTGTACATCCCCAGCTTTTTTGGACACGATCGCCTCAAGGCATGCACTCAAAATGTGAAGTTGGACTGAACGACAACGAACATCGCAATGTTCTCCGGGAAATATTTTAGATGACAGTCATAAGATGTCGACTGTAGCTGCGATTGTAGTCGACGTCAACTAGGGGGGGGGGGGGGGGGGAGTTTCTCAAAAATCTGAATTATTAGCTCCGCTGTACATTTGATAGCCGCCTCACTCAAAACAAACGCTGAAAAAAAAAAAGAGAGAATTGTGTGTAATATAAGTGTGAACGCATAAGTGTGAACATGCATACGTGCGAATGCACATACGTGTGAATGTATTGAGCAACGTCACGCCTTTCTAAAGCTGCTGTCAGACGGCTAATACGTCGACAAAAGACGCTATGCACTTGCGTTCGAAGCCACCATTCCCTCCAGTGTCCTGAATTGGACGAAATGCCTTGTAGAGAATCAGCGAGACGATTTGCGGGTCACGTGGCCTATATTTTCCCGCTCAATTTAGCGGGGAAACGAAATGGTTGTAGAGGTCACCTGACGAGGATTTTCTCCGCTCAATTTAGCGGGGAACCTGGATTGGTTTTCATGTCCCATAACGTGATGTCACGTACCATCAATTTTCCCGCTAGATTTAGCTGAGAAACTGAATTCCCTTGTACGTCGGATCATATCCATTTCCCCGCTAAATTTAGCGGGAAACGCACGAAGAAACGGACGGACAGGCAAAATTTCGAAATTGCGGGAGGGGGGAGGGGAAGCATTAGACACATCGCTTGGGGAGACGTGTACCTGGAAAGGGGGGGGGGGGGGGGGGGCGACGTCCGGCCGAAACGCAAGCAGAGCTCGCGGTTCACGCATGCGTAGAACGAAGCCCGCGGGGACCCTCTTTGCGCTGCGCACCTCGAGAGCATCGCAAATAGGAGAAGCTCCGGACCGCCAAATGTAGGCGCCTAGAGCGAACTCTGGAAGGTGCACCGCGTGCTCGGACTGTTTCGCGCTGTTTATAGATCTTTTGGGTCATTCGGATTTTCATTGGATCGCGATGGGCGACTACGCGACTTGTAGAATTAAATGAATTGAAAGGTTATATCTCAAAAGTTTGAGGCCACGGACACACTGCTAAGAATACATATTATGTACATTCTTCGATGATGCTTGAGGCACCGTCCGCACATAATTTATGTCACCGTATCTGCAGGGCACTTTGTCTTTTGTATTTTGTAGGAGCAGTGTGAACCTGCGACTTTAAGAGATGAGTGAAATATCATCACGTAATGGAGTGTCGAGCACTACCGTGGGGATAACGCTGAAAGGTCAGGGTTACCTAGGACCGAAGGTCGCTTGCAGCAGTGAGCGTACTTTGTACTCTCTCTTTCTCTCGACACACTCTCGACGTATAAGGTGGGGGGGGGGGGGAGGGGGGGAGAGAGCCAAAGAGAGTAATCTAAGCCAACAAAATGTGGGGTTGAGAGAGAGAGAGAGAACAGCGCTGCATTGTTCTCCGTCAAAACACAAACAGACCGCTGTTCTCTCAGCCACACGATGGCCGAGAGAGATGAAAAAATAGCGCGACAAGGCGCGCCGACGATGTCGCCGCGGTGCTGCCGCCGCCGTGTGCGGCAAAGGCGTAGTGGTCTCACCGCGTAGCCACCGTGTGCAGGAAGGGAGGGAGAGGGGGTGTCTCTCTTTTAAAGGGCAATCACCAGCTGGGCGTTAATTGCCACGGGTTGGTGATGGACGTCGCTGGCGCCGCGCCCGCTCCTATCAGACCGGGCTCTCTCGAACCGCGGTTCTGGGCGCGGCTGCGGCGCGCTCCAGAACGCGGACATGTCGGGCCGCTTTTAGCTTTCCCCTTCGCGCACGGCGCTTGTCCGATAGCTTCGCTTCAACGGGCCTCCCCTCTCCCCACCCACTAACATTTCCTTTTTTGGTTTTGTGTCCTCCCGTCCTCGGCTCGAAAAATGGTGTCTCACATACGCGTGGTCATAAAGGGGCACCTCTACATTGTTGGCGATGATAGCGGCGTCTCTGCCATTGACGCCGGTGAGTCGGGGGCGTCGAGTGTGTGTGTTGGCGGCCAAAGTACACGGAACGGTTCGCTCGAACGCGACGTCGCTCGGCTTGCTTCAGCCTGAACTTAAAGGGACACTCGAGAGCTTTTTTCTAGAAGCTTATATTTGATGGCTTGTTGTTTGTCGGGCTTTAAGTCGGCAAAAATGACCGGTTTTAGAGGGCCAACATGCCCTCGCAGCAGTAGAATTACACGAGTACTGTTTTCTCTCGAAAGGATTCTTGGGTTGCCATCACCTCTATAAAATGTTAATTGCTCTTTTTGAGCGCTATGTGCATTATTTTTTGATAGAAATATCCAACTTTAGGGGGTTTGAGGATACATAATATGGCGATGATTGTCTGAAAACGCCGTGCAACGGCGCCCCCCACGTGCCTGTTCTGCTGCAAGGAGCAGAAAGAGGGGATTGTTACCATCTTTGATTATATTTTAGTAGGGAAAGCGACAGTTGGGGGTGTAATTAGGTTTGTTTTTTTTGGATGCTAAAGTCTTGTAGGTTCTATTAGGACCATACATACCCTTCCTCAAAATCCACTTCAGTGCAACTTTAAGCGCTCATTCACACTGGAAGCGGATCCGCGTTCGCAAAGCGGTTGCGAACGCGGTTGTACAAGGATTCAGTACAATTGCACGCGCACACGATGACATCGAATGCGCGTGCAATTGCACTGGATCTTTATACAACCGCTTTCGCAACCGCTTCGCGAACGCGGATCCGCTTCCAGTGTGAATGGGGGGTAAAGCCGCTGCTACACACTTAAAGCATCATGCAAAAAAAAAAAAAAAAAAAAACAATCCGGAGGCGCCGTCCATGGCGTGTCTCCGTGTACGACAACAGCAGTCACGTCGGTACTGCAAACATGCAGAACAGAACAGGCCTGCAAACACGCTCGAAGTGTACATGCATGTAAAACTAAACATGATTCGGAGACTCTTGAGGCTTGTCCACACATGGCTTTGTCATTACTGTCCGCAGCCAACAGTGAGTATCTTGCACTTTATGCGAACGTTGTGTCTGCGGCTTAAAAATATCTTGAGTTGAACAGCGAACTCTGCCGTCTCTAACTTGTTGGTCCTCGCGCACGGGAACGTCACCTTCGCCACGCGGAGAGTGTTCGAAATGCATAGCATGCATAGACCGTTGCAATAGAGAGCGCATGGCAGATGTCATCTTCGCAGCCCGTATATGGCGGGTGCTTTGCTCGACGTATGAAGCCACGTTGCAGTCTTGCCCGTTGCAGTCTTGAGATTGCAGGCTGCGTAACGCTAAGCTGTGGGTTTGTAAACATTGAAAGATAAAAAAAGAAAAAAAAAAAAACAACTTTCAGCCTTTTCACTCTGGTGAGGAAGGAAAACCAGCGGAGCTGTACAATGGAAAGTAATGGCCTGCCGCAAGTCGGCAAGCCAGAGTGAAAAGACTGCCGCCATCTATGAGCCACGGCGGCAACCAGATGCGTGGCTTGCCGCCGTCGCTCATAGATGGCGGTAGGTGTCCAGAGTTTTGTGTCTTCGTTTCTTTGCGGGGGATACGGTCCTCGGGAAACTAGACCTTAACAGCTCCGCTGTAAAAATATATGTAAAGGGCCAGTTCTCAGCTCTTTCGGGTCCTATACCTGATTTAGAATGTGGCTTCGATACAGCGTGCAGTCGACAATTGCAAGCTTTGACTGCACTTGGAGCAGGAACTTTCCTCGGTGCGCTCTCGGCTGCAGCTAAGCAGACTATACTCGCACACTAAGAGGGCTCTTGCTCGCGGGCTTTGCGTATCGCCAAAGGCGGCCCTGGAGCGACATCGGCGGGCACAGTAACGCCAAGAGGGCGGAGCAAGAGACGCGGCTGATAAACGAGTAGTGGTCCCAGGAGCTGTACACAAAGTCAGTTGGCATTAAACGGCGGAGGACCGGTAATTCAAGGGCCAGTTCACGGACAGTCCGTTCGGTGCGGTGTATAATGAGCACGAGATACAGTGGTTTCCGCCGGTTGTGAGCAAAGACATCGTGAATGCGTCTCCATTAGAATGCCTTTAAATACTTCCAAGAGACAACTGATGTTTTGTTTGCTGCGATCATATCACGATTGCTGTTAGTGGGACATTTTGTGGTTTCGCGCCCGATCGCGCTCCATATCGACGCGGTCCATTTTCGGCACTCCGCCAAAAGATTCCACGTGCCACTGATTACAAGATAACAGGTAAGCGAGACAACTTGCATGGCCATGCATGGTGGCGAGATGGCAGGCATGTTCAGTAATATAGACTCCCCGCCGGGTAGTCTGGCGACGCACTGGGAAAGGTGCCTGTGTCCACCCCAGAGATAGCTAAAACAAAAACAACTCTCGGAAGGCAGTACGCAGATAATACTCCCCCAGCATTTTACGACACATTCTTTATCAGAAAGCAAGGGGGAAGCAAGTGCGTCAGTGCCCCGTCAATGCACCTGAAAAGAACGAAATTGTATTTCCTAACCAAATAGCCAGAAAAATGGCATTAATTGTGCACGCTTCTATCAGTAAACCTTCAGTTTGAAAGTGCACTTCGTCTTGTTTATTTTCCTGTCGCTGTTTATTCGGCGCTTTCCGTTCGTAAAAAAGTACGTACCAAAGTGACGTATCAAAGTGTACCAAAGTGACGTACTAGAACACACACCCCTCTCACGCCGACAGCTGAAATGCTCCCTACTTAATACACCCCCATCGGTGCCAAAACACTATGCAATTTTCGTCCGGTGTGTTACACGGTTTAACACGAGACGGGCCTATGAGGACTCTATGGTGCGCGTTCGCACCTTTACCCTTCAGTCGGTTCATCTGCTTTGAACTGACACCTTAGCGCCTCCGACGTCACACCTCAGCTGTCACTGTGTCTCACCTTGCGGGATGCGTAAGAGTTTACAATGTTTACATCGAAATGGGAAGCACGTGTAAATGACTCGTGTTTGCGTACGAAATTCTTCGATAGTCCCCAGCAAGGCGAGAACGGCAGAGTGTGTCTTATGGATGCCGGGCCTTCAACACGCGCTCGTTGCCTTCGGTTGTGCTTCGCCGCCTTCTGATGTTCTTTGGTCGTTACCTTCCGTGGTGCTTTTTACCTTCATTCGTGCTCTGGTCGTTGCCTTCAGTCATGCTTTGGTTGTGTGCGCACGCTCGAAGCTCTTGAGACATCCCGAAGCATTATGGAAGGTCAAAAGCTCGCGCTGGAAGAGGGTTAACTGAAGCGCCTCTCTCTGCCGTTCTCATCCATACAACACTCGAATCGAGTCAGTTTTAAAGCTTGCTAATTTATCGTGGGCTTTTTACCGCCACGTTGCGATTGAACAGCTGCTTTGTTTGGATGACGCAAAGGCATCGAAGCTGTTTAGTTCCCAGTTATAAAAACAATGAGTTTCTTCTTTCACCCTGGTCTGTGGCGGACTTTGTTTGTTTGTTTTTAACGCTCGCGGCCACCTTGCTTTTCGTTCGCGTCGTTTCAGAGGCTGAGCTTTGTTATGTATGTGGCGGAAGCGAAGCGCAGGGTGGCGGCAAAAAAAAACCTGCCGAACGAAACGAGTTGATTGTATAGTCGCGAGGAATTCAGGAAATTGTGTCGGCCGCTGACAGACGCGAACAAACATAATAGAATATTTAGCGCGGCTGCGCGCGAGAGCGCGCACGATGCCACCAGGAAGCTGTGCGCGGCACGTTTGGGAATTTTTTGTTTTACGGAAACTAAGTTTTTTGGTGTGTGTGAGTGTGATTTCTTATTTTTGCGGGAAACTGGTTCGAAGGTTTCCGCACTGGAAGCCGGGTTTTTGAAAGCCGCTATTTGACGGTGCGCTCACGAGCTCCGAATTTGTTGTCAAACATCGACAACAATAGCGTTTCGGGAAGAATGAAAAAAAAAAGGAAGCACGCGAACGCGAACTAGTTTCGCGCAACAAACGGCTCCCTTACAAAAACGAAACAACGCACAACTCGCTAGCTAGCTAGTGATTCTTCCTGAATACCGTCGGCTTGGAATGTTCACGTGCAGCTATTGTTTTCTCACCAATCCTATAAACTCCGCAAAAAAAAAAAATGGTTATGTTCGACTTCGCGTACAAGGGGACGATGTCGGGTCGGCGTAGTTTCGTCCTCTTGTAGAGTGATGCTGTTTGCGACTGGGCTGCCTTGTTCTTCGCGCCAACGTTTGCGTACGGTAGCAGGTGTTTTCTTTGGTCTTATGGACGACGGGAAGCTGCCTGGGCCGGTGTTGACTGTATCTTGTGGATCGAACGAGCTGGCAGCCGGGCGAGTGCCGAGATTGAGGATCTTTGTCGCAAATGATGCGTGAACAATGGTGTTTCTCGAAACGAATGACAAAAGGACGGCACGCGCTGCAGTGAATTAGCGTCCTTTGCAAAAACGTGAACACTGAGAAATTGTCGAAGGAAAAGAAAAACACATGCACCCACAAGCCCACACATGCATGTACAGAGGTACGCACACACTACACACACGCACACTTACATGATCGCACATGAACACACACACGCGCGCGCGCACATACATTAAGGTTCGCACGCACGCACGTGCACGCACACAAACACACATATACACAACGAGCATGCAAAACACAGCCTTTGCACGTATTGTCCTGTTTTGTTTTCAAGAGGATCACGAAACAAGGTGTGCTACGAGCTGAAATCGATCAATGTACATGTGCTATCGTTCCGCTTGTCACCTTTGTCTCTTCTTGAATTTATTTTCATGATCATTTATTAAATACCGTCACCACCATCACCACGTTCAAAAGTTGTGATCACGACAGCTAAAAAACACGCGGTTCGCGGTCAATTTAGGTGAACAATGCTTGAAAGAAAAAATATAGTGAGAGTAGAAGACGCGCTGGTGAATATTATTCACGTTGAATTAACCTGAGACTGAAATAGAAGAGAAACATTAAAACTTAGAGGGGTTAGAAAATAGACAGGACGACGTCTCAAACTCAACTAACTCGTTTATTTAGTTCACCTTTTTGTATAGTCTCAAACGCAAGGTCATCACCATCACGCAGGCGGACGAAGTCTGTACGGTTCAAGCGCCAGAGTCTCCATCACGCAATTTAAGGTTGTCCCCATTCTTACATTGTGTGATGGAGACTGTGGCGCTTGACTTTGTCTTTCTATATGGTCGTGATGACGTTGAGTTGGAGACTTTATAAAGAGGTGGACTAAATCAACGAGTAAGCTGAGTTTAAGACGTCGTCCTGTTTATTTTCAAAATGGTTAATGATGGCAGTTGTATAAACAAGGTAGGAGTAGCTATACTTAAACATGCGCACTAAAATAAATCGCGTAGTACAAAAAGCCTGGTTACAGTGATTGGTAATAGATGAGGTCTGACCTACAGTCGTCCTTTACTCTTGTAAATGCTTTTGGTATAGTGGTATCAACATTGATCCATCCATATACAGGATGAGTTTTAGAGCGCAGCTCTTAGGGGCCCGTTTCCGGCTTGAGCGGCGTCGCCGTCGGCGTCGGCGTCGCCGTCGCCGTCGGCGTCGGCGTAACCGCGCGGTGCGTCATGGGAAATGTCCCATAATGCACCGCGCGAGCCCCCCACCAAGGTCACGTGACCTCGTGGGGGGTCACGTGACCCCCCGAAGTCACGTGGCCCCCTCCTCGAGGTCACGTGACCCCCGCCGATGTCGCGTGACCCCCCGATGACGTCATCGTCACTGATGACGTCACCGGCATCCACATCGTCATCGTCATCATCACTGATGACGTCACCGGCATCCACATCGTCATCGTCATCACTGATGACGTCACCGGCATCCACATCGTCATCGTCATCATCACTGATGACGTCACCGGCATCCACATCGTCATCGTCATGATCACTGATGACGTCACCGGCATCCACATCGTCATCGTCATCATCACTGATGACGTCACCGACATCCGCATTGTCATCGTCATCATCACTGATGACGTCATCAGTGACGTCACTGATGTCGTCACCGGCATCCGCATCGTCATCGTCATCATCACTGATGACGTCATCAGCGACGTCACTGATGACGTCAGCGACATTCGCATCGTCATCGTCATCATCACTGGTGAAGCATCAGTGACGTCACTAATGACGTCATCGGTACCCGCATCGTCATCGTCACTGATGACGTCATCAGCGACGTCAGTGATGACATCATCGGCATTGGGGGTCACGTGACCCCCAAGGTAACGTGACCCCCCCTGGTTAGTTTAACCCCCCCCCCCCAGTGCCCTTCCCTCCTCCTCCTCAAGAGCTGCGCTCTAATTCGGCGTTACAGGGAGTTGTAAGCGGCTTTCATTTTTTTCTTGCGCTTTAGAGGTTTGTTAAAAGGACACGAGAAAGCTACACTGACGCTGTGCGTGTAGCTGAGTTATATGACAAGAGTTATTGGTTGGCGAATCGGAACGATAAGTGGAATGCTTAAAGCAACTTTTAATTAGTGAAACGTAATGTATGGTTGCAATTTGGAATTTTCTGCACGTTATCTAAAGCCACTAATAAAATAAATTTTAGAAAAAAATCAAAACAAAAAATTGGAGCAGGTGGGATGCACGATGGGACGCTACACTCACCCCTCGTGTAACAGGGCGCAAGGCTAGGGGTGACAAAACTCGCCACGCGAGGTTTCCCGTCTCAATTATCGTAATCGTTTTTTTTTTTTTTTAAGCGAACTTTGCGCCTGCTGCACGAGAGATAACTTTCACGTACTACGGTTGCCCCAAAATGCTCCAAATATTTCTAAACTTTACTGATACATCGGTTTTCAACGACGCTAAGGAAGTTTCGAAGTTGGGACGATTTGTTTATTGTCACTAGTTAAAACAAGTTAACTATACCTCATTGTGACGCTCAAGCCCTTAATTAGGTCCCTTTGGCCGTTCAACTCGCACGCAAATAACACGTTAGCGTAGATTTCGCTGCTTTTAAAAAAAATAATAAAAAAAACATTTGTAAAGCAAAGAAAAAACAACAACAACGTTTTGCAATTTCCAAAAACGGAGCGTACCGTATATTAAACGTACTACTTGGGATGTCACGTTTATGAGGCAACGCCTCTATGGCGAGTAATATTTCCTACCCCGGCACTTACTTCGCTGGTCATAAAGGGATCGATTTTATATTCTGCTCTTATCTTGTATGCAAGCTTATAAACCCAACTTTAGAAAACAAGATGTGGTTATTATGAGTGTGTAGCAGCCACTAACGTAACGGCTAGAATTAGGGTCCATATTCCGCGGAATGCGAATATTGGGATGGTTCTTTTTGAGCTTATGGGTTTATTCTTCGAAAGAGAAGGGAAATGAAATAGCGACTGTCTGTTCCACCATGAGTCTCAAATAAAATACCGCAAAACGATTCTCCTAGTTTGGTTCTTTTAATAATAAAATCGTTACAACATACGACGGTGGAGTTGAGTTATGCTCTCGAACTAAGAGACGCGGAAAAGAACAGCATTATTTAATTTTTCCAAGAGGTACTTTTGCTGCCGTTATTTTTTTTTTCTTTTGAGTTCTCGGTTTCTTGAACCTTATTGAGGTAGGGTTATTTAAAAGCTTCGCCGACTGTCCCTGTTAAGCTCAATACGGTCACACAGATGTTGGCACCTTTTAAGGGCTCTTTTTATTTGTGTTTAGTCGAGTGGGCTGGGGTAAAGTATTGGACGTGATAGACCCCTCGCGTTGATGAAACATAAAACAACGGATCAGCGTTTGTTGGCGCTCAAGTTTTGTAAATGGGAAAAAAAAATTGCTGAAAGTGATTTTTACTGTCGTTTTTATTTTTGTGAACGGAAGGGCTTTTTTTTATTTGCGAAAAGTTGCGTAAAATTGAGAAAGTTTTTTTTTTTTTTACATTAACGGAATTAGAAACGTATCTTCACGATGTGTATATTTCGTACAGTGAGGCTCACTGGTTCTTTAACAAAACACCTGTTCGTTACAATGGAAGCCAGAGAGTCTCAAAATAGCAAAGACAAATAAAAAAAAAAGAGGAAAACCAGAAAGGTGTTTGCGGCCAGTAACCAGGGTGGATAATGTGTGCATCACTGGGCGTGAACTTAACGTCATTACGTAAAGCAAAAAAAAAAAAAAAAAGTAGTTTAGTTTTTCTGTTGCACGTTTCTGTTTCAATGTTTTTTTTTATTTACATGTTTTGAGTTTTGAATATTTCCGGTGTTTTAGGCGGCACCGTATTTCAGTCTAAAACTACATCGTGACATCCTAATTGTTCCAGAAAAATAAACATGTTGAAATATAAAAAAAAATATTATAAAATAATTAAGAAAATACAATAATTTTCATATTAGGGTTAAAAAGGAACTCAGAAAACCGCTTTAAAGGTTCAATTTGAACAAAAGATTGTTTGTAAAAGTAACAATAATAGTATTGAAGACTATAATCGTCATCGGTCTTCGGGTTGCTCAACTTCCAAGCTATCGGAATAGAGCATTATTAGAGGTATTATCATTTTGTTTACGATGTTGGTCCTGACGAAAGGTCGTAACCATATAAATTAGTCTTTAAAGGGAGCTGTTGCCGAAACTGCATTCAGTTCCGCCTAGATAAGTTCCGATGAGTAATCAAAAAAACGTTCGTTAAACTTTAGATTAGCCCAAAACACTATTTTCATTAATGGTTAATAAAAACACCGTCTAATCCACTCCGATAGATGTCAGCTATGGCACGACGTTCATTAAATTATTGCAGTCGAAAAGTTCGCGTGGTGCCTAAGTCTCTCAAATTTTACGTTAATTGAACCCGAACTATTGGTTTTTGTTAAACACGTTTCCGGCAGATGCGACATTTTTTTTTTTTTTTTAACTAAAGCTTGAATGAGTTAATACCCGATCCCCCCCACCAACGCGGGTTAGTGTCTTCCGTTCTCGTTAAAATTAACTTCAGGAAAACAGGTTTACTTATTCGAAAATTGCGAGGATTTAAGCTTTCCCAAAAGAAACGCAATAAATGACGTAGCAGTTGATCCAACCCTTCAAAAAGAAGCTGTCACCGAAACTATTTATTCCTCTTTACTAATTCACACTGGTTCATTTTATCAAAAAAGCCCGCGTTCCATTTTATGGTGCGCCCAAGCCGTTGAAGGGGCCACGTTCATTCCCGCTTAATAGCTCCCCAAACCTCTTCCGACGAAAACCACAGCACCATTTTTTTTATTAAATTTTAGCGTTTACACCAAGCTGGTTGGAAAACCGTTTTCAGTTACCTTTAATAACTGCATGTAATCCTTTCACGACAAGACGACCAGCAGTATTTGTTTTTTGGCTGAAGTCAAGCCATGAACAATGCCGTTTTTATTGCGGTTTGCTGCCTTTCTCTAATCCATTCTAACAGATTGTCCCGCAAAATTTAATATGACGGCTTAAAGCGAGCCATTAACGAGACCATTTTATTTGACCGTTTTACTAACTCCCTCGAATCCGTTCTCACACAAAACGGCTATGACAATTTCATTTAAGTGTTTTGAAATCAGGCGGTCAGATAAATTGACTACCGGCAGAGTGTACCCCTTTTCAACAAAGCTGCATATATATATATATATATATATATATATATATATATATATAGATAGATAGATATAAAAGGTCACAGAGTTTCTCCGCATGACGCGATGACGGATACGCGCAGTGCGTACCGTACGGCCCATGGCTATCGTATCGGACGTGCAAGAGCGGTTCCCTAAAACTCTCTATTAACGAAAAAAAATTCTGGATCTTTCTTGTGTTCTTGGCGAGTGAAGTGCGACGGCAGCCGAGATGGGGCTCCACACTTCGCTGCACACGGACTACACACAATCGCGCTGCACACTGACCGTGACGTCACGTGATGTGAGAGTGTGACGCGACTTAATGGCGTCGTTTAACGTAAAAGTGTCGCGTGCCGTGACATCGGGCTGACACGTCGCGGGTGTCGGGTGACGTCACAACCGTGTCACGTGACTTCATGGTTTCACGTTACGCCAGGTGACGCCGTGACGTTTAGCAGATACTTTTTTTTTTTCGCTAATTATAGCTGAGAATTTTTTTTTCTCGCTAATTGGAACGGAGAATTATTTTTTCGATAAATTTAGAGCAAAATCTGGTGGCGGTAAAAAAAGGTTCAAAGTTAAACATAGCGGCCAAAGTTCCCAACCACGGCCTGCGCGAGACACACACCAGGATCGGCCGCAAAACCTCGCCCACGCCAGGAAGGAGGTGACCTACTCTCCAGCGCTGCTGGCGATGAACCGGCAAGCGTGCTTCACCTCAAGGCCACAGTCGCTGAGGGATAGCCGAACGTTCAGGCGCGCCCTCCGCCACCCGCAGACAAAACTATCTGGGGCGACGCCGCGAATGTGTCAACAGCGCTGTGGCATACCTATGGTTTGGCACGTGAA